>NC_135478.1:85116137-85843366 GCF_052094955.1 Ictidomys tridecemlineatus | reverse complement strand
CGTCTGTCAGCAAAGGAGTCCAGAGCAACCTTCAATATCCCACAGGCAATCTCCCAGAGGGTGCCCCTTCTCCTGGGCACCATTGTCCTACCCTGGGACCCAGTACTCTCCTTATGAATCCAGCCTCCTGCTGTGTGAAATGATTGAAAAATCAGAAGCTTTCCTTCCAGGAGCCTATGACAAGGAGGTCTTAAGTAAAAATAGAACTGGCAGCTTGTAGCCGCTGGATCCATTGATCCTTAATGTCCCTTTGGCCCATCTCCAGAACTCTACCCTAGGAAGACAGGTGTTATCACAGCACGTACTCTATGTGGACAAGGGTGTTGATTGTAGCGCATTGCATACCATCAGGAAAGCATGTCCTGCTTGTCCCTCCATGAGCAAATCGTTGGGGCACAATGGCCCATTCGAGGTGTGGAATAGCATGCAACTGTTAAAAAGAACGAGGTCACCTGAAAGCATTCAAGACCTGGTAACAAAAAACACTGCAGTGTTGATGCTGTGCAAATAAGTTTTTTTAAAAGGGTACATCCCGTGTGTGCATGTTGGTACAGTCTGGGGGAGAATGGGAAGCTAACAGGAGGGTCATAACCTTCTGTATTTTCTTTAAAGACAGACCTTCATGGACTGGGGTTGTGGCTCAGTGGTAGAGCACTTGCCCAGCCTGCATGAGGCACTGGATTCGATCCCTAGCACCACATAAAAGTAAAGGTATTGTGTTCATCTCCAAATAAATATATTAAAGACCTTCACAGCTATTCCAGGTTATAAAACTAAGATCTTGAAAAATGGCTGAGCAGAGCCCAAGGTGGGGAGGGGGCAGCTTCAGCCTGGCCACCCCACTCCCGACTCCTCCACCCACTTCTCCCAGGGGGGAATGGCCAGCTTCAGGGCATCACCCCCTCTGCCTCACTCTGCTCCAGGCCCTGCCCCCAGCTGTCCCAGCAGGTCCTCCTGGGACATCTCATGTTGACATGGCCCTTGCTGCCCAGCCCACCAGTGCTCAGCAGGCCTGCTGCCCAGGCCCTGACCCCAGCTCTCTGAGAAGTTGAAAGGCCACAGTGAGATAACCCAGCTCCAGCCACCCACCCCCAGAGGATGGGAGAGGCGGAGGAGCCCTGGGCTGCCTGTTCAGGGGCTCTGAAGAGCCCCCATGTTGACAGTCCCCAGGTACTGAGCACTGGGTACTTGCCAGGCACCATGCTCGGCCCTTTACCATGTCCTGGACTCTCAACAAAGATCAGGAACACTGACACCAGCCTCTGGTGTCTCTGGGCTTGGCCTGCTGTCTGTGAGGTGGGCAAAATGGCACCTGCGTGGCAGGCTTGGAGAAGGAATTAAGTTCACATGTGTGTGCTGTTCCTTCCACCTCCTACCTGCAGGTTACCTACTACACACACTCTTTTCTGTGTGTCTACCCCTGCACATGGTGGACCCAGCCAGTCCTTATTAAGCGCTTTTGTTAATTTGCCTTTAGCATAGTAGGTAAGAGCTCGGCGGATGAGCTCTGGTTGGACCTGGTTTGATGAGCTCCCACAATAATAAGGAAGTCCGGCCACCGTGATTGACAGGCTGGGCAAGTTGTCACCCCACTGAAACTCCTGCAGACCTGGGCTCTGACAGCTGAAAAACTCAGTGCAACTTGATGAATTTCTCCAACAGGACGAGAGCAGGGGCTAGGCCTGCTGCAGGGCTGGTACTTGGTCCTCCGAAAGGGAGTGCAAGGACCTGGGTCATTTGCTGCCCAGGTGCGAGGGCACCCTTTCTATGCTATGGCACCTTACATGGTCTCTGTGAATAGCTGCTGTGGGATGTGTGACCAAGCAGCCCTGCTCACCACCTACGCTGCTGGGTACATTGGGAAATGAGCTGAGGTTGGCCAAGGGTGTGTGGGAGATCAACTTCTGGGCCTAAAGAGCTTCATTTATCTCCTGTGGAGTGGAGTCCTTCATAGAGTGTCACCTTGCCATAATGAAAATATGACTTAAAATGTCACCGACTGAGGGTGCTGGCTGGGCACTTTATAGGTGCCATCTCATCTGACCCCCTATGACCTCGTGAGTGGCCACCTCTTCAAACCCCATTTTTTAGGAAGGAAGGGTGAGCAAGACTGATGACATCCTGGAGCGCGTCCCAGTGTGTCCACTCTGCACCAGGCCCCATGCTGAGCTGGGCGCTCCCAGTGCTGAGACAGAAAGGCCGAGGGGCGCAGAGGTGGAATCACCAGCCCCAGGTCTCGGGGACAGTCAGTGGCAGAGCTGGGAGGCCCATCAGAGCCCTCCTGGACTTTTGGTCTCGCTCCACCCAGGCAAGGGGTGGCTTCTGCTGGAAGAGCACCAGGGACCCCGTGAGGCAAAATGCTGCTGCACCCCAGAGCGGTTCCAATAGAAGTGGGAACCCTGGGCCTTGGGGAGGGAGGTGTGGCAGGAAGGACGTCATCCCCCTCCCTCCGCCACACAGGAGAAGGGGATTCCTAGGAAAGCAGTGGATTTACTTCCTCTCATTGTCTCAAGTCAGAAAAGAGAAACAGCATGAATGTCCAACAAGAGCCCGGCTCACAGACTCATCCAAGGCCATTACACCGTGTCTGGGAACACAGGGGTTTGGAAAGAGAACGTTAGGAAAGCGCGGTGGACACACTCCAAGGACAGTCATCCTAAGAAGAAACTTATGTTTTACCTCCTGGCAATCAGACATTGAAGGCGTATCCCAGGCTTAGACCTAATGGTAAAATCAAAGGCAATTTCTCAGATTTTTTTGTTCCCATTTGTGTCTTCAAAGTTGATAAACCTAAATGCTTTATTTTCCCTCTGGAGTAAAACACTGTGGTATAGACACTACTTTTAACCCAACTTTTGTGGGCCTCAGTTTCCCCACTGGGATGATTCAAAGGTGAGCTGTCTCTCACCACCCTCCTCAGGTTTTGGGGGTGTCAGAAGTTGGGGTACGCCCAGGGAGAGCTGCTGCAAGGACAAGGAGTTGTCGTGGTGGCTGGTTTTGACCCCTTGCCCTCTGAGGAAGTGGAATGGCCAGTTCTGCCCATTTGGCAGAGGAGCACTCGTGGCCATTCCTGCCCTCCAGAACCTGAAGCCCGCTGGTGAGCTGCAGCTCAAGTCCCTAAAGTGGACGTTGTGTGGCATCCTTTGGATCCAGGGGCAGAGACATCTCAGGAAAGGCTTCCAGGGCTGAGTCCACTTTCTAGCAAGGTCAGTGGCTGCCAGAGTGACAGGATGTCAATCAACGGGTGCAGCAGGTCTCGGGGCTGCTTCCTATTGAAGGGGGCAAGAGCTGCTTCTGGATCGTCAATACTATCAGATGGCAGGACCGGCCATGGTTAAGGACAACGTGTTGCTAAACCACCGGCCAGGCCTTTCTCTAAGCCTGTCCTTGGGGGCAGGAGGGACGTGGTCTGTGCAGAAGAGGGTCAAGTGAAATCTGCAGAAGTTGGAATTGGAGAACACATTCTCCCACCAGGAGAAATACGTATGCAGTTCAGAACGTCCCCACCTGGGATGGTGGCATGTCCCGTGGCCTGATGCGTTGCAGGTGCTCCTCAGGTGTTTGGGGACTCCAGCCCTTCCTCACTCCCTCCACATCTGGGGCCAGTTGGCAAGTCCCTCCCCCACACTTGGGCATCTTCCTGAACATTTTCCAGATCACTGAGTTGGCTCTCCACTGCTGTGGCCTGCCACCTCTCTGTGCAGGATCCTCTTAAAATCCATCAATGAATTTTTCATGGGACTCCTGTGAGCTGGGGGTGAAGCTCGCATGTTGGGGTAGAAGCCGCGTTCTCTCCCCAGCTCGCGGGATCATAGGCCTTTCTTTGGGCCCCTCATTGTAGTGGGGAAGAACTGGGGGCTCTGAGGGGGACAGTGCCGCTCCCAAGGTCTCACACTGCCATATGGCAGAGGGAAGGCTGACCCTAGGCGCACCTGGACCCCATGGCTGCTCCCCCCTCGATTCATCTACCGTGCTCTACCCCAACCACAGGTCCCAGAGGAGTGGGTGCCTGTTCAGTGGGGGCGGGGGAGGGCATCTGGTGTGCTTTGAAAGGTTCCAGGATGGGTGTCCTGGTACTGCCCCCTCCCCAGGCACTCTGCACCCTCCCCAGGCACACTGCACCCTCCCCAAGCGCTCTGCCCCCTCCCCAGGCTCTCTGCCCTCAGCTCTCCCCTGCAGCTGGACCCAGTTTTGAGATGCTTTTAGCCCTGGACATGCACAGGGTAGGCCCTGGTGCTACGTCCCATCCACACCCTGTCCCCAAATCCAAAGCAACACATTCCCAGACTCCCCAGCAGATGCTGCTGCAAGGTCCTGAAAACAGGCACCCTTCTGCTAACGAGAGGCAGGGTGTAGTAGGGTTAGCAGCTCACCCTAGGCAGCGGTCATCCTGAAGTTGGATAAACTCACCCCCTGCCATGTCCATCCTTATGGCCTGGTGCGCTGTCCCCTGAGAACACCTGGCCCCTGGCTCAGGCTCAGCCGTCCCCAAGAAAGAGGAATGAATGGAGCTCTTCAGCCCATAGTCAGCCAGAGGGCAGCAGGCTCCTACCAAACGCCGTGTCTCTCCCTCCCTCTACACACACACACACACACACACACACACACACACACACACACACCCCTCTGACACTTTTTCCCATTTTACAAACCCAAAGCTAAGAGTGGCCTGCCCACCCCCCCAGATGTCCCATGAGGACGAGATGAAATCACACTTGCGAAGCACTTAGGCATCGTCATAGTAAGAGACCTGCCTCACACTGATCATCCCTGTCCCTATTACCCAGGGCACTCGGGAGCCACATTGGTGGACCAGCCAGAGTCGGGGCTGGAACTCAGATCTCCTGACTCTATTGCTTTCTTTCTTAATGATGTTGTTTCTAAGGGGGGGGGCAATCAGGTGCAGGGTGGGCTGCCTGGGGCTGGGGGCTGGAAAGAGCTTCCCAGAGGCCTCAGAGGCTCCACGGAGACGTGACTGGTCCTCCCACCTGGGCCTCCCACCCGGCCCACCCCACACTGGAACCCCTGTGGCCTCACCTCCACCCTGCTTTCCTGCCAGCTAACGGTTTCTTCCTGCCTGGTTCCAGGGCCATTTTTCTGCCTGAACAGCCCAGAAATCTAAATATGTGCTGAGTGGGGGGCAAGAAAGCTTTTACTTGTGAGAATCCCTCGGGAGTCACGGCTAGGACAAGAAGAGAAGGGGGGTTTTACCTGGAGGTGATGCCAGGCCCCCTCCATTCATCAAGGGCTCAGAAGATGCCTGTCAGCGGGGCCAGCCCTCCTCAGTGCCTGGCCAGGAGCTCCCAGTGACCCAGGTGTCTGGAGTGCGAGGTCTGCTCCTGGGCGTCCTGGGCACACGTCCCAGTGAGCCAGCGCACTCTGTGGCTCCTGATGGAGGTGGCATGTGTCATGTGCCCCTTTGAGCCATTACCATCAGTGTCACCCACCTGCCTCCAGTGTAAAATCTCCTGCTGCCAGCAGTCTGGAGCTGGGGAAGGCATTTATTTGGTGATTTCCAGCAAGTTGGTCGTTTATTGTGGACGCCTGTGCTGGGCCTCCTTAGCCAGAGGAGGGTTGGGTCGGGCCCAGGAGGCTCGCAGGGTTCCTGAGGGGAACCTGGGAGCCCAGACCTGGAGCCCAGAGCCTCAGGTTCTTATCCAGGGACCCGCTACATGGGAAGGGGCCTTGGCCTGTAGAGTACAATGTGACACCTGGGGGTGGTGCCTCCAACATGCCCCTTGCCTCTGAGCACCCAGCCGGGCGGCTGTCCTCCCAGTGCCTAGTCCCCAGGGCCAGCCCGAGGCAGCCTCGCCAGCTGCTGCAGCCTGGCGGATGTTCACAGTCATTTTTATTCTAAGCTGTGTTGAGCCCTCTTCCCCAGATGCTGTCGGCCCTGGGTGGCATTTGCTTGTGGGATTTGCATCCTGGGGACACAGCTGCTAGGACCTCCTGCCGTGGAGGTGCCCTGAGTCCTGTGTCTGGCCTGGAGTCGTTTGCCACACGTGGCATATGGCGAAGTGCACTGGTCGTCCCTTGCTGCGTGATGGACACCCTGGGACCTGTAGCTTCTGCAGTAGCAGGTTCTGTGGTCGGGGCTCGGCAGCCCAGCTGGGTTCTGGCTCAGGTCTCTGCTGGGGCTACAGTAGGTGCCACCTGGGTTGCAGCCCCTGGAAGGCCCACTAACACTCAGTGAGGATGTCCCTGCCATGTTCCAAAAGGTACAGCTCATGTGCCTCCCCCTGGTGCTGTCTGGCGAGCAGCCTCTGGGTCCTGTAGGGAGATCAACTTTTGTGTCCCGTGACACAGCCCCGTCAGACCAGACACGCTCCCTTCCCGAGTGTCCCCTGGGGGAGAACCCCCTACCCTGTTCACACCCCCTGGGTCTGCACAGCAGCTGAGTGCGCCCTGACCTATGTGCCGTCTCCCTCGGGGCCACCACCCAGGGTCCCCAGCTCCAAACAAGCAGCTCTTCTTAGAGACGTGTCTTCTGCCTCCACTTCCCAGAGACCTTGTCCTCAGAGGCCACTCATTTCCTGGAGCCTCAGTTTCCTCACCTGTGCAAGGGGAGAGTCAGTCCTGTCTCACGACCTTGATAAGACTTAACCGAGGGAGGGACTGAGGGAGGGAGGGACTGCCATGAGGCTGCTTTGTGTGGTGGGGGTGGGGGGCCACATGGGACCTGAGGCCCCACAGTTCCTAGGATGCAGGAGCAGCTGCTGCCTAAAAATCTGCACAGGAGGAAGAAGATCTGCTGCTGGCGGGAGCCCAGGGCTGGGGCCTGGCGGCCCGGTGGAGACTCCCTGGCCTGCTCCCAGGGACAGGAGTATGGACCCCTCCTGCCACACTGCTGAGCCTCTCCATCAATCGGCACCCGCTAGATGGAGGCAGGCCCCATCCAGGGAGAGGAAGCCGCTCCTCTGGGCAGGTGGACCCCAGCCCAACTCCCCCTCACACTGGCTCCAGGACTCTATTCTAGTGACCCCGGCAATGGTAACAACAGCCACAACTGTCCTGGGCTTTCTAACTGCCAGAGCATGTGTTTCAGGGCCTGGGCCCAGGGTCACTCGGGCCCCTGTTCAGACTCTAGGCTGTCCCCTGCACAGAGAGCTATGGTTCATTCTGGAACCAGGCCTGGGGACAGACTGCCCACCCTGCCCAGTCCGCCCACCAACACAACAGCCTCCTTTGTCCTGTGCACCTCTGCATCCACAGCCTGCATCTGGCACTGGGTGGGCTCCCGAGTTCCCTGGGGTGAGCAAGTGGGCTCAGGTGGGGGACACGTTGAGCTGCCCACGGGGAGGCGGAGGAGGGCCTGGCGGCTGCATCATCACTGTTGACCATGAAGAGGGACAGGGGACAGGATGCCGTGCTGGCAGCCTCCTCCCCTTCCCTGCTGCTGCTCAAGGCCAGGGCTGCGCTGACCGCCAGCCTCCGAGGTGCACAATGGCCTCCGAGATTGGATCCGTGGGCAGGTTACGGGCACCAGGAAATGGAAGGTGATAACATAGGCTGTGGCTGCCGCCCACGCTCCTGTGGGACACCCAAGTGTCGGGGCAGGCGCTGGCTACACCCTTGCAGAATGCACACCAATTGGCACCAGCATCTGCACCTGCGCCCCTTGCAGCTGCATCAGATGTCAACACAGAGGGCCCAGCCACTCCCGCCTTGGGACAGTGCTTCCCAAGAAGGACCACAGGTCTTGGGGACCCAATGCCCGGCCTCTGTGGGGTGCTGCATGACCCAAGAGCCCTGTGTTCTGTGGCTCCTCCCAGGAGGATGGGCACCGAGAGGGGCCCGTTCAGGAGAAATCGAGGCTAAGGGACTTGTTCTGGGCCTACAGGGGTCCAGAAAAGCCCAGGTACCTGTGCTCCTGCTGTGGTCCTTCAGTGACCAGCTGGTGACCGGGGAGCCCAGAGCCCCCAGTCCCCAGCCTCCACATCTATAAAATGACGGGGAAGAACATGGGATCCTGGGTGGGTTCAGCCCAGCAGCGCAGCCCCTCTGAACACAGGGAGGACAGCAGTTGTCACCTGGCCCTTCCAGTGGGGAACACTCTAGCACCCACAACCCCACTGAGAACGCTGCCCCCTCGCAGATGCCCACAGCAAGCTGCTCCTTGGGGGGCGGCCACCTATGGCCAGTGGGAAGCCACATGCGGGGCTCTGGGGCTGGCCTGCAGGCAGTGGCCCCATGGCTGGGTCTCTGCCTCCTGCTCTAGGAATGCTGCCCCTCCCTCTTCAGACAGGAGACCAAGGCCCTGAGAGCTGGAAACACTGCCCAGGGCAGAGGGAGCGGCCGGAGCTGGGAGCCACGATCCTTCCAGGGTCACAGGCAGAGGTGACCAAGAGACCTATGGAGCCTGGTGTACGGCCAGGCCCTGGTTCAAAAACAGAGGATTCCACGACGGCCAGAGCAGAACCCCAGCTACGGCCTATGTGGCCATGCGGTCACCTGCCCAGGGGCCAGCCCAGAACCTCTTTCCTAGAAGAGGGAGACCACTGCCTTCCAGAAACCAAACTGAAAGCAAGGCCACCCTAAGGAAGGCCACTGACACAGGGGGATGAGGCCTCTAGGGACCTTTGCTGGTGCCAGGGCCTCGGCCAGAACCGTATCCAACAGCACTCCTAGCACACTGGGCTGCAGGGACAATGAACAAGAGCGTGGGACATGCCCTGCCCAGCCCCAAGGCCTTCCAAGTGCCCTCAGTCCTGGCCACCTCTGTCCCAGCACCGTCCCCACAAGTGCCCTGGTATGGAAGGCCATCATGTGAAACATGGGCAGAAGTGAGACCTGTCCAGTGAGTCCTTCAGCTTTGCGCACAGGAGCTGGTGCCCAAGGGCAGAGGCCCCAGAGCCTGCCCTGCACGCCCCCAGCCCACAGCCTCTCCACCCGGGGGACTTTCAGGTGGAGAATAGGGAAGGGCTCATGGCGGACCAGACAGGGACATCTGGAACAAACCTCCTTTCTTATTTAGGAACCTGAAGTGACATAGGTCTCTGGGCACCTGCTGGGGTTCAGGCCCCTTCTGCCCTGCCCCTGCTGTGGGGTAAAGCTGCTCAAGCCACTGTGTGCCAGGGCCCTGCAGAGTCTGGGGCCCCCAGCTGTGACCACAGTGCCTTTGGGCGGGTGGCAGGGGCAGCAGAACTGGGGACAGGTTCCCTAGAGCCTGACCCAAGGCAGCTTGGGAGGCTACAAGGGCAGGATGTGACTAGGGAGGAAAGCAAGTGGGAAGGACTCTGTCCTGCCACTGACGGCTCTGCCCTGGGTGACCCTGTTGGCAGGTCCTCCCGCCTGCTGCTCCTGCCAGGTGCCTGATCTCATCTCAACCTCTGAACAGCTCCCAGGAGGGCAGCCATGCAGTGAGGGAGGAGCAGGGTGACAGTCTGAGGTGCCTGAGTGGACAGGGCTCGGGCTCAGGAGCTGGTTTCCCTACTGGGAAATGGGGCTGAGAACAACCTGCAGGCTCTGATGACCACCTGACCTGAGGACGGAAACAGCCCAGTCCCCTAGCCTGGCCCAGCACGCAGGACCACCAGGTCGCCCCTGCACCATCGGGAACCACGGCGCCTGCGTCATGAGCTCTGCAAGGTCTGAAGCCAGGAGAAACCGAGGCCCAGGAAGCCAGTGGCCGGGCAGGGGGTGGGGCCACTCTGCCCAGCCTCCTCCATGGTGTGTGGACTCTGAGCTTCCCACAGCAGTCCCTGAGCCGCCCACAATGCCCCAAGGAAGTGAGGGTCTGCAGGGCCTCTGGCGCCCATCTGGGCATCACCAAGGCTGGACTACTCACGGGTGGGAGCACAGCATGGTCAAGTGCAGAGGGCAGAGCTCTGGGGGGCCCAGCCCAGGCCTTTGGGGCCAGGGAGCCTGCTGCGTGGGCTCCCTCCCAAGTCTCCACAGGCTCTGGGCCCTGGAGGGCCTGGGGCTGCCTGAAACAGTGGCACATGGTGCCCCACACAACACCTGGTAAAAACGACACGCTGGCGGAGGCACAGCGTCCCCACTCAGACCAACCAGGGTATGACAGGCCCTTCCAGACCCAGGAGGAAGACAAAGGGTGGCAGAGAGGAGCCTTCCCAGCCCAGCTCTAGGTCAGACCAGCTGAAACCCTCAGCCATCATGGTGGTGGGGTCCCAGGCAGGACTGCCCTCCTCATCTCCAGTCTCCCTGCTGGTGTAGGGGACGGTGGTCGCTCCTCCCTCACAGGGCTGCGTGTGGCACAGGGGGACAGGTGCACAGAAGGCGCTGGGCATAGACAGAATACCCAGAGCGTGCCCCACGGGGGCTGGTGGTTCTTTCTACACCTGGGAGGGCAGCCTGCAGAACCAGCCTGACGCAGAGCACCAGACTGTCCCCCAGCCCTGAGGTCCTCCCCTGGCAGCTGACCTTTGCTGGCCACTGGCTTTGTCTGAGATCTGGGGCTTTCCTGGAGGAGCCTCAGTCCTTGAGCAGGCTCACAGCGACCCCTGCTGTCCGCCACTCAGAACTGTCTTAAACCACCAGCCAGTGCCACCCAGGAGGCCAGGAGAGGGAGCAGGGAGAGGGAAGGGCCTGGTTCCCAGGTCTGGAAAACTCCACCAGGACAATGCAGGGAGGGGATGCTCCTATAATTAAGTTCAGGGAACACTAAGTCCTGAAATAGGCAGGGAGCTTGAGATCAAAGGAAGTCCTTCTGCCCTCACTGCCTGCCTTTGTTCCTCTGGGTAAGTGTCACCTAGACTCACCACTGAGCCAAGAGGAACTGTTTCCCAGGGACATTATTTCCTGATCCACACATGCTGTTAGCAGCCTGGGCTGATCTGGCGCATCTTAAATTGGACTCTTTAAGCAGTAGATACCAAGAACTGCCCCAACGTGGCTCAGAACCGCGGGGACAGGCAGTGTCCCTTCAGCCTGCACAGAGTGGACAGTGCATCCAGCCTGATCTACCTGCTGCACTTCAGGGACGACTCCTCTCCTGGAATCCCCAGGCCTCGACCCTCCTACCACTAATGTGGCACTTAGCTGCCCTTCCTCGTGTCCCAAACTTGTCTGAAGTGCTCAAGAACAGAGATGACAGGGGCGGAGCCATGGGCCCCTGGGTCTTGCACTGGAGGCCTGACCCCAGGTGTCAGAATCTCACTTGAGACCAGCTCTTTGCATCAATAATCAAGTCAATCGAGGTCACTGGGGTGGGCCCTAAGCCAGAGCGACTGGTGCCCTTTAAAAGGTGTGTGGGAATTGAACCCAGGACAGGCCTATGCAGGAAACCCCCTGTGGGCACAGGGATGCCATCACAGCCAGGGAGGGCTGGACAGGCCGCCCCTCCCAGCCCAGCCCTCAGAAGGAGCCACTGCTGCCAATGCCTGGCCTTGGGCTTCTGGCCTCCAGAGCCCTAAGGCAGGCCATCTTTGCAGATGAAGGCCCCAGGCGTGGCCCTCTGCTCCAGCACCTGAGCAGACAGAGGCAAGGCACTCTAACTTCTATGCCACAGAAGTGTCTGCTAAAACTCTTGGTGGCTGCCCATCAGGTCACAGTCCAAACCTCTGCGGGGCACAGAAGCCACTTCTCAAGGGGAGTCTGCCTCCCTTTCCAGGGCACCTCCCGCCTCAGCCTCTGCCACCAGGCTGCTTGGCCTCCCTGCCTCCAGGCCCCAGTCTGACTTGGAGACTGAAGTCCTACCATGGCCCTCCTGGTACAGCCTCCTGCACTGAAGCCACCAGCTCATATGTCCCCTGCTACTGTGGGTGCCTGGGGATAGGGACAGCATCTCCTCTGGTCTACTGTCCTGGGTGCCCAGTTCCTGGTGGCCCAGGGCCTATTGGGAATGAATGAGCAGCAGACACTGTGGCCACACGCACAGGCACCCAGGACGGTATTGGGCTGACTCACACTGCACCCCACCAATTCTGCACCCACCAATTCTGCAAGGCCAAGGCTGCTGGATGGGACTGCATGGCTGTGAAAAGGACAAAGGACCTTCCCTGCTCATGCTCTGAAGACTCAGGGCTGGACAACATATGGGCAGAGGCCAACAGCGTCAGGACAAGGTCCAGGGCTGACAAAGGGGCTAGGCAGCCTGTGCCTGCCCACTACCTACTGGCCAGGGAGGTGCAGGATTACCGACGTGGTGGAATGTTCTAGAAGTTCCACATTCTGGTCTTTTCCCTTGGAACTGAGGGGAAAGACCTAAATCCATCCTTTTTGCTATGCCTGAGGATTTCCTGGGTGCCAAGGTGTGGGAACAAGGGAGACCTTGGGTGCTGATAGGTGCTGATGGGTGCTACTGCTGCCCACCACGCACACAGCTCAGGACCACCTGAGGGCCTTCGAAGGCTCTGACTCAGAGCCTGGGCCGGGTGGGGGACCTCTCCAACAGCACGGCAAGGGGTCTCCAGGAGAGGAGGGGCTGTTCTGCACAAGCCTGCCACCCGCCAGGTGTGGTCTCCAGAACCGCGTCCTTCCATGAGAACAGGGTACCTGCTTTATTCTTCTTCTTGGAGACTGAGCAGCTCCTCACGAACCCCATTTTGGAGAACACCTGGAAAGAGGAACACGCAGCCCCTGCACTCCCAGGCCCTCCTGCCACCCATGCAGGTGCAGCTCCTTATGGGAACGGGGAGCAGGGGGCATGCAGACTGCCAACAGGTACTGCTCCCAGTGGGCTGGCCTGTGCCAGGCCCCCAAACCACCCACCCATCCAGTGACCCCGAAGGCACATTCAGATGGGTGGCTGAGGGCCTGGGACCTCGGCTGCCAGCCAGGCTCTGAGCCACCACGCAGCCCTGCCCAACACTGTCCTCCAAAATTTGCCTTGTGGAGACCTGGGTCACTCTGAGGGGGTGAGTGATGGCCAGTCCCCCAGGCCTTCCGAGGCGGCAGCTAGGCTGGTTCTTGCTCCACTTACAGAAGGAAGAACTGGGGCACGGAGCCGTTGAGGGGTTTGCTGCAGAAGCCGGGTGTCAGTCTGGACACATGGAGCCTACTGACCCCAGGCCTGACCTCACTGCCCTCAGTGCTTAAAGCCAAAATAATTAAAAAACAACAACAACAACAAAAAACCCCTCTAAGTCACATCCCACCCTGTATTTCCCTTTCCCTTCTGTCTCAATGGTGCCAGCTCCGCATAGCTCTGCCTGCATCTTGAGGACCAAAGACAGGCAGGCGCTCAGTACCGTCCACCAGGCGAGCGACGGGGAGCAGGAGGAGTGGGGACCCCAACGCGCACACTCGCAGCAGGCAGGTGTGTCAAGCATGGGGCCCTGTACTGCAGGGTCTCACTGTCCCAGTCAGACCTTCAAACCACCCAACGGGAAGCTTCTACTCATGTCTCATGACCTAGGCACAGATAGACAGCAGGAGTCGCCCACTGGCAGGAGTGAGGCCAGGATCCAGACCCAAGAGGACTGACTCCAATCACAGCTCTACACTCAGGTGCTAGGACAGGAGTCCTGTGCGCTGGGTGTGCTTCTAATGAGCTGTGTGACCTCAGGACAGTGAAGCAGCCTCTCTGAAGCTCAGTCTCCAATCTGAACTAGAAGGTCCTGGCTGGGCCTTCAGCTCCAGGGCCTTTACTCCTGAGGATGCTCTTGAGCTCCTGTTTGCGCATTACTGAGAAACGCTGATCCCTGATGTCCCACACTACGCCAGGAGTGACTGTGACACTGCAAGGACCACAGCTGGCCCCAGAGACTCAAGGCCACCTGCCTGAGACACTGCTAGCTGCACCTCTAGAGGCCAAGCCAGGCGTGGATGTCAGTGGCTGAGAGGCGGACTGTGGCACACAGATCCAGGGCTCAGGCTTCATTACAATCAGGCGCGGAATGTGTGTGCTGCCCCCTCCTGGCTCCCATGGCCACCAGCAGGGCTTTTATCAGTCCTGAGCAGCTTTCCAGGACCCACCCCTGCCCCCAACCTGGAGCCCTTTATCTGGAAGTGAGGGTCTTGGTGGTGGGGAGATAACATGGCCGCCCCCCAGGAGACCAGAACAGAGAGCGGATCAGAGCTGAGACAGCTGCCCTCCTGTCCGCCCAGCCCAAGACATGGCGGGTCCCCCTCCTGTCATCCTGGGGAAGATGACATCCGAAACAACGGGCAGAGAGCGGGGTGGGGAGCGGCAGGGGAGAAGGCACAGCTCAGGGGACCAGGACAGGGGGTTGTGTAGGCAACATGGTCAGAAGAAAAAGACGGGCTCAGGGCGCTGACCCAGGAGGTGACAGGAGCCCAGCGGGTGGACATCGCACCACGTCCTGGAGAAGATCCAGGCTGAGGCCTCTTCTGTCAGCCAGTGGGCAGAAGCCAGCCCCTCCAAGTGGGTGGACACTGTCAGGACACTCAACACCAACCTGAGGACAGGGGACAGGACCTCAAAACCAAACGGGGAACCGGGGACAGAGGAGCATTCTGACAGGGTCTGGACACAGGTGCCAAGAAGCCATTGTTCATGCTCTAGAGCCCGTATGCCCCCAGGGCCCACCTGACACCACCTGTGACCAGCCAAGAGATGCTGGGGACAGACATGCCACGCCTGTCTTGGTCACCATGGGCAGCAGACACCAGTTAGACAGGTGTTCCCACCATGTGGGGCTGTCGGTGGCCAGCAGGCTGCATCTCCCGCATCCTCAGGAGGGTACGTGGGCACCACTCTCTCTGTCATGGTCAGAAACAGCCTGAGAGGAGGCAGCCGGCCCAGTCCCAGAGCAGGAGCCAAGGATGGCACTGCCCATGTCACCTGCATGGCGGCCAGTTCCTCTAAAGTGGCTCCTGAGTGGAAGGACGTGGAGGGCAGGCCAGCAGGCAGGGAGCAGGTGCCACTCTGCCCTCTGGCACTCACGGGGCCTGGCACTCCGCAGGGTGCTGTGGTCAGCAAGGCAGATGCTGCTGTGGAGTGGACCCTCTGGTGGGAACAAACTCAGGCAGCAGCCAGCCGCGAGGGGCGGTCACCTCACGCAGCACAGACAGCCAGTCCTGAAGACCCCTGGGGAGTGGACATGAGCCGCGGGCATGGCGGAAGGCCTGTGCTCAGAGAAGGCCGCAGAATCCAACCGACACTGGCTGACCAGAGACGACTCCTCCTCTACTTTTTTTTTTTTTTTAATAAAACACTTTAATTTTTGTAAATACACAGGAACAACCAGGATGGTAAACAAGAGAAGGTCTATCTTTAAGAGGAAAATCCTTATCTTAGTAAACTGAGCAACTGGAAGCCCTGTGTGTGGGGGTGGGCTGAAGGTCAAATCTTAACATCTGGGTCAAACAACCCAGTCCTCAGAACCTCCCTCCAGGTGTCTATTCTAAGACGTGGTCGTAGTCTCCAGACTACGTGGTTCCATGGGAAGCTGCCTGTCTCCTAGGGGCAGCTGGGGGACGGGGAGGGTCTCAGGTTTTGGCATCCTGACGGGGCGAGGGCCAGGGCCAACCCATGACCTGCAGTATGCACCACAGTCCTGAAGGAAAACCTCATCCTGCCTCCAATGCCCCACTGTGAGGGGGTACCCAGGGGGCCGACACCCCTGTGGCTGGGGACACACATTGGTCTTTCCTGTCTGTGCAGTCGCTGGACACCAGAGGGCGCTGAGGCACTCCAAGAACATGGCCCCCAGCCCCTCAGCCACCTATGGAGCTCTGGGCTTTCATGGGCTCTTCTGGGTATGAAGAGAACTAGGTTTTCTTCCCTTAACCATTAGCTGACAAACTAAAAATCTGCTACATTACGTTGCACTCGTAATTCTGATCTTTTTCTTTTTTTTTTTTTTTTTGGTACCAGGAACTGCATTCAGGGGTACTTCACCACTGAGCCCCAGCCCAGCCCTATTTTGTATTGTATTTAGAGACAGGGTCTCATTGAGGCTGCCTTTGAACTCAGGATCCTCCTGCCTCAGCCTCCTGAGATGCTGGGGTGACAGGTGTGGGCCTCATCACCCGGCTCTGATGCTGTTTTTCAGGGATGTTTTAACACCTGCATAATCAGAGACCGAGACCCGCTGGTCTGTGGATGAACAAAGCCCTAAAGCAGTGGTCTGCTGAACAGCTCCTGGCTCTCCGCCCACCCCTCGCCTGCCCTCCCATGACATTGACCTGTTCTTACTGGTTTCTGGCTCCACCATGTCCTTTTCCGCAGATGCTTCTTGGGGCTCTTTCCCCTGTGGGGCTGTGCTGGAGAAGACGCCAACTGGAGCCCACTCGAGATACAGGGGGACGTGGTGGAACTGCAGAGGCAAAGGTGCCAACACTGTGGGTCCCTGTCATGGGACACAGCTGAGAGGGACTCAGTCCCATGTGCAGATGACGCGCTCCAGGGTCGGGAAGATGGGTGCTCGACAGGGCAGAGGAGCCAGGAGACGCGCAGCCCAGAACCCCAAGTGCTCTGGGTGCCTGAGGAAAACACTCGGGCCCAGGCTGAGAGGCAAAGGCCACGTCTCTGTCGCCTTGACCTGCAGTGGATTCCAGGTGCCCTGTGCGCTTTCTCTAGTCAGAGGATGAAATGGGGACTGTGACAAGGGGAGGAACTGCTGGCACAGGGCAGCTCCAGGGGAAGTCAGCAGGTCACAAAGCCAAGAGCGTTCATGTTGCCGTTTAGAGGTGACCTGTGTGCCAGGGGTTTCTTAAAAAAGGTTGAGATAGCCCCTGCTAATAGTCACCTCAGTAGAAGGCCCCTGGGTAGCTACAAGGCAGGGTGGGAGGGAGACTTGTCAACTTACAGCCTTTGGGACTCTTCAAATTTCATACTGCATTCAAGCCTCAATGATTAATTATGCCCAGGAAAAAAAAAAAACTAGCAGCCAGGCACAGTGGTGCACACCTGTAATCCCAGTGGCTTGGGAGGCTGAGGCAGGAGGATAGGAAGTTTGAGGTTAGCAAGTTTGAGGCCAGCCTCTGCAACTTGGCAAAGCCTTAAGCAACTTAGTGAGACCCTGTCTCAAAATAAAATATAAAAAAGGGCTCAGTGGACAAACACCCCTGGTTCAATCCCTGGTATAAAAAGAAAAAAATGTGCTTAGGAGGGAGTGGGAGCAGCCTGGGGGTCTGACAGTTGGCGGTGCCACTTAGGAGCTGTGTGGCTTCGGGTCATTGGGCCTCTGTCGAGGCTGCTGATGGGAGCGGTCAGTGAAGAAAACACTTGTCAGAGTCAAAGGGGAGGCTGCACTTGGACAGTGCCTTTGCCATCATCCACTCTGGTGATGGGGACTCCTTCCTGAAGCAGCGGGGAAGGAAGGGGCGGCTGCAGTCCAGACACGGCTCCTGGATGGGCCACCAGAGACACCGCGGTCTCCCAGGCCAGGCTCTCACCAAGCCCTGATGGTGCAGTGGGCAGGGCCCCAGCTGGGAACCCCCAAGGGCTGGAGGGGGCCAGGAAGGCCTGCCTGCGGGTGACTGGGGACCACGGCCTGCAAGGCACTAAGGGGCCTGGCAGAAAAATGACCTGCGGTGGGTGAAAGGTGGCTCCCCAAGAGATGGCCATCTAGACCCCCAAGACCTATCAGTGCATCCCCAACAAGTACCATCAAGACCCCCAGGTGGTCCAGGGTTATCTGGGTGGGCTGTAAGCCCAGGAGAGGGATCTGGGGCCAAGAAGAAGGCCACATAAAGACGGGGCACGGACGGGAGTGGCGTAGGGAGCTGACGGACACTGGGAGTCCAGCAGTGGACAAAGGCAGGACAGATCCTCCCCAGAGCCCTTGGAAGTCCTGGCCACACCTTGCTCTTGGCTTTTCCCTTCTCAGCAAAGGGTTGGGATTGTTTTATCATGTCAATGAACACCTGTGGGTGACCCTTGTGGGACCTCCTACTCCAGGAAACTTTCCTGACCCCTCCCTGGCCAGGGTGGGTCCTGCTCAGTTGTCCCAGGGTCCCTGACCCTGTGACCACCCTGAACTCAGCACCTGCGTCTGCCAGCGCTCCTGAGGACAGGGACCGGTGCTCCTGAGCGCCTGCTGTCGGGCAGTGAAGGATGCACACCTGTGGCTCAAGTGCCCTTCTGGCTGGCAGCACAGGTGCCACCGAGGCTCCAGAAGGCCTGTTCTTCCCCGTGACTCCCGCACTGAGCCAGGGCCTATGGCGGGCCCAGCAGCAGTCTGACTGGCTCCGGGAGAGTCTTACACACAGAAGAGCGGGAACCACTGAGGAAGGCCAAAGGCCTCAGGGCCTAAAAAGGACAGCCTTGGGACCCAAGTGTCGCTGACAGGTGGAGCAGCGGGTGACACTCTGGACAGGCAGGCAAGGGCCCACTCACTGTGATCCGGGACGTGTCGTTGTTGAAGTGGTTCAGCAGGGTCTGCGCCTCCTCCTCGGACTTGAAGCCGATGAAGCCAAACTTGCGGAACTTGCCGTCTTTGGTGAACTTGAGGCTGCAGTGGGTCAGCGCGCCGAAGGCGGTGAGGAGCTGCCTGAACCGCTCCTCCTTCATCTGGAACAGAAGGTGGGAGAAGTTGGCGAGTCCTTCAGCAAAGGGACAAATGGCTAGAAACCCGGGGCTCCAGGACTCTAGGGGCGACCAGACACGAGGAGGTGGCAGTGTGCTCTACCAGTCAGGCCAGGTCCCTGAAAGAAAGAACAAGTTTCATTGTTGGAGAAAATGCCCATTTATTGAGGAACAGCTCTGCATATTTATAGAGTGCGGGGGGGGGGGGGGTTGACAGTTATGATAGTTTAACTGTTGAAGGGTTTGACAGTTGGCATGGGGTGCTTTCTGATTTGTGGGTAAGGATCATGTGAGCCAGCAGGGCTAGTCTGATTGGTGGTAAGGATCATATGAGCCACAGGGCTAGTCTGATTGGTGGTAAGGATCATGTGAGCCAGCAGGGCTCGCCATTAGACGGCTCTTCTCAGGGGATGAAGTTCTTTGGAGCCCAAGCAACTCAGAACATCCCCTCCCCCCTTTGTTATTAAATGAGAGTGGGCTTGACTCATTCTGGCTGTTTCCTGCTGAGATGGGGTGGTGTGGGAGAATCAGAGAGGGGGAAAGTAAGGAGCCCCCCCAGGAGGGCAGAGAGGACTGGTATAACTTCAGGAACCAGATCAAGGAAGGTTCCTTGCCACCACAGATCCATGATGATGTCAGTCCATTCGGCATAGGTCTGGACTGGAGGTATCATCAGTAGCCAGGAGTTGGTAATTCCTGAGGAGAAGCTGGTTAAAAGCTGGATTAGAAATTTCTTACCCACCTGAGTCTGAATGAACTTTATGATAAAGGAAAGGAACAGGCACAGGGAGTTTTTATAGCCCAAATCTAATGGGGTCTCTGGGTCTGCAAGCTACCTTGTTGGCACAAGGGGGGTTAAGTGTTCAGCCTTGAGCAGGGGCTTGGGCATTTGGGCTTGGAGCAAACAGGTGATAAAGAACCAGACAGAGGGCTTGAGTAGCCAGGTCATCCTGCAGGTAACTTTGTTTGGCATGCCCTGCAGACCAGCCTGTCCTGCACCTAACACCCTCAATTCCACTCTTCATTCCTAGTCCAATCTAGCTCCCTCCCCTCTCTATTAAGGCTGCTCTTCAAACTCTCTTTTACCTGGGTGTCTCTGAAACCAGCTTGCTTCTCTCTTTACCTTTCTCAAAATATCCCAGCTTTCCAAACCAACTTTCATCTCTCACTTATCAGTGTTCCCAGCTTTCTCCAGTCACACCAAAAAAGCACGGGCTTTGTAATAAAGAAGGCAGCTTCTCCCAAACACTGAATGAAGATGGCCAAGAGAGGATGATGGCCCATTGATTTTCCTCTGAGAGCAATCAGATCTCTCCAGGTTGTATGCAGAACATCTCAACTTTAAATACTGATACTTGTAATTCTTACAAAACTGGGAGGGTAAACCAAACACACATGTTCCTCCTTAGGCCCAGAAGGCAACTGGTAATGTGTTCTCTTATGATAGAGGTAGTTCACACTTATTCAGGGGTCACCATGCTCCAGACACCTAAGTGGTTTGTCAGAAGGACAACACACAATGGTCCCACTACCGGCCAGATCCAAGCAAGTGTGTGGGGTGGGTTCTGTAGTAAGGAGGAGCAGGGATTCTGGCTGGAGGGGGCCCTTAGGGTCACTTGCTTTGAATCTCCAGACATAGGATGAAGAGAGGACCCAAGAAGGGAGCATTAGGTATTGGGCTAAGAACAGAGACACAGGAGAGGCAGAGCTTGAAGGGAATCTATGGGGAGGGATGAAAAGAGTACTTAATAACAGGTGATGATCCTTGGCTCTTCTGAAGAAGGTGTAGGAATGCTGGGCTTAAGACTGGAAATGTGAATCCATGGGGTAAGTTGGTTATTAGACAGCTTGAGTTGGCTGCCAAGGGAGTGCACATAATCACCTGAGCAGGGCCCTTACATTTTGGTTTTAAAGGGGGCTTTTCCCCTGGTGGGCAATAGTAAACAATAGTAAAAAAAGTGTTAAGGAGGTAGGGTTTTGAGAGATACTAGGGTGGGTCGGGAAGGAGCCAGTCTTGATAGCGCCAGAGTTCAGAGCACAGATGGAAGAGGAGGGGCAGGGCATAGGTTTCGGAGGGTAGGTGTTCTGTAGGCAATCCGGGAGGAACTAGGGGACAGCCATACATGACTTTGAAAGGTGAGAGATTAGAAGGCTTCTCTGGTAAGGCCCTAATGCGCAATAAAGCCAAGGGGAGCACTTTTACCAAGTCCAGGCTTAATTCCATGGTGAGCTTGGTGAGTGTCTCTTTAAGGGACTCATTGGTCCTTTCAACCTTTCCAGAAGCCTGGGGGCGGTAAGGGCAATGGAAATGCCAAGGGATTGATAGCGCATGAGCCAGTCCCTGAGTTATCTGCAAGGTGAATTTTGGGCCATTGTCTGATTGGATAGAAGTGGGCATCCCAAAATGGGGGATCATGTGAGTAAGCAACAGATCAACTACCATAGAGGCCTGCTTGTTAGAAGTGGAAAAGGCTTCAACTCATCCCAAAAAGGTATATAACCGTGGGCCTGATGAGAAGGGAAAGGTTTAGGTTTTAATGGAGTATTGGTATTGGTTTTCTGGCAGATCTGACAAGCAGAAGTGATCTGTTGTAGGAAGTCTTATCGCATGGGGAAAGGGTGAAAAAGGAGTGAAAGAAACTAGTGAGATTCTGTGAACTAGAATGGAATAGAGAGTGAAGAAACTGGAAGAGTTGTTGGGGATCTTTGGTCTGATCTCCAGTGGTAATGAAGAGTAGCAGAGAGGAGGTGAAGCTCTGTAGGGCGGCTGATCGAGCCACTTGATCGGCCTTGGAATTCCCCATAGAAGTAAGGGAGGAGTCAGTTTGGTGGGCCTTGCAATGGATTATTCCCAGTTGGGAAGGCAGCTTGGAGGCTAGTAGTTGGCCAGAAATAAGTGTGGAATTACTGACTGCCATCCCTCTGGTGGTCAATAGCCCCCTTTCTTCCAAATGGCTGCATGGGAGATCTGTATATAGGGAGAGGGTTTTTCCCTCTGCTAGCTCGCATACCCTTGAGGCAGCTATGAGTTCAGCTTGTTGGTTGGTGGTATTGGGTGGGAGAGGTTTTGCCTCTGTGATGGATGAGAGGGAAACAACAGCATACCCCGCCACTTTAACCGCTTGGTGTGAGGGAGCAGATGGGAGGAGGGAGGCAGGGTTTAATGGAGAGCAGGACTAAAAAGAGATGGAAGGATTTTCAAGGAGAGACAAGGAGGGATAGAACCCTAGAAAGATGAAGTAACTGTCATCTTTGGTCTTTGGTGTAGGTATAGATACAATAAGCTGTTTTCTGTCTACTGTAATGGCCTTTTTCCCTTGAGTGATATGTGACCTCTTTAAATGCTATTTGGGCATTTTGTGGAGAGGCCCGATATCCCTTTAAGGCCAAGAAAGTAGGAGAACTGTGTTATCTGTTGAACGCCCTTTGGAAGGGCTAGAAGAATCTTGAACACTCACAGTAATTATAGAGATCCCTTAGAATGAAGGTATCCAGGGTCCCAAAAAGGGGCCATCTACTTTGGTTGTCTAAGGGATGAGTGGGCCAGGCCTGGGTGCTATATATGATCCAAGAGACACCGTAGGGGAGAGTTGACTGGTAGAGAGGACACATTACCCATTTAAGGAGGAGGGAAGAGGATGCAGAGAAGGAGGAAACGGATTTATTGGCAAAAGGGGCGTCCCGCTAGAGCCAAAATAATCAGGAGTGCCTAAGTGGCAGGTTTGAGCTGCACAGATTGGTCATCACCGAATCTCGACAGTTGAAGTTCTCATCCTGGATGGAGCCGGAGCCATGGGAGACCTGGACCAAGGCTTTTTGGGACCCCTCCTGGAGAGACCAGATACTCCCAGGGCCAGAAAGAGGGGAGAGGCAGGGCAAGAGAGAGGAAGGAGAGGGTAAGCATCTCTCTAGCAGCTGAGTCTTAAAGTGAGAGGAGTAGGACTTTAGGAATCTGCCCAAGGAAGGAATCCCTGAGGGCCACCATAGCCTTAAAGGCTGTGGTGAGGTGCTTTCCTCCCTGCAGGTGGGCAAAGAGATTTGCCAGATGATATTGCAAGAGGGTGGATTTGGGGCACTGCGGGTGAAAAGATTGGAGGTCGGAGGCCAAGGTTTGTCCAAAGAGGTGTGGACTATCTCGAAATCCCTTAGGAAGGACAGTCCAGGTTAGATGTTGAGAATGTCTGGTGGTGGGATCTGTCCAGGTAAAGGCAAAAAGATCTTGTGATTCGGGGGCATGAAGAATGGAGAAGAAAGCATCCTTTAAATCTATAACCAAGAAGTGGGTGGCAGTGTGGGGGACCTGAGACAGCAGGGTGTATGGGCCTAACAGAGGTGTTGATGAGTTGTAGGTCCTGAACTCAGTGACAGACCCATTGGGCTTTTTTACCACTAGTATGGGAGTATTGTAAGAGGAATGAGCAGGACAGAGGTTCCCCTTGCTAAAAAGGTCCTGAATAATAGGTGTAGGCCCAGAAGACCTTTTGTGGACAGGGGGTACTGAGCCTGATTGGGGAAGGTGTTAGGATCTTTGAGATGAATGTTAACTGGTGGGCAGGAAATGGTGGAGGGGGTGTGGTATCCCATACAATCGGGTCAACCAGGTTAGTATGGTATTTCACGTCAGCCTCACAAGTAGAGCAGAATAGCCAGTCTTCTGCCAAAAGGGCCAGAAAAGATGAAAAGGCCGATTCTGGGGCCTGGCTGATGCCAGGAGCCCAGATGTTGATTGTTGTATTGAATTTAGAGAGAATATCTCAGCCAAGCAAAGGAACTGGACATTGGGGCATAACTAGGAACGTCTGAGAGAATGGGAAGTTGTCTATGGAACAGAGTAATAGGGGAGTCTTTCTTGGATAGATGGTCTTTCCTCCTACCCCGACAATAGGAGAGGTGGATGGCACTGTTTGCCCCAAAAATTCTGTCAGGACTGAGAAGGTAGCCCCGGTGTCAAGGAGAAAGGCAACCTTGTACCTATCCACCTGAATCCGCATGCTGGGTTCCTGTCTATTGATTGTTACGGCCAGGGACAAGGACCGAAGGCTCCGTCAATCTTCAATTGCCATGGCCAGAAGGTCGGAGGGTTCCCTGGCCATAGGCCTCCTACAGGATCTAGGACAGTCAGAGCCCCAAAGACCTTGTTGTTGACATTTAGGGCATGGGATAGGTGGAGTGTGTGGTGCACGGCATGCCCTGGCCCAATGTCCCTCCTTGCCACACTTGTAGCAGGCACCCAAGGGGGTTTTCGATGATGGGCCGAGACCCAAGGAAGCACCCTGCAGGGCCTGGGCAAGCATCTGAAATTCCTCCTCCCTCCAGGCCCTGGCAACCATGGATCTACTTTCTGTCTCCCCAGAGTTGCCCCCTCTGGACATTCCATGCAAATGGAATTGGGCAACACTGGACACAAAACCACATCCCCTGCTTAGCGCTCCAAGTAGAGAAGATCCTGCACAACCCCCGCAGAGGTTTGTGACAGGCTTCCTTCATTTAGCATCGTGCTTTCAAGGTTCATCCTGAGCAAGGTGAGTTGGTGCTTCCCTCTGATGCCTGCTGGGTAATATCTCATGGGCGGATAAAGAGCATTTCATCACCCAGTCCTCTGCTGATGGACATCTGGGCTATTTCCACCTGTGGCTATTGTGGATAACACTGCTGTGAGCTTTCAAGTGTTTGTGTGCAAGTGTGTCTTCATTTCTCAGGGTGTATTCCTGGGAGGGGCATCGCTGAGCCACACAGCAGCTGCACCGTGTGACCTCCCTATCAGTGGCATTTGAAGGTTCCTGTTTCCTCATCTCTTCTGGCTTCTTACTAGGTCTCCACTCATTCTGGCCACCTTAGTGGGGGTAAAGCCACGTCTCGCTGTGGTTTTGGCTCCGTGTTCCTGGCCCTTCATAAGCGCGTGTGTTATTGGACATTATTATTAGCCCTCCTGGTCTCCTGACTCCTGTTCCATCCCTGCAAGTACAATCCGGGGGTCCCTGGACCCCACCAGGACTGTGCCTGGGGACTGAGTCAACTGGGGAGGTCTGGCCAGCTCCTGCCACGGCGGGGGGACCTCCAGGCTGTGAGAAGTTGGGGCTGGTCCCCAAGGGAACTACGTCCCACCAGGGAAAGGCCCATGGGGGAGAGATGCTCCCGGGCCTGGACTCTTGGCGTCCTGCACAGGTTGGTGGGTCTCAGGCCAAATGAACGGGATCAACATCCCCCAGGAACCTGGGACTGTCCTGAGACCCCTCCCACGTCTTCAGCCTGTCTACTCTGCTGGCCAGTTCGGTCACCCCCACCCCTTCTCCCCATGTCCCCACTGTCCTAACCTGGTCCTGGCACCCTGTGGGTGACCCCGGGGTGCTGCAGGTTTAGTGGCTGAGAACCGCACTCGTCACAGTCTTCAGTTCTCGGAGGAAGGGGGTCCGAGTCAGGGGGTGAGCAGGTTGCCTCCCTCTGGGGGCCCCAGGACGGGTCTGCTCCCACCTTTCAGACCAAGTAGTCAAGGTCAATGTCAACCGTGACCAGGCACAGTGACCGCACGTGGCCCTGGTTTGATATCACATCAATGGCATCTGAGCCTCTGTGACATCTTGCCCAAGACCACCATCAGGTCCACCCATGAGAACACCAACGGCACCGTGAGGGACACTCCAGAAAACCTACCAGCACTCCCCAGAGCTGTCAGGGTCACAAACAACGAGGGACAACTGTGAACCCGTCCCAGCCAGGAGGAGCCCATAGAGACCTGGGGACTCGGCGTAACATGGGATCCTGGGACAGAGAAAGGACGCGGGGTAAAAGCTAAGGAAACCTGAATGACGCCAGACCTTAGTGACCGTTGATGCGTCCAAGCTGGTTGACTGTGACTAGGAATCAGACAGAGCTAAGGACACTGCATGGTGGTGGGGTGCCGGAACTGTCCACACTGTTCCCATGACTTTCCTTGTCAATCTAAAACCTACTCAAAAGTAGAGTTTGCGCGACGTTTTTAGAAGATATTTTAAATGCAGGGAAGGAGGGGCGCAGGCGGTCTGTGGGCCTAGACGTGGATGGACCCCAGGAGCGCTCTGCATGGCCCTGGGGGCGGGCTCTGCACCTCGCCTTAGCTTGTTTACTGACTGGTTGGCTGATGAGTCCTTGGCTGTGATGTCAACTTGTCCCCAACAACAAACTGCATGACTTTAAGGGGTGTCGGCTCGGGCTCTCTTAGGTCAACAACTTCCCAGGTGGCCAAGGAACTCATACAGGAGACCAGGTGTGACCCGTCTCTGCCACACTCATGTGATCAGGAGGCAGCTGAGCCTTGACCTCCCCATAGGCGCAGCGGGGGCTGAACCGTGGAGATGGGGGGGCCCCTCCTGATGGTGGCAGGAAACCATGAATGTCCACCAGGAACTGCAGAAACCACAGACCGTCCATCACACAGGGTGGGGATGGGGAAAGGCCCAACTCATTCTCTCTCTCTCACTTTGTGGTGCCAGGGACTGAACCCAGGGGTGCTCCACCACTGAACCACATCCCCGGCCCTTTTCATTTATTTATTTTTTAACTTTGAGAAACAGGGTCTTATCGGGATGCTTAAAGCCTTGCTAAATTGCTGAGGCTGGCTTTGAACCTGCGATCCTCCTGCCTCAGCCTCCCGAGCTGCAGGGATTGTGGGTGTGCACCGTCGCTTCCGGCTAAGCCAAACTCATTCAAACAAGGTGAGCTGGTTGCATCTTGTCCTGGACACTGAAGGCTGCAAATCCCCATGTGTCTGTGACCCTGGCTGCCTGTGGTGAGTCCATTTCTTGACTGTAGCCTCGAGGTGCAGCCACTGACCGCTGCCCTCCACTCCATAGATCCTGCCCACGAGCAGCAGCTTCCTCTAAAGTTATTTGAGCCCCAGGTCTTCAGACCACAGAGCGGCCATTGGTGGAACACGTCCCCTTAAGACCATCACCACCTTCACACGTGATCGAATCTGCTCATTCATTCGGGTGACTGTGGAGAACCTGTCCTGTGCCAGCCACGGCCAGCCATTGAGCACGAGGTGGCATTCGGACAGACAAGGCCCTGCCTCCATGGGGTCCTATCTAGTGGATGAGACTGAAGTTAAGACACACCCTTAAGGTTGTCACTGAACACATTCCCTGTGGGGCAAGCGCTTTGCCATCGTGGGCACCATGTTAGAAGAGAAGGCAGCTGTGACGTCAAGGTCACATCTAAGGTCTGTTCCTAGATGTGCCCTCCTGCCCCCTGGCTTTTCTTTAAGAATAAATAGTGCCACCATCTACCCTCCTGTCCTCTCCCCTTGTGCTGGTCGAGGTGAACCCTGGAATACCTTGACATGAACTAGCTAATCCTGAGATCCTCAGGGATAGGGAGCCCTGGAAAGGATGTGGGAAAACACAGGAAGTGGGGAGATCTGGAATCAAATTCCAGTGCTGACATTTCGTGCTGTGGGGCCTTGGGTAAGTCAGTCACCTTCTCTGAACTTCTTGCCTCATTTGTAAGTAGAACCACGGACACAAACTTTCGGGGTGGTGGCGATGATTAGAGATGATATATTCGTACCGTCCAGTACAGTACCCATAACAGCAACCACGAAATCATATTTTGTTGGGTCACAAAAAAGCCCTCAAAACAACCCAGTAAAATAGGAACAATTATTACAGATGAAGACACTCAGTAGAGAGATGAAAGGACTTCGCTGAGCTCATGGAGCTAGGAGTAGGATTCGAGGGTTTGGAGCCTGCATCCTAGTTGCCATGGACCAGGCCAGCTCGATACCTCTTTCTTGCTTTAGGTTTTGGTTTCCAATGTCCCCAACTCATGTTCCCTGCTGCTTAGTGACCAGGAGGCATCTGGGCTCAGACCACCTTAGTGCATGCTAGAAAATTGCCCGCAGTTCTACATATTGGCCAGCAGGTGGCGAGAGAGGACCACAGATGAGCCGGGGTGCAAAACAGGGAGGCTCCCTGAGGCTGAGCCTCCTTCCCAACCTGGCCAGGTGCACAGTGGTGAGGTTTATTCCAGATTTTGCTCCTGCAGGGAGACAGAACCCTGCTTTCTCGCCAGAAGAACTCAGCTCAACGCAGCGCCAGGCTATAGAGTTGGTCAACATTTCTGGGTCCACACATAGATTTGAACCTGTAAGTTGGAGAAGCCAAATGAGGCTAAGTGCAGGGGGCTCCAGAGGGAGGTCTGGTGGGGAGGCGGGCAGGGGAGGTGCTGGGCATGGTCCCAGGCAGGGAAGCAGCCCCTGGGGCTCTTCAGGGACTTGGCTGGAGAGATGGCCCCCAGAGGTGCAGGCAGCCTAAGGGAAAGCCAAGGCCCTGCAATGGGGGAGCCCGAGAAGTGGCCCCCATAGGCTGTCCACACCCTAAAAATTGTGGTGTCAAGAAGCCAAGGGTCCTGAGTTGGGATCGTCCTGGATCTCCTAGGTGGGCCCTGGGATTGGCCCACACAGAGGAGTGGGGGATGAGGTGGTGGGGCCACAGCCCCAGGGATGGCGGGAGCCCCCCAAAATGGGAAGACACAAAGAATGGTCCCTCCTGAGGCCTTCAGAGGAAGTGTAGCCCTGTGACCTGTAAAACTGAGAGCGCCCAGGGCCCAGGGAGGGTCCCAGGGAAGTGCAGTGGCCATCTCTAGTGCTGAGGTGGGGAGGGGAGGGCCTGGGTCCTGAGCCCAGAGAGGGCCTGTACAGGGCATTATCTGGGGTATCTGGGACCCTCAGGGATGCCACCAGCCTGAGGTGGCCCTGCAGGGGAGACATGCAACAAACAACCCAACCCAAGGGGCTTCCCGTCCTGTGACCCCATGTGGGGTTCTACTTTTGGTTGTGCCCACCTGGACGCCAGAGGACAGAGCCACCCTGGCATCTAATGGGTGCCATGCTGGATGGAGAAGATGCCAGGAGGGAGGGAGGGGCACGGAAAAGGAAGGGGTGCTGCTTTCCCCCTCCCCAACTCTCTCTGGTGTCACTCCACCTCTCTGAGCCTTGATTTGCTCACCCACAAAATGTAGTACCTACCTTGACTATTTGTGTAGGGGGGTTGAACTGGGTTCTCCCCAGAGAGACCTGGCAGTCCTGACTCACAGTATCTGTGGATTTGTCCTGATTGAGAAATAGGGTCTTTGCAGAGGTAGTCAAATTCAGATAGGTTGGTATTGGATGAAGGGGTTCTAGTCCAATATGGCTGCTGTTCTTATAAGAGACGCTCAGGGGGACACCTTGTGGCAGCAGAGGCATGGAGTGGAGCCATGCATTCATGCTTTGGCAAGGAAGGTCAAGGACCACCAGCAATCGAGGAAATGGAGAAAGACACAGAACAGATTCTCCTCAGAGCCTTCAGAGGGAGCACGGCTCTGCTGACTCCTTGGTTTTGGACTTCAGGCCCCCAGAACCATGGGAGAATACATTTCCATTGTTAAGTCTCCTTGATTGTGGTACTTTCTTTTTAGCAACTCTAAGGAGAGAACGCCCGGGGTTCTAGTTACAAAGGCTGTGTGAGGAATTATCCCCAAAGCCATGGCATCAGTCAGCTTTCTGATGCTGTGACAAGATACCTGAGAAAAGCTACTTAGAGGAGGAAAGGTGGATTTAGTCTCATGGGTTCAAAGGTTTCAGTTCCACATTTGGCCCTGGCTCCATTGCTTCCTGACTGCAGAGAAGCAGAGCATCATGAAGGAAGGGCGAGGGGGAGGAAGGCTGCTTACCTCTAGGCAGCTGAGAGCAGAGAGTGAAAGAAATGGGCGAGGGACAAGATACAGCCCCAAGGCCATGTCCCCAGGGACCCACCCACTCCTAGCTAGGTCCACTGGCGAGGACAGCCCTCGTGTTCCAGTCACACCCAGAGCCCCACCTCTGAACACTGCCACATTGGTGACCACAGGAGCCTCAGGGGACAGTCTGGATCCTGATGGTGACCCGGCTCAAGCATCCATTTGTATGCTCACGGATGAACATGGGCAGAGGTGGTCCTGGGGTCTCAAGAGCAGACGCCCTTGGTCAGGTGGCCTGACGTCCTGATGACTTCTCCACATGGTTTCTTGGGGCTCCCAGGAGGAGCTGGCCTCTGGGGAGCAGGTGCCAAATGCGCAGCAAGGGGGGGATGGGTGGCCTGGCATCAGGAGCACCAGCGTCCTGCCCCTCGGGGTTCAACAGATTCCCTTCCTGCTCAATGTTCCTCTGTGCTGTTTGGGGGGGGGCATTCATAAGCATCATTTTTTTTTTCTTGGTTAAGCTGCAGGATTTGAGTTTCTAGGAACTTGAGGCATGTTCAGAGGGGAGGGGAGGTGGACAACCCCTCTCCCTCCCCCTCAAGCCAGGCCCTGCTTGTGGGGGGGGGAGGCCAGCCTCTGTCCACAGCCTCTCTGGCTTCTCTCTGGCCCCAGGAGCATGCCACCAACATGCCAGCCATGCTGTGGAGGTACGGGTCCAACTGTCTGCCTGAGAGGGGACAGCAGGGACTAAACTATGTCCCCACTGCATTCCTAGGGGCCCCCAGTGTGGCTGTATTAGGGACTTTATGGAGGTAATTAAGGTGAAATGAGGACATAAGTCCTGATCCAGTAGGACTGGTGTCCTCATAAGAGGAGGGAGAGACACAGGGTGGTTCTAGATGGAGGACACTCTGTGCTGCTCCAGCCAACTTCTCCACATTGCAGATGGGAAGGAGGAGGCAAGGAGGAGGAGCAGGAGCCCTTGCTGCTGGTCAGACACCCACAGAGGCATCTTTAGGGTCCCAGCAAAGTATACCTTCTTACCATTGGCCAGGACTCAGCCACATGACCCTCTAGCCGCAGGGCATGCTGGGAAATGTAGTTCCCCAGGCAGACAGAGAGGGCTACCCCCACCCTGACCCCAGGACCTGAAGGAGGAGGCGGTGGTTATGGAGGAGGATGCCGCAGGCTACTCCACAAAACAGGGACACAGTCGAGGAGGCCAAGAGGAAAAGGGGACTTTGTCCACCCACAGCCACACCCAATGCTGTATCAGAATTACTAGGTGGGAGAAAGCATCTGCAGTACCAGGTGGGAAACTGAGGCAAAGGTGGCACCATCTGTCCTTGGATGACCCTAATGTGTGGCTGTGTGTCCCCCCCACGCCCCCTGTGATCTCACTTCATGACCTCCTCAACTCTACCTGGCAGGAAGGCTTACACTTTTTCTTCTTTGTTATTTTTATGACTACCCTTTTCTGATAAGAAGCTGCTCAGAGAGGTAGGGGCAATACCTGTGGTCACACAGCAGCTGCTGCTGCTGCTCATTATACTCCCAAGGGAGGTGGTATGTCTACAGAGGGCACCATGTGCTGAGGTATGTTCTAAGCACTTTAAAGTATTGTCTCAGCTCATTTAGGGAGAGATTTATCATTTCCATTTTATGGATGAGAAGACTGAGACTCAGAGAGGGGAGTAACTCACAGGTGGTCATGGGGCTAGCTCCTAGAGTTGCCATCTGCAACACTTCAGTTACAGGGTTACTCTGCCTTTCCAGTAAGCACAGCCAAAGGTCTTGTCATTCAAAGATTTGTTAGGTTCCTGCCTTACCCCAGGCTCTTCAAGTGCATGATCCCATTTACACCCGTGCAAGCTACTGACTTCAAGAACTATGATTGTGTCTATTTTACAGATGAAGAAAGTGATGCCCAGAGAGGTTGTGTGACTTGCCCAAGGTTATGTAGCTGGAAAGTGGCAGATCCGGGACTTGAACCTAGGACCTTCTGACATTGGAGCTTGGGCTATTGCTTTCACTTTGGTCTCCAAGCATGGCATGCTGGAGTAAGGTGTGGGGTGAAGTGCCAAGACCAGAGGGCATGAGAGAGACCTGCCCAGCCCACCTCCTTCCCAGGTCACTCACACGTACACAGCTGCCAGGGATCAAAGTCCTCTCCAAGATGTATTTGCTGTGAGTTCTAAACAAAGGGTGTTACCATGTAGCTAAGAGAAACACTGGAGGACACCGTGTCCAAACGCCAGCAGTCCTTTAAAGTCCTGTGATTGCTCAGCCCCTCCCTGGTCTCCTGCTCTCAGGGGCCATGGTGGAGGGAGGGAGGGGGAGGCCACAGCTCGGGAGCGTGGAGGCAGGGTCGTGGGCCACTCAGGGGGCACCTCCAGACGCCCCGCCACCTCTCCTGCATCCATCTGTGCTGAGAGAACAGCCCTGCTGACCAGGAGCCATAACCCCCAACACCCACACAAGTGACAAGCAAGTGCTGTCTGGAATGGTCACAAGGGGAGCTCACAGGCACTGCCCTTTAAGCCAAGCTACCCATTTGAGGGCACAGAGATGGCAACCAGGGGAGCTGGGTCTGTTCAGCACTCAGCAAATGTGGATAGATCAGGGCGGTGGGCGGTTACTGTGTGACCAAGGCACGGGCAGGCAGAGGGGAGACTCAGCTGTTGCGGCACGGAGACCAGATCTTTATGGGGAGGGTCCCTCTGATTGTGTTAAAATTGGTTTGGGGGGTATTGCTCTGGCCTGCTGGCCGACAGACTGCTGACTGCCAGGATTGGTGTTTACATGACGGTTTCAAGACAGAGAGTGACACAAGAGAAACCAGGATATCTATGAATTGGGCTTTCTTTTTTCTTTGCTCTTCTATTCCAAAAGCTTGGAATGGTTTGTGTAATGTTTGACTGAGGAAAATAGAAACATAAAATGGGTTTTCTTCAGCATATTTCAATGTCCAAGCATCTATGGTGGGAAGAGATGGGATAATTACCTTGAAGCACTTGCCCAAGTATGCACAAGTATGCACCCCGGTATGCACAGGTGCTCAGTAAGGACTGTCACGATTCTCAGCCACCAGGTGTAGCCCTCAGCTGTGGGCCCCAGGAAGCCGGTGTGCACACCCCATTCAGGGCTGAAGTCAGGGTTGGGACCTTTGTCTGTACTTCTGGTTGTGGTGGTGCACTCCTGTCATCCCAGTGGCCCAGGAGGCTGAGGCAGGAGCATCACAAGTTTGAGGCCAGCCTCGGCAACTTAGCGAGACCCTGTCTCAAAATAAAATATAAAAAAGGCTGGGGGTGCAGCTCCGTGGTAGGGCACCCCTGGGTTCATCACAGCAGTACTGGGGAGGGGGAGCTTGTAGGTGTCCATGAGATTGTGCTTGTCATTCTGTGCTGTCTAGTATGTCAACTCATGTCCCACATCTTCAAGACATTTAATTTTTATTTGACAATTTTAAAGGAAGCTAAGCATGAAGGAGGAGTGAATGTATTTTGAATTCTGTCCTCACCATTCTTTCCCTCATTTTTTTTTTTTTGGTAGCAGGGTTTGAGCTCAGGGGCACTCAACCACTGAGCCATGTCCCCAGCCCTATTTTGTATTTTATTTAGAGACAGGGTCTCCCTGAGTTGCTTAGGGCTTTGCCCTTGCTGAGGCTGGCTTTAAACTGGGGATCCTTGTGTCTCTGCTAGTAAATATTTAACAATGGTTTTCCATGGGACAGAGTATCATCGGGGGAATTCCTGCTGTATTAGGGGTTTTTTTTGTGTGTGTGTGTGTGTTTGTGTGTGTGCTTTTTTTTTTTTTTTTTTTTTTTTTTTTTTTTTTTTTTTTTTTGCTTCTTATTAAGGAACCACAGATGTCCTCAGTGGTCACCCACCAGACCCACCCAGAGAGCAGCACTCTTGATGGAGAAGCAGAACACTCGCAGCCCCCTGCCACTCCCCGGGGCTCCCCTGAGGTCACTGCCCTCCACGTTGTTAGGACGCCCATTGCACAGAGCAGAATACCAAGGTGTGGACAGCAGAAGCCATTCACCCAAGGCTCCTTGCAGGAAGGTGAGGCTTCAAAGATTCAAGCCCTGGCCACAGCAGAGAGCCCTGCTGAGACCTGCTCTCAGGGCTTCTCTCAGGGCTGAGGCAGCCCCATGGGGGCTGTGCTTACAGAGTGGGGCTCCGGGGAGGGGGATGGGGATGGGGGATGGGGCTCCTGGGAGGGTGGCATTATTTATTTTTTTGGAGGACCAGCCCTCTTCCAAATACTAGCTGCAGAAAGCCTCAGGGCTCTTGGGAAATAGAGCTACTCAGTGGCCCAGGGGATTCCCTCAAGCCCCTAGCCCATCTCAGCTCACAGGAAGGAGATCAGCCCCTGCCCACCCCCTCTCCCCACCCTCCCAATGCTGTCCCCTGAAAGCTTTCTTTGTCCCCATGGGAGGGGGTTGGAGGAGGTGGGATGTGCTGTTGGCACCAGGCAGAAGCCCACTCCCTTTTGTGGAAGTGCCCAGAAGGTCTTAGCCTGAGTCTGAGAGCAGAGCCAGAGGCAAGGTTCATGCACAGAGAGCAAACATAGGACCTGACCCCACGGAGAAGGAAAAAGATCAGGGCAGGAGCCGGAGGACCTGGCCACACCATAGGCATCCGGTGCCTCTTCTGCTGGACCCAAGGAGTCCTATGAAATGCATCTCAGAAGTGTCTGCCAGGGCCCCAGGACGGGAGCACTTATCAGTTGGCTCCCACCTCTGTTGGTCAAGGTGCCTGTGGCCTAGGAGGAGTGATGTCAAGGGCCTCGCCTTGCCCAGGGTATCCACAAACCTTGGGACAGAGTCTTCATAGAGAGTGTCCACGACACGGTCAGGGTGTTACCTGCAGCAAGCTGGGGGCAGCCAACCTGGAACTGGGGCCAATCTGTGTGTGTGTGTGTGTGTGTGTGTCCCAGGCGGGGGGAGGGAACACGTGGGGGTGAAAGGCAGGTGTGGGCAGATAGGAAGAGGTGCACAGAGGGTGTGGAGACACTGGTGCCACCGGGAGGCTCGGCAGAGGCTGTGGGCCAAGGCTGGCTCATTCTCACCATAGTTGACCTGTCTGTCACCCGGCCATCTTCCCTTCTTCTGTCCTGTGGACACTCCCCTCCACCCTTTACTCCAACATCATCCCAACAACACAGGATGGCAGCCCGTCCTGTCGTGAGACGCCTGTTGGAGACGGAGTTGCATTTCCCAAATACTCACCTGTTGAAGCCCTAAACTCCAGGGCCTCCCAACAGGGTCCTTGAAGGTGTTGGACCACATTAGAGGAGGGGGTCCCGAATTCAATATGGCGGGTGTCTCATCAAAAGGAGAAATTTGCGCACAGACACATGCACACAAGGAGACCCTCACGTCAAGGTGAAGGCAGAGGTGGGGCACATGGTCTGTAGCCCAAGTCTGCCAACCAACGGCAGGGGCGAGGCATGGAACAGATGTGCCTTGTGGCTCTCAGGAGGAGCCAGCCTTGCCCATGCTGTGATCCCACACGTCCATCTTCCAGAATGGCGAGGCAATACTGTCAGTGGCATGAGCCCTCCACTGTGATACACTATCGAAGCATCCCTTGCCAAGGAGGAGACCTAACGATATGGCAAATCCATGGCACCAAGGAGAGGCGCTCAGTCTTGGCACTTTCCTGGGGCCCGGGTCCTCCTGGGTAATCCCACGGAACGGGAAATTTGCCCTGCCGAGAATGAAGGATCGCAGCCAATTTTGGAAAGAAAATTCTGACGCTCTCAAGCATCCTCCAGCTCACGCGTGGCTTCAAGAACATTCTGAAGATGGTTCTTTGGAGGCAGGGCTGTCTGCCAGAGAGTGGCGAGCGCTCAGCTGATGAAGCCGGGTGGATTTGATGCGCAGATGTGCTTCCTGTAAGGAACAACCTTAGAGACAATCACGAGCAGGGAGAGACGTCTGCAGCCTCTTAGGAGGCGAGGGGAAGGCATGGCAGACGCTGGTGGCGAGGGCGTCACACCATGCTTCCCACTCATCTCGTGGGTGCTCAACCCACTCACTATGGCTGTCTGCTGGCTCCTGGGGAGGAGGGACACATGTGCAGAATGGGGCACTTTGCAGATCAGAAGTGGGTGATTGGTTTTAACGGGGTCACCTGGGTTTTCAGCAGATTTGCACTGTTGGAGCTCCACCAGGAGTCCCTGTCTCTTACCCCTCCTGGGATAACGTCCTCAGCTCTGTGACCTCATGTGTCCTGTGGCTGCAGCTGTGACTGTCTTTGGAGGTCTGCTCAGAGGATACAGGATGCTTTGCCTGCAAGTCCAGGAGCTGATGGGCCCTCGATGAGGGACAGCATTGAGCATCTGAGCCCAGCACTGCTTTTGTAGGAAGCTCAGCCATGGTGGGTCAGCGCCCGAGCCCCTGATACTTTTCCTTGAATGTTGGGCCCCACTCTGAGCTATAATTTACACAGCAAGGCTCCCCCGCAGGATCAGGCTAAGCCGAGGTTTTGCTGAGATCTCACCCTGGCTGGGTGTCTTCTTCCCTCATCCTCCGTTGGTTTCTCCTGGTGCATTTCCTTAATCAATCACTCTGGGAGACTCCTCTTGTCAGCTGCTGCTCCTTCGAACCTGACAGGAGGCAGGGGGTTTAATCCCTCAGGAGCAGCCCAAGTCTCTTCTCAAATATCCTGGGCTGTCTTCTGGGGTCCAAACCGCACTTGCATGGTCTGAGGAGGGAGGACTGAGATTCGTGGGAGGGGAGCAAGAGGGAAAGCATCTGTCAATCAATCAGGCAACAGAGAAGTTGATGCCATATTGCACCGAGGGTTCTTCACCTTGGAACTAGTGACAGTTGGGGGATAACCTGGGCACCGTAGGAGACTCAGCAGAATCCCTGACCTCTGCCCACCTGAGTTCAGTAGCATGCCCCAAGTCATGACAACTGAAATTGTCTCTACATGTGCCCCGTGTTACCTGGCTGAGAACCACTGCATTCACCCGAGGCCTGGGACCCTGCAGGCTCCTGTCTCGAGCTGGTTAGCTTGATGCAGCCCGGGTCAGTTCTCCAGGAAGGTCCATGTCAGTTTCCTGCATGAGGCCCGGGCAGCAGCTAAGGGGTATGTACACTGGGGAGGTGGGGCAGGACATCAGCATCAAGGACAAGCGTGGACCACGTTGATGGGCTCAGCATGGTGATAGGCAGGCCACAGTGGGAGTGGGACTTATTTTGGCAATGGAATCACCAATGTGCTTGAAAAGACCCAGGGTGAGCTGTTTGTGTAGTCAGCATGATTTACCAACCAAAATGTTTTTCCAAGGGCGAATAGATTTTTTCTCAGGAAGCAGGACATCAGAGGCTGAAAGACAGCAGAGTTCCAGGCAAGCTGGGGCTGTGTTCCCCTCTGAGAGGAATCCGGCTCATACCAGCTGATATGCAAGCATCCTGATGCCAAGCATCACCTCCAGGTGGTGGGTGGCATGCTTCACGAGGTCACGTCCTGGTATTTCCATGGGGGTGATCAGGCCCGCTGAATGAGCATGCACCTAGGTTCCTCCTAAGGGTATTGGAAAATGTCGGTCAGTGAGAGTTGACCTAAGCCTGGGTTGGCTTTCTGTGCCTTGGTCACATGGGGCAAGCACTGAAGCTGCTGCCCTCCTCCCTCTGCTGTCTGAGGGCTCAAGAGGTGGAGAAACCTGGCCCCCAGCCCTCCCACTTTCCCATCTCCCTACGCCATAATCTCTCTCTCCACGTTTCCAATCCCCCCAGGCTCCAGCCCTCTTGGAGTCCACGGTGACTATTTTATGCATAAGCACAGGAGATGCAAACACCCTTCTTATAAACGGACTATCTCCCGGACCCTCCCCGCCGGCTCTGCCAAGACACATGCTGTCTCCAACCTTTCCTCCGAGCCCAGAGCCCAGCTGTCTGGGAGAGAACAAGCCACTTGTGAGCCCTGCGGAGCAGCCCTGCCCAGGGTGGTCTACTGGCATCTCTGCAAGATGACCTCCTCTGCCCTGGGCTTGGCCAGCCCCATCCAGAGCTGGCCAGACTGTCCTGGACTCCCTGTGGCTCCTACCCAGAGAAGCAACTCCACCTTCCTCTCTGCTCAGGATTCTGAGTCTTCTTGGAAGCATTCAGTGATGATATTTCAAAAACCTTATTCTACTTATTTCCCCAAAAAAAACAGCCCATAAAACAAATCTTAGAGCCAGAGGAAATGCATATTGGTTGGGGACTTCCCAGGTAAGGGAAAGCTGACATGGAGTGATCTCTCTCTCTCTCTCTCTCTCTCTCTCTCTCTCTCTCTCTCTCTCTCTCTCTCTCTCTCTCTCTCATGCTTGTAGAGACTTGTGGCAACTTGATTTTTCTGTTCCCAACTTCTAGGGAAGATTATTATTATTTTTTAACTCTGTCGCTTAGTGACCTCTGGATCCTGGGAATATCCATGTAGCCCCCTCCTCTTGTCCCCATAAGATTCTGTAAAGGCCACTCCCTTTCCAGTGGGATGTTGGGAGGAGGAGTTGGCCATATCCACTCTCTCATGCCCAGGCTGGCACAGGGCTCGGACCCAAGCAGCTCTGACCTAGGCCCTGGGATGTCCAGAACCACTGGCTCTTTCTTTCCCTAATTGAGAAAGGACAGGAGCAGGGGGGCTTCTTCAGCTTCACAGGAAGGCTGCAAAGTGCAGGATAGCTCAGGAAGCAGCGGGGACTGTCCTCTCTGGGCATCAGTAGTGTGACCAGGACAAACTCAGCCAAGCATCACCCAGGAAAAAGCCCCAGCCCTTCTGCAGAGATGGCAGGCACCTTGGACTGGGCTCCTCAGAACCAGGTCTGGAGACGATGGAGGAGGGAAGTGTTTGCTTGGGAGGTGAGCCCAGGGAGCACTAGGGACAGAGGTGGTGAGTTCCTGAGGCCCAGTCCTCTGCAGGAAGTCGTTTTAGGTCTCCTTAGGTTCAGGTGTGACTGGTGCATGGGTGATGTGGCACCGTGGACTGTGGATCCTGAAGGCTCCCAGTGGCACAACCCCCAGTGACTCCCATTAGCACCACCCAGGTCAAGGTGCAGCCAGCCGAGTGCATTGCATTTTGAGGTTGATCAATTAAAAAAAAATAAAGGAGAGAGTTTTCCCTACTACTCTCCAGTGAGCCGCTTCAGGGAAGGCTCGTCCACCGAGGCCCAAGGGAAACAGGGCTCCATCTGACTCTAGACAGAACAGAGGCTGAGTGAATGAGCGCACAGGACTAGACACCCCTTTTGGCACCCCAGAACCCACCGCCCGGGGGCAGGGAACGTAGGGCCACATTGCACATGTGATGTGGAGGAGTTTTTTTTTTTTTTTTTTAAAGACAGGTGTCATGGTTTGGATATGAGGTGTCCCTGAGGTCTCACATGTGAGACTCTGCTAGAACATTAAGAGGTGAAATGATTGGACTTTAAGAGCTGAATCTTAACCAGTGGATTAATCCTCTGATATGGATTAACTGGGTGGTGGCTAGAGGCAGGCAGGGTGTGGCTGGAGGAGGTGGGTCACTGGAGGAGTGCCTTTGGGGTTTGAGTTTGTCCCTGGTGAGTGCGTCCTGGTTGCCAGGTCCTGAGCCGCTTCCTCCTCCATGCCCGTCCACCATGATGACCTGCCTCACCTTGGCCCAGAGCGATGGAGTTGGCCAACTGTGGACTGGACCTTGGAAACCAGGAGCCAAACTTCTCCGAGTCGTTCTTGTCAGGTCTTTTGGTCACAGCCATAAAAAGCAGACTGAAATGGTCCATTAGGGCTCCCGTAGAAAGCCACAAGCTGGGTGGCTTGTGAACCACCCTGTAGTGCTCACGGTTCTGGAGCTGGAAGTCCAAGACCAAGGTGCCAGTAGATCTGGGCCAGGTGAGGGCTGCTTCCTGGTTCACAGATGGTGTCTTCTGGCTCTGTCCCCATGTGGGGGAGTGAGGGAGGGATGTCTCTGGAGGGCCTTCCTGACCAATCACCTTCCACAGGCCCCTCCTCACGCCAACACTGGGGGGCAGGGTTTCAACCAGGGCAGGGAGCCCCCCCATTCCCGGGCCTCCAGATTTGCAGCCTTGAATTCCCCAGTGCACTCATATCATTCTAGATCGGATCCCACTAAGGAAACACAGTCCCTAAATTCACACTAAAGGGTTAGTGGCTCATAGACTAAGAAGGATCTTTTGTGTCTAAGTGAAATTTTGTCCCTTTGTGTTGAGAGATTGAACATCCAGTTTGATGATAAAAATTTCCCACAACTGCAGGGGCTGGGGGGAAGCCGGTGTGGAGTCAGGAAGCAGCCCTGGCTCTCGCCCAACTCTCCCGTCAACATTCTGTGGCCTTCTCAATGCCACTGCTTCTCCGGGGCCTCCCTGAATCAAACCCTCATTTCATCGATGGGAGTTTATGGTTGTCCTCCCAGTGAGCATGCGCTCCCCTGCAGGGCCTCTCCTTGGCCGAAGGATGGCCGTCTTCAAGTTCATATGGCCTCCTTCTCTGAAGGTCCTCATCTCCTCTTCTTCCAAGGAAGCCAGTCCTACTGGTCAGGGCCCACCCCGATGACCCCTCTTTAAAGACACCCCGAGATACTTGGGGTGAGAACATGAACACATGGATTTTGAGGGGACACTTACAAATCAGCCCATAGCCCATGATACTGGTCTAGACGCTTACAAAGTAAAAAAAAAATATATATATATATATATTTGACTTCAAGGAGGAGAATCTTTAGGGAATGATAATCTGGTGGTATGGCAAAATGAGGAAAGTGGTGATCAGTCTGTTTAATCTATGGGTGTGTAAAAAACTACCCTCCAAATGTGGTAGCTTTGAACAGTTATTTTTTTATTATCATTTTTTTAAAACAAATGGGTTTTTATTCTAGTGTATTTGTATCATTTTCTAGTTCTGATTTCGATACTAGGCCACTTTTTTTTTATTACTTGTTCAAACCATTACAAAGTTCTTGACATATCATATTTCATACATTTGATTCAAGCGGATTATGAACTCCATTTTTACCCTATATACATATTGCAGATTCACTCTGGTTACACATCCACTTTTTCACCTACTGCCATACTAGTGAACAGTTATTTTAATTTGCTCATGATTTTCCTGGACAACAGTTTAAGGAGGACTCAGCTGGGTGGTTTCTCTTTGATCCACCAGGGGTCTACTAGGACAGCAGGATCCACTTCCAAGAAGGCTTCTTCACGCACCTACCTGGGGCCTGGGTGCTCCTTGGCCTTCTTTATTCTCTGCGTGGCGCCTTCTTCTCAAGGATCTCTCCAAGAAGCTTGGTCTTCCTCACAGCCTGTGCCATCAGATGGGTGGGATTTCTTACAAGGCAGCTGACTTGAAGCAAGTTTTCAGGGGACCCGGATGCAAAGGTTCAAGACCTCTTATGATCAAGACTCGGCTGTCCCCACATGTCACCTCTCCATGTTCTACTGGTCAATTAATCAAGATTCAAGATGGGGAGCTGTCGGTGCTCTGTGAAGTCTCTTCTAGAGGTGTTCTTTGGCATCTCTGTGCTGCGAGTCCCACCACCATTTAAATTCCGTCTTTGTGCCTTGACGTCTTTGGTGTCCTGCCAATGTTTAGGTGGCCACGCCCTCCTGGGGGATTCTAAGGACTCCTGGCCAGGCTCTGAGGAGGGCTGGCCCCAGCTGACAGGCATCTTCTGAGCCCTTGGTGAATGGAGGGGGCCTGGCGTCACCTCCAGGTAAAATCCCCCCCCCACTTCTTGCCCTCGCAGTGACTCCCCAGTGATTCTCACAAGTAAAAGCTTTCCTGCCCCCCACTCAGCGCACATTTAGATTTCTGGGCTGTTCAGGCAGAAAAATGGCCCTGGAATCAGGCAAGCAGAAACCCTTAGCTGGCAGGAAAGCAGTGTGGAGGTGAGGCCAGAAAGGTTCCAGTGTGGGGAGGCCCGGGAGGGAGGCCAAGGTGGGAGGCCCAGGTGGGAGGATCAGTCACGTCTCCATGGAGCCTCTGAGGCCTCTGGGAAGCTCTTTCTAGCCCCCAGCCCCAGGAAGCCCACCCTGCACCTGATAGGCCCCCCCTTGGAAACAACAACATTAAGAAAGAAAGCAATAGAGTCAGGAGATCTGAGTTCCAGCCCCGACTCTGGCTGGTCCACCAACGTGTCTCCTGAGTGCCCTGGGTAATAGGGACAGGGATGATCAGTGTGAGGCAGGTCTCTTACTGTGAGGATGCCTAAGTGCTTCGCAAGTGTGACTTCATCTCATCCTCATGGGACATCTAGGGGGTGGGCAGGCCATGCTTAGCTTTGGATTGTAAAATGGAGAAAAGTGTCAGAGGGGTGTGTGTGTATGTGTATGTGTGTGTGTGTGTGTGTGTGTGTGTGTGTGTGTGTGTGTGTGTATGTGTGTGTGAGTGTGTGTTAGAGGGAGGGAGAGGGAGAGACACGGCGTTTGGAAGGAGCCTGCTGCCCTCTGGCTGACTATGGGCTGAAGAGCTCCATCCATCCCTCTTTCATGGGGGACGGCCGAGTCTGGCACACCAGGGAGGAGGAGCACCAGGGGCCAGGTGTTCTCAGAGGATAGTGCACCAAACCAGAAGGATGGACGTGGCAGGGGGTGAGTTTATCCAGCTTCAGGATGACTGCGCAGCCTAGGGTGAGCTGCTAACCCCACTGCACCTTGCCTCTCGTTAGCAGAAGGGTGCCCGTTTTCAGGACCTTGCAGCAGCATCTTCTGGGGAGTCTGGAGTGTGTCGCTTTGGATTTGGGGACAGGGTGTACATGGGACATAGCACCGTGGCCTACCCTGTGATGTCCAGGGCTAAAAGCATCTTAAACCTGGGACCAGCTACAGGGGAGAACTGAGGGGGGAGCACCTGGGGAGGGGGCAGAGCACCTGGGGAGGGGGAAGTACCAGGACACCCCCACCAGAACCTTTCAAAGCACACCAGGTGCCCTCTCCCTGCTGTCTGGGTGCCTGCTCCTCTGGGTCCTGTGTTCGGGGCAGAGCACGGAAGATGAATCGAGGGGGAAGCAGCCCTGGGGTCCAGTTGGGCCTGGGGTCAGTCTTCCCTCTGCCACGTGGCAGTGTGAGACCTTGGGTGCAGCACTGTCCCCCTCAGAGCCCCCAGTTCTTCGCCACTACAATGAGGGGCCCAAAGAAGTGTCTATGATCCCGTGAGCTGGGGCGAGAACGCGGCTTCTAACCCCAACATGCGAGCTTCACCCCCAGCTCACAGGAGTCCCATGAAAAATTCATTGATGGGTTTTAAGAGGATCCTGCTGAGAGGTGGCAGGCCAGAGCAGTCGAGAGCCAACCCAGTGATCTGGAAAATGATCAGGAAGATGCCCAAGTGGCGGGGAGACTTGCCAGCTGTCCCAGGATGGGAGGGAGTGAGGAAAGGCTGGAGTCCCCGAATACCTGCGGAGCACCTGCAAGGCATCAGGCCACGGGACATGCCACCATCCCAGGTGGGGACGTTCTGAACCGCATACGTATTTCTCCTGGTGGGAGAATGTGTTCTCCAATTCCAACTTCTCCAGATTTCACTTGACCCTCTTCTGCACAGACCACGTCCCTCCTGTCCTCAAGGACAGGCTTAGAGAAAGGCCTGGCCGGTGGTTTAGCAACAAGTTGTCCTTAACCATGGCCTGTCCTGCCATCTGATAGTATTGACGATCCAGAAGCAGCTCTTGCCCCCTTCAATAGGAAGCAGCCCTGAGACCTGCTCACGAGGTCATAGGGGGTCGGATGAGATGGCACCTATAAAGTGCCCAGTCAGCACCCTCAGTCGGTGACATTTTAAGTCATACTTTCATTATGGCAAGGTGACACTCTATGAAGGCCTCCACTCCACAGGAGATAAATGAAGCTCTTAAGGCCCAGAAGTTGATCTCCCACACACCCTTGGCCAACCTCAGCTCATTTCTCCATGTCCCCAGCAGTATAGGTCGTGAGTGGGGCTGCTGTGGTCACATGTCCCACAGCAGCTATTCACAGAGACCACGTAAGGTGCCATGGCATAGAAAGGGTGCCCTCGCACTTGGGCAGCAAATGGACCCAGGTCCTTGCACTCCCTTTCGGAGGACCAAGTACCAGCCCTGCAGCAGGCCTAGCCCCTGCTCTCTTTCCATTGGAGAAAAGTTGCACTGAGTTTTGCAGCTGTCAGAGCCCAGGTCTGCAGGAGTTTCAGTGGGTGACAACTTGCCCCGCCTGTCAATCACGGTGGCCGGACTTCCTTATTATTGTGGGAGCTCATCAAACCAGGTCCAGCAGGAGCTCATCCGCACAGCTCTTACCTACTATGCTAAGGGAAAATTAACCAAAGTGCTTAATAAGGACTGGCTGGGTCCCCACATGTGCAGGTGTAGACACACAGAAAAGAGCGTGTGTAGTAGGTAACCTGCAGGTAGGAGGTGGAAGGTACAGCACACACATGTGAACTTAATCCCTTCTCCAAGCCTGCGACACAGGTGCCATTTTGCCCACCTCACAGACATCAGGCCAAGCCCAGAGACACCAGGGGCTGGTGCCAGTGTCCCTGCCCTTCGTTGAGAGGTTCTTGGTAAAGGGCCGAGCATGGTGCCTGGAACGTACCCAGTGCTCAGTACCTGGGGACTGTCGTCATGGGGGCTCTTCAGAGCCCCTGAACAGGCAGCGCAGGGCTCCTCCGCCTCTCCCATCCTCTGGGGGTGGGTGGCTGGAGCTGGGTTATCTTACTGTGGCCTTTCAACCTCTGGGAGAGCTGGGGTCAGGGCCGGGGCAGCAGGCCTGCTGAGCACTGGTGGCTGGGCAGCATGGGCCATGTCAACATGAGATGTCCCAGGAGGACCTGCTGGGACAGCTGAGGGCGGGGCCTGGAGCAGAGCAAGGTGGAAGGGGTGATGCCCTGAAGCTGGCCACTCCCCCCTGGGAGAAGTGGGTGGAGGAGTCAAGGAGGGGGTGGCCAGGCTGAAGCTGCCCCCTCCCCACCTTTTTCTCTGCTCAGCTGCTTTCCAAGATCTTAGTTTTATAACCTGGAATAGCTGTGAAGGTCTTTAATATATTTATTTGGAGATGGACAGTGCTGCCACCTGGCTGGGCACAAATCACCAGCCACTCAAGCAGATACAAACTTTATTTCCAAACTCATGGGAATGCCACCCACACGCCCTTCCAGGCACACCACACACCAACCGGAATTCCCACCACCTGAACTTCACCAACCAACAGAACTCTTCAGGAGTCCCCGCGAGAGCTCAACCAGAACTCAAAGGGAACTCTGGGAGAACTCAAAGTCATCATCTTAATGGTTCGCTTTCGTCACCTCTCAACCACTATTTCTGGCAAAAGTGCCTTGCGTCATCCCGACTCATCTGTGGCCCTCAATAGGACACAATACCTTTACTTTTATGTGGTGCTGGGATCGAACCCAGTGCCTCATGCATGCTAGGCAAGAGCTCTACCACTGAGCCACAACCCCATCCCATGAAGGTCTGTCTTTAAAGAAAATACAGAAGGTTATGACCTCCTGTTAGCCCCCCCATTCTCCCCCAGACTGTACCAACATGCACACACAGTATCTATCCTTTTCAAAAACTGGTTTGTACGGCATCAATGCTGCAGTGTTTTTTGTTACCAGGTCTTGAATGCTTTCAGGTGACCTCGTTCTTTTTAACAGTTGCATGCTATTCCACACCTCCAATGGGCCATTGTTCCCCAACGATTTGCTCATGGAGGGACAAGCAGTATGTGCTTTCCTGATGTTATGAAATGTGCTACAATCAACACCCTTGTCCACATCGAGTACGTGCTGTGATAACACCTGTCTTCCTAGGGTAGAGTTCTGGAGATAGGCCAAAGGGACATTAAGGATCAATGGATCCAGCGGCTGCAAGCTGCCAGTTCTATTTTTACTTAAGAACTCCTTGTCATAGGCTCCTGGAAGGAAAGCTTCTGATTTTTTAAATCATGGTATTCCACACTCACCTCATTTCACACAGCAGAAGGCTGGATTCATAAGGAGATTACTGGGTCCCAGGGTAGGAAAATGGTGTCCAGGAGAAGGGGCACCCTCTGGGAGATTGCCTGTGGGATATTGAAGGTTGCTCCGGACTCCTTTGCTGACAGACATATATGGAACCTCAAGTTGTCCTGGGCTGACCCCCAGGCAGTGACCAATTGATGGGGACCACAGCAGTCCAAGTCCTTGCCTGGAGACCAGATAATCCAGGGGCCCGATTCCTATCCCAGAGCTCCCCCCAGAATCCAGTTGAGCCTGGAACTTTCTGAAGTCTCCCCTCTGCTGGGCTTCTCCCTCCATTACCTGTTTGTCCTGGGATGGTCTGTCAACACAGCCCATGCATCCACACACTGGTCTCAGGCCAAGTTCTTCCAGAACACACCCGAGGTACCATGGAGGATGGCCAGGCAGTGCCCTCCTGGATGGATGTGTCTTCATTAGCAGTCACCCAAGAGCAGCCAAGGGCCCTGGAACCCCCTGCACACTGCAGAGAAGCCTGCTGGCTTCCTGCAGGAGATTTTCAGCATGGATCTGAAAGCTTGGGGTCTTGTCATTCAGAAATGTAACCTGAAATAATAGTCCCCACCGTCACTGTACACAGGCTGGGTATCTTGTAGATCTTCTCTAGACACCTTGGTTTCCTCATCTGTGCACTAAACAATCAGTACCTGCACCATAAGGCAGTGAGAGTGAGGTACTGATTTCCATGCTTAGTCCTGTGGTGCTTGAGCTGAAATAGTAGGTCCGATCACCACAAGCCTCTGTCCGTGTGACCTTCAACAGCTGAGCTTCATTTCCCCCTCTGCATCTGGGGACAGCTAATTCTCTTGGGACAAAGATTTAGTGTCAGGTCAGGCTCATGGCCATGCCTAGCAAAGGCCCTGATCTGACTCACTTGGGGCCATAGCCAAGCTAGGAGGATGAGTCAGACACGCTTGGTGCTGGACCAGGAGAGAGAATTTGTGAATTCAGCAAGATGATGTTCATCGTCTAGCCTCCCTCCACTGTTTGTACAATAAAAATATTAATAAAGAAAAGTCTTTGGCCCTCCCCGGAGATGACCACTCTGGGTTTATTCCTCTATTATCCAGTATGTTTGTTTCAAACATTTACATCTGGATGTTTTGGAAAAAAATGATCATTTTCTACATATTAGAATATTAGTTATTACATAGATGTCTCAGAACGGGGTTGTGTGTCTTCAGCTTTGGTGAGCATGCTCACCTTCCCAGTCTCAGGAGTTCTATTTGGCCACTCCCACCTTGCTGCACACCCAGATTACTACCACTTTTCCCAAAGCCCTTCTGTGCATGACCATCTTTGTGCTTATTTATCTTTGCACATGGGCAATAGTGCTTCTACAGCTGTGGCTTGATCTCTGGGGAGGAGGGAGGTGCACTTCCTGGACCTCATGGAGGCCCAAGTCCTACATGGAATGGGATAGTGTTTCCATAGATCCCACATTTCCCCTTCCTTTATTATGTAGAATTTGTGAGGCATAAAGTAAGTTATTAATTTGATTGCCACTTGCAAGAAGAAGTCTGTATGTTCCTATGTACTTTTCCCCCTATATGGTTTGGATCTGGGGCTGGTTGAGTCAACAGATGCGAAACCTACAGGTCCAGAGGGCTGACTGTTCACACTACCCCCGTTGACCCTTCAGAAGGGCCAGCAGAGAAAACTTGCAAGTCAGGAGAAAGAGGTTGTTAGACTTGCGGTCAGGAGTGCCTCCTTCCCCTAAGGAAATAGGGCAGGGTCTTTACTGTGTTTAAAGGCAGAGATCAAGGGGCTTGGGGTGGAATTCAGAAGGCAGGTGCCCACCCTGCTCTGGCTTTGCAGTGATGAGGTCCTGCCTGTGGGCTGAACTCCGTTGAAAGGGAGACACGGGCTATCTGGTACAGGCCAGAAGTAAAACAGACCTGGTCTAGATAGGAGGGGAAGCCATGGAGATGGGGATTGACACCTGGCATCTTATAAATCCTAGTGATTGTGCCTTCTCTCCTCCCCTTGGAGGACATGAATTCCCCTCCCCCTCATACCCCCACCATGGAGAGCAGGAAGACTGGAGTACAGCTATCCCTTTCTTAGCACACATGCTGGGGAGCAGTCAGGTGAACCTCCCAGACCCCTCCCAAAGGGATCTCACATGTAGATCCTAAAAATGTTGAACTCAGAAGCAGGGTAGAATGGTCGCTAATGGGTCCCTGTGGTTGGAAGGATGTTGGTCATATACAAAGTGTCAGATAAGAACAAGTTCAGAAGATCTGTTGTATCACATGAAAAAGTCTGTTAACAAAGTATCACCTTCTGGAAATTTGGCAAGAGCCGATTTTGTTTTCTTATCACAGAAAACAAGAAAGCCAGAGAAATGCATTAGCTTGAGCCTGTCCCTCAGTGTACACATGTTTCAAGACATGTCTTGGGTCCATTTTTTTTCAAAAAAAAAAAAAAAAGAAGAGAGAAAAGATATCATCTTTCTATTTAGCTACAGAAATGCCATTAGCTGAGATTCTAGGGTGGATCTCTGCTTTCAGGCTGAGCTGGGCTCTTCCTGGGCAGCCCCAAGTCACAGGCTGAACATGGTTGGGCACTTCTGCCCAGTGCAGGACTCTTCCGTAGAGAGGCACTCTCGGCTCTTAGCTACCCTGAGTTAAGGTCTGCTTCCTGGGTGGAGGCTCTCTGCCCAGGTCTGCCTCCTGAACCCATCTCTTTTGCAGACACCAGTGACATGCCAGTAACATTTAACAACCTGCTCAGGTTATAGCATCTGACAGTTTCTGTGGTCTAAACACTCTCATCGCAGCTGATCTCCTAAGACGAGGTAGCACTCAACACAGTCGGGAATTGTCTCCAACTGATCCCTGCGAATTGTCTCCAACAAGCCTCTTTCCTGTCTCCATCTCTGCATTTATTTCCTTAGGGACCCAACCAAGATCTGACATGACCACCTTATGAATTCTCCCTCTTTCCTCATCCTGTCCATCAGCATGTCCAGTAAGCTCTCAAACACCCTGAACCTGCCCACATTCCTCCTGTCCTACACACTAAGCTCGGAGCCCAGTGGGCTTTCTTGCCAAGTGCCTTCTTGCAATTGGCTTAGGAGAGGCATTGATATGAAGTAGGGCCTCAGCATGTATCCACTGATCCAGGCCAAAGCTAGAAAGTGTGTAACTAGAATCCAAGGCATGTCTCCCATCCTCCCAGCCCACTCAAGTCCACCTGTCCCTTCAGACAGTTCTTGTCCCTATGAGCATCATGCTAATAGCCTCAAAGTCAACCTGAGGTCTTTCTCCGATCACATAGCATGCAAGAAGCACACACAACCCCGAAGTCCCTAGACATCCCCACCCAGAGGCACCCACCCCACCTGACCCATGAAAGATGGTTCTATACCCTGTGGCTTCCTCTTTGCCTGGAGAACCCTCCTTAGAGCTTTATTCTGGGCCACCCATCAAGTTGTTTCTGTCCAAGTCTGTTTGAGCTACTCTGACAAAAGGCCACACACGGTGTGGCTTACACAAATCTCATTCTAAATGTCAAGATCAAGGTAGCAGCAGACTCAGCGTCTGGTGAGGGCCTGTTTCCTGGTTCAGACCTTCTTGCTGGGTCCCCCCCAGGAGGGGCAAGGCAGCTCTCTGGGGTCTTTCATGGGTATAACGGTCCCTTCAGGAGGGCTGAGGGCACCCCACCCTCATGGGCCTAGTCACCTCCCAATGGCCCCCTCTTCCACCAGAGCCTCAGGTGGCAGGTCCTCAGGATGTGAGTTTTGGTAAGAAATATCCAGACCATCTGTTTCCAACAGGATAAAGCCCCTCTGCTCAGCACGGTTATTAACGGCCTCTTGTAATCCTGAGGTCCATCCCAGGAAGCAAGAGGGTGGGGACAGGAGACAGGATGTGAGTGGACTTCGTGTACCCAAGCTCAGTCTGAGAACTTCCAAAAGCAGACATAGAGCCATTACATTGGCTAAGCCGGTCCTAGCATGAACAGGGAAATTCAGAACCTACCATGAAACTGCATCAGCGTCCATCTTGAGAGCCACTCTGTTCTTGAACTAGGCCGCTAGGCAAGGAATCAGGGAGCTTCTTTGACTAACCAGGGGGAGCAGATGTGCTCTGGAGCTGCCAGAGGTGATGGCCACCTTGATCCACTTAACATGGGCTTTCTGGGCCAGAGATGATGGAACCTGCTCCCTCATGTGCGAGTTTTCAGAGGAAGTCTGGAGGAAGTCTGGTGGGGCAGATTTAGAAGCCGCAATCTCCTGCTGCCGCAGTCTGGCTGGGCACAAATCACGAGCCACTGAATCAGGAACAAACTTTATTTCTGAACTCCACCAGCATACTCCACATATGCTCCCCGGGAACTCTCCTGCATGCCACATGGCTCCCCCAGGAATCACACACCAACCGGAAATCCCTCCTCCGGCATTTCCCCAACCAATGGGAACTCTCCGGGAATCCCTGGGAGAACTCCAAAGCAGCAGACCGAGGTGGACAGCAGGGTCTAACATACACAGCTCAACATAACCATCATCATCCCAATGGCCTGGTGGCATCACCTCTCAACCACTCCATACTGGCAAAAATGCCATGCGTCATTAGGACTCGGCTATGGCTCTCAGCATCTTACCTTGATCCCGGGCAGCTCCCTTCCCAATCCCTCCTCCCCTCTCTGCATTCTCTACCTGCTCTGCAGTTACTGGAGCCTGGTGTAAATTTAGGGACAATCAAACCATCAAAGGGCTTGGTCCTGAGAACAATCAGTTGGGGAGTTTGCAATAAAAGAGTATCCAGCCCCAGGAAGGTGTGACTTCAAGGCAAGTTGATGAGAGACCTTGGGTGGGGCCTTTGGGAGAACTGGGGAAACTGGAGACAATTTTTTAAAAGTTATCTGCTGTCCCATTGACCGCCCACCCCATGTCCCTTATCCCTTCCCTTCAGTCACTCCAGCTGCCCATTTCTAGCATTTGAGCTTCTCTGTCACTTTGCCTGTGGCCAGTCAGAGCTCATCACACTCCTGGAAGCCCTGGGGGTAGGACACTCCTGAAGGCAGCCTTCCAACCCCCAGTGGCCTCTTCCCTTTATCTTTTGCTTTCTGGAATCCCATCAGGTAAACCACTTGCTCCTATGATTTTGGGTCTTCATCCAATGCAGACGCCTGGAGACATGAGGACTGGAGGGAATGCACAGCTTCCCGCCCTTCTACTGAAGTCTATAGGGGGATGGGCCCATGCATTGAATAGGACATTTAAGTTCCCTCGTGCTCCGACTGCCCCGAGGATCACAGAAAAGGCCCTGCCGCCAAGTCGAACGGGAAGATTCCCAAGAGTGACATGCAGGTTAAGTGGACATATCTAGATGCATCAGACTCTCCAGTGAGCCTGGATTCTGGAGCAGGGAGGAAGATATCCATGTGGCAGTCCCACAGGTCCCAGGCTTTTATTCAAAGAGAAAGTCACTATTCAACGGTTGGACTGCACCCATCTATGGCACCTTTGGGATCTATCATAGCATTTGCAGTATCACCATGAGGTTCTCAGATCACCCCAGCCCAGGGTTGAGCACAGAAGGGACATGGGGCCTGGCTCATTTGTGCCTAGTGTGGCATTGCTCAAATGAGCCTTGCTCTGGAGTGTCCCCCTGGGGTTTGCTCAGATATCCTCAGACTTGGATTATAATCCAAATATCCCCTGTCCACATCCAGTTCACCTCTTTACCTCTGCAGAGTACCTCAGCTCATGCACAGGGCACGCGAGGGGGCAGGGCTCTGCACTGGCAGGTACCTTATGTCATCTGCAGCTGGCCCTCTCCAGCTTTCAGATCTCACCCACCTCTCAGTCATGGCAGGGCTACTCAGGTGGCCACAGCTGCTCAGGGAGGTTCCACCTCAGCCCCTCCCAAGGGACATTTAAACCATAATTGCTGACCCAGGATGTGTTGGTGCCGAGTTTATCAAGAAGTTAAGTGCCAGCCTTCCTCCTTCAGCTCCAGAGCCAAGACTAATCTAAACACCCCACTCCCCATTTGTTACTCTAATTCCATCAGCAAGCTGACCAGGCCTGACCCTGCCTCTGATTTATGGCCTCACCAACAAATGCAGCAGCTGAGGACCCAGCTGGGCATCTGGGTAGCCAGGAGGCGGGTAGGTCAAAAGTGAGGGCAGCCCCCACAGCCCTTCTGGAGGGGAAGGAGATGTAGGAATTTTGAGGTTTTGCTGGATGAATGCAGAGGGCAAGTTATCTATGCAGGGCAGAAATATTCCTTTCTGCATCTTCAAGTGAGCCAACTTGGGAAGAGGGAAAATGTGATCCCAAAACATGCATCAGTGGCATGAGGTGGTATGTGTGATCTGATCTCCTCTCCCACTCCTGTGGCTCCGTGATTACCATGAGCCCTGGGTCATTTTAATTTTAGCAAATATATTGTGATAGGATCACAGGCAGGACCTGCAGGTCAGTATTTACACTTTAGTGGTTTTACAATGTTTTTATCACATTTAGGAAGGTGCGAAGATCCCAGGTATGGGCTTAGGGAGCATTCATAGAGTGAATGTGTCTCTGCAGTTGTAATTAAGCAGAGCATCTTTACGTTGGTGTTTCTTTTGAGAGATCTGCTTTTTGGAAGAAGGTACCCTAGGCCTCCTTCCTACACATAGGCAATCTCACTTGGTGCATCTATTTGGACAGGTTCTTGCTCCCCTGTGGGGAATGACCCTGGTCTGAGCTGGACACAGTCTGGGGCCATTTGGAATCGGCAGATGGTCGGACTTCTAGCTGGAGTGGAATTTCTTTATTCCCCCTTTACTTCCATGTTTCCTCCCACAAGAGCCAACTGTGCTCTCAAATAGCACTGAACTATGAACCTAGACCCATCTAGGCTATAATCCCATCAATGCCTGCTTAATCCCAAGTGCTGGCTTCCTGTAGGAAACTGAAATTAAGTTTTATATACTCTATTTCTATAAAGCTACAAGGTTTATTTGTTGCCAAGTGGGGGGAGGCCACCTCAGTGGGTCCCCTGGCATCAACTCTGGGATCCAGTGGTTACTACAAAGTGCCCTTGGGATTTACTGGTAGGGATCATTCCACTCAAGTAAGCGGGAGGCCAGAGAGTGGACAGATGCATACCATTGAGCAAAGTCCAGAGGCAACCACATCACTCCACAGCTGAGCTCTGGGGATGGAACAGTTGGTCTCTCCAGTTGGTTTCAGGGACGGGAGGGAAGGGGTGTGGATCAATGCCTAGAGGAGGCAGAGGTATAGTCACCTCTGGTTCACATATACAGCCCACATGGCCCAAGGTTCATCCTTTGACATTAGAGATTTGACTTTAGGATTACAAGAACCTCAGGAACAAGTGCACATAGAGATGAACAGGAGGGCCCAGCAAGGACACGCTCCAGAAGCTGAACACGTCAAGATGCCAGGTAATTTGTTACTGTTAGTGAAGAGGTGCTTCTGAGCACAGTCCAGGTCCCTAAACTGCCACCAGCCTTTTCAGCCATGGGTTACTTGGGAGCCACACTGCCAATTTCACTGGACAGACAACCAGGGTCGGAAGAATCTCAGTCTGGTGAACACTAAGGACCAGGAATGATTCTACTGAAAAAACGACCATGCACCTAACTTCATTTCTACTGCTGCCAAGGGGCCTCCACACAGCAGGGACAGGGGGTGGGGAACCAGTGGTGGTAGAAGAGGTGGCATATTTGTGACAACCTTAGAAGCAGGAATAACCAACAGAGGTGACAATGATGGCAAGATCCTAAAAGACAGCTTTAGTGGGGATAGCATGAGAACTCCTTTATAACTAGGTCAGGCAGAGAGGCCATCCAAGTGTGGGGGACTCCAGTGGAAGAACGGACCATATACCATGTCAGCCGCCATAAATGGTCATTCCTCATACTCGAGGATACACCCCAAGTAGGCTGACAGCAAAGCTCCACGTGGGTGTGATTGTTTGGTTTGACTCCAAAGATCATGCTATACCCTGTCCTGTGCTCCATAGGAGTCACCTATTTGTATTCACGGGAAAGACTCTGGCCCCTGTCCTCAATGAACCGTGAGTGCCAACTTAAAGTTCCTTGCTGGCCATTTCTTGGATTTTGCTGACAAGATTGGGTTTTGGTGGCTATGGAAATAATGGTACCTCTGGAATCCTATAGTATGAGAGATCCTATCCCCAGGGACCAGAGGATGCCATCAAGAAAAATCCTCAGCAGAGCAAAAGGCAGTCTGGGGTATCTCATTTTTTTCTTCCCAACCAGTGAATACATTCCCTTACCATTTTGGGGCTTCCGTGGCTAGAAGCTCAGCTGGGCCCATGAGCACTGGTGACTTCTCTGCTCTTTCAGTTCTAGGAGAAGTGGCAGGGGACACAGTCCCAAAACTACAGAGAGACTATGATGAATGGGTCATCTTTTAGGCTGTGGACTTCATGCAGTGGTTTCCTGTCTGCCATCAGGGATTAACTGGGAATCAAAGTTCCTTCTCTCCACTTGCCCAGGGTATAAAAGCTTTGGTTCACAGAAACATTAGAGTCAGAGCCAGGGGAGGAGAGATTCTGTGTGTTAAATAAGCAGCATCTGAAGGAGGACTTCTCTTCCTTAGGAGTTGGTTCAGGGAAGGGCTTATCATCCCCAGGTGAGGGCTTCACATTCACTTGCATTTGCAAAGGCATCTTGACCCCATCAGTGGAATCATTCCTGGTCCTTAGTGCTCACCAGACCTAGATTCCCATAATCCCCTCTGGGAAGGCAGAGCCAAGGAACAGCAGAACCCACTTTGATTCACTGGTTGGATTCCTCAGACCCACAGGTTAAGGGATGATTTCTCAGGTTCAGCAGAGGTGGGCAACCTCACCTCTGAGTCACGACCATCCCCTGCAAGGCCACAGTACTGGGGCATTTGGTTCCATGTCCCAGGAGAGCTTGTATCATGGCAAGCATGCAGGGATGACCACAAAACTCAGGTCTTTCTATCTAATGTCCTTATTTCTCTTGTCCTTCCATCTCTTTCCACTAGTCTCCAGGAGCCAACAGTTTTCTTCAAGGGAAGTCTGGATAGCTCTAGACTTTTGGAAAGTCCCACCCCCCACACAAACCTCTCATGGCATAGGATTCCAGAGACTACCATTAGTTTCCTAGCCACCAAAACCCAACCTCATTGGCCAAAGACAAGAATGGGCCAGCGAGTAATTAGAGTTGGCACTCCTGGTTCATTGAAGACAGAGGCCACAGAGTCAGTGATGAGTCCCTCACCTGTGGACCCCATGATGGCAGGCTTATTGTTATCATCCTGCATAAGAGAAAAATTCTGAAAGCCACATGACTGCAAATGAAGGCAGGTCAAACGTCAGAGTTTCCCATTCTGTTTCTCTCCAGGTCTTTGGGTGGTCAGTCCTATTCTCAGGTCCCAAGACTGCCTTCCGTTTTTTATTTCAAACACAACTGACCTTTGGTCACTGATTGTGCCATGTATTCTGCCATGTGAACCCTTGTTTCCCTTTATACAGATAGTTTTTTTTTAATTGGTTGTTCAAAACATTACAAAGCTCTTGACATATCATATTTCATACATTAGATTCAAGTGAGTTATGAACTTCCATTTTTACCCCAAATACAGATTGCAGAATCACATCGGTTACACATCCACATTTTTATATAATGCCATATTAGTGACTGTTGTATTCTGCTACCATTCCTATCCTCAACTATCCCCCCTCCCTTCCCCTGCCTTTATACAGATAGTAATGCACGGCCGAGGACCCGATGCTCCATGAGGACCGCTTTTTAATCCAAAGCCTCCTCAGCGCAACCTTCAGGAAATGGCTTCTGAGGCGCGTTTCAGAGGCACACCATAGCATTCCTCCTCCGGCCAACGAAGGCCCATGTGCATCTTACAATGAGGACTGCATTTAGTGATCTTCAGGAGTCTCCCAGAACCTTGGCAGACCCAGCATTGCTTAGGAGTCCAAGTCCAATCTCATCTGGGCACCTCACAGTGAACTTTAGCTGCAAGTCCTCAGTTAAAAGCCAAGAAACAAGTCACTTATTTCCAAGACTCAATGGCTCAGGATACACACTAATTCTGGAAGGCAGTAGGATGATCGGAAGGATCAGAGCTTGGTGCTGATAACTCCAAGGTTGTGGGTTCGTTCCCCATACCGGCCACCAAATGTCACAGTCTGGCTGGGCACAATTCAGGAGCCAATTGTCAAAAGAAACAAACTTTATTTTTAGAACCACACAGGCGAAACAAAACAGCTCCTCAGGAAAAACCCTCAGAGCCCAACTGCCACCACTGGCTTTCCACAAGCCTCTCCCTCCACCACAAGCCTCACCACCTCCCACAATCCTCCTGTTCTCGAGGCCGATTGGCTGGGTCGCATGGGTGGAGCCAAAAAAAGTCCCCCAATGTGCAGCTCCGTGGTCTGAAAGGGCAAGGAAACAGCCCAATGAACATCCCCGCAGAGGAGCCAATCAGCTAGATGTTGCTGGGGCCGCTGTGAGCCAATCATCAGCCGGCAGCTGGAAGTTTGCTGGGGCCCCTTCGGCTGTGGCTCTCAACAGAGAGCCAAACCCAGCTTCCTCCTGGTATCAGGGACACATGGGGGTGGATGTGAGCATCACAGGGTGCAGATGGGCTGGCTTTTCCTGAAACTTCCTTCAGCAAATACCCCCGTTCTTGGCATCCCCAACTTTGAGGTCTCCATTCTAGCTTCAACTTCACCCAGCATCACAGCCCACCCTCTGGTAATGCTTGGAGGGTTTCTGATGGCAACCCGTTTCTGGCCTTCCAGGTTTGCCTTGATGCCAGCCCCACAGTTCTGACATCCAATAGAGCTTTAAAGGATCATCACGTGAGCAAGGGCAAGGTCTGCCCCTCGAGCGAGCCACACACGGGGAACCCGCTCAGACCTTGGCTATGGCAGCCCGAGTGCCTGAACCCCACAGCACAGGGAAACAAACCCTGGGGACCTAGGATTCCTAGGTGGTCTTGAGCAAGTAGTGCATCCTGGGTCTCTTGCAAGTCTGAGCCTGGGAGGCTTTGAGTTTTGCTGGTTGCCTAGAATGCCCTTAATGGCCTTTTCCTACTTTCCTGGTCAAAGCAGGAAACCCAGGGTCTTGTGTGACCAGGGAAGTGCTCACGCACTTTTGGCTTATTAATGGCAATCACCTCATTAGCAACAAAACCGTCACTGGCTGAGGTTTTTAAGTACCCCCATTTTCTGAAGAACAGAAAGTTCAAGTCTTTTTACTTCCATTTGCAAAGGCACATTGACCCCAAGAGTTCTGCTCTGGACTCACTGGGATCTAGATAAAAGCAGACAACAATGCCAGTCCTACCTAAATGCTATTTTGACTTGAAGTTCTCTCCAGATAACTCTTCACCTTCAAACTCAGCCTCTCAAGTCTCTAGAGGGACAAAATAGAGCACAAGTGGCAGCAGGTCCCCAGCTCCATGAGATCCAATTTTCCATCTAAAGCCTCATCAGCACAACCTCCTCTGTCTGCGTGCCTATGGGGATTGTGGTCCTCTGAGGTCAGGCTCATCCATTAACTTGGCGTGGACCATCCTAGGCTGCCTCCAGCCCCATGCCTCTAGATTTAACTTGTGCCATAAGCCAATTCCAAAGTCTCTAAAGTATATTGGTGTCATCACAGCAGTGGCCCCACTCCTTCCTGGTACCAGGTTTTGTTTAGTTTTCTATTGCCTTGGTGTTGGAATTAGTTTCAGTTTCAGCTAGCAGATACTAGCAGTTCAGAATTGCCTGAAATATCCACCCTCCTTCACGCCTGAAAGGAGCACCTGCAGGATGGGGTGAAACCCCATCCTCAGCACTTGTGGTTAGCATTGCCAAACTGCCTGGCCAGGAAACAGAGTCAGGGGCATAAGGGCATGATACCCCTGACTCAGTAAGGGCTAAAGACCCTTCTATATTGCTTTCTGCCAGGAGAACAATAGTTAGAGTTTCCTCACAGTGCAGTTACATTAGGCAGAAGATGATTGGCTTATGGATATTGCCTTGCTTATGTGTGATTGACAGGCATACCCCACTCACACCCTATAACTGTTGTGTGCTTTCCAAAATTAAACTGAGTTACTTCACGATGACCTGAGGCAGGTCTCCAGCCAGTTCTCTCACTAGCTCCTGTAGGCTGTGTGTTGATTCCGCATCTCTACCCCTCTGTGACAAGTTAGCCTAGTGACCATCAAACACGAAGGGACTAGGAACACATTCACCTTGGCAAAATACCCGAAATAAACAGTTTGTGAGAAGGAAAGGTTTTGACTCGGTTTTCTGAAGGTTTGAGTTGATGGTCACTTAGCCCCAATTGCTTTGGGCCTGGAGGGAGGGAGAGCATCAGGGAAGAAGCAAAGCTAGTCACCTCATCAGGAAGAGCAAGGGAAGGGCCAGGGTCCTAACAGACCCTTCAAGGATCCGGCCCCCAGGACCTTACAACCTTCTAGTAGTGCCATTCCCCCACACACAGGGTGCCACCAAGCCTTCAGTGCAGGACCTTTGGGGGCCATGGTAGAGACTGTACATCTATTCCATTGTTACAAAAAACTAATCCAAGTTAACACTTAAAAGTGGGAACTGGAAAAGTTGGAGTTTTGGATACCTCTATGGAGATGTTTCTAGAAGAGATGGAGTAGACCAAGCATGAGAGATTGGTCTCCACATGGAGGAGCCCTTTGCATTGGTTGGGGTCCTGCATGGAACAGGAACAAGATGAGCCTGGGGGTGGGATGTGCTCTTAATCCTGTTCTTGATCAGGACTCCAGGATTGATACAAGCCCCTCTCCCCATTCTGCAGTTTGAAGACTTTCACTAGGACAAAGCTTCTCTGAGCGTCCCAACATGTCTGGCTTTCAGATGGCCTGTCAGGGCCTTCTCAGCCTCTTTACTCAAACAAATTCTCTTAAATCCTGTCTCATACATAGTCAGACAAGTTCTTTGAATCGTCTGAGTAGCTGTAGGTCCAGGGCACTACAGGATCTGCTTTCACACCTGAAGCCTCATCGACATAACCTTCTCTGTCTTCATGGCTAGTCAGGGGTCTGCAGATATTTATATATCTCCTGCCAATCTTCCCTGTAGATCTTTGACTTAATAGGCTTTGGTACCAAGCACAATTCTAAAGGAACCAAGTTTTAAGGCACTTCTGAAACTGGCTCTCTAATCCCATCAGACCTAAAATGTTAGTGATTCTAATCCCGTAGTACAGAGAACACACTGGTCGTTCTTGACATGAACTACATAAATATGCCAGTTTAATGTATTTGACCATCAGTTTTCACAAAAGGTGAAACAGGACTCCTGGTGACTCCACATATGGCTTTAAATTTTTGTGGAAGAGGGAGATATTATAGTTTTGAGAAACTGATGGAAGGGCGAGCTCAAGATTTGGTTTGCCAGGTCCCCATCAATAGCCAGAGAGCCAGGGGTGCTCTACAGCCACAGAGCTGGAATTAGTTGAATCCAACAAGCCTGCTCATTGTCCAAAACCTCATGAGCCAGTCCCCCTCAAAAGCACATCTAGTATCTTGTGCCACTTCAGATACTTTTGTTGGCATAAAACTCATTAAGTGTTAATTAGGGAAACTATTTGAAATGCTTGGTTTTAAATCCCATCATAGATCACAGAAATTTAAAACGTAAAGGTTTAGTGACATAATGAGTATTCATTGGTTTACCTGAGAGTGCATTATTTTTTTCCCCATTTAATAGAGTTGTCAGGATTGGATGCTGCTGCCTGGGGTGGGCAGCTTTCCCTCAGTGTATGTCAGAGCTCCTTCCTCATGGAAAGATGGATCCGAGCAGGAGAACCAGGCTGGGACCCTGAGAACTCAGTTCTCTTGGCATCTGCCAGCCATTCCAAGGTCAAAGACCAGTTTCCCAAATCCCTGTTAACTGGAGCCCTGTTCTCCATGCTGCTTCTCATTCAGGGACTGGCTGAGCCAGGTTGGCCTCTATTTCTGTACGAAGCAGCTGGGGAAGGAGTCCTAGTCCACCCCCACATTCTGGGAAGCACAGCATGTATCAGAGGGACACAGGGAGTGGTACCAAGATGAAGATGTGGAGGGAACTAGGTTTCAAGTCCACGAACCTGCAGTCACTGGGAGCTAGAGCTCCGATCAGGAGGCAAGAAGTAGGTTTTCCCCCAGACTTAAGTGATGACCCCACGTGGAGGAATGAATTCCCACAACAAAGGATAAGAAATCGGCAGAAATATACATTCAACGTTCACAGCCGAGCCCTTGGATTCCAAGTCAGTCTATGGTGATGACCAGGATGCTGAGAACTGTCACTATTTCATTTGAGCCAATTGCCCAAGGACAGACCAGAGGGTACCTGAAAGAAAAAAAAAAAAAAACGACATAAAGGTTCTTCATGGAAGACCCTCAGCAGCAAAAATTGTTTGCCCAACTCTTGGTCTGAAGCAGCAGGGAGAAATCCTAGGCGTGGCTGTGGATGCCCGGCTGCCTGCTCCCGGAGCTGCTTCTAGGAGCTACAGAGGCTGTCTCCACCTGAAGACTCTCCTATTATAATCACACCCTAATATTGTAGTCTCGTCTGAGATCTGTTGCCATCTTTCTGACGGCATTGGACAGGCATCCCTCGGCCATCCTGTGTGAACCAACTTGTTTGATTAAGTGATTGGCAATACCAGTCTAGGGTCAGACTCACTGACTCCACCAAAGTCATTGGGATTCTGCTGTGAGCTAAGGATTTGTTGGAGTGAGAGTTTGGCAAGACAGTTTGGCACATCGATTCTGAAAGCAAGATTTATTTTTTAATCCTGATTAAGGGCAAGCACATACCACTTTATGACATGCTTTCTCTCCCTTTCACATTTTTGCCAAAGAGACATTGACATAATGACAGGAAACTGTTAGTCATAATTGCCCCCCACCCCATAAATAACATCCAGTCATAAGTAGGTGTGACTTAGTTTAGGTCCAACATAGCCATCAAGTTCCATTCTTTAAACACTTGAAGGAAAGTTTAGAACAAATCAGAACATGTCTGTGGTGCCATAATTGAAAATTTTATTGAGGCCATCGAGATGGTGAGACCCAAGAATCTAGCATAGACCACCACATCCAGTCCAGCTTCTATGGGAGTTGTACGGTGTTGTAGGCCAAGGGGCCCCAACTCTCTGGTGTCCAAACTTCAAGTTGTGTTGTCAACATACCTGGTCCTTCCATCATGAGACATGAGACAAGAGACATGAGGCTCTTGTGCTAAACTTCAACCTAGGAAGTACCCCCACTTATCTTACCCTGTTCAGTTCTGGATGCCTAACACCCTTTCCCCCAATCACAATCAGAAGTCATCCAGACACCGCTGGGATGCTCCAAGAGGAGTTGGGACTAGTTCCTAGCTTGGACAGAGTACCACCTCCCACAGGCCTACAGCCAGGGTTACTCTAGAGAATGCTACTCATTCTCCCCAAGGTCTTGACCCCAGCTCAAGACCACAGACTATTTCCTGGGTCTAGAAGGGCAACTGTCAGGCACTTGCCCTGCTCTAAAGAAAAAGATGATCTACGCAGGGTAGATCATAAGAGGGCAATATTCTTTACTTTGTCTTTCAAACAAATTTGTAACATTTCCTTTCCTGCGGACTTTGAAGTCCAGCAGAAAGGTCCGTGGCATAGAATACTCAGTCAACAAGCAGAGTTGCCGCAATATCACTTTAGACCTTAACACTGACTAGGGTGGAGTTCCTGGTGGCTTTCCTCCAAGAAATAATTCTAAGAAACTTTGATATAAGCAATGCCCAAGAAGAGTCATCTTTAGAGCTTTATCCAGATCTTTGCTGGCTATATTCTGAGACAATACTACCTTCGCCTCAGTGAAAACAGGTATTTCCTTTGGGGAAAGGACTATGCATCAAGTTTCATGTAAGAAAAAAAAAAAGATTAGGAACAGCCACTGTGACTTCTGCTTTCAGATTCCCTTAAGTCAACCTAAAATTTCAGTCAAATTAAGGTCACAGGTAGAAGAGCAAAAGCCAATAGCAAATGAGACTAGAGATGACCGAATTCTGATCCTTCAGAATCCAGACTGGGGAAGTCTCAAATTCCACTTGATGAACACGTCTGAACCCAAGACAAGTCCAGTGCTTCAACTGCAAATGATATGATGAATCCCTCGCTCGGAGCTTGTTACCACAACTGATGATTTCTGTCCATAAAGAACTTAAAATAATATGCTTCATGATGGTGTCCCAAAATAGAGCGGATATGTATTTTCAACTAGGAAATGTGCACTATTAAATACAGGCAGTATTTCTAAAGCGTTAGATCTCAGCCAAACATGGGTCAAGAGGTGACCTTGTGTTGGGGGATCTACAGCTGACATGGACACACTAGTGGCAGTTACATGTCCTTCATAAAACCCCATTGAGGACGAAAGCTTTAGAACAATAGAGACAATGGCATTTTAGAGTATAAAACTAGAGTCCCCCAAAGAATTCCTATTCCTGCTCCTCTGTGTGCCCAGGTATCAGGAACCCACATGCTCATTGATAAGGTCTCAATTCCAGAAATGAGCTGCAGAGATCACAGCCACAGAATTTTCTACTCCCAGCTAAGCTATCACAGAGTCCAACCATTTGCAGATGTATTCACCTCTATCTGTAGGTAAGGCCATTGATCAAGCCAATTGTTTTAAGGCAGTACCGTACCCAGGGCTGAAAACAGAAATGCTCAGAGTTCCAACACCTCAGCCCATTCACGAATGCCACCGTATTGAACCATATGCTAGTGAGATGGTTCAGGATGAGCTGGAGACCCAAGATACATTTCCCTGAGTGATACTTTTATAACCCACCCCCCCAGAACATCTAATTACCAAGATTTTGATAAGATTGCTGTAAAACATTAAATGTTTTATATACTAAACTTAATAACATTTTGCCATGGATAGCATCAGTATTAGATAAGAAGACACATGCCAGTGTTTGTCACAAGTACTTCAATGATGCCCACTTCCTGCATGGACTCGATTCTATGCCTTGGTTTACCTTGATCTGGTCTGCCTACCACAACCAACCTTCCACTACTCCACTTTAGGCAGTCCTGTTAGTAAATCCAGGGCCAAGGGCAAGCCACATGGACAGGTTCAAGGTATTTTGAGAAGTCTCAAGCCACATGTGTTAGACGAGAAGCTATCTAACATCCACAAATACCATCCATAGTGACCATGATTTTCATAAGTAGGTATTTTATAGAAGATGAATTTTCAGGGAAATTCACAGGAGTATATATAATCCAGCCCTGGGGTTAGCAAAACCACATTTAGCTGAATGAATACATAAGATTTGAGGTTGGGTAGGTGTCCCCTCAAACACATTTGAGAGCTAACACATGAACGTGCTGTGTGCCACCGAACTAGACAAAAGGAACACAGGTCAACACATTGTCAGAGTTAGGTCCACAGAGTTGCCATGGAGCAGCAAGTTTAGCACACCAAGGTCAGAATATAGGTTCTTTGGGATGTACATCCTCAGTGTCCTGGGACCATCAGAGACCAAGATGGCCAACTGAGCCAAGATGCTCAGCAGACACTTGCTATGGCAATGGCAGTTGAGGGGCAGTATCTGTGCTAGTCTAGGGGCCATGTGAGGTGAATAGAACCCTCAGAGGGCAGGGTATAGATTTGTGCTTCCACATCATGAGGCTGCCTGGAGAAGGAAGGCACGCTGCCCCTCTGCCCCCTGGCATGTGTACCCAACCCTATCTGGTTCCAGGCCTGAAGGTATCTTGCCCTAATAGAAATCCTCATACTAAGGGGACCAGCTGATTTGCATCACAGCACTCAAGGCTGTAACGCAGCTGGATGCCTCTTGTCCCAAAATGCAATCTAGTAGTTCATTACACACTTTTAGACACTTGTATTCTGCAAGTTAATCATAAGGCTGCTTGGGGTACCGAGGCAATAGGGATTTAGTCCTTGTCCCTGAAGCTAGGCTTTATTACCATAATGCTATTGAAAGCCTAAACCCTTTAAGGATGAAATAAGGAAAGGTCTATCCCCCTTCCTACGGATGGAGGGGACCAGGCTCTGGTGTGACCCCTGCCTCGCTCTCTGCTTTCGATACAGAAATAAGTCCAGCGGTGCCTCCAGTTGAGAGAAGCATCCCCTCCCACTCCCACCCAAGTATAGGCAGGCTGAGAAAATACCTGAGGAAGGGTTTAAATTCAACCATTTCTTCTCAGCTAGTTCATTTTAATGTTCAGTGTTTTTTCAAAACTTTGGACAAGTGACAATTTCGTGGGTTTTTTGTTTTATTTTGTTTGGTGTCAGGGGAAGCAGTAGGACACTTTATCTCCATTCTTTCCTGAGAATAGAGATGACAAGGGAAATAAAAGGATTCTGCAGAAAAGTCCAGTGAATGGGCAAACGCCAAGGTGCAAGGATGCTCAACAGCCACCCATAGAACAGTGGGTATGTGGTCAACCAATCCTGTCTGGTTCCCGCCACTGAGGTTATCTTGAAAGCAGATGGGAAAGCCTCCTTGCAGAGCAGGTCCCCACCTTTCACAGAGAGCAGAGAGAAACCAGAGCCCAGGACCTGAGGGAGCTGGTTCTTCATTGCGCTCTGGACCTATCTCACCGGGACACGGGGGTTGGCTTTGACTGACAGCACTATGCACAGACAGAAACCAGAAACCAGGTGTGTCTTAATCACTTTGCCTAAGCTCATGAGTCAAGAATATTTGACATAGTAAATGAGACCAAGTTCAAGATGTCATTGAGAGGAAAACACAATTAGATGTGGAAAAGAGGTGATGTCCCTGGAGTTCTGAGAACAGGACATGGTTGGGTATAAAATTGAGCCTCCTGCATCAGTCAGGGGTGGACTGGACACCTGGGCCAGGATTCCACCTCAGGCTGTGGGGGAGAAGACAATGGAGTTGCCACCTGATGCCTGGGGGCCCAGCTGGCCAGCCTCCCTGCAGACACAGAAGGCTGGGTCAGTGTTGGCCTCATACCACAGCAGCCTGGGTTCCTGAGGATACAAGAGGAAGTGCATCCTTCTTGCTTCCTGCCTGCAAATTTCCACCCCTGCTCCTGGATCCAGGGCAACATGTGCCCTTGTGTGTTTACAAGAGCAAAGTCTTAATGTAGAGCTTCGAATAGCCCATAGCAGGAGGCAAGGGGAGCCTAGGAGGATGGTCAGCTCCACCTGGCCACAGCAGCTGGACTCTGGCTCTCCCCCACCCTGCCTGCCTGCAAGCAGCCTGTCAAAGTGGGAGGGCAGGTGGTGAACCGGGCCCTAGGAGGGCCAACTGCTTTCTGTTGAACTGGGAGACTGGGAGATTCAAGACGCTACAGAAGTCTATCTCCTGCTGCTGTAAGGCTTGGGATACAAGCTGAGGGAGTACTGCTCTCAGATGAAAGAGGGGACTTACTGAACTTTAGTATTGGACAGACTCAAATTTCGAGTGTTGAACAGAGAACAAGAAAGTACATTGGGGTCAAGCCTGCTATGGCAGTGGCAGCAGCCACAGCACTGGTTGGCTGCAAAGGGGACATCTAGCATTGAAGAGCCTGTAGATCAAAAAAGCAGCCTGACCTTAGCAAAATCAGAGGCTGCACAACACCCTGGTATTGAAAAGTGTTTTTTACTTCTCAATTGGCAAGTGGAGAGTGGAAGCAGAAGCCACATTTAGGCCGCCACCTTGTTCCAGCACATCCCTACTACTCATCATTTAAGGTGGACATAGACCACGTGTGAAATGTACACAGCAGATTGTACCCAGGGTATTCCAGTCAGAAGAGACAGGGTAGTGCAACATGCTCTCCCTTTGATGCTGGTCGCTCATGGGATAGGCTAAGGAGGGCTGGGAAACAAATCAGGCAGGTGTGAGTACACTCGGGGGATCCAACCCTCCCCACACTCTGCTGCCCTTGAATACAGACTCCCCAGGCTTAGTCCCTGCTCCATGATGGGGATTCGTGGGAGGCTCCTAAGACCCAGGCTCCCAGCCCAGACTGGCATCTTCTTGGCCCCAGGAATGGGCGATCACTTCAGTGAAGCCCTTGAGGCCCAGTGAGTTCCAGAAACTGGAAGGCCCTTTGTAAAACTGTGAGCCCTACCCTGGGGGTGCATCTATATGATCGTGTCCAGACATAATTTCATTTGACAGTTATTTCATCTTACTGGCGAGAAGGGAAACAGCTATTTCAACCAGCTTTATTTCTGACCACTCCAGCTACCAGCTCAGCAAGCAACACAAGAAAGTGGCCAAACCACCCAGCCCTTGCTTTCTTGGTACATGGCACTGCCCCTTACCCCCCAAAAAATAGAACAGTTGGACACAGGCAATGCTGTCTGTTCTTGTGGACTGTTTTAGACTCCGTGGAGACAGTTTCATTAAGAATCTTCTTTCCTTAGTGCCAGATGTGGTTCCTGGTTATTTATTGGTTTAACTGCTGGCAACTGCTATGCCCACCCTTCCTGTTTTTGTGCTAAATAGCATCCTAGGTGTTGTAGTAGGTGCCAGGTATTTAGATGCTGTATTGGGCTTTGCTTTCATCATCCTCCTTTCCCCTTTTCTGTGAGTGCTAGGGAGGGATCTAAGGAGAAACTAGGTTCACAGGGTAGGGATTCTGAACTAATGCCACCAAAAGACAGAAGACTTTCTCCACCAGTTAGCCACACTCCGTCATCAGCTGTATTCTAATACAGAGAACAGGTGAGAGAAAACCTCCAACTGACAAGAGCCTCAAGTAGGCATGGCTGCAGGGGGTCTCGGGTCCCACCACTGGATGCCCACTTCTATAGCAAGGATTAACAGAGGCTGTGGATACCGCAATCTAAAGGGGTCTCCATCTAGGTCACTGTAGGATGCTTTAGCAACAAGGCTGTGCTCCCTACGAAGACCCACACATGAGAGTGGAAAAGAAATCCATCCCAACAGATGCAGAAAACCCATCACAGGACTATGACATGCACAAGGTAACTGGCTGCCTCCTCGAGGTTGTGATCCACCAGCAACTGACTCTTAAGGTATTTCCATTTCATCTACTTTAGTATTTGAAAGAGAAATGGTCTCTGAATTCCAAGCACACAAGTGCAATTGAGTTAAGGAAGTTGGCACAGGATTTGAGTGCAAAGTTATTAAGGAGATGGATATTAAGAACCAAACAGGAATCTCAAAGGAAAGACGGTGGTTAAGATATCCAGTTAAAAGTCTAGAGTAGACTATGCTGAAGCCAGAATCTCAGTTGGAAGACAAAGTGGCCAGCCTTGAACATTCAGATAGTATTAGAGAATATAAGTATGACCAGAAGATACAAGTAGTCTTGGACACCAGTAAGAATTTATAAGTAGGATTTAAGTAATTGGAATTGAGTGTGGAAAGATGCAAGCTAATAGAATGAATAGCCTCTTCAGGGAAACAATTTTTAAACCTCAAGCATGAGATTGACATCAGGTACAGGAAACATTCAGAACCTCAGACAAAAAAAGATTTAAAAACTTAATGAGACATTGTAGTTTAAGTGTCTCATTGATCCTATCTTTTCAGAGATTGATAAGCCCTTAACCCAATCAAAGATGACCCAGATGAAGTTAGAAGTGAAAAAGGAGATCACCACAGATATTACAAAAATCCAGAGAGTTATGGACTATTTTGAAAGCAAACTAACAAGTTGGAAAACCTGGAAGATGTAGATCTTGGGAGGTTTATGCCCAAAGATTTATCAAGAGGAAATAGCCTATGCAGGGCTAGTAACTAGCGATGTGATAGAAGCAGTTATCAAAGGCTTCCAATAAAGCAGCCCAGGATTCTCAGCTGAATTCCAGACATTTAAAAAACTATTGCCAATGTCCCTCAAGTTATTCCACAAAATAGAAAGTGGAACATTTACAGATACATTCTAGGAATCCAGCGTCACTACATCTACAACTTTATATGGAATGATCAAGGACTGCAGACTGGTATACCTGATGAATCGAGATACAAAAATCCTTAATATATTAGCCAATTGTATTCAACAGATTAAGATCACAAAGCATGATCAGCTTGCTTTAATCCAATGGATGCAGAGATGGTTTAACATGCATGTCAGTAGTATATCACGTTAAGTAGATTTAAGGACAAAAGTTAGTGATGGAAAGAAAGTCTTTGACAATTCGGCATTCATAATGGAGTCGCTGAAGAAAATAGGGATAGGAGCCACCACATCAAAAAGATTATGACAAACTCAAGGCCATCATCATAGTGACTGGGGAAAATGAGCATTTGCTTTAAAATCTGGAAGGCAAGAATGTCTACACCATTCCTGTTCAATACAGTACTAGAAATACTCGCCAGAGCAACGAGGAGAGGGAAGGAAATACACAGAGTAGGAAAGGAGGCAGTCAGATTCAGTTTGCAGGTATGATTCTGTATTCAGAAGAGCCAAAAAAAAAAAAAAAAAAAAAGAAAACTACCAGAAGACTGCTAGAGCTAATGTAGTCAGCAAGATATCAGAGATACCGGAGACCCTGTTCATTCTGTTCAAAATTCAACTCAAAAAAAAAAAAATGGATCAGAGATGTAGGAATTAGACCAGAAACTACCAAAGTCCTAGAAAATATAGGGTCAGTACTCCAGCACATGGGCAGAGGCACTGAGTTTCCTCAATAGGACCCCTAAAGCTCTTGCCATTATTTCCCAAGCTAGCAGCATGCCACCAAGTTAGAAAACTTCTGCACAGCAACAATGTTGAGAAAATCTTCACAATGGAAGTCTTTGCTAGTTACTTTTAGGGTACCAGGAATTAAAACCCGAGGTGCCTAACCCCTGAGCCACATCCCCAGCCCTTAGTTTCTGACACAGGATCTCGTTAAGTTGCCTGGGGCCTTGCCAAGTCTCTGAGGCTGTCTTTGAGCTCGAGATCCTCCTGCATCAGCTCTTACTCTTGTGATGGAGGATTCACATCCACGATCCATAGAGAACTCAAAACTTCACACTAAAAATAAAAACCCAAACAATGGGCCAATGAAGTAAACAGACACTTCTAAATAAAAGCCACTAGTAAGAGAAAATGTTCAACATTCTTAGCAGTTAGGGAAATAAGCCCAATTTCTTGTCACTTCAGTTAGAATCTCATTAACAAATGCTGGAGAGAATGGAGGGGAAGGTACACACTGCTTAAGGGATTCTGATGTAGCCAACTAGTAGTGGACTCACCGTATGATCTAGCTGTGCCACTCTTTGGTATTTATCCTCAGAAATTAAAAGTCATACTATAGCCATACACACATACCTATGTTTATAGTAGCACAATTCACAAGCGACAAACTATGGAATCAGCCTTGGTTTCCATCAACGGATTAAAAAAAAGTGATGTCTATACACAATGGACTTTCATTTATCCATAAAGATATTTGCAGGAAAATAGATGAAACTTGAGACCATTATGTTAAGCAAAAAACCCAAACTTGGAAAGTCAAGGGTCATGTTATCTCACGTGGAAGCAAGAGGGGTAAAGGGTATGGGGAGGTCTTGTTTTCAGAGGAAAAAAATCAGTGGAGAGGGAAGTTGCAGATACCTGTGTAATAATTGCTTTTGGTCATAGTGGTGCAAAAGATGACAAAAGACATGACAAAGACAATTTTAGAGGGGAGAAAGTTTATTTGAGGGTGGACATCATGGTGGAAGACGGTGGAGGAGAAAAGTGGCTCAGGACAAGAGCAGGAAGAAGAGATCTGTTTGACAAAGACTAAACCCCACTAGCACACCCCAAGGACCCACCTCTTCTAGCTACACCCTACCCGCCTACAGTTAGCACTCAGTTAATCCTCATCAGGGGATTCAGATTGGGTGAAGGCTCTTGCAACCCAGTAACTTCCCCATTAGACCTTATGCTCTCTCAGGCTTTTGGGGGACACCTTACATTCAAACCCTAACATGATATTGGCCAAGTTACATTGCTACATTGCATGCAACAGCGAGTCCCAGAGAGGGGACCACTTCAGAGCACGCCTCCTTCCAGCTAGTCCTGTGAAAAGTTGTTCATGCTTCCAGACGCCTTCTCTTTGAGAAGGAAAGGACTTCAGCCGCTCTCAAGTGGGAGCTTCCTTGCAGCCGAGCCTCCTGGAGGTGGGGGCAACAGGAATTTCCCTCTGGGTGGGGTTCCCTCGGGATACAGATCACAGGACCTGCTGGGGTCCGAATTTCAACAACATGTAGCTGCAGGTGGAGGCGGCCATGCTCCCCCCTTTCAGGGTGCAGGATTCTAGATACATAGAACATTCAAGTTTTCTAATCAGAAGACTTCAATGGTTTGAGAGTGGGTTATAAGCCAAGGCACTTTGCCAGCATTATTCCCAGTGGTAGCTTTTCCGTGTTGCTGGTTAAAGATGCTGAGGATGGCTTCCCAGCTGTTAAGTGCTTCAATTGCATTTTAAGCGTGTAGCTAAAGGTACTCATGAGCTGTGTTTAGGGGACCATTGTCATGGCATGCAGGTTAGTTTTCTTATAGGATTAAGCCAAAAATTGATCTCCCCTTCATATTCTTGCTGTGTTATGGTCATTGTCAATGGGGTTCATTGTGACATGTTTGTACATGCACATGAGTGCCTTGTTAATTTTATTCTGCCCTTCTCTCCTTTTCCCATCCCTCCTCCTTGCCCCTTGCTCCCCCCTTCCTCCACTCTAGTTTCATTTTTTAAAACCACCTTGATATTCAGGACAGAAAGCCACACATTGACTCAGCACATGATGAATTCGGTTTGTTTAAATTGAATTGCTGTCCCGTGAACCTCAGAAATCTGTATTTCATTTCTCATGCTCTACCAGTCTAAGAAAAGACTAAGATTCTCCTGATGAAAATGGCTTTCAGTCAAATGAGCCATGCAGAAGGAGTGGGAGAATTCAGAAGTTTGGAATCTAGCCACCGTCTAGAGAAGCTGGCAGAGCCAAGTTCCAGTATAGCTCCCTTTTGTCCCCTCATGGTCTCCATTCCAGGCCTCATCCCAGTCAACAGTAGAGAGAGCAGGCCTTGGGCAGCACCCACCTCAGGGTGAATTCCGTTTCTTCCACAGTTGGACATCTTTCCAGGTGCTGAGCCCTCGGCTTCCCGATATGGAACTTGGAACTCTTCCACGCCAGACATAAAAAATTAAGGGAGGCATTTGAAAGATCCACGGTAAATACCTAATATGTTTATTGAGTAATGGAAGAAAGTTCTCTTTCAAAACTCCTACTGGATTTACAATAAGATGTGTGGGTTTTGTTATGGCCCCAGAGACAGCATTGAATAGAAGAAACCATGTCTTCAAGAATAACTTTACTCTCCATCATTGGAGAGTGGACAGTTCAGGCCAAGTTGGCATCCCCTGCCCCAAGTGATCATCTCCCCCCTTGGGAGGAGCTAGCATGTCCTAGTATAGAGCCCAGATGAATTTGGGCCAAATCCAAGCCCTGTGGTCTGATCTAATCCCTGCCCCAGCTGGATAAGATTTTGCTATCATGTCCCTCGAGTCTAAAAATAACAATTCAGAACAAGTTGACTTGCAGAATGGTACTTCCACACCAACTTTGTTCAAAAGTTAAGAGTGAACACCTTCGTCTTGTTCCCAATTTTAGAGAAATGCTTTCTATCTCCTCCCATTCAGTCTGATATTGGCTATGTGATCTATAGATATCCTGTGTTATTTGGGCTGCTTATCATTTTATACCTGTTTATTCAGGGTTTACCACAAAGGGATGCCAAGTTTAAAGAATCCCAAGTTCGAGGCAGCCAATTGTTTGACTTTAGAGATGATTGTCTGGTGTTTATCCTTGGTTGCATGAAACGTGCTGTGTTTATCGACTTATGTATGTTGATCAAAGTTGCATCCTTAGAACAGAACCAACTTGATCATGGTGCACGAGATAGAATACTTGAACTTTGAGATAATTAACTCTTTTGAGGAGTTTCTCATTTATGTTTATCAAGGACATTCACCCAGTTTGTTGTGCCGTATTTGGTTTCTTTAGGGCAATACATGAATTCCCTGACTCATGAAGGCAGTAAGTTCTTCAAAGTCTTAAAAAGTTCAGCAACTGAATCCATTCAGTGCAGGGTGTTTCTCTGGGAATAGCTTATGACTGCTTCAATGTCACTGCTGGTTACTGGTCTAGGCAGGATGTCAACTGAAGTTTGGTAAATCCTGTTAGTCTAGAAATTTTTTCATTTCTTCTGGATTTTCTAGTTTGGAAACATTTTGAGAAGTTGTAGGCCACTCTCTGGATTTTGGCATTATCTGTAAAAACCTCTCCTCTTGCCAGATTCTGTTGCATTTTTCCTCAGACAATTTAAAGGTTTGTCAATTTTGTGTATCTTGTCAAAGAATCAACTCTTTCCTTGGTCCTTTGCGTTGTATTTTTAGCTTTTTTTCTGATCTTTATTTCTCTTGTACCATTTTTTTGCTTTGGCTTATTGTTTAAGATCTTAAGATGCTTCATTAGACTATTTGAGGTCTTTCCTGCTGTGGACACTCACAGCTAAGCAAGACTTGTTTTACTGCGTCCCAAAGGATCTGGTTGGTCATTTCCAGTTTTCATACAATTCTAGGAATTTCTTGACTTCCATTTCAATGACCCATTGTTTGCTCAAAGCCTATTGCTTGATCCCTTTGTGATCACATAATTTCCACAGCTTCTTTTGCTGTTGACTGCCATGATTTTGTTATGATTTGAGAAAAATGCAAGGTATGTTCTAATTTGTGTTGCCAAGACTTGAAATATTTATGGCCCTCAAATATGATCGGTAGAAAAAATTCTGCACGTTCATGAGAATCTCGTATTCTGCAGTCTTTTCATGAATCATTCTGTAGGGCTGTTACATTCCAGTAGAGAACCAATGGATCACCCCAGGTGTCTGGGAGTAGCTTGGGTGGATCAAAGTAAGCATATGAAAGGTAACTTCACAACTATTTACTGAAGCAGCACTATTTGAAATGGCATCAGCATCGACACCTGTGTCGAATGAATGAGGCCGTGTGCTGTGTATAGAGTACCATTTAACCACAGAGTGAGATGCCATCTGCAGGAAGACTGATGAGGCAGAGATCTTTGTGTTGAGCAAAATAAGCTAAACTCCAGACAAGTATTCCATGCTTTCTCTCATGTGGAGTCTCAGATGACATAAAAGGGGATTTTTGGGGGGGTGAGTGGAAGGTGAAGGTGAAGGGGACTAGAAAGGAGTAGTAGAGGTTGCCAGGTGGGTGGCTGTAACCAGAGTTATAAGCATGTATAAAAAGTCAATGAAATCCCTTCACTTGTACTAGTCCTATGCATCCATTTAAGAGACTTTTTGGATTTTACTGATTATGTTGCCTCATGTGGTCCAAGAACCTGGCTCCTCCTCCAGGCTTCAGTTGATCTAGGGTTTTAGCAGAAACTGATGTCAGAGGCCTGCTCCTCGGCATGAGGTCAGGGCTCACCCTGTGAGGTCTGCCTGCAGGATGGTGCGTCCAATGGCCAACCCTGAAGCCGATGTAGAGAAAACCCAACATGCCTATTGGACTAGAAGTTGATTGAAAGTGGCTGACCTTAATCCAGAGACAGGATGGGCTCGAGTCTAGGCCAAAATGTTAGGCAAAGCCATAGGTGGTCCAGTGGACTCAAGAAAGTGGAGGGTGGGAAAGCTGAGGAGGGTTTAATTGGTAGATGGATTGACCCTCCCAGTGGAGGCTGACCACAATGGAACTACTGTCATTTGGAGAAGTTAGGCTATGCATCTCTTAGACTCATGCCAAGGGAAAGGGACACATTAAGGTTCAGGGCCACCACTATCATTGTCATTTGTCCCAATCCCCCTGCACAACTGGCAGGAGGAATCCATGGAACCCGAGTTGGAGAAGTCCAGATCTCTAGTTTCATGGGTGGCTGTGGAGACTGACATAGGTGGATTTTCAGAGAGAATTGCACTGTGGATCTAGAGCTTCCAGACTTGAAGTATTTCGTCTTGTTCTTATGTCTCATCTAATTTTAGATGATATTTAAGTTAGGAGTGATGAGCCAACACTGTGGAGAGTGCTTTGCCAATGTTTGTCTCTGTGCTGGTCAAACTGCACCCAGGAAGGTGCAGGCAGGATGACTGTTGTGTGGTGGCTGAGCTAGCTTCTTCACCAGGTCCCACTTCCCCTGAGGTTGCCAGCAGCCAGATTCTCCTACATTCATCAGGAATACTGTATTCTATGTTGGAAAATGGGAATTGCAGGATTAAGATCTAAATTTCTCACTCTGTGCAAGAGTGTCTTTGGGAATCTGTGACATTCTGCTATCCCAATGCCCATGACAGACAGAAGTCACTGTAATATGGTATTAAACTTACAACCTGGACTTGGTTCCAAGTATGACCACTATTAAATGGGACCAGAACATCTTAAAGTCCTACATGAACCAAGTCTCCTATGGTATTAGGAAGTGCTTGAAGATCAGTGATATAAGTTTTAGAGGACATCGTGTCCAGCTTGAAGCTGTTCCTTCTGGGGCTGGGGATGTAGCTCAGCATTAGAGTACTTGCCTAGCATGCATGAGGCTCAGGGTTCAATTCCCAGCTCACAGCGCTCCTCCATGAACAGATTTTGCATAGTTTTAAAAGGAAAACACATCCTTTTTCCTTGAGATAACACTCTCCAGCTGGAGTATCCACAGGTTTTGTAAGCACAATCAAGTGAAAGACAAAAATAACTAGCATTGAATGTTTTGACAGACAACTACTTTCGACTAAGAAATTCAACTGAAGAAAACCACTCAGTAGTAGGATTTTGGTTTATCAGCTTCTGCCTTCAAGGCATATATGGTCCCATGTCTTAGAAGAGACCCCCCACTTATAACCAGATGCTTCAGTGGCCCCAGTATCTCAGTATCTCCCCTTGTGAACCTTATACCTAAAACCGAGGGACAGCTAGATGAGGTGGTGCATACCTGCAATCCCAGTGACACAGGAGGCTAAGGCAGGAGGATCGCAGGTTTGAGGCCAGCCTTGGTGATTTAACAAGACACTAAGTAATTTGAGAAAGTTACAAGTGCTGGGGATGTGGCTCTATGGTAAAGCGCCTCTGGGTTCAATCCCCTATACCTCTGCTCCCCAAAGCCAAACCACAAACCCCAAAAGGTTGTTTCCTGGCTAGTGCTGCATCTTGTTACAGCCATCCTTGTTTTAAGACTGAGCATTGAGGGGGTGGTTAGCCAAGGATCAGAGCTGGTTAGTGAAGCAGTAGAACTAGTCGGTTGCTATAGCTGGTGAAGAGCAGGCCAGGTCTGGCCTGGCTCAAGCTTCTTGGCACAGCACAGCTAGACCTGGACTCGATATTTAGTGTTGTGTACTTGATAGTGTTGTGAGCATTAGAAGTGATCTGTGGGTCACTTTTATTCTGTGCCAGCAGTTTTTTCCATGGTTTCATTGGGAGTGATGTATGCACTGAAAAAGAGTGCTAGAATTCAGATGTTTGTAACCATCCTGATGGCTTGGAGGCTTGCACAGCCATTCTCAGTAAGTGCTAAGAGGACAGGAAGCTCCTGGAAGAGGCTATTTCCATGGCCTCAATGCCCTCTCCAACCCTGCCACCATTAGTGGTCAGATTTTTAGTACCATGTGTCCACAGAGAAGCCCAGCTCATCTTTGTGCCATTATTCCTGCTGAAGGTCATGGCAATAGGGTTCCAAGTCAGCTTCAAGCTTTGCAAGGCAGTTACTGGTGGTATTGGGTTAACTAGGCCCCCCAAGATGACTGCAGAAAGACTTTGAGAAACCGAGTCATACTGAAAAATAGACTGATGGGAAGCAGTCCTCTTACACCTTAACCAGTTTAGGTTCTAGAAAATTCCAGAGGCTATGGATTCAGGAGATGAAAGAAGTTATTGGGCAAGCTGGTCAATACAGCTGGACCAGGATGGGGGTTCTGAACCAACAGCCTACTTGCTTGAAAAAGCTCAGTTATGCTCAGAGGGGGTCCAGTTCCCCAGGCCCCAGGGTGAAAGCAGACAGTCAATATCAATGCTGAATAAGAAGTTGACCATGATCCTGAGCTCATCCTTAAGGCTTACTTTTGAGAACTATAGACTTGATGCTCCTGGATTTTCAAGTTGGGTATCATTGTCCTTTGAAGAGATGCCACTCGGCCCCATTTGGAAAATGGGGTTGGGGGGTTCCACACCGAATTTCTCTTTTGTACCCATTCCCATCCTAGGATCATCCCATGCCCTGGACAGGTTAGTCCGAGGCCCAGGTTTTGCCTTTCAGAATGGCCGTCATCAGCCCTATGAGTAAGGCCAGCTGTGAGTAAGTGGGAGACGCTGGCCACGTTTGACATGTTCAAGTTTTTCTATGACAAACATTTCTGAACCATAACAGGAACTAAATTTCACTCTGATCAGGGCAGTTGTCCCGAATAGAGGTTCAGACATGACAAGAAATGCAGAAGTATTTCTCGAGCCTTGTGCAAGATACTCTGGCTAATGGGCACCTGCCTGTCTCCCTGGAGATGGTGTTCTTTACGGCGCTGACGTGAACATGTGTTCACCCAGGTGCAGGTTTTAAGGACAGGAGGTAGGGAAGAAGGACATATCCCCTGTTCACACTAGTAATCCTGAGCTGGCGAAGAGCACTCTACAGGCTCACCCCCCGTGTGGAGACTCAGAGCTTCGACCCATCGCAGGGCGATATTCCACAGGCGATGTGGAGAACAGAGTCAAGGTCAGTGAAATGCACACCCATGGACGAGGGCAAAACCCCCAGCCAGGAGTAGTTAACTCGGGTACAGATAGGGCTGGGGGAAGGCTGTGGTCCCTTTAGATCCAGACCCTTAGTCACCCACCCCCAGACTATGTCAGGAAATGCCAGTCAGACCTTCAGTGACCACACTTTCAGGATGGATACTTGATGTCCTTCTCCAGTGTGGCCACAACTTTATTGCTCATTGGTGCAATAAAACCTTATACAGAAAGCAGACCCTTCCTCATCAAGCGAGTCCCTAGCCTCCCATCATGGGGTGTATGTAGCGACAGCCCCAACAGGACACAAGCCACCACTCTCACAGGGTTCTGTTAAGTATCCAACTGTATCCTAGTCAGAGAAAGCAGTGACTTCCCAAGGGAATTGTCAACCTGGCAAAGATTTACATAAATCCATCTGGAGAATTTGCAAGAAAGTGGGGAGCACTGGCACCAATGAAATTTTGGGTTGTCACCGTCAGCCATTTGCCAAAGTTCTTCAGCAAATTCCTAAAGTGAAGACCCCACGTGAAGTCAGACACCATCACCCACCCCCATCTCTCCTGGGTTCCAGACCCTGAATGTGGGGAGGGAAACTGGGCAAAAGTCTTGGAAACATTGACTCTAAGAACCAGATGGGTACATCCACCAAGCCCATATCATCCACTGACTAATGAGGTTGGTGACCAAGGAGTGACAGGATGAGACTCACTGGGCAGTTGGCCCACTAGACACCACACAGTTGCTACAGCCACTTGGGTGTGCATTTCGTGTTCCCCCCAGAGTGGCATGGGGTGGGGGTGGGGGTCCCCAGGCAGTAGGTACAAAGCCTTTGTCTCGACTGCAAGCTTCATTCTGGAAATGTCACTGAAGGCCCTGGCTTTTCCCCACAATGACATTTCTAAAAAGGGAAATTTCTGGCCCTTCTTGCAGTGAGGGAAGGTCACATTCTGGGTCCAAGTCCTGCCTGACCCACCTGGTACTTGTGGAGCAGGTCAGCCCAGCTGGACCCTGAGGGTTGAGGGCACACACATTTCTTGGGAGTCAGAAGGCAGAGATGGAGAGCAGAAGGAATGCAGTCCTTCCTTCTAGGACCAACTTGAAACATTTTTATTTTTCTGAAATCAAAGAAAAACGTGACTTCAAGATCCAAGATTTTTGGCTGGAAGGGCTTTCCTGTTTTGTCAGTCTCCACTTTGAGAATGGATATCTTAAGAGGCAAAGAGTAGGATACTAGGGAAACTCAAGGCAGAATGTTCAGGGAGCCTCAAATATTCAGGAGTCAGTATTAGTGAAGGCACAGGAGAAGAGTCATCTGGTCAACCACGGGCTCTACTTCAAAGAGCCACAGTGACAGGAACTAGCCAATAATCTGTGAAAGATGGTCAAGCCTCCTGTCCGAAGGGGAAGCCCAACACAGCGGCACCTAGGACCTTGGGAGAAGGCACCCTTTCCTCCATCGTCCTTGGAATCTTCCCCACTGAACATGAAGGGCTGGACATCAATCCAAGCTGAGTGCTAAAGTCTAGCAATTAACTGCTAGGAGGACCAAGTGTGTTCCTCAAATCCAGAGAATATTCCTCACAGTAAGAGAAAATGTGAGCTCTCATGTGCAGGATGGGGAATTTTTTCCTCAAAAAGTCAGTGACAGATTGAGGCACCTGAAAGTTTATTTGGGGTACAGAGGTCATAAAGCTATTGGGACATAGTGCCCTCTGTGTATTCCAAGTACGAGGGATTAAGACAGCTCTAGACAACGCCACACTGAGATGATTACTTTGGTTAATTTTTTGGATAGGAGTGTCAGTACAGAGTCTAGGGGTTTTTATTTTTTTTTGTTTTGTTTTGTTTTGTTTGGTACTGGGGAATGAACCCAGGGGTGCTAAGCCCCTGAGTCACATCCCCACAAACCCTTTTGAGACCCAGTCTGGCTATGTTACTTAGGGCCAAGTTGCTGAGGCTGGCCTTGAGCTTTTGATCCTCCCAAGCCACTGGGACTACAGGTGTGTACCCCCACATCTGGCAGTCTCTTCCTCACACCAGGGAAGCTGAGACAAACCAAGGACAGCCATTCATAGGCTTTCAGTGCAGGTCCATCTGACACTGGTGGTCCAGGGTGGTGCCCCAACAGAGGCTACAATCCAGGATGGTGCTGACGCCAGAAGCCTGACCCACAGGCCAGGAGGTGCCCATCAGCGTGCCCATAGGTGGATCCAGAGTGAGGGGAACTCACCCTAGTACAATAGAGCCCAGAAAACACCCCAGAAAACACCAAGGCACCCTATCCTCAAATCCCACATCATGGCCCCACTGCCAGGTCACTTCTGACCTGAAGACAGTTCAGGATTCCTCTGCAGAAGACGGACCAGTGCCCTTGAGCCTGCTTTTTCTCCCTCTGCGTTGCAGTCTGAGGTTCAGTTTCTGTTAGTGGCCACTCAGGCTGACACCGACTCTGCCTTCTCGGCCTCAGCTCTCCATACATAGTGCCTCACGAGCCCCGAGGACACGCCTGCATTTCTCACAAGGTGATGAGCCAAGCAGAGAGTTAGAACTCGATTATTGGCATCACCACAGAACTGATCTTGAGGTGCAGCCATCTTGATACCCCACTAATGGGCTACAGCTCTGATTAGCAGGGAAAAGCTCATCCACAGGTGACAGGTGTCCCCAGGCTTCCCTGTGCAGCCCCAAGACTAGAGAAAGTGGGAGAAGTCAGGAGAGCAGACAACAGTGACAGATTTCTCCACATCAAGCTAGATAGACGCCACTCCTTCCACTGAAACAAGTTCACTGTCAAAGGCCTTCTTGACCCCAGATATTTCGTCCAGACCTTCTCAGAGAGACTAGAGGCCAGATGGTCAGTCACAGGTAGCTGAGATTTGTCTTGAAATGACAAAACCCAACATTGCCACGAGCATCGTTATGTGATATTTAGGGCCTCTGCCCACAGTGTAAAAAGCCACAGGCTACTTGTGACCCTCGATCTGAGGACATATGGAAGAGAAAAGGGAAGCGGGGCTTTCAATGGGGCAGGAGCCCTCTCCTCTGGCTCCGGAGACATCCCCAGGGCTTCTCCCCTACTAAGGGGTTCCATGGAAGGACGATTCTGATGTTCCTAGAGACCCCCTAGTCAATCGCCTACTTGAAATGAAAGGCCTTTGGTTATTTAGGTGCAGGCCCTGTGTGCACCCAAAAGAAGCTGACCTTCTAGAATAAGCACGGAGGATGGTAGTAGAGGTCATTGGAACCAGTGAGGACATGCACATTTAGCCCACGGCAGCAGGCCCAAGAACTGTGCTCAGGTCTATTCCTCATTCCCCCCAAATCCTGCACACCAAGGAGTGGCTGGCTCTTGAAATTCAGCTGAAAAATTAAAATGTCAGCCAGGAGCTAGAGACAAAACAGAACAAAGCTCAGTTTTGCAGTCACATTCGTTTCACATAATTCTAGATTCAGAAGATACTTCAACTTCTGGGCTAGAAATCGGACTGAGTCAAAATGAGGTTTTAGAACCAGGAGGTGGAAATCAGGCAGGTCATGGGGGAAATGTTAGGTCACCTTTGATTTTGAGCCCGAGGCAAGGGTGAGGGGCCCCCTTGGCCTACATAGATCTGGCTTTGTACTCAAGGAGAGCCAGGGCAAACTTGGGCATGTCAGATACGAGTTGAGGCCACTGAGACACGGCTATTGGAGATAATCTCAAGTTGGCAAAAGCCACAAAGGCAAGATTTTTATAAGGACCTCTCAGGTACAGCACAGGATAAAAGAACTAGTCCCTTTTCTGGACCTGCAGACTCAATAACCACTGGAGAATTAAGCTGGAGGCATAACTCTCCCTCAGTGACCACTCACTCCTTTGGGCTGGGGTTTTGGTCTCAATCTGTCATGGTCAGGGAACTTGGAAACAGGTCACACAGGGCAGGGAGAGCCAACAATGGCAGAGCCCACCATGCAGGCAGAGAATAATAGAGGCTGGCATAAAAAGGAACCAAGCATTCCTGTCATCTTAGAGGTTGTCCCACATTCTGCATTAGCCCATCATGAAAAGTTTTAGAAAGTGGCAGGTGGGGCTGGTGTCATTCTTTTCAGTTCCCATGTAAGACAGGGGATAGGAATGCTTGGAGTAACCAAGGTGAAGACCATGCTTTCCGTCATATACTGCGCCCCTGTGGAGACAGGGCAGGGAGAACCTGTGTTCTCCACCAAGACTTTCTGCCCAGCAAGAACTGCTATCCATAGGCCTTTCCACCCATGACCAAGCTCAGGAGCCGACTCCTCCCGAGTTTTTCTAAAAACCCCACATGCACAATATGTCCAGCCCTGACTGACACAGCCTTCCTGGGAGGCCGATACTGAATGTGTTTATCAGCTTTGTGATCTGTGCTGTCGACCTCCATGTGCCTAGGATCCCTCTCCCATTGAGCAGAGGCCCAAGGCTGAGCAGATCTCCCGTGCAAACCCTGGTGCCAGGGGCAGAGGAGCCAGGTGCAGAACTCCTGGGGTCATGTGCCTACCTGAGCCCATTTCCCTTAAGCTTCGTCATGTCTTTGGAGAGCTGGTTTAGGAACCCTCACCCATGCATCCTCTCCCCTCGACTCCAGCAGAAGTCCCAGAAGAGCCTTGTCCCAACCCTATCGGTGGCCTCTTGGTGATCTCTATTTCCAATTGATCAGGAGAACCCAATGCTGATCTGGGAACACCAAGAGCTGGTAACACCCTGCATAACACTTCCATATGAACTGGACACTATGGACATATGTTGTTTAGAAAAGCCAAGTAACGTCCCCACGGTTTTTGGTGGTAGAGCTCCCATGGAGCAGTTGGGAAACACCTGCCAAGTCTCCATCGTCCACTGGCTCTGAGTCAGCCAACCGAGAAGCAAGGGAGCCAGATCTGGGTGGCCAAGTGGACACAGCCTAGAGAGTGACTTCTCCAAGCCCAGATGGGACCCTACCTCGAAGACAGAAAACCTTCTGAGCCAAAGATACAATAAGATAGCAGCACTCTACTGTCACATCAGGCTCCTCCACGATCCTTAGACAATTAGAACCTCTTAAGGTCTCGTCATCTCTCTGGAGCATTTCCAGTCTCGTGTCAGGATGAGGGGGTCCATGTTGTCCAATATGTCAGACTATTGTTTACTCACTTATCTACCAAGGCAAGTCACAAATGCCTTCAGTAGTGGCCGACAGCACTTTTCCTAGAACTGGGGAGGAGTGTCAGAGGGCCTTTGTAATGTTTACCATCCTCCATGATTGGGGAATGGATAGGGTAGCTTTTCCTTCCTGGTCTCTTCCATACACTTGTCTCTAGAAATCCACATTTGGTACCATAGAGCAGTTAGGCTGCTACAATTTCAACAGAACAAGTTCAATCTCCATCTCAGGTCATGAGTGACAGGTTGTCAGCACACAGGAGTGTTGAGAACCCTACTTCTGTGAAGTCCGACTGTTCCATCCCTAGAAGCTGGAGAGATTTTAAAAATGGAGATACTCTTTGGCTTGTAAGAAAGTGAAGGTTGTGCAGATCATCATGCTCCCCAAAGCCATAGCAAATCCAAAATTATCTAGAGGCATCATTTAGGTAGATCCTAAATGGGAACAGCAGTTCAGTAATGAAGTCCAGTGGCCGCTCCCTGCACCTCCACTGCTGAAGGACACAGGAGATTATAAAGTTACCTTAAGGCAGAGGAACACAACTGCAGCTCCGACAGTATATGCGATTGTCCTACTGGTCCCCCCACTCCATCTCAAGCCAGAAATGTTTCCCAGGAATCACAGCAGGGAGAGGGGGCCCAGGTGAGGCCCATCAGGTCCCAACCAGCTCATTATCAAGGGAGGCCCTGTCCCTTCTCATTTCTTTACCTGAGAACTAAAGTCTTGAGCTCTCAGGGTTGGAAAGCTAGTTTTATTGGGGAAAGTGTCTCCCATTCAGAGGACTGAAGTAAACGGCTGCTTTAGAAAACAGGGAAGACAGAAATTGCTAGGGGGAAAGGTGGGGGAAGCCATGCTCATGATGTGTAGGCCATATCTGGATCCCCATTTAAACAAGCCAGTTTTGATGATCCTTGTGAAAGTTTGGCTTGACTGTCTACATGTTGCTGTATGCCAGAGAAGCTGAGTTTGAATGCTAAAGGCATTAAGATGTTAGATACATGTCCATACACCATGGAGGTTGCAGATGGAGATGTTTGTTTGCCTTAGGGGGTAGCTACATGAGCTGGTGAGAAAACCAGACACCATGTCCCAGCTGTTAGATGTGGGTCCCTGAACAAGATGGGAACAGCCATTTTTCTGGCTAGTTCTGTGCATTTCTAAAGTTTTTATAAGAAGCAAAACAAAAGACTTTCTGGCAACATGAAAGACCAGGTGTACCATGATTGAGATGTTTCTCAAGTTCCATGAGTGTTCTGAGGTCCTGTCCATTAAGAAAAGTCCACCTCCTGGTTATAACAACAAGAGCCCTACGTTGCCATTCAACATGATAATGTTTCATGACACATTTCCCGTTTTTTGTACTAAAAGGGAAGCTTCTAGAGGGCAAGCTGGAGATTCCCACTTATGACAGGGCCACATGTGCTCCAAGATAAAGACCTGTGGTGAAGAGTCACTTTGTGAACAGCGACTGTCTGGTCTACCTTCAACACAGGAACACCATGACAATGACGAGGTATCCTCCATCCAACAGGAGGGAGGCCCTCACCAAGTCTGCACGTAAGGGAATTCCACAGCCAACGCCAGAGAGAATTCATCTAGGAGCCCGTGGAGAAGCCCAGAGAAGTGCAGACAGGAGCCCAGCTCTCAGGGCCATCAATATAGAAGTCTGTCCTATGTGCCAAGTCACTTCTGATCTGAGAACCAAGCCTGGGACTTTTCAGGAGGATCCAGATGAACCCTAGGGAATGGTCACCTTAGTCTGAACCAGTTTCTCTTCCTGCTTGGTGGGGCCTGTGCTTTGGTTCCCCATATTGGCATCTGGGGCAAAAGCTCTGCCCTTCCAAATCTCAGTCTCCCATGCAAGGTGCACTTCCTCAGATGATCTTCTCTGGGACACAGCAGCATTTTTTCTTAATAAGTTGCTCCAGGGTTTAACAAGGGAAAAACTGAATGAACAGGAACAAAGTCAATGTTTAGGATTGAAATCTCTTCCCTCCAACTCACTAACAAACAGAGCATGACCCTCATGAAGGGGGTCCAGTTCGGATTGCCCTGTGCAAGCTCAGTGCTCTGCCTTCCCCAGGAGGGTCCCCAGGCTCCTCCATGGAGCTGGTGGAACTAGAAAGAGGAAGCCCAGGCACCTGCAATGGCAGCCCACGCATGCCCCAAGGTGGACCCTAGGACAGATGCGATTCCTTCTCTAGATTCTTGCCATCTTCACTCCAAATATTCTCAGACTTCGAGATCCTATGCCAGATGAATGGTCAAGTGGGTGTGGGGGGGGGGAAGCCGAGCTTTAGCTGTACTACAATGACATTTAGGGTCTCCACCCCAGATAGTGGCAAAAGCCCTGACACTTGTGACCTTTGCCTGACGACATGAGAAAGAGGAAGCAGGGCTCTCAATGGGGGAGGAACCATTTCTTCTGGTACTGGAGGCATCTCCCCTCCTAGGATTCTGTGGTCGAGGGACAATCGCTCTTCTGAAATGCTGGTCATTTGGTCAAGTGGGTACACACAGGACCTGAACTCACAAGCATCTGACACCTTCAGGAATGAGTACTGAGGACAGTGGAGCAAGGGCCATGCTACCTAGCAAGGCCACATCAATGTCATGCCCAGAAGCAAAGCCCGAGGTGACCTCAGTTCTATCCCTCGTCCATCTGAGGCAGTTTTCAGGAAAAAAGACCCATGTCCAGAAAGCCATGAGCCACGAGCAGTCATCTTAGTTGTATAAAGAGCCTTGGTCACCCCTGGACAGGAGTTTAGGGAGAGATCTTGTTCCTGGCCTCAAGGAGTCCATGACCTCACTCAGATGTGAGTTCTCATACAGAGGCAGGCAGCCATGGACAGGTGGTGCAGGTGTAGCCCCATTGGTTCTGGGCCCGAGCAGGAAAGGGACACCCAGCCCTCCCTTCATGGGGCTTGTACACAGGAAGCACCTGAGGACCTTTAGGGAGAAATTCCATGGATGTTGCTCTGCGCGGTTTAGGTCCCTGAGGTGTTCCCATAGGGGAAGACTTTGCAGTGGCACAAACCTAAGTGCCAGGTCCTGAAGGGACTTTGCGAGTAGTTGAGGGAGACAAGCTCAGTCCTAGGACTAAAGACAGGTCAGCCACCAGTGTTTGGCTGGAAGTCACTCTCTCGGTGGCCACAGTCTTAGGATTGACGTTGCCCATCATTCTCTGATGTGATTGCAGATTCTAGATGACAGGGTGACACTTCTTGGAAGTAAAGATAAAACGATGCTGGTGGAACCCAATAAGGGCCACGCAACTTTGGAAAGACAGGCTGGCCAGTTCCCTGGCTCATCCACAGAACTCATCAGAATGACCAATCATCTCAGATGCCTTCACCTTGCCATGATTGACATGAACACCATTAACAGGAACTGCCCTTTGGGAAATCTTGTGAAATCATGGAAGAGCGTGTTGGTCAGGTCTCCCCTGTTAGGCACAGTTATGAAAGTGTGGTCTACAGTATGGCAGACACTTATTCTGTAGGAACTTGAGAATAGCTGACTAAAAAAAAAACTCTTCTTTGAGAAGATAGATCCCTTACATAGACCAAGCTCCAATTCCTGGAACCCCATATCATTTTGGGATAATGACCTCAAACAACACCCACATCTTTACTAAATATTCCTAGTAAATAGACCTGGACTCCTATCGAACGTACTGTGTATGTCAAGAAAGTTAAGGTGACCTTGACCATAGTTTGTCCAAAGAATGCAGGAAGAATATCTGCTCATAATCAACAGGGTTAGGGCCTGTTTGAAGAGGCTCTTGTTGTCTTGACAGTTGGAAAGGGTTATGTCAGTAACCCTCTAAAGGTCCAATTTCTAAAACTATGGAAGGAAAACTCAGGATTTTCCTTGATAAGTATGGAATATATTTATAACATCTGATTGAAGCACAGTACCCAAGGTTCAGATTCTACAGTTGAAATAGAAAGTTACTTTCAGGGATCTCAAAACTTTACCCCACATGAATCACATGTTAAGGAGTCGAACCTTTACAGAAGAAGGGCTGTTGGACTTAACTGAGGAGCAATCTCGGCATCCTCAGAGGTGGAACACCATGGCACATGCTTCAACATGTGACCCCAGACAAAGTGACCGCCACATTCCTCAGACTCTTGCCAAGATTCCAAGTGGAGTGGAATCAGAAGGAACCAAATGCAGAGTCCAGGTTGTCTTATAGGATACCCTCCATTCTGGATGAGCCCATCTAGAAAACTTGAAAGCCACATGGTTTTGTAGGGTTAGACCATGGATGTCCTATCTGAGTGGGTTACAAAAATGCTCAAAGGTGACCAGTGTTGGAAGTTGGAGTCAGGTCCTTCCACACAGGCCAACCATTAGAACAAAGACAAACCCTTAGAACAAGGGTCTTGGATCTGGGAGTTTCATGGGGGAATTTGTGCACCAAGGTTCGGCCGTCCTTGGGATTCTCAGGGCTGGTGACTAGAGGGGATATAACCACATCCATCTGACCCACTGGCTGCAGGATAGTCCTGCCCAAGCCTCTGATGCAACTCTTGGGTTAGAGGCTGGGATGGGACCTTACTATGAAGGCAAGCACGAGAGGCGAAGCTTCAGTAGAATGCTTTCTGCTGCTGCTGCCATCTTGAACCTCTTTCTAGACTCTTTCTTACCCGTTTCAGTATTTGTCTTTAAAAGTGATCAAGAACCCTTCCTTGCATTGCAGACTGTCCAACCTCCCATGGTAAGAGTTAATCCTGACCATACACAGTGTATGCAGTTCTACGGAAGGTAACGTAAAACTATCTTGTGTGGCCCTGGCAGGATAACTAGGAAGGCATTAAGGACTATGTTCCTCAATATTCTCTCATCTTCCATGGCTGCCAAGAGAGAGTGTCCAGCATTTTCCAACATCCATCTCATTCCAATGGAGGGCAAATTCCACTTCTATGGTTAACAGTACAAGGAGCTGGAAGTGTCCAATGTTAACCATAGAATTAAAAATGCTGGATTATACACCTTGCTCAACAAGTTAGTAGAATTCGTGAACTAGAACAAGGACCTCATTTGTCCCCACATAATTACCACCTAGCAGGGAAAAGAACCTTTATAAATGAAGAAAAAATCTTTGGTTTCATCAAGTAGCAATCTCAGTGTCCATAATGTGACCCTCAACATATGCCTCCAAGACAGGACACTACAAGTGATCACATTCATGGAAGTCTTTCCAAGTCATACTTTGAAAAGGAATGAGAACTCCTTCAGCAGGACCTAGTGAAGGCCCAGGTGGTCTCACCTGTTACCTGACTGACCATTGGCCTTTTGTTTGTGTCCAGGAACCCACACCTGGTACGATGGGGCAGTCAGGCTACTGGTGTCAGGCCAACAGGACAAGCCTTTCATCTGAGGAACTGTGGTACCAGTAGATAGAAGGTAGAACTACAGACCTCTATCCTCGGGTGACATCAGAGCCAAGTTCCCAAGCAGTACCGAACACTCTGCAGGTCACTCCAGGCCTCACCTGGCAAGGCTAGTGCCCCGTGACCATGCCCTCCTTCCCCGACCCCAAGAGCCAGTGCCATAGACAGAAAGAGCCTTTTGAGGGGTTGTATATTTGGGACACTATTCCTGATCCAAGCTAAGAGCCTCAAAGAAAAAAGGTGAACTAACAGCACACTCAGTTTCAGGAGGTGGTGAGGAGCAGGCGTTGAGTACCATGAACAGGAACGTGAAGCCATGACAGGTACCGGGCACATCTGTAGGATATTGGCTGTCCAGTGTAGGACAAGCAGCCAGGGGACAAAAGGAACGATCCCATTTAGAGGGCTTGTGATCTGCTAGCTACCAGCGTATGGACCATGTACAGATCCCGACTTGAACAGTGGAGGAAAAGGCGGCCAACTTGGAATGTGACTACTTATGGGTCATTTGGTAGAGGAATTGGGTTTTTCTGAGAGTGTGTTAGAGACGTCATGGTCTTCGTATACTGCAGTAGACAGACCAAAGACCTATGTATAAGGGATGCTTGAGAGGTTGAGGGATCAGAAACAAGACCCAACCAATGTCATCATGGGTTATTGCCAAGAGGAAAGCCACATTGTGCCTTTCTGATGCTTTCTATGACCATTGTAGAAATACCGAGGACTCTTTATGACCAAAAACCAGCATAAGCTGCATCCCACAGATTTATGCAACGCCCCCTGCCAGTAGTTCTCTTTCCCATGGCCCTGACTGTACATCATGTCCACTGGATTCAAGGATAATCATCTTGTTGCAAGAATTCTTCGTTAGTGGTCAAGAACTCGTTACCCTCCATAGAACTGCATACTTTTTTGCTAACATGAGCATATTATGTCTTAGTTAAAAATCTTCATAAGCCTGCATTTATTCAGGCTTCCTGAACATTCAGTATCAGGTCTGTTAAGATGTCAGGGGTAATGACATGGACTTCTCTTCCTGTTGGATAGGGGACTTGAGATCAGGACAGTGTTGATACAGCAAGGGACCTGCCTGGTGGCTAGGAGGCTCCACCAAGGTTGTGCACAAGTTTGTTAGGGTGAGGGAGAACTGCCCCAGAAACAACGGGGCCCAGGGGAACACACCCAATGGACTCAGTGGGATCCCCACCCTCTCAGAGGTCTAGATTTACAGAGTTGCTAAATAATTCCTGACTCGAGATCCAAGTTTAGGGTTTTTCAGGATAGGAAAGTTGTGGGGAGAGCCGCCCTAAGCCTGCTCCATCTTCTCTTCACAGATTTTGGAGGTTCAGTTTTCAGCGTTGACATCAAGCCGATACCGTCCTGAGCCTCTGGTCCCTCTGCTTAGAGGCCAAGTGTCATTGTTCCCTGGCCTTTACTGAGGACTCTTCTCTCTTAGGGGATCAAGAGTTAACAGGCAGAGAGGAGTGATGGGCAGGGAGTGTAATGAGGGAAAAAATCATCATTGCTCCTACTTCGAGTAGACTCAAGTTAGGGTCCTCATCACTAGGGTACAGCTTTGGCAGTTCTGGAAGACATTGCTGGCCCTTCTACAACCTTCCCAGGCTCCTATGGAGGAGCAGGAGAACTGGAAAGAAACTAGAGAAGTACACTCTGACGGGTTCTCCATGTCAGATGACCATCATTAATGTAGCTCTTCCTACGTGAAAGTCTTTTATGGTCAAAGTTTTTCTGAACCAAGAGTCTCAGCTGTAACCAAATAAAAGTCAGCACCCAAGGGTGGTAGGTGACCTTTGTCTGGCAATGAAAGGCAATACACACATGCTTTAATGTCATTACCTGCCTTTCATGGGCTTACTCCAAACAAGATCCAGAGTGTAGGGCGACCTTGGAGGTTGGACAGGGGGCAGAGGTCTCCTTCAATGAGGTCAGGAAACCCATTTGAGCCTTGGAGACTTTCCCAGACCATTTCCCCCTCTACATTAAGAGCAATCCTTCCATGTCAGGTTACCCCATGCATAGCCTTCAGAATCTTGGTAAACCTATTTTGGTGGTCTGTGGCACATAAGGCTTGAGCTCATGAGAAGTTAGCATGTCCCATCATCTCCATAGATGACAGGGCAGATCATCCAGCAAGAACAGAAGCCAAGTCTCAGAGGTCTCAGCTCTATCAAGACTAACCTGATATTGAATTCAGGGGCACTTGACCCGAGCTACATCCCCAGCTGTTTTATTTAGAGACAGGGTCTCACCAAGTTGCTTAGTGCCTCACTGTTGCTGAGGCCGATTTTGGACTTCCAATTCTCCCTCAGCCTCCCAAGCTGGTGGGATTGCAGGCATGCACCAGCATACCTGGCCCAACATTCTCGAGAGTGGCTTCTTCCAGTGTTAAGCTAATGATCCAGAAGTCCAGGAGATTGAGGCTCACCCCATTTCTAGTCTACAGGCATATGTCAAGTCTTTTCCATGAACCTTTGGTCATTCTAGGAAAGGTTTCAGCCTCTGGGGTCGATAGGAAGTCACTAGGCTTTAAGATCAGCATGCAGAATGAGGTGAGCATGATCAAGTAGTAACATTTCCACTAGACCCCAGCTTAAGTCAGTCAAAGACTCAGGTTTGCCACTGGTTGCCAAGAAGGGGCAAGGCCACACCTAAAGCTGCATTGCCACCAAGGAGAATCAGCATATGCTCTTAAGAGGGTAATCAAGCACCTTCCTGAGATTCAACGTCACCAAGACATGTTTTTGTTCCACTAGGGACTTGGTCCTTCCCACACAGGTGATTCAACAAAAGACCAGTTTCAAGTTGATGACCATCACATCCAGATCATTCAATTTAGACTTGAGACTCTCCCCTGGTGCGCATGCGTAGGCACACACCAGGTGACTCATCAGCTCACCTATATCCAAGGTGATACTATAGCCTGAGGTTGGAGAGATCAATAAAGAAACAGTGACTAAGTTCCCCAGGGTTGGTAAATCCAGTGATCACGTCACTGGAGGTAGCCAGGAGAGAAACTGATCTCATTGAACAGTTCCCATCTTTGTCCCCATAAGACCTTGAGTGGATGCCGTCTGTGGGATAGGAACTGAGGGACCTTGACAGCAGAGAATCTGCCATTTTATTCCAGTCTAGCAGAACTTAGCATCCCTAGCAGGTGGTGAGAAGTTGACTGAGTGAAAAAATTTGGGGGGGGAATGTTCCTAGTCTTGAAGAAGCACCTCTAGTTAAATCAGAAGTGACTGTCACCACCATTCTATATGCTTAGTTTAGTTAAAACTAACTCAGGTCCTGGAGGAGTGAATCCAACCAGTGCTCATGGTTCCCAAATATACCCCTACTGAGAAGGGGCCAAAGGCATTTAAACCAGAGGCCAGTTATGGGATGGAGGAGGAGAAACCCAAAGCATGGACAGTTATTCCAGAAAGTGAGGAGGTATTCCAGGGGCATGGGGTGATGATAGCCAGGCTAGAGAGATTTCTGGAAAGAATCCTAGCAGACAGAAGGACTTAGCAGGGTCCAAGTCTGATAGGAAGTGGGAGGGAAGACATTGAGAATTCCCTTAAGGAGGGTCCACAGGGGAGAATTAGAGGTGTCTAACTGCCTCAGGGAGGAGTGTGGGATTTGATGACATCAAGTCCTTTTCAAAGGGATTGAGTTATCATAAAGGTGTTCTCTCCCCAACAGAAGTTCTTCTTGACCAAGATGGGCTCCGCCTCATCAGTAGTGACAGACCCTTGCCCATGCTTCCAGACAGGATGCCCTCAGCTGGATTCTTGCCAAGATGTACTTGGGCTGAATCAGGTTGGGTGAAATCCGTGTGCTGAGAGACATAGCAGAGTCAGAATGATGCCTGGCATTTGCCAGAGGAAATGTTTGAAAGGTGAAGACTGTGAACCATTGAGATGATGATTTGAGTTAAGCTATATATAATTGCTGTGATGTTGGATTGCTTGTATTGTATATTTGACATTTACTGTTGGGCAATGGGGCAGCTCTTGCTGCCTCAGGCGCCTGATACTTTGGAGTTCTATTCCCGGAGAGTTCCCATTGGTTGGGGAAGAGCTGGAGGAGGAATTTCTGGAGGAGGGATTTTTGGTATGTGTGGTGTGTCCCAGGGGAATACCTTGTGGGTGGCATTGGTGGAAAATCACGTGTGCAGTGCTGATAAGAGTTGAAATAAAGTAGTTGTTCTTTGAACCTACAAGGCTTTGTGGCGACTCGTGATTCGTGCCCAGCCAGACTGCAGCATTCGTGACCCTTGGACATGTCTGGGTTAAAAAAAAAAAAAAAAAGTCTTTTTTTTTTTTTTTAAATGTGGAGCAGGGCTGCATCTGGAATCCTACCATTAGCCCACAAGGTGTGCTTGGAAACAACTGAGGTGAAGACCCTGAACACTTCAGACCTTGCTCTTCACATGTTCTAAGGGTCAGACCCACATGGAGGTGATATGACAGGAGACAAGTTCTGTGTGTTGTGTAGTCTTTTTTAGGAACCAGGGCTGAGAATGGTCCCAGCAGTGGGGCCCCCACAGGCTGACACAGGGCTTTGCTCTTCATTTCCTTAGAGGAAGAACCAAGGGGTGAAGTCTGGAGTCTCCTGCCAGTTGGAGACCTGGTTGCTCTGCGTTTTAAAAGAAACCCAAGTAGGCTTTGGGTTGAAAGGGACAACCTCAGGGAGGTCAGGAGGAGATAGAAGGCTGGTGGTGAAGATTGGTGGGCAGTGGGCGGTGCGCAGGGATGGCGAGAGGTGGCTCATTAGCTCCGGCTCCTTATAGCCCGTGTGGGTGAGATGCGATGCCATTGATAATGTCTGCTTTTATTCCTAGACAGATGCCTGACTTTGCATGTCTCAATGAGGAAGAGACTTGGCTTAATTTTGGGGGGAAATCTTTTCCTTTGAGAAAGCAAAGCAACCTTTCCCTTGTCTGAAGTGGCATAAGATAAGCCTCTGGAGTATCCTTCCAGGGTCAGCCAGTTTGGGCAGCTTGACTGAAGGGCTGTGGTGGCCAGAGCAGCAGCCATGGTCAGTGACTTAAGCTGCTTCATGGGCTGTTACCTTCAAGTGCAGTGTCAAGCCCAGGGGCATTCCTGCAGGGAGAGAAGGCATGGCAGGGAGGAGGGGGGACACAACATGGAGCAGGGTTCTCGTACAAGAACCCCAGCAAGAGCTGAAGTCAGTTCCAAGTATGCAGAGCCTCCACTGCATGGGGAGGCTCATAAGGGAACTCCCTCACCTCTAAACTGGAGCAATATTGGGGGTCTAGATCTTGACTAGACACTGGGTTAAAGAACAAGGATCAAAAGAGACACCAACAACCTACATGGGTTTTCACCTTTAGAAGACCTCTTCAGTGCAAGTGGGTCCAAGAGTCCACAAAACCCCCACAAACACATGGCCAGACATCAGGCCAGAGCATCTCAAGAACCACAAAGAACAAGGAGGGAGGCCACTTCATCCCAGTCCTGGGGCACTCTAACCAGGATCTGAATCAAGGGACATCAGGTCACTGTGGTACTTGTGTTCCAGACAGCTGATACCATCTGAAGATGTGGAAATGGTTAACAAAGAGGTTTCTCTGCCTTTTTGGCTACCAGCATTGATTGGCAGCCCCCCTTCCCTAATGTGGGGAGTGTAGACTCACAGCTCCACCTGGCAATTCTGCAAGAGCACGGGTGGGGACATGCTCAGGCATGGTGACTCCAGTCCCATGATCACAGCCGTATAAGGCCTCATGGCCCAGCCAGATCCTGTATAACACTATTGTCCTCCCCCATGCAGAGTGACCACAGACATAGCCATTACTGCTAAAAGTGCAGATCAGAGATCCAGTGTGTTCCCCACCCAGTTTCTCCGTTCCTGGCTGTCTCTGTCCCCTTCTTCTGTTATACCTGGTGCGTCAGCCACTTCCAGGAACAACTGGGGTCTATGGGGATGGCTGGAAAAAGTACAAGTGCTGCAGGTCCCACTGTGCCACCATATTGGTTTTGGGCAATGCCGCCATGATCAGCTCCTTCCTGGAGCTGATAGGAAGTCTTTGATGGTTAACTTTCCCCTCTACCATGGCCATAAATCAAGTTCAAACTCAACCTTGGGATTCTTATGGGTGGCAGTTTGTGCTAGCAAACTGCACTGTCTCGTTGGAGATACCCCGGGCACTCTAAGAAGCCAAGTCTTACTTCACTTACATGACAGGTGGCTATTCAAGCTTGTTCTAATTGACATGGGGGTTCCTGACCAGGAGAGCCTCATGGGTTTAAAGCTTGTAAGGCAAGGTCCCACTCTCGTTCCAGAGGGCCGAGAAATCCTAAGTCAGGGGAGCTGGGAGTGGAGAGCGAATTCATAACTGGTGCCACCTGTTTGCGTTCACCTAGTTTTATTTAAGCCAAGATCCCAAACGAAGCTGACACCTGGGTTATGCTTCAGGAATGTCCAATACAAATTCTCAGGAACAACTGGAGCCACACTTCAGTATAATCTCAGACGAGATTCTGACCAGAAAGGGTTTCTTACATATTGAAGAAAGAGACATCGTTCAGCATCAATAGCCATAGTACAAATTTAAACACCTGGGTAGGTTTTCTGATACTTGAGGCTCCTCATTTTTGGCCAAGAAACTGAATTAAGCCGAAATGGGAAAACATATCCAGGAAACGGATAGCATGTTTATTCCTCAGGGACATTCGGACATGGATGCTGGTGTGTGTATTCCATGTTGCTATAAATAGCAAAGTGCCCTATAGCAACTACAGCGCCACTTGCCACCGTGGTTGGCGGAGACTTCCAATTAGATGTCCCAAGTCCCTTTAACATGGGCTGACAACTTAGGTGTTAGGGAGCAGCCCAGTGGTTAGGTGTGTGCACCAGACCCTGGGTTCCACCCTGTCACAGCCGGCCAGTGACATCCTTAACTTACTGAAGTCTAGTCTTTTCCTGAGACACAAGGTGGGTAGCAGAAGAGGTAGCTTATGGGACTCACAGCAAGGAATTCAAGATAATGGAATGCATGACAAGAGATTTAGGGAACTTGCATTCACTATCTGGCCAATGCCATCACAGGACAAAAAGTTCCCCTAATACCCTCATTCTGGTGGCTTCAGTTGCTATCCAACAGACCTTCAGTGGTCAATGTGCAAGGGTACGTTAGTGGAAGATGGACCTTCCAAGGTCATGCCCAATTTTCAGCCGTGGACCCTGCTGGCAACTAACCCAATGAGAAGCACAAGGCCCCACCACTCCCAGGGTCATTCCGTCTCCAGGACACTCAGCCTAGCCAGGGTTCTTTCCACCAAGTGCATTTCCTGGCACCTCTTCTGTCTGCCCATCCATTTCTACAGAATCAATCCTTAACACAATCTGGACAACACCAGACAGGAGGGTTGGAGGCACCCGGCTTCCATCTGAAGTGAGTAAGGATGTGTGAAAGGGGCCAAAGCACAAACCAGCATCCAGAGTCCCAGTGCCGAGGGTCTTGGCATCTCTGATGCCATCTCAGGCAGTATCTCCACTACCAAGTGATGTCCTGGAAGGCCACAGCTGCAGAGGCACCCAGAGGCTGGGCCTATCATTTCATCTGGACCCCATCAGGCCATAAGTACCACCTTGCCAGAGGGGAACACCCAGACAGCACCAAGATACAACACCCCCCACCTTAATAAGCTCATCCATTTCCAGAAGCTTGTGTCCTGGTCCTAAAGAGTTACCCAAAGCTGCTTGGTGCTCTGTTCCTGACAGATACCAGCATTTCTCAGTTGTGATAACATCGACATCATGGTCACCGACTTGTCCTAAAGCACGGCAGCCACATCCCTGGAGGATTAGGGAAACCACAGAGATGGCCTTGCCCCTCTTCTGGGGCCTCAGATTGTGCCTGCGGAGACACCAGTATGAAAGGGCCAAGCGTCACCTGGCTGTCCTCTGGGCCCAAGCCTCCCCAGGCAGAGCTTGCATTTCAAGAGGCCCTCCCCATGGGGTTGGTTCACAACATGGCGGCCTGCATTCTTTGCCCTCCAGACACCCCCACCCCCAAGAGCCCTTTTACATAAGTAAAAGCATGCTTGGGACCCTGTGACCGCTTCTCATCTCACCATTTCCAACTTTCCCATGGATAAGAAAGTTGGTTAGTCCAGCGTGTCCTGGGCCAGCTCTGGTTCTTACTTTTCCTTCAGATCTCAAGGGCATTGAGTAGGGCACTTCATGCTTTCCAGGAACTGGGGGAAGAGTCCATGTTGGGTTCAGCACCCTCTTTCTTGCTTGACCAAATTATAGTTTCCTTTAGGATGCGTCCCTCATGGACGAGTCCCCTTGGTCTCTAGAGATCTGGTTCTAGTGACAAGAGCGAGGCCAAAAGCCAAGGTACAAGGACAAGCAGTCTTAAGTCTATTAGCACCTCCAAGAATCCTTGCATGCCAGGGCTGAGAGTCAGCTCATACAAGCCAGCTATACCCCATGTCTGATGCCCTGATGCCAAGAAGTCCCTCACTAACCCATCCCAAGTGCCATGTGGGCACTTTCATGGAGACTTAGCCCAACTTTCAACCCACAATGGGGATGAGGTGGTGATTGGGCAGACATATCCTCTACAAAGCAACACCCCAAGTCTAGAGTTGCTCAAGCAGCAATGCTTCAAGAGCGATTCAGCAAGGCCTTTGTCAAAGCTTCAGATAGCAGCCAAGTCTCTCGTGGGTCTGCTACCTCCAGCACTGACGACCATTGTTCAGAAGGTCAGTCACCATCATTAATACGAGCTGGTATCAAGAAGCACCAGATAAGCAACCTCAGGTACCCTTCACCCCCCTCCTCACTGGGTTTGACTGTAAGCCTAGAGGCTGTGCAACATGCGGTAGGTTACTTCTAGAATCATGGCTGAGGGGTCTCCCCTCAAACCCAGTTTTAGGTGGTCCATCAGCTCAGTATCAAGGCAGATGGATACTTTGCCTTGAGGATTCTAGAAGTTTCCTCACCCTGAACCAAGAATCAAGTCATGACCTTCAAAAGGGCTGAGAATTAGAAAACTCAAATTTAATAAGGGAACTGGGCAAGGAAAGTGAGATCAGGAGTCCAAAGGGCTCTCTGATGTCAGAAGTCAGGCTTCCCCTGGGATCAAGATCTAGAGGGCAGAGGCCATACGAGTGTGTGGCAACCTGAACAGGTTTTCGTCATAAGGTCTAGGCCAAAATTGATGCAGTTCCTCTCACCCAATGTCAACTCTGGCAAAGCTCCACATCTCAGAGCCACTATCCAGTCTATAAAGCTCAGCCACATGCCTTGACCCTGCAGGTGACGTTGTCCATGTGTACCACAGGCATCTGCCTTTCAGGGGCTCCAAGACCAAACCTAGGAAAACCACTAGGGTGGCTTATGACCCTGGATCTGATAAGATTCAGGAGATGGAGAGGTTCCCCTCAACAGGTCAGGAAACTGCATTGATTGGAGGTGTTCTAGGGGTACCTGTAGTCCCGAGTTACCCTTCTACCTGGAATTCCTCCCTGTCTAATGGGAAGGTGAGGATTCAGTTGCTTATCCATAATAATGGATTTGGGTGGTCTGGGTGTATGTAGGGTTTGGGCTCACCAGAGGTCATCTCCAGAAACAGAATCCGTATCAGATCACCACCTCCCCCTGCCCAGGACACCTGAGCCAACTTCAGACAAGAGTCCTGAAAGAATCCCAAGACTCCCCTCGAGCAGCAGCTCCACATTAGGAACCCCAAGGTCCAGAAATCCAGGAAACCAGGCAAATTCCATACCAGAGAGACTTGGTAAGCCTTCTTCATGAACCCCGGTCAAGTTCAAGGAAAGGCCTGGGCTAGCCTTGAGGTTAAGAACTTCACACCATTGAGGTCCCCAGAACAAGTGCAGAATGAAGGAGGTGACTGGAGTGTCCACATGGCTCTGAGCTCAAGTCGGACAAGGGACTTTCAGCTATAGCTTTGGATGCTACAAGTGACAGGACCAATATCCCCAGTGGCACTGTCACAAGATCTTAAAATCCATCAGTCCCTCTGCATATCCCTTCAGCATAGGCATGCATGGAAATGTTAGCCAGCCCACCTGGTCACCCAGGCTAACCCAGGGACTTGGGATAGAAGGCCACACAGACAAACTTTGGGAAACCCAACAGATTAAGGCACTTGATTGCACAAGGTGGTAGCTGAAGAGAAACTGCTCTTCCAAATGAATGTCTTCAACTCCTTGAGACCTCTAGTACAGGCAACAGCCAAGAGACTGGATTATCCACAGACTGGAGTAAGGGGCATTCCTCACCATTGACCAGCAGTGCCTAAAGCTCACCTGGAAAGTGAGAGGAAGCACTGTCGGGATGTAGCAAGGAATCCAGGATTGAATTCCCCTAGTTAGGGCCATCAGTCCTGTTTTAACTATGAAAGTTCCACCTGCTGTGTGGTTTCTTCCAAAAATATAGATCCTGGGGCAGTGAACACACTCAGTTCCCATATGATTCCAAGTGGGACTCTCCAGGGAGGCCAGTTGTGGCTTTAAAGCAGGTAAAGTCCAAGGTGAGCCTTGGAAACATGTCCTCCCTTGCTCTTGGCAACAATAAGAAATGATGGGTGACTGGTCAACATTACAGGGCTCTTGGACAAACTAGAAGAGCCACAGAAGTGGTTGTCTAGTGTTCAAAACCCACGAGTTTTAGAGGATTGCTTCAGGGGAGGGTTCTTATTGCCTGGATTCAGAGAAGGGTTAACGAAGGTCTGGGGGAGATCAGGCAAGACATTTAACATATCAAACATTCATTCCACAGGAGGGTCACAAAGAGGTATCGCCTCTGTGGGTAGATGTTCACCTAGGTCCAACCGTTGCCTCGCCAAGTGACACCTCCCATGTCCCTCTAGATGATACCATGATGCACCCGCCAGCTGAACGGGTTCTTGCCAATGTGACTTGAACAGGAGAAATGGAAAGGGGGAAGCACAGGGGTTGGGCTAGTTTTGTCTTCAAGGTCCTTCTGTCCATTTGCCTTGGGTAGACTCCGAGTTGACCAAGGTGAAGTCAGGTGTCCCCCTTAAGACAGATCCACATGGAAGGGTTACAAGGTAGGAGAAAGACAGGGGATGTGGGCTGTGTGGTTCTCTTGAGTGACCAGGAACAAGGACAGTTTCAGATATGGTACTGTCGCAGGGCTGAGGGGCATGTCTTATGCTATCCATTTGCCCCTTAGTGGGGAACAAATCCAGGGCAACCCCAAGTCTCCTCTCTAGCCAGGGTAAAGACCAGGGTGCCTTCTGCCTCCACCAGACCTGCTCAGTACAGACTCAGCCCAGTTAGGCCTGGGTTGATGAGAACACACGGGACAAGAGCATGAAGGTGGGCTGCAGCCCCTGGGGAGAGGGGAAAAGTCACATCCTCTCCAGGGAGATTTGAGAAAGCACTTGTAAGATGTCATGCACCATGGTAACGGGAACTCATTCCTAGCTTTGACATGGGGCCATTAAAAAGAGACATCACGGTTGGCCAGCAGCCAGCCTCTGGGGAGTCCAGACTTAGAACTCCATGAGCCACTGGGGCTGCTGCATGAGCACGGGTATCCATGGTTGCACAATGTAAGTGGACCCCGCCCCCCCTCCCCCAAAAAAAGCATGCTAGCAAGCAGAGCTGTAGTTGCTCCACAGGTGGCACATGTGCTCCTGGCCCAACAGAGCCTCACTGGTTAGAGGTTGGGAGGCAATGACCACTTTGGCTCTAGAAAAACAGACCAACTTTCAGTCCAGTCTTACTGGGCATGGTCCACAGCACTGGTCTGGATTCAAGCTAACATCCAAGCCAAGCTAACATGGAACCTGGATCCCATCTTGATACTCTACAAAAATCGAGTCACAAGCCCTTGAAGACACTGTGGTGGATGACATTTCTCTTGAGCTAGGACCACAGAGGCACTCATTTCTTACACCTTTCAGAAAGGTGACAGTGTTGTGCACCAGATATGAGAGTAACGTTCCAATGCCTGGCTCAGAGTCTCCAAAGGGTGTTGTTTGACTAGAAAAATCCAAACCACAGGGAGCAGGAAATTGAGCTGGAGAGGAAAGCATTCAGTTATTTAGGGGTGTTTAAGCAAAGACTGGTGTCTGCCTCAAACATGCATCCTTTATAGCGTTCAGTCTAAGAAACCCCTTACTACACCCTAACTTGCTGCTGTCTATTTTTATGCAAACTTAGGCAGTCAGGAACAGTGCAGGGGACAGCTTTGGACACTGAACTAGGAACTTGATGCCCAGGAAAGCAGAGTCAAGGAATAATCCAGAAGGGTCCTACTTCGTAGTATCCTACTTCAAGTCCTCAGAAGCTCAGTTGGACAGGTCTGTGCTGAGTATTTCTAGGGTTAGGTCCCCGTGTTATGGGGAGACCAGGAGTTAGGCTCTGAAATGTTGCTGGCTTCTGGTAAGGCCATTTCCTTTTCCATTCTACATCTGTATTTCTACCCTTTTCTGGCTAATGTGAGTTTCCGGAGTCACCTTCTCATTTTGGTGCCATGAACATTGCTACATCTGGATGGAAGTCCTGAGCCCTCCATCCAAACTCAGAGATGGGCATTTAGCTCCATGGTCATTGTGTGGGGGGAGGGGAGAGTGAAGAGTCAAGGTCATCAAGGTTAGTAACTGAGCTCACTCCATACAGGTGCCACAGGGTATGGAGGAGCAAGCTTAGGGCCTGGTCAGCTGGTGGACAAGGTCCAGTGTCCACCCATCTGCCACATGTTCTAGGCCATGAGAACAAGAGCTTGGCCCTAGCTCTATTGGCATTTTAGAGGTTGGTGTTGTAGACTTGGATTCCTGGCCCCATTTTGATAGCCACCACAGACCACCTGAATTCTGAATGCTTGTCCCTTGGGAGCCGATCAAGTCAAGGCATTATTTGATCTCTTCCTGGTCCCAGCTAATACTGGACAGCCCAGGAGCTTCCCCAGGGGATCAGGTTGGGCCCAGAAAAAGGTGTGGACACTATGGCCCAGTTCATCCTCTCCCAGCTGCCTCATTCCACTGGAAGCTGTTCATCGGGGATTCAAATGGCCACGGTCATGGTTTGTGTTCTCCTTAAGTTACATGTATTCAGGGACCAGGTGCAAAGCCCAATGTGGACCATGGAAATGAAGGTGGCAGCATCATCGTCACCCGAAATGCTGGAGTGGTCAGAGCTCAAGGAGAGGGGCTGTCCCCAGAGGGACTAGGAAAGTCCATATGTCACTTGTTCAACAACGGCTTGACCTCAGCCATTAGGTCACAGAGCATCTTTGGTTTCCCACATAGCACATCCCAAGATGAGAACACATGGCAGAGGGACCCGCAGGGCTATGCTTTTGGAGAAGAAGAGACGCAAGGACAGAAGCCAGAAGCACAAGTGCTCCGACAAGATTCTCTTGCACCCAGTAACGTCCTTCTTGTTAAGGGACTGGGGGGATGTCACTGAGGCTTATTTCCTGCTCACTAGCAGGGTTATCCAGAGCTCACACATGTGCCACAGCAAATGTCTTAGCCTGAGCCCTTTCCCAGGATTTCCAGCCCCTGTACAGCTGTAGTGAGGGCAGTGGCATCTCTAGCCAAGGTTCTGTCATGTGTCACCTTTTAGTCTTAATTCACATGATCCCTTCCTCAGCACGGCCTGTGTTCTTATGGAAGATCATTCCTAAAGCCACTTTCCCAAGCCTCACCACCAACGCGGACCTGAACGACCCTAGTCCAACTCTGGACAACTCTGACTGGCCAAGTCGATGGCCCCTTACAAGTATACGTGGTCTTTGACCCCCCAACCCAATTGAACCAACTCGACTCCAGACATGCCAAGAGGATTTGGTCACATCAGTCCTCCCAATATGAGTGTGACTAAACCATTCACTAGGAACTTGAGGAAACAGCCATGACTGTCATAGCACCAGGCTTCTAAATGCCACCTGATCACCACCTTATCTAGGACCTGAAGCAATGGTGGAAGTACTGGCCCTTCCTGACCAGTACATTCAGCTCTCAAAAGCTGCTTTCTGGGACAGAGCTTACACTTGAATCAAATACCACAGGTACTAGTGTCCAGCTGGGCCTCAAGAGAGCCACCTGACTAACCTCAGGCATCCATGCAAAAAGGCAGCTCCAAGTTGCAGAGCAAAGGTGAAGGATGGGGCAAGTTGACACTCTGGTTACCATGGCAGCTCAAAAGGCCACTGAGCAAGGACTTAGCCACCACCTAATCCATAGCTCAGCACAGAAGAGGTAGGAATGAGAATGGAAGGAGTAGGGGAAAATCAGTGCAAAGGAAAATACTGCCGCAGTCCGGCTGCAACAAAATAACCAGAGGGTGACGAGCAACATGTGTACATTGATACAGCAGGAGTGGGAGCCGTTTATTGTAGGACAGGAGGTGTATTTATACATTCCACACAGCTTATCTTAATTAACATAAACTAGATACAGCAGTCAACCAATATGGAATCTCCACACTTAATGGCTTGCTGGCATTACTTCACAAACCACTCCCCCAGGCAAAATGCCAGGCATCATCCAGACTTGTTTACAGACTCTAACAGAATACCACCATCCAGTTGGCACCCACACTTGGGCTCTTTGGCCATATAGTGGACCAAAGATCTGTGGCCTTAAGAACCCAGCTGTAGGATGCTACTAGGAGCTAGAGAGAGGGGTGAGTTGCAAGGGGGAGGGGCGGGAACCTCTGCCCAGTGTCTATTCTAAAATAGGAGGCAAGTTTTTTCCAAGTCAGCAGCTCTCTGTATGACAGCTCAGCTGCTGATTAGCATTCGTAAACCAAGATGGGGAAGTAGAGTGCTGTCCCATCCTCTTATCACCCAGCTGAGGGGATAGCACCAGATCGAGGTCGGTGAGCACCACAAGATGGAAACTGTCCCTGAATTCAGGGGCCAAATGAACGCTCACCTGAAGTTCCAGGCATCTTGTTCATGGCTGGCAGGAGGCAAGAAATAAGTATTGTATCAAGAGAGGTAAAAGAGCTCGCTTCTGTTTACATGAGGGAGAGAAACAAGCCCCCAGCTGGATTTGCAGTCAAGCCTCAGAAGTAGATCTGCATTGAAGGCATAGAAAGCCACATGGAGGGAGAAAAAGTTCCAGAAAGAAAGAGCTTGAGCCACTCCCTACAACCTAAAGCATAGGCTGGGGGAACGGAGGACCTCAGAGTGGGGGGAAGCCCAGACGTTAGTCCAAGAACGCGAGTGTGTGGGTTTGAACTGCCCCCAACTGCTCTTTATGGAGCCCAGATGACAGCCCTGGGCACCCAAGCTGAGGAAGGATGCAGGCACGTTGCAGCTAGAAAGTCTCCTACTAGCGTCTGCTCAGGTGTCCAGTCCTTACAGGGACCAGGGTTCAGGATCTGAGGCCCATCCGCCCACATCAGTGGCAGGGGAGTGTGCCCCATCTCTGCTCTCTGGGTCTCCCCGTTCTGATTGTTTAGCCTTGGCATAGAGAGGATTAAAATCAAATGCCAGGGCAAACACCAGGCTCCCATTTCTTCTTCAGTGTTAGGGACCCATCTGTGCCTCCTTAACAGCAGGGGAAACAGACTTCTGTCCTCCCGGGTCAGGGAGAAGACACTCCCAAGATGGATGGCTTTCCAGCCCCTGCCCTCTGTCAGTCCCCAAGCCAGAGGCTGGAGACACTGTCACCTCTCATTACAGGGGCCCAGTATTTTTGCTCCCTCCTTAAAAGGGCAGACACTGGATAATCACCTCCACAGGGGGCCGAGATAGGGGCAGGTGCCCTGGACCAAACAGTCAGGCTCATTAAGGTCAGAGCCAGGGATATCGCTTGTCCCCATGCACATGAGCAGTCCAGATTAGCTTTGTTCTGGTGCCTCATTGTGGATGAGGTTAACTCCGGGTGTGGAGACTCCCCCTAAATTCAGGGTCACCATAGGAGAGGACAGGAAACAAGAATAAGCGTCATGGTTTTCCTCAAAGTGGCCTCTCCTAGAACTTAGTTTTGAGCTTAATTCTATTTAAGGTTTGTGGCCTGCTCAGCCTAATTGCAACAGGCCTGGAGAAGGTTTTGTCTAGATATGCCTGTCATTTAGGGTCATACTGTTCAGGGTCAAAAAATCCAAGAATCATGCAGACAAGCAAGCTTGACATCACCAGCTGGGTTTAGAGGGCACAGCTGACCGCGTTGGGTTGTCAGCATCAGGAGTCTGATACAGGCTGGTACTGAACACTTCTGGAGAAGAATGGCTCAGAAACCCACTCACATTCCAAGAGCAGAAGATTCCAGAAAGGAGGTTCTCCATGAACCAAACACACCAGCCAGGCAGCTCGTTAAAACCAAGACGAGCTCCAGTCAAATCTGTCACCTTAGGCATCAGGAGAAGGCTGTGTTCCTTCCAATTTCACCAACAATCAAATTCTGGACTTGGATAAAGGACCCAAGTTCCACAAAACTTCCCAAGAGCTTCAGTGTGGCCCCCTCAACTGGGGTCTCTAGGAGACTCAATGAGTGGGTATTTGCTATCAGTAAGTCAAGCCCCAGAAGGTACCGGGAGGTGCAGAGAAAGATGGCCAGTGTTCCTCCAGAGACCGGAGGCAAGAAATGCTTATGGTACTCAGGGGGACAGCCACATTTAGCCACTGTTCTAGATCCAGAGGCTGGGGCAGTGAGAGGTACCAAGTTAGGAGCTCAGGGAAGTTCTGCTCCCACTTCTGCCAAGTTCTTGATGCAGGAACTTGGATCTCCAGTGTGGGATATATAACAGCCTCCTCTCGGTAGGGGGACATGTGTTGAATGAGCCAGGCTGATCCGTGTGGAAACAGACTCCCTTACTGTGGGGAGCCATCCACCACCATGCCTAGAGGACCATGGACTTCTGTGGATGATTCAAAGGGGAAGAAAGGCAGCCTAAAGAGGGGCTGGGGGAAGGAGGAGCTGTCGGGTGTAGGTGTATGGACCATCCAGGGAAGCGTATGCAAAATTTGAAAAACGATTCTGAAGCCAGGTCCCGTGCATGACAGTAACAGCTTTAGGTTTTCAATGTGCTGTGGGCTGGTTAAGTGTTTAAGCACGTGTCCAGTATTTATGATTCAGCTTAAAGGCTTAGTTATAGAGGAATTTTAGTATATAAAAGTGGTTACAAGGACTTCAGCATCCCTGTTAAGGGCCCAGCAGTTTCCAAAATGCTACTCATGGCAATGCAGAATGTGGCCAGGCAGGAAATTTTTCCCAGTAGAGTTTTGGAACAAGGATTGAACCCAGGGGCGCTTAACCATTGACCACACCCCCAGCCCTTTAGAGAAGGCCCTAAGGAAGTTAGGGCCTTGCCATGTTGCTGAGGCTGGTTTTGAACTTGTGATCCTCCTGCCTCAGCCTCCAGAGCCACTAGGCTCACAAGTGTGTGCCATTGCACCCAGCTCCAGAAGACCTTTAATGGGTGAAGAATGACTTACTACACATGCCTGGCACAATTCGAAGCCTGTTTCACTTGCCCATGTTGAAGATGGAGTTGTGCTACTCTTATATCCGCTAGAACTGGGCACACTTACCACCTATAGCCTCAAAATGTCACCTGCTGATCAGTGGCCAGATGGGATTTTCATACCAGTTATCTGGCCCCCCATCACTGAAGTCAAGCTGTCTACCAGCAGTGAGGAGCTCTTAAGCGCTAGGATGATGGAAGGTGCAGAGTGTTCACACACAGGAGTGCTTGTTCCCGCTAGATTATCTAATAGGAGTCACCAGATGTTGAGACCGATAACATGTTTAAGCATATGTTAAGATAAAGGTAAGGCCCAGTGGACCTACTGGGAGACTAACATGTCCCTGATGAACTAGGATGCTTCCTCATTTATAGGTTCCAGTTTCTATGCAGCTTCTCAGACAATGCCAGTTGTTCCCTGCATACTAAGGTCATGCCTCAGTAGAGTGCTACTGGGATCTGTGCCTGCCGTGGGGTATTGTGGGCTATTCTTGCTACTCTCAACCAGGAGGTAGCCCAGTGTCTCTCTGGCTTCCCGAGAGACCATAGACAGAACATTAACAAGCACTTTCTATAATTGGGGTAAAGAGTAGGACAAGAAGATACCTTAAAAACAAATGGGATCTTTTTCCACGAAATGGAAGAGTATTTGTCAAACTTCTGAAGTGAATCTTCCCACCCAGATGGGGAAATGCCATCAGGTGGTTTTATATATATTCTCTTGGCTCTAACATTTCATGACACTGATCTTTGGATCAAAATTCTTCACATGAGGGAAGGAGTCACTTTCAAACTCATTAGGCAGCCATAGCGCAGTTCAGCTTTATATAAACATGAAACTAATAAAATTCTAGAGAAAGCAGCCCAGGTCTCACTCGACTCAGCCAAGAGACCAAGTCTGAGGACAGAGCCACCTCCTGGGGCTTCCGTTCAATATGGAATCACCATTCGCACCTTGCAACCCCAGCAGCGCCCTTCAGTTGGTATGCCCTATGAACTGCGCCTAGCTGGACCCAAGTTCATTATCAGCAGTATCTACTGTATACAGTTGAAAATGAATCCTGCAGATGGGGGACAGCTGTTTGTACTTAGCAATTAAGTGCCCCTGCAAGGCCTATGGCCTCCGCCAAAGGCATTGTTCTCTGTAAAGCATCCATCTCTCAAGGACTCCCTAAATCAGGGCCAGATGTCCACACAAAACCCATGTTTCTCTGAAGATTCTACTTTCTGGAAAAATGTAGGTAGACAAAGTAGGATGCGCACAGTGGCAGATGCAACCCTGAGAAGATGGGTGCAAGTTCTAGGTGTGCGCTAGCAACAGCGGGGGGTGGGGGGAAACGCACTGGCATGGACCAGGTTTCCTGTTCTTGGCAAGTCAGGTAGAAGCCAGCTCTGCCCTTGGGAGCCTCAGCAGCCAGATGCTCAAAGGCCAAGTGAAGGTCTTCACCGGCGCCCCCTGGAGGCCGCTGCTTTGTCTTAGGAGGCTTGTGAGTGAAGGGGCAGATGGGGCAATTTGAAATAAACTTGGTCCTTGTCAGTCTGGTTCTTTGGGAAGGAATTATTCATTGACTCTAATGGGTAGGACGTGGACCCGCTTTAGGCTCTTTATTGGCTCCTGCTATATAGTGCCAGTGTAACCTAGGATGTGAAATCCATGGTTCCCTTACCATTGGAGGGGAATTTCACTGCCAAGTCCTTCTCAACACAAAGGTTTTATCCCCATATCCCCTCTCTGGGGACATAAAAAGCTCAGCCCCCACCCTTACCCATAGGGGTGGCTTGTCTTTCAGTAAACATGTACCTCTAAGGGCCACAGGTGCCCTTACTTGTCCTTTAGAAGCTCCCGCTTGCAACATAGGAAAAGTCACAGGCTTCATGGGAAACTGGGGGTCTGATTGCAGATCCGAGATAAAAGAGAAGCCAGTTTTCCTTCAGTGGGGACAGGAAATATCCTCAGCTATTGGACATGCTTCCAGGCTGTCTGCCCCTTTCAGTCAGGACATCCACGTGGGAGGAGGACGGCCCTGTTGACTTCCTATCCGCTTGTCTGGGAGGATGTCCTTTTGGTCATTTGGTGGCAGATAGCCTGGGCTCCCGAGAAGCTGATACCCACAAGAATGGTCTTCAAGGGCAGCAAAAGAAGTGCCTTGCAAGGCAGAGCCACCAGCTGCACCATAGCCAAGCCCTGGAAGCTGACCTAACCCACGTCGCCCCTTGAAAGGCAGAAGTTATCCCAGTGTTCCAGGGAGCTAAAAATGGCCCCCACACCAGCAGACCCAGAAGCATGTGTCACAACACCATGGCCAACAGGCACTTCGTATCCCTGGAGATGGTCACAGACAGGCTTCCTTCATGGCTCTGATGTTCACATGCACTCATCCAGAGGGACATTTGAGGAAAGGGAATGGGGGTGAGAGATGTGCCTCTGTACATGCCAGACATTTCAACCCAGCAAGGGGCTTGTTCCCTGTGTTTGGAGACCACACTTGAATACAGCATCACCTCATTCTTGTGTTATGAACACATGGGCCACAGAGGAGGAAATAGTTATGTTCCTTCCAAGCAGTAGTTGGGATCCATCTGAAGCCTGCCTTGTCTGTTGACCCTCAGATGGTGGCCAGAGAGGGACAACATCAGATCTGGTGGCCAGTCACCTGGCCATGTACGACACATTTAGCTGCAGCCCCTTGGACGTGCACATTCCACAGGGCAGCTTGGGGGGCAGTAGGTACACAGCTCTTGTCCCCAACTGCAGGCTTCATTCTGAGACCATCACCAAAGGCCAGGCCTTTCCCCTGAGGACATTTCTGAGAAGAGAAAGTTCCGACCCTTCCTGCAGCTAGTAAAGGTCACACTCTTGTCCAAGCCTCTCCCACCCGGGACTTGTGGCATGGAAATGGGCCCAAACTGAGGCAGAAGATAAAGATCTGCCCAGGATGACAGGAGGAAAGCCAGCCCTTCCTTCAGGGAACCCACTTGGGAAATAAACACACATTTATATCGACTTCTGAGGGAAGCCAAGTGTCTGAGACAAGCCTGGTAAGAGTCCTCCGACTTCTACTTTCACCACAGAGAATTCTAGAAACAGAAAGGAAGCACCCTAGGTACGTGCAGGAGAACCCCAATTCCAAGGGCAGCATCTCGGCAGCAGAGGTGTTGTCTGTGTCCTACCAAGGTTCCCATGACCCCACCACGAGCCTAGTGGCAGGCACTGAAACCAGATCTCCCTGCCCAGGTTCCAGGAGAGCCACATGGTGGCCCAACATCTTTCTCCACTTCTCTCAAAGAAGTTGAGACAACAGAGAGCCAAGGGACCACCCATCCCACTTTTTGACCTGATGGACCTGCACAGGAGGAAGGAGTCCAAGGGCACAGGAGGACCTGGGAGTGGGCTCCTCTGGTCAAGGGTTGTTCCAGACTCCTCTCCTGATGTACCTGAGGTTTGGCTTTGCAAGGGACCCAAAAGAGCCGACTGCAAACTCAGGGTTCCACACAGGGAGGTGGCATGGGGAGGGGCATTTAAAGCTGTCCCCAAGGCTTCTGCCACAGACTGTCAACAGCTCAAGCCAGGAAGTGAGGAACCTGGGCCCTCTTCCTGCCAGCCAATGATAACTGGGCGCTGGGCCACATCCTGCCCAGTTGGGATTGGGTTTTAGACATAGAGAAACTGTCATGAAATAACGAGTTGTTTCTATTTATATCTCCTAGGTGGTCACCTCCTAGCAATCGTTTTTGGAAGAACTCAGGGATTTTTTAGGCAATAGCAGCTCTACACGATTTCACCTTCCTCCTGACAGGGAGAGTTGTTTGCCACATGCCAATTGTCTTCGAATGAAAATCATCTTGAAGACATGGGATTCACTAGAGTCCTTGGTAATTTCTAGGAAACCCAAGAGACCAGAGCACCTCAGGCCATGTGGCTTTGACATAAACCCCAGGAAGTCTCTCTCCTGGATTTCCTACCCCTCTCCCGCCACTATGAGTGAAGGAGGTAGGAATCTATTTGAAGACTGGACTGCTGGCCATTTCTCCTCCTTGGAGAGGTTAAAGCATCTGCAGTTTTAAGTTCCCTGTGGAACCTGGTAAGAGGACCACCTTTGGTTTGCCTAAACTGCCCCCAGTGACCCTGCCCTTGACACAGGATGCCACTTCTCACCCACATCTTGTACACATTCAGGGAGGAAGAGGGAACCCCCTCCTTCAGAAAGGGGGATCTTTTCATCAAGCCGAGACCCTCTCTGGCTTAGGCAGATTTCAATTCCTCTCAATTTTAGAGGAATTTCAAAGAGTCGGTATGAGCCAGAGTTTACTACCCAAATCTGTTTCTGAAAGTCAAAGCAAGTGGCCATGCTCGAGTACAGATAGCTCCCTCTAAGAAAGAGGAAATCTTGCACAGGCAATCTTTGGACACTAAAGTAGGTGATTTGACAAGACTCCGTGGCTCTTGTGGCCTATGAGTGACACTCTAAGCCATGGGTTTGCAAAGCTACAGAAGGGCCTCATATGGGCCTGGGTTCCTACCTGTAACCCATGCCCTGTACTGTCATGGCTCTTGGTTTTCCATGTATCTTTGCATGCTACTTCTGTCTGGTTTTGAACTTATATTTTCAGAATCATTGTTCGAGGCTAGAGGATAATGGATCATTGGCTGTGTTTCCATGCCCCGTATCATGTTGGATTATTATTCTTTTATACCCATTCACTCAGGGTTTACCATGAGGGAATGTGGACTTTAAGGGAATCAATTTTCTGTCTCTATTGAGATGTTTGGTGTGTGTCCTAGATTGCGTGAGATGTATCCCGTTCATCGACTCACGAATGTCAAACAACCTTGCGTCTGCAGGTCAGAACGAGCTCCATCATGGTGCCAGGAACTTTGATGTGATATTGAACTTTACTGTAAGTATTTTGAGGATTTTTGTATTTATGATGGTGTCACTTAGTGACATGTCTGCTCCCTTCAACACTTGACCCCAGCCAGCTGCATGGCCTGTGTTCACACCACAGTTCTGCCTGTCGCTTTGATCTGCTAGTGCCACAGTTTACACCAGTAACCAAGAGGGGGTTTGCCATTGCTCAGAAAGCACCCTCAGGGCAGTCTCCCCCAGAAGGTTGAAGTGATCAGGAAGGTCTATTCTAAGCCACATTGGCTTCCATGTTTTGGCTACACCATATTCAGCCCCTGAGAATCAAAGACCAATAGCAGCCATGGAAACCAAAGCGAATAGAAACTCAGTTGAGAGTCACCATCTAGAGGAGCTGGCAGAGCCAAGTTCCAGTATAGCTCCCTTTCGTGCCCTCATGGTCTCCATTCGAGGCCTCATCTCAGTCAACAGTAAAGAGAGCAGGCCTTGAGCAGCACCAATCTCAGGAGGAATTCCATTTCTTCCACAGTTGGACATCTTTCCAGGTGCTGAGCCCTCTGCTTCCCGATATGGAACTTGGAATTCTTCCACGCCAGCCATAAGGAACTAAGGGAGGCATTTGAAAGATCCACAGTAAATACCTAATGTTTCTTGAGTAATGGAAAAAGTTCTCTTCCAAAAATCCTGCTGGATTTACAATAAGATGAGTGGGTTTTGTTATGGCCCCAGAGACAGCATTGAGTAGAAGAAACCATGTCTTCAAGAATAACTTTACTCTCCATCATTGGAGAGTGGACAATTCAGGCCAAGTTGGTATCCCCTGACCCAAGTGATGATCTCCTCCCTTGGGAGGAACTAGCATGTCCTAGTATAGAGCCCAGATGAATTTGGGCCAAATCCGAGCTATGTGGCCTGGTCAAATCCCTGCCCCAGCTGGATAAGATTTTGCTATCATGTCCCTTGAGTCTAAAAATAGCAATTCAGAACAAGTTGACTTGCAGAATGGTACTTCCACACCAACCTTGGTCAAAAGTTTGAGTGAACACCCTAGACTTGTTCCCGATTATAGAGAAATGCTTTCTATCTCCTCCCATTTAGTCTGATATTGGCTATGTGATCTATAGATATCCTGTGTTATTTGGGCTTCTTACCATTTTATACCTGTTTATTCAGGGTTTATCACAAAGGAATGCCAAGTTTGAGGCCGCCAATTGTCTGTCTTTAGAGATCATTTCTGGTGTTTATCCTTGGTTGCATGAAATGCATTGCATATATCGACTTGTGTATGTTGATCAAACTTGCATCCTTAGAACAGAACCAACTTGATCATGGTGCACGAGATAGAATATTTGGACTTTGGGATAGTGAATTCCATTGAGGAGTTTCTCATTCATGTTCATCAAGGACATTCATCTAGTTTGTTGTATCTGTATCTGGTTTCTTTAGGGCAATACTTGAATTCTCTGACTCATGAAGGCAATAAGTTCTTCAAAAGTCTGGAAAAGTTCAGCAACCGAATCCATTCAGTCCAGGATGTTTCTCTGGGAACAGCATATGACTGCTTCAATGTCATTGCTGGTTACTGGTCTAGGCAGGATGTAAAACTAAGTTTGGTAAATCCTATGAGTCTAGAATTTTTTTCATTTCTTCTGGATTTTCCAGTTTGGAAACATTTTGAGAAGTTGTAGGCCACTCTCTGGATTTTGGCATTATCTGTAAAAACCTCCCCTCTTGCCACCGTCTGTTGCATTTTTCCTCAGACAATTTAAAGGTTTGTCAATTTTGTGTATCTTATCAAAGAATCAACTCTTTCCTTGGTCCTTTGCGTTGTATTTTTAGCCTCTTTCTGATCTTTATTTCTCGTGTACCAATTTTTTTGCATTGGCTTATTGTTTCAGACCTTAAGATGCGTCATTAGGCTATTTGAGGTCTGTCCTGCTGTGGACACTCACAGCTATGCAAGTCTTGTTTTATTGTGTCCCAAAGAATCTGTTTGGTCATTTCAGGTTTTCATATTATTCTAGGAATTTCTTGACTTCCATTTCAATGACCCACTGTTTGCTCAAAGCCTATTGCTTGATCCCTTTGTGATCACATATAATTTCCACAGCTTCTTTTGCTGTTGACTGCCACGATTTTGTTATGGTTTGATAAAAATGCAAGGTATGTTCTAATTTGTGTTGCCAAGACTTGAAATATTTATGGCCTCAAATATGATCATTAGAGAAAATTCTGCATGTTCATGAGAATCACCTATTCTGCAGACTTTTCATGGATCATTCTGTAGGGCTGTTAAGTTACAGCACAGAGCAAGGGGAGACAATGGATCCAATGAATGGAGGAAGTGTGGTGTGTGTATACAGTATCATTTAACCACAGAATGAGATGCCCTCCATAGAAAGATGAGGCAGAGATCTTTGTGTTGAGCAAAGTAAGATAAACTCCTGACAAGTATTTCATGCTTTCTCTCATGTGGAGTCTCAGATGACATGAAAGGGGATTTTTGGGGGCGGGGGAAGGTGAAGGGGACTAGGGAGGAGTGGTAGACTGTTGCCAGGTGGGTGGCTGTATCCAGAGTTATAAGTATGTATAGAAAGTCAATGAAATTCCTCGACTTGTACTAGCCCTAAGCACCCGTTTAAGAGACATTTAGGATTTTACTGATTACGTTGCCTCATGTGGTCCAAGAACCCAGCCCCTCCTCCAGGCTTCAGTTGATCTAAGATTTTAGTAGAAACTGATGTCAGTGGCCAGCTCCTCAGCATGAGGTCAGGGCTTACCTTGGGATGTCTGTCTGGGGGACGGAACGTCCAACGGCCAACCCTGAAGCAGATGTAGAGAAAACCCAACATGCCTATTGGACTAGTCATTGATTGTAGGTGGCTGACCTTAATCCAGAGACAGGATGGGCTCATGTCTAGGCCAAAAGGTTAGGCAAAGCCACAGTTGGTCCAGTGGACTCAGGGAAGTGGAGGGTGGGGAAGCCGAGGAGGTTTAATTGGAAGATGGATTGACCTTCCCAGTGGAGGCTGACCACACTGGAACTACTGTCATTTTGGAGAAGTTAGGCTATGAGTCCCTTAGACTCATCCCAAGAAAAAGGGAACACATTAGGGTTCAGGGCCATCACCATCATTGTCATTTTTCCCAATCCCCTGCACTACTGGCAGGAGGAATCCATGGAACCCGAGTTGGAGAAGTCCAGATTTCTAGTTTCATGAGTGGCTGTGGAGACTGCCATAGGTGGATTTTCAGAGAGAATTGCTCTGTGGATCTAGAGCTTCCAGATTTGAAATATTTGGTCTTGTTCTTATGTCTCATCTAATTTTAGATGATATTTAGGTTAGGAGTGAGGAGCCAACACTGTGGAGAGTGCTTTGCCAACATTTGTCTCTGTGCTGTTCAAACTGCACCCAGGAAGGTACAGGCAGGATGACCGTTGTGTGATGGCTGAGATAGCTTCCTTCCCAGGTCCCAATTCCCCAATTCCCCAGAGGGTGCCAGCAGCCAGATTCTCCTGCATTCATCAGGAATACTGGATTCTAGGTTGGGAAATGGGAATTGCAGGATTAAGATGTAAATTTCTTACTCTGTGTAAGAGTGTCTTTGGGAACCCATGACTTTCTGCTATTCCAATGCCCATGACAGACAGAAGTCACTGTAGTACGGTATTAAACTTACAACCTGGACTCGGTTCCAAGTATGACCACTATTAAATGGAACCAGAACATCTTGAAGTCCTACGTGAACCAGGAAGTGCTTGAAAACCAGTGACATAAGTTTTAGAGGACGTGGTGGCCAGCTTGAAGCTGTTCCTTCTGGGGCTGAGGATGCAGCTCAGCGTTAGAGCACTTGCCTCTGCTCCCCAAAGCTAAACCACAAACCCCAAAAGGTGGTATCCTGGCTAGTGCTGCATCTTGTTACACCATCCTTGTTCTAGGACTGAGCATTGTGAGGTGGTTAGCCAAGGATCAGAGCTGGTTAGTGAAGCAGAACTAGTCGGTTCCTGCAGCTGGTGAAGAGCAGGCTGGGTCGGCCTGACTCAAGCTTCTCGGCACAACAGAGCTAGACCCGGACCTTAAGAGGAGCACCACTTGGAAGTGAAAAAGCAAAGGCAGGTCTCGAGGAAGGCCAAACGGAGCCTTTCTTCCGTTCTTAAGAGTGTGTGGCTCGTTCTTAACAATGTGTGTTCATGTCTTGGATTTTTAGGGGGAAAATAGAAAAGAGAAAAGAGAAAAGATGACTTCAAGGTCATTGCTCCTTAAGAATTTTGTTGCTATCAGCCTCAAACTTTGAGAATGGAGGCTACAAGCCTCTGTAGAGAGGCCAGGGAAGAACACACAGACCCCCCGCCCTACCTTTAAAGCAAAGCCAGAAAATTTGAAGAACACCAGGCATCCGATCGAGACCATCAGCCTTTCACGGGAACCAGGGACAGGCAAATACAGAAGAACTGCGGGAGGGCAGACATGCCAGTTTAAGGAGAGACATCGGAAGACGACCTAGCTCCCCACGGCCCTGACCTGCCTCACTGAGGTGCCGGGGTCAGCTTTGATTGGCAGCACTTTGCATGCCCAAATGCCAGGCGAGCAGATGCCAGCAAGTCACCTTCCTTAGAAAGTCCAAAGAACATTCCCGTCGTGGCCCAGGAGGCCAGATCTGGACATCATTAGAATCGACACTCCCAGGAGTCTAGAAGATGGTCTTTGCTTCTGTATTGTTCTGGTAGCTTCTACTGTGGTTTCATGAGTAAGGGTTTCCCCTACAAATGAAGATTTAATAAGACCTTCCCCCTCAGAGGTGGTAGAGTTCAGAAATTCATAACCTGACAACTTACAGTTTGAGCGAGTCAAAGAAATCCAGAATTTAGGCATTGCATTCTTACACCATGTCCCTGGAAGTTCCGAGAACAGGATTGTGTTGTGTAGTGGCTCCTCCACCTGGGCAGGGGTGACCTACCCCTCACCTGGAGCAGCTGCTGCAGCCCTGAAGACAGAGCCCACACCGACCTCCTGGGCCAGGATCCCAGCTCAGCTTGGGGAAGAGGAGAACAGTTGTCCTCGGAGGCCTGTGGCCAATAGGGCCAGGCTCTTTGCAGACACGGAAGGCTGGGGTCAGCTTGGGCTGCACGGGCCTGGGTTCCCAGAGATACAAGAGCAAGGACACTTCCTTACTTCCAGACTGCAGATTTCCACCCCTGCTCCTAGAGAGCAGCATGTGCCCCTGACTTGTTCCCAGAAGCAAAGTCTTAATGCAAACCTGCTAACAGCCAGGAGCCCTAGGCAAGGGGGAACAGAGGGAGTGGAGGGAGAGACTGACCATCCCCCTACACTCAGCTACAGCAGGCCATGGGCAAAGGATCCTTGGTCCTACCTACACCCTGCAGAGTCTGCCATTCGAGGTGGAGGAATGCTGGGGATTTCCACTCATCCCAGTTAATCAGATGAGAAGCTTCTATGTTCAGACTAAGTATCTGAAAGCAGGACGGGCTATTCTCTTGCCCTTTCCCAAACATAGAACTTGGAATATATAAAACATTCTTCAAAGTGTTAACAGGAGACCTTTGTGGTTTGACAATGGGTTAAAACCCCAGGGCGCTCTGCCAGTATTGTAATCCAGTGGTATCCATTCCCCGTGTTTCCCAGTCACCAGTACAGAATTCGGGGCTGGGGGTGTGGCTCGGGGGTAGAGCCCTTGCCTAGCACGGGGATGGGTTCCCAGCACCACATGTAAAGGTCCGTCAACAATTAAGAAGTCAAAAAAGTGGGCACAATGCTTTGATTTTTAAGTGTGTGTAGTTTTTCATCGAGCATATTTAGAGCGAGTGCAGGTTGTCAATTTCAATGTGGGTTGTTCCTTTTCCTTTGTGCTCGTTTACAAAAACTGATGCTATGATTGACATGTCAAAGTGATACGTTCGTAATGTGATCAGCTGGTGGGCTCGATTTTTAGTATTGTGTACTTGATAGTGCTGTGAGCCTTAGAAGTGATCCCTGGGTCACTCTTATGTTGTGCCAGCAGTTTCTGCCATGGTTTCATTGTGGGTGATGTATGCACTGAAAACAGTGCTAGAATTCAGAAGTTTGGAACCATCCTGATGGGTTGGAGGCTTGCACAGCCATCCTCAGTAAGTGCTAAGAGGACAGGAAACTCCTGGCAGAGGCTATTTCCATGGTCTCTATGCCCTCTCCAACCCTGCCACCATTAGTGGTCAGATTTTTAGTACCATGTGTCCACAGAGAAGCCCAGCTCATCTTCGTGCCATTATTCCTGCTGAAGGGCATGGCAATAGGGTGCCAAGTCAGCTTCAAGCTTTGCAAGGCAGTTACTGGTGGTATTGGGTTCACTAGACCCCCCAAGGTGACTGCAGAAAGACTTTGAGAAACCGAGTCATACTGAAAAATAGACTGATCAGAAGCAGTCCTCTTACACCTTTACCAGTTTAAGTTCTAGACAATTCCAAAGGCTATGGATTCAGGAGATGAAAGAAGTTATTGGGCAAGCTGGTCAATGCAGCTGGACCAGGATGGGGGCTCTGAACCGACAGCCCACTTGCTTGAAAAGCTCAGTTATGCTCTAAGGGGGTCCAGTGCCCAAGGCCCCAGGATGAAAGCAGACAGTCAATATCAATGCTGAATAAGAAGTTGACCATGATGCTAACCTCAGCTCATCCTTAAGGCTTACTTTTGAGAACTATAGACTTGATGCTTCTGGATTTTCAAGTCATGAAACATTGTCCTTTGAAGAGATGCCACTGAGCCCCATTTGGAAAATGAATTGTGTGGAGGGTCCACACCGAAATTCTTTTGTACCCATTCCCATCCTAGGATCATCCGATTCCCGGGACAGGTTAGTCTGAGGCCCAGGTTTTGCCTTTCAGAATGGCCATCATCAGCCCTATGAGCAAGGCCAGCCATGAGCAAGTGGGAGACGCTCGGCAGGTTTGACATGTTCAAGTTTTTCTATGACAAACATTTCTGAATCATAACAAGAGCTCAAGTTCACTCCAATCAGGGTAGTTGTCCCCGACAGAGGTTCAGACGTGACAGGAAAGGGAGAAGTATTTCTCGAGCCTTGTTCATGACACTCTGGCTAATGGGCACTTGCCCGTCTCCCTGGAGATGGTGTTCCTTACGGCGCTGACATGAACATGTGTTCACCCAGGTGCAGGCTTTAAGGACAGGAGGTGGGGAAGAAGGAAATATCTCCTGTAGCACGCTAGTAATCCTGAACTGGTGAGGGGCACTTTGCAGGCTCAACCCGTGTGGAGACAGAGCCTCGACCCATCGTAGGGTGATATTCCACGGGTGTTGTGGACAACACAGTCAAGGTCAGTGAGATGCACACCCACAGACGAAGGCAAAACCCATAGCCAGGAGAAGTTAACTCAGGTACAGATAGGGCTGGGGGAAGGCTGTGGTCCCTTTAGATCCAGACCCTTAGTCACCCACCCCCAGACTATGTCAGGAAATGCCAGTCAGACCCTCGGTGACCATACTTTCAGTATGGATACTTGATGTCCCTATGAGCAATAAAGTGGTGGCCACACTAGAGAAGGACAACAGCACATTAGACAGAAAGTAGACCCTTCCCCATGGAGCAAATTCCTAGCCTCCCATCATGGGGTGCATGCAGGGACAGCCCCAACAGGACACAAGCCACCACCCTCACAGGGTTCTGTTCAGTATCCAACTGCATCCTAGTCAGGGAAAGCAATGACTTCCCTAGGGAATTGTCAGCCTGGCAAAGATTTACATTAGCCCATCTGGAGAATTTGCAACATAATGGGAAGCATTGATAACCCAAGATAACATTGGTGCCACTTTCAGGAATTTGCTGAAGAAGTTTGCAAATGTCCAAGTGAAGACCCCATGAAGTCAGACACCATCACCCACCCCCATCTCTCCTGGGTTCCAGACCCTGAATGTGGGGAGGGAAACTGGGCAAAAGTCTTGGAAACATTGCCTCTAAGAACGAGATGGGTATGTCCACTGAGCCCATCTCATCCACTGACTAATGAGGTTGGTGACCAAGGAGAAACAGGGCTAGACTCACTGGGCAGTTGGCCCACCAGGCGCCACACAGTTGGCTACAGCCACTTGGGTGTGCATTTCAAGTTCCCCCCAGAGTGGCATGGGGTGGGGGTGGGGGTCCTCAGGCAGTAGGGACACAGCCTTTGTCCCGACTGCAGGCTTTATTCTGGAAATATCACTGAAGGCCCTGGCTTTTCTCCACAATGACATTTCTAAAAAGGGAAAATTCTGGCCCTTCTCGCAGTGAGGGAAGGTCACATTCTGGGTCCAAGTCCTGCCTGACCCACCAGCTACTTGTAGAGCTGGTCAGCCCAGCTGGATCCCCAGGGTCGAGGACACACACATTTCCTGGGAGTCAGAAGGCAGAGATGGAGGTTTCAGAGTCACCCCAAAAGAGCAGAAGGAATGCAGTCCTTCCTTCTAGGACCGACTAGAAATGTACATTTTTCCTTTGACTTCAGAAAACTAAAAATGACTTCAAGATCCAAGCTTTTTGGCAGAAAGCGCTTTCCTGTTTGTAAGTCTCCACTTTGAGAATGGGTATCTTAAGAGGCAAGGAATGGGATACTAGGGAAGTCCAAGGCAGAATGTTCAGGGAACCTCAAATATTCAGGAGTCAGTATTAGTGGAGACTTGGGAGAACAGGCATCTGGTCAACCACGTGCTCTACTTCAAAGAGCTACAGTGACAGGAACTAACCAATCATCTGTGAAAGATGATCAAGCCTCCTGTCCAAAGGGGAAGCCCAACACAGCAGCACCTAGAACCTCAGGAGAAGGCACCCTTTCCTCCATCGTCCTTGGAATCTGCCCCACTAACCATGAAGGACCAGACATCAATCCAAGCTGAGAGCTATAGTCTAGCAATTAAGTGCTAGGAGGACAGAGTATGTTCCTCCAAATCCAGAGAATATTCCTCACAGTAAGAGAAAATGCGAGCTATGGTGTGCAGGATGGGGAATTCTTTCTTCAAGAAGTCAGTGACAGATTGAGGCACTTGAAAGTGTATTTGGGGTACAGATGTCATAAAGCTATTGGGACATGGTGCCCTATGTGTATTCCAAATACCAGGGATTAAGAAAGCTCTAGACCATGCCACACTGAGATGATTATTTTGGTCAAAATTGTTTTTGCAATTTTGGGGGTAGGAGTGTCAGTACACGGTCTTAGGGTGTTTTTTTTGGGGGGGGGGTACTGGGGAATGAACTCAGGGGTGCTAAGCCCCTTAGCCACATCTCCCCAACCCCTTCTGAGACCCAGTCAGGCTACATTACTTAGGGCCAAGTTGCTGAGGCTGGCCTTGAGCTTTTGATCCTCCCAAGCCACTGGGACTATAGGTGTGCACCCCCACATCTGGCAGTCTCTTCCTCACACCAGGGAAGCTGAGGCAAACCACGGACAGCCATTCATAGGCTTTCAGTGCAGGTCCATCCGACACTGGTGGTCCAGGGTGGTGTCCCAACAGAGGCTACAATCCAGGATGGTGCTGACTCCAGAAGCTGTTCCACAGGCCAGGAGGTGACCATAAGAGTGCCCATAGGTGGATCCAGAGTAAAGGGAACTCACCCTGGAATAATAGAGCCCAGAAGACACCCCAGAAAACACCAAGGCACCCTAGCCTCAACTCCCACGTCATGGCCCCACGGCCAGGTCACTTCTGACCTAAAGACAGTTCAGGATTCCTCTGCAGAAGATGGACCAGGACCCTTGAGCCTGCTTTTCCTCCCTCTGCGTTGCAGTCTGAGGTTCAGTTTCTGTTAGTGGCCACTCAGGCTGACACTGACTCTGCCTTCTCGGCCTCAGCTCTCCATACATAGTGCCTCACGAGCCTTGAGGACACGCCTGCATTTCTCACAAGATGAGGAGCCAAGCAGAGAGTTAGAACTCGATTATTGGCATCACCACAGAACTGATCTTGAGGTGCAGCCATCTTGATACCCCACTAATTGGCTACACCTCTGATTAGCAGGGAAAAGCTCATCCACGGGTGATGGGTGTCCCCAGGCTTCCCTGTGCAGCCCTGAGACTAGAAAAAGTGGGAGAAGTCAGGAGAGCAGACAACAGTGACAGATTTCTCCACGTCAAGCTAGATAGACGCCACTCCTTCCACTGAAACAAGTTCACTGTCAAAGGCCTTCTTGACCCCAGATATTTCGTCCAGACCTTCTCAGAGAGACTAGAGGCCAGATGGTCAGTCACAGGTAGCTGAGATTTGTCTTGCAATGACAAAAACCCATCATTGCCCTGAGAATCCTTATGTGACATTTAGGGTCTCTGCCCACAGTGTAAAAAGCCACAGGCTACAGTGATCTGAGGACATAAGGAAGAGAAAAGGGAAGTGCGGCTTTCAATGGGGTAGGAGCCCTCTCCCCTGGCTCTGGAGATGTCCCCAGGGCTTCTCCCCTCCTAAGGGGTTACGTGGGAAGGACGATTCTGATGTTCCCAGGGACCCTCTAGTCAATCGCCTGCTTGGAATGAAAGGCCTTTGGTCATTTGGGTGCACACAGGGCCTGAACCCATAAGAAGCCAACCTTCCAGAATAAGCACCGAGGACGGAAGTAGAGGTCATTGGAACCAGTGAGGACATGCACACTAAGCCCACGGCAGCAGGCCCGACAGTGGTGCTCAGGTCTATCCCTCATTCCCCCACAACCCTGCACACCAAGGAGTGGCTGGCTCTTGACACTCAGCTCAAAAATAAAAAAGTCAACCAGGAGCTGGAGACCAAAACAGAACAAGGCTCAGTTTTACAGTCACATTCTTCTCACATAATCCTAGATTCAGACGATAGTCTGATTTCTGGCCCTGAAGTTGCAATGAGCTAAAATGAGGTTTCAGAACCAGGAGGTGGGAATCAGGCAGGTCATGGGGGAAATGTTAGGTCACCTTTGATTTTGAGCCTGAGGCAGGGATGAGGGGCCCCCTTGGCCTACATAGATCTGGCTTTGTACTCAAGGAGAGCCAGGGCAAACTCGGGGATATCACAGACTTGAGTTGAGGCCACTGAGACATGGCCATTGGAGATAATCTCAAACTGGCAAAAGCCACAAAGGCAGGATTGCAATAAGGACCTCTCGGGTACAGCACAGGATAAAAGGACTAGTCCCTTTTTGGGACCTGCGGCCTCAGGAACCACTGGAGATTTAAGCTGGAGTCTATATCTGTCCCTCGGTGACCACTCCTTTGGGCTGGGGTTTTGGTCCCATTCTGTCATGGTCAGCACCCCTGGTCACACAAGGCAGTGAGAGCCCCCAATGACAGAGCCCACCATGCAGGCAGAGAATAATGGAGGCTGGCATGAAGAGGAACCAAGGGTCCCAGTTGTCTTAGAGGTTGTCCCACATTCTGTATTAGCCCATCATGAAAAACTTAAGAAAGTGGCAGGTGGGGCTGGTGTATTTCTTTTCCTTTCCCATGTAAGACAGGGGATAGGAATGCTTGGAGTAACCAAGGTGAAGACCATGCTTTCCATCATGTACTATGTCCCTGTCGAGACAGGGCGGGGAGAACCCTTGTTCCCTACCAAGACTTTCTGTCCAGCAAGAACTGCTGTCAGTAAGGATTTCCACCCATGACCAGGCTCAGAGCCAACTCCTCCAGAGTTTTTCTAAAAACCCCACATGCACAATATGTCAAGCCTTGTCTTACACAGCCTTCCTGGGAGGCCGATAATGAACGTGTTTATTAGCTTTGTGATCTGTGCTGCTGACCTCCACTTACTAGGATCCCTCTCCCATTGAGCAGAGGCCCAAGGCTGAGCAGATCTCCTGTGCAAACCCTGGTGCCAGGGGCAGAGGAGCCAGGTGCAGAACTCCTGGGGTCATGTGCCTACCTGAGCCCATTTCCCTTAAGCTTCGTCATGTCTTTGGAGAGCTGGTTTAGGAACCATCACCATGCATCCTCTCCCCTCGACTCCAGCAGAATTTCCAGCAGAGCCTTTTCCCCACTCTATTGGTTGCCTCTTTGTGATCTCTATCTCCAATCAATCAAGAGAACCCAACGCTGATCTGGTAACACCAAGAGCCAGTAACACCCTCCATACCACCTCCATATGAACTGGACACTATGAACGTATGTTGTTTAGAAAAGCCAAGTAACGTCCCAGAGGCTTTTGGTGGTTGAGCTCCCATGGAGCAGTTGGGACATACCTGCCAAGTCTCCATCATGCACTGGCTCTGAGTCGGCCCACCGAGAAGCGAGGGAGCCAGATCTGGGTGACCAAGTGGACACAGCCTGGAGACTGACTTCTCCAAGCCCAGATGGGACACTACCTTGAAGACAGACAACCTTCTGAGCCAAAGCTACAATAAGATAGCAGCACTTTACTGTCACATCAGGCTCCTCCATGATCCTTAGACAATTAGAACCTCTTGAGGTCTTGTCATCTCACTGGAGCATTTCCAGTCTCGGGTCAAGATGAGGGGGTCCATGTTGTCCAATACGTCAGACTATTGTTGTTTACTCACTTATCTACCAAGGCAAGTCACACATGCCTTCAGTAGTGGCTGACAGCACTTTTCCTAGAACTGGGGAGGAGTGGCAGAGGGTCTTTGGAATGTTCACCATCCTCCATGATTGGGGAATGGGTAGGGTAGCTTTTCCTTCCCAGTCTCTTCTGTAGACTTTGTCTCTAGAAATCCACATTTGGTACCATAGAGCAGTTAGGCTGCTACAATTTCAACAGAACAAGTTCAATCTCTATCTCAGGTCACGAGTGACAGGTCGTCAGCACACAGGAGTGTTGAGAACCCTACTTCTGTGAAGTCCGAGTGTTCCATCCCAAGAAGCTAGAGAGTTTTTAAAAATGGAGATGCTCTTTGGCTTGTAAGAAAGTGAAGGTTGTGCTGATCATCATGCTCCCCAAAGCCATATCAAAACCAAAATGATCTAGAAGCATCATTTAGGTAGACCCTAAATGGGAACAGCAGTTCAGTAATGAAGTCCAATGGCCGCCCCCTGCACCTCCACTACCGAGGGACACAGGAGATTATCAGGTTACCTTCAGGCAGAGGGACACAATTGCAGCTCTGACAGTATACGCCATTGTCCTACTGTTCCCCCCCCCATCATGGGTCTGTTGACAGCTACCACATGACATACTCCATCTCAAGCCAGAAATGTTTCCCAGGAATAATAGCAGAGAGACGGGGCCCAGATGAGGCCCGTCAGGTCCCAACCAGCTCATTATCAAGGGAGGCCATTTCCCTTCTCGTTTCTTTACCTGAGAACTAGAGTCTTGTGCTCTCAGGGTTGGAAAGCTAGATTTATGGGGGAAAGTGTCTCCCATTCAGAGGACTGAAGCAAACATCTGCTTTAGGACACAGGGAAGACAGAAATTGCCAGGGGAAAAGGTGGAGGAAGCCCTGCTCATGATGTGTAGGCCATATCTGGATCCCCATTTAAACAAGCCAGTTTTGATGATCCTTGTGAAAGTTTGGCTTGACTGTCTACATGTTGCTGGATGCTGGAGAAGCTGAGTTTGAATGCTAAAGGCATTAGGATGTTAGATACATGTCCATACACTACGGAGGGTGCAGAAGGATATATTCATTTGCCTTAAGGGGTAGCTACACGAGCTGGTGAGGAAACCAGACACCGTGTCTCAGCTGTCAGAGGTGGGTCCCTGAACACGATGGGAACAGCCATTTCTCTGGCTGGTTCTGTGCGTTTCTGAAGTTTTTATAAGAAGCAAAATCAAAGACTTTCTGGCCAGCTGAAAGACCAGGTGTACCATGATTGAGATGTTTCTTGACACAGGAACCCTGTACAATGACGAGGTATCCTCCATCCAACAGGAGGGAGGCCCCCACCAAGTCTGCACACAAGTCAATTCCACAGCCAAAGTGAGGGAGGATTCATCTAAGAGCCCATGGTGAAGGACAACCGCTCGTCTGGAATGCTGGTCATTTGGTCAAGTGGGTACACACAGGATCTGAACCCACAAGCAGCCGACATCTTCAGGAATGAGTACTGAGGACAGTGGAGCAAGGGCCATGCTGCCTAGCAAGGCCACATCAATGTCATGCCCAGAAGCAAAGCCCTGGGTGACCTCAGTTCTATCCTGTGTCCATCTGAGGCAGTTTTCAGGAAAACAAGACCCATGGTCCAGAAAGCCATGAGCTGAGCCACGAGCAGTCATCTTAGTTGTAAGAAGAGCTTTGGTCACCCCTGGACCCATGTTTAGGGAGAGATCTGGTTTCTGGCCCCAAAGAGTCCATGACCTCACTCAGATGTGAGGTTCTCATACAGAGGCAGGCAGCCATGGACAGGTGGTGCAGGTGTAGCACCATCGGTTCTGGGCCTGAGCAGGAAAGGGACACCCAGCCCTCCCTTCATGGGGGCTTGTACACAGGAAGCACCCGAGGACCTTTAGGGAGAAATTCCATGGACATTGCTCTGCGTGGTTTAGGTCCCTGAGGTGTTCCCACAGGGGAAGATTTTGCAGTGGCACAAACCTAAGTGCCAGTTCCTAAAGTCCCTTCAGGTGTAGTTGAGGGAGAGAAGCTCAGTCCTATGACTGAAGACAGGTCAGCCTCCAGTGTTTGGCTGGAATCTGGAAGTCACTCTCTCGGTAGCCACAGTCTTAGGATTGAAGTTGCCCGTCACTCTCTGATGTAATTGCAGATTCTAGGTGACAGGGCGATACTTCTTGAAACTAAAGATGGAATGACACTGGTGGAGCCCAATTAGGGGCTGGAAAGACAAGCTGGCCATTTCCCTTGCTCATCCACAGAACTCATCAGAATGATCGGTCATCTCAAATGCCTTCACCTTGCCATGATTGACATGAACACCATTAACAGGGACTGCCCTTTGGGAATTCTTGTGAAATCATGGGAGAGCGTGCTGGTCAGATCCCTGGTGTTAGGCACAGTTATGAAAGTGTGATCTACAGTATGGAAGACACTTATTCTGTAGGAACTTGAGAATAACTGACTAAAAAAATCTCTTCTTTGAGAATATGGCTCCCTTACATAGACCAAGCTCCAATTCCTGGAACCTCCACATCATTTGGGGGTAATGACCTCAACCAACACCCACATCTTTACTAAGTATTCCTAGCAAACATACACTGTACGTTCGATAGGAGTCCAACTCTGTCAAGAAAGTTAAGGTGACCTTGACCATAGGTTGTGCAAAGAATGCAGGAAGAAGATATGCTCATAATCAACAGGGTTAGGGCCTGTTTGAAGAGGCGCAGGTTGTCTAGACAGCTGAGAAGGCTTATGTCAGTAACCCTCTAAAGGTCTGATTTCTAGAACTATGGAAGGAAAACTCAGGAATTCCCTTGGTAAGGATGGAATGTATTTATAACATCTGATGGGAGCACAGTACCCAAGGTTCAGATTCTACAGTTGAAATAGAAAGTCACTTTCAGGGATGTCAAACCTTTACCCCACATGAATCACAAGTCAAGGAGTCGACCCTTTACAGAGAAGGGCTGTTGGTCTTAACTGAGGAGCAATCTTGGCATCCTCAGAGGCGGAACCCCATGGCACATGCTTGAACATGTGACCCCAGAAGAGGTGACCGCCACTTTCCTCGAACTCTTGCCAAGTTTCCAAGTGGAGTGGAATCAGAGGGAACCAAATGCAGAGTCCAGATTGTCTTATAGGATACCCTCCATTCTGGATGAGCCCATCTAGAAAACTTGACAGCCACATGGTTTGCAGGGTTAGACCATGGATGTCCTATCTAAGTAGGTGGCAAAAATGCTCAAAGGTGACCAGTGTTGGAAGTTGGAGTCAGGTCCTTCAATGCAGGCCAACCATTAGAACAAAGATGAACCCTTAGAACAAGGGTCTTGGATATGGGAGTTTCATGGGGGCAGTTGGGCGCCAAGCTTCATCCTTCCAGCGATTCTCAGGGCTGGTGACCAGAGAGGATATAACCACATCCATGTGACCGACTGGCTGCAGTTTGGCCCTGCCCAAGCCTCTGATGCAACTCTTGGGTTAGAGCCTGGGATGGGACCTTACTATGAAGGCAAGCACGAGAGGCGAAGCTTCAGTACAAAGCCTTCTGCTGCTGCCGCCATTTTGTACCTTCTTCTAGACCCTTATGTGTTTCAGTATTTGTCTTTAGAAGTCATCAAGAACCCTTCCTTGCATTGCAAACTGTCCAACCTCACATGGTAAGAGTTAATCCTGACCATACACAGTGTATGCAGTTCTATGGAAGGTAACGTAGAACTATCTTGTGTTGCCCTGGCAGGATAACTAGGAAGGCATTAAGGACTATGTTCCTCAATGTTCTCTTGTCTTCCATGGCTGCCAGGAGAGAGTGTCCAGCATTTTCCAACATCCATCGCATCCCAATGGAGGGAAAATTCCACTTGTATGTTTAACAGTACAGGGAGCTGGATATGTTCAATGTTCAGATTAGAATTAGAAATGCTGGATTATACACCTTGTTCAAAAAGTTAGTAGAATTCGTGAACTAGAACAAGGACCTCATTTGTCTCCACGTAATTACCACCCAGCACGGAAAAGAACCTTTATAAAGGGAGAAAAAAATCTTTGGTTTCATCAAGTAGCAATCTCAGTGTCCATGATGTGACCCCCAACACGTGCCTCCGAGACAGTACACTACAATGATCACCTTCATGGAAGTCTTTCCGAGTCATACTTAGGAAGCAGGATTTTGATAAGGAACAAGAACTCCTTCAGCAGGAGCTAGTAAAGGCCCAGATGGTCTCACCCGTCACCCGACTGATTATTGGCCTTTCATTTGTGTCCAGGAACCCACAACTGGTATGATGGACAGTCAGGCTACTAGGTGTCAGGCCAACAGGACAAGCCTTTCATCTGAGGAACCATGGTAGGCAGTAGATAGAAGGTAGAACTACGGACCTCTATCCTCAGGCGACAGCAGAGCCAAGTTCCCAAGCAGTACCGAAGACTCTGCAGGTCACTCCAGGCCTCACCTGGCAAGGCTGGTGCCCGTGACCATGCCCTCATTCCCCAACCTCAAGTGCCAGCACCATAGGCAGAAAGAGCCTTTTGAGGGGTTGAAGATTTGGGACACTATTCCTGCTCCAAGCTAAGGGATCCTTAAAGAAAAAAGATGAACTAACAGCACACTCAGCTTCAGGAGTGGTGAGGAGCAGGCGTTGAGGACCATGAACAGGAACGTGAAGCCATGACAGGTACCGGGCACATCTTTAGGATACTGGCTGTCCAGTGTAGGACAAGCAGCCAGGGGACAAAAGGAACGATTCCATTTAGAGGGCTTGTGGTCTGCTAGCTACCAGCGTATGGACCATGTTTGGATCCTGACTTGAACAGTGGAGGAAAAGGCTGCCAACTTGGAGTGTGACTACTTATGGGTCATTTGGTAGAGGAATTGGGTTTTCTGAGAGTGTGTTAGAGATGTCATGGTCTTTGTATACTGCAGGAGGCAGACCTAAGACCTAGGTTTAAGGGACACTTGAGAGGTTGAGGGATCAGAAACAAGACCCAACCCATGTCATTGATGTGGTTATTGCGGAGAGGAAAGCCACGTTGTGCCTTTCTGATGCTTTCTATGACCATTTTAGAAATACCGAGGACTCTTTGAGGACCAAAATCCAGCATAAGCTGCATCCCACAGATTTATGCAATGCCCCCTGCCAGTAGTTCTCTCTTTCCCATGGCCCTGACCTGTATATCATGTCCACTGGATTCAAGGATAATCATCTTGTTGCAAGAATTCTCCATTAGTGCTCAAGAACTCGTCATCCTCCGTAGAACTGCATGCTTTTGCTAACATGAGCATATTTAAGTCTTAGTTAAAAATCTTCATGAGCCTGCATTTATACAGGCTTCCTGAACATTCAGTATCAGGTCTGTTAAGATGTCAAGGGCAATGTCATGGACTCCTCTTCCTGTTGGACAGGGGACTTGACATCAGGACAGTGTTGATACCAGCAAGGGACCTGCCCAGTGGCTAGGAGGCTCCATCAAGCTTGTGCACAAGTATGTTAGGGTGAGGGAGAACTGCCCCAGAAACAATGGGGCCCAGGGGAACACACCCGAGGGACCCAGTGGGAGCCCCAGCCTCTCAGAGGTCTGGATTTACTGAGTTGCTAAATAATTCTCGACTTGAGATCCAAGTTTAGGGTTTTTCAGGATAGGAAAGTTGTGGGGAAAGCCGCCCTAAGCCTGCTCCAGCTTCTCTTCACGGACTTTGGAGGTTCAGTTTTCAGTGTTGACATCAGCAGAAACTGTCCTGAGCCTCTGTGTCCCTCTGCTCAGAGGCTAAGTGTCGTTGTTCCCTGGCCTTTACTGGGCACACCTCTCTCTAAGGAGATCAAGAGTTAATGGGCAGAGAGGAGTGACTGGCAGGGAGTGTAACAAGGGAAAAAATCATCATTGCTCCTACTTCGAGTAGACTCAAGTTAGGGTCCTCATCACTAGGGTACAGCTTTGGCAGTTCTGGAAGACATTGCTGGCCTTCTCAAACCTTCCCAGGCTCCTATGGAGGAGCAGGAGAACTGGAAAGAAACTAGAGAAGTATGCTCTCTGACAGGTTCTCCATGTCCGAAGACCTGATTAATGTAGCTCTTCCTACCTGAAAGTCTTTTATGGTCAAAGTTTTTCTGAACCAAAAGTCTCAGCTGTACCCAAGTACAAGTCAGCACCCAAGGGTGGTAGGTGACCTTCGTCTTGCAAGGAAAGACAATACACACATGCTTCAAGTGTCATTACCTGCCTTTCACGGGCTTACTCCAAACAAGATCCAGAAGTGTGGGGTGACCTTGGAGGTAGGATAGGGAGCAGAGGTCTCCTTCAATGATGTCAGGAAACCCATTTGAGCCTTGGAGACTTTCCCAGACCATTTCCCCCTCTACATTAAGAGCAATCCTTCCACGTCAGGTTACCCCACGCATAGACTTCAGAATCTTGGTGAACACGATTTTGGTGGTCTGTGGCACTTAAGGCTTGAGCTCACGAGAAGTTAGAATCTCCCATCATCTCCAAAGATGACAGGGCAGATCATCCAGCAAGAACAGAAGCTAAGTCTCAGAGGTCTCAGCTCTATTGAAACTAATGATATTGAACTCAGGGGCACTTGACCAGAGCCACATCCCCAGCCATTTTATTTAGAGACGGGGTCTCACCAAGTTACTTAGTGCCTCACTTTTGCTGAGGCTGGTTTTGAACTCCCGATCCTCCCTCAGCCTCCCAAGCTACTGGGATTACAGGCATGCACCAGCATGCTTGGCCCAAGATTCTCCAGAGTGGCTTCTTCTAGTGTTAAGCTAATGGTCCAGAAGTCCAGGAGACCCAGGCAAACCCCACTCCTAGTCTATAGGCATATGTCAAGTCTTTTCCATGAACCTTTGGATATTCTAGGAAAGGTTCCAGCCTCTGGGGTTAATAGGAAGTCACTAGGCTTTAAGATCAGCATGCAGAATGAGGCGGGCGTGACCAAGTAGTAACATGTCCACTAGACCCCAGCTTAAGTCAGTCAAAGACTCAGGTTTGCCACTGGTTGCCAGGAAGTGGCAAGGCCACACCTAGTGCTGCATTGTCACCAAGGAGAGTCAGAATGTGTTCTTAAGTGGGTAGTCAAGCACCTTCCTGAGATTCGATGTCACCAAGACATGTTTTTGTCCCACTGGGGACTTGGTCCTGCCCACATAGGTGATTCAACAAAAGACCAGTTTCAAGTTGGTGGGGCAGGGTAAAGTTGATGACCGTCACATCCAGATCATTCAACTGAGACTTGAGACTCTCCCCTGGTGCACATGCATAGGCACACACCAGGTGACTCATCAGCTCACCTATATCCAAGGTGATACTATAGCCCGAGGTTGGAGAGATCAATAAAGAAACAGTGACTAAGTTCCCCAGGGTTGGTAAATCCAGTGACCACGTCACTGCAGGTAGTCAGGAGAGAAACTGATCTCACTGAACAGTTCCCTTCTTTGTCCCCATAAGACCTTGAATGGATGCCGTCTGTGGGCTAGGAACTGAGGGACCTTGACAGCAGAGAATCTGTCATTTTATTCCAGTCTAGCAGAACTGAGCCTCCCTAGCAGGTGATGAGCAGTTGATGGAAGTGGTAAGAAAATTCTTTGGGGGAAGTTCCTAGTCTTGAAGAAACACCTCTAGTTCAATCAGAAGTGACTGTCACCACCATTACATATGCTTAGTTTAGTTAAAACTAACTCAGGTCCTGGAGGAGTGAATCCAACCAGTGCTCATTGTTCCCAAATATACCCCTACTGAGAAGGGGCCAAAGACATTTAAACCAGAGGCCAGTTATGGGATGGAGGAGGAGAAACCCAAAGCATGGACAGGTATTCCAGAAAGTGAGGAGGTACCCCAGGGGCATGGGGTGATGGGAGCCATGCTAGAGAGATTTTTGGAAAGGGAAGGAGAAATGCTTAGCATGGTCTGAGTCTGATACAAAGCAGGAGGGGAGACACTTAGGATTCCCTTAAGGAGGGTCCACAAGGGAGAATTAGAGGTGTCTAACTGACTCAGGGAAGATTCAGGGCAACCTCAGGGAGGTCAGGAGGAGGGTGGAGACTGGTGGTGGAGACTGGTGGTGGAGACTGGTGGTGGAGACTGGTGGGCGGTGGGCGGGGAGCGTGAGATGTGGCTCATCCACTCCAACTCATTACAGCCCATGTGGGTGAGATGCAATGCCACTGATAAGGTCTCCTTTAATTCCTAGAAAGATGTCCAACTTTGCATGTCTCAATGATGAGAGACTTGGCTTCATTTTGGGGGGAAATCTTGTCATTTGAGAAAGCAAGGCAACCTTCCCCTTGTCTGAAGTGGCTTGAGATAAGCTTCCAGAGTATCCTTCCAGGGTCCGCCTGTTTGGGCCCTTTTACATAAGTAAAAGCATGCTTGGGACCCTGTGACTGCTTCTCACCTCACCATTTCGAACTTTGCCATGGATTAGAAAGTTGGCCAGTCCAGCGTGTCCTGGGCCAGTTCTGGTTCTTCCTTTTCCTTCAGATCTCAAGGGCATTGAGTAGGGCACTTCATGCTTTCCCAGGAACTGGGGGAAGAGTCCATGTTGGGTTCAGCACCCTCTTTCTTGCTTGACCAAATTCTAGTTTCCTTTAGGATGCGTCCCTCATGGACGAATCCCCTTGGTCTCTAGAGATCTGGTTCTAGTGACGAGAGTGAGGCCAAGAGCCCAGGTACAAGGACAAGCAGTCTTTAGTCTATTAGCACCTCCAAGAATCCTTGCATGCCAGGGCTGAGAGTCAGCTCATACAAGCCAGCTGTACCCTACGTCTGATGTCCTGATGCCAAGAAGTCCCTCACTAACCCATCCCAAGTGCCACGTGGGCACTTTCATGGAGACTTAGCCCAACTTTCAACCCACGATGGGGACGAGGTGGTAATTGGACAGACACATCCTCCACAAAGCAACAGCCCAAGTCTAGAGTCTCTCGAGCAGCAATGCTTCAAGAGCGGTTCAGCAAGGCCTTTGTCGAAGCTCCAGACAGCACAGCCATGAGAGACTTGGCTGCTACCTCCAGCACTGAGGACCATTGTTCAGAAGGTCAGTCACCATTGTCAACAAGAGCTGGTATCAAGAAACACCAGATAAGCAACCTCAGCTACCCTTCACCCCACTCCTTATAGGATTTGGTTGAAAACCCAGAGGATGTGCAACATGTGGTAGGTGACTTCAAGAGTCATGGCTGAGGGGTCTCACCTGAAACGCAGTTTTTAGGTGGACCATAAGCTCAGTATCAAGGCAGATGGATCCTTTGCCATGAAGATTCTAGAAGTTTCCTCACCCTGGACCAAGAATCAAACATGACCTCAGCTTTGATGGCTGGCCCTTCGAAAGGGCTCTGAGGATTAAAAAAGTCAAATTTGATAAGGGAACTGGGGAAGGAAAGTGAGATCAGGAGTCCAAAGGGCTCTCTGATGTCAGAAGTCAGGCTTCCCCTGGGATCAAGATCTAGAGGGCAGAGGCCATACGAGTGTGTGGCAACCCAAACAGGTTTTCATCATAAGGTCTAGGCCACAACTGATGCAGTTCCTCTCACCCAGTGTCAACTCTGGCAAAGCTGCACATATCAGAGCCACTCTCCAGTCTATAAAGCTCAGCCACATGACTTGACCCGGCAGGTGACGTTGTCCATGTGTGCCACAGGTATCTGCCTTTCAGGGGCTCCAAGGCCAAACCTAGGAAAACCACCAGGGTAGCTTATAACCCTGAATCTGATAAGATTCAGGAGAAGGAGAGGTTCCCCCCAACAGGTCAGGAAACTGCATGTGATTGGAGGTGTTCTAGGGCTACCTGTAGTCCCGAGTTACCCTTCTACCTGGTATTCCTCCATGTCCCATGGGAAGGTGAGGATTCAGTTGCTTATCCATATGCTGGATTTGGGTGGTCTGGGTGTACGTAAGGTTTGTGCTCACAAGAGGTCATCTCCAGAGACAGACGCCGGATGAGATCACTGCCTCCCTCCCCACCCAGGTCACCTGCGCCAAATTCAGACAAGAAGTCCTGGAATGATCCCAAGACTCTCCTCAAGCAGCAGCTCAGCTTTAGGAGCCCCACAGTCCAGAAATCCAGGAAACCAGGCAAATTCCATACCAGAGAGACTTTGGGTAAGCCTTTTCCACAACCCCTGGTCAAGTTCAAGGAAAGGCCTGGGCTAGCCTTGAGGTTAAGAACTTTCACACCACCAAGGTCCCCAGAACAAGTGCAGAATAAAGGATGTGACTGGGGTGGCTGTGTCCACAGGGCTCTGAGCTCAAGTTAGACAAGGGACTTTCAGATTTAGCTTTGTATGCTACAAGTGACAGGGCCAACATCCCCAGTGGCACAGTCCAAGATCTTAAAAATCTGTCAGTCCCTCTGCATACCCTTTCAGCATAGGCATGCAGTCAGCCCACCTGGTCACCCAGGCTACCCCAGGGGCTTGGGATGGGGGGCCACACAGACCATCATTAAGCACAGCCCAAGTTTGGGAAACCCAACATATTAAGTCACTTTATTGCACAAGATGGTGGCTGAAGAGAAACTGCTCTTCCAATTGAATGTCTGTCTTCAACTCCTTGAGACCTCTAGTAGATGCATCAGCCAAGGGTCTGGATTATCCATGGACAGAAGTAAGGAGCATTCCTCACCATTGACTAGCAGTGCCTAAAACTCACCTGAAAAGTGGGAGGCATGGACTGTTGGAATGTGGCAAGGAATCCAGGATTGAATTCCCCTAGTTAGAGCCATCAGTCCTGTTTTAACTATGAAATTTCCACCTGCTGTGTGGTTTCTTCCAAAAATGTAGATCCTGGGGCAGTGAACACACTCAGTACCCATATGATTCCAAGTGGGACTCCCCAGGGAAAAGTTGTAGCTTTGAAGCAGGTAAAGTCCAAGGTGAGCCTTAGAAACATTGTTGCCAAGAGCAAGGGAGGACATAAGGAATGATGGGCTACTGGTCAACATGACAGGGCTCTTGGACAAGCCGAAAGAGCCACAGAAGTGATCGTCTAATGTTCAAAACCCACGAGTTTTAGAGGATTGCTTCAGGGAAGGGTTCTTATTTCCTGGATTCAGAGAAGGGTTAATGAAGGACTGGGGGAGATCAGGCAAGTCATTTAACATATCAAACATTCATCCCACAGGAGGGTCACAAAGAGGTATTGCTTCTGTGGGTAGATGTTCACCTAAGTCCAACCTTTGCCTCGCCAAGTGACACCTCCTATGTCCCTCTAGATGATACCATGATGCACCCGCCAGCTGAACGGGTTCTTGCCAACGTGACTTAAACAGGAGAAACTGAAGGGGGCAAGCACAGGGGTTGGGCTAGTTAGTCTTCAAGGTCCTATTTGCCTTGGGTAGACTCAGAAGTGACCAAGGTGAAGACCTCACTAGAAGTCAGGTGTCCCCCTTAAGTCAGATCCACATGGAAGGGTAACAATGTAGGGGACAGACAGGGGATGTGTGCTGTGTGGTCCCCTTGACCAGGGAACAAGGACAGTTTCAGATGTGGTGCCATCACAGGGCTGAGGGGCCTGTCTTTGCTATCCACTTGCCTTAGTTGAGAAGAAATCCAGGGAAACCCCGAGTCTCCTCACTAGCCAGGGAAAGACCAGGGTTCCTTCTGCCTCCACCGGACCTGCTCAGTAGAGACTCAGCCTAGTTAGGCCTGGGATGATGGGAAAACGCGGGATGAGAGCAGGAAGGTGGGCTGCTGCCCCTGGGAAGAGGGGAGGAGTCACATCCTCTCCAGGGGGGTTTGAGAAAGCACATGTAGGACGTCACGTGCCATGGTCAAGATAACTCCTAGCCTTGACATGGGGCCATTAAAAAGGGACATCATGGTTGGCCAGCAGCCAGCCTCTGGGGAATCCAGACACAGAACTCCATGAGCCCCTGGGCTGCCGCATGAGCACGGGTATTCATGGTCACACCATGTAGCCGGACCCCGCCCACACCAAAAAAAGCATGCTAGCAAGCAGAGCTGTAGTTGCTCCAGAGAAGTCCCATATTCACAGGTGGCACACGCTCCTGGCCCAACATAGCCTCATGGTTTAGAGTTGGGAGGCAATGGCCACTTTGGCTTTAGAAAGACAGACCAACTTTCAGTCCAGTCTTACTGGGCGTGGTCCATGGCACTGGTCTGGATTCAAGCTAAGATTCAAGCCAAGCTAACACAGAGCCTGGATCCTTTCTTGATACTCTACAAAAATTGAGTCACGAGCCCTTGAAGACACTGTGGTGGATGGCATTTCTCTTGGGCTAGGACCACAGAGGCACTCATTTCTTACACCTTTCAGAAAGGTGACAGTGTTCTGCACCAGCCATGAGCAGTAACACTCCTCTGCCTGGCCCAGAGTCTCCAAAGGATATTTTTTGACTAGAAAAATCCAAACCACAGGGAGCAGGAAATCGAGCTGGGGAGGAAAGCATTCGGTTATTTAGGGGTGTTTAATCAAAGACTGGTGTCTGCCTCCAACACATCCTTTATAGGGTTCAGCCTAAGAACCCCCTAACTATACCCTAACTTGCTGCTGTCTGGTTTTATGCAAACTTGGGTGGTTAGGAACAGTGGTGGGGAGGGGGTCAGCTTTGAACACTGAACTAGGAACTTTGCCAAGGAAAGCAGAGTCAAGGAATAACCCAGAAGGGTCCTACTTTGTAGTATCCTACTTTAAGTCCTCAGGTGCTCCGTTTGACAGGACTGTGCTGGGTGTTTCTAGGGTTAGGTCCCCATATTATGGGGAGACCAGGAGTTGGGCTCCAAGATGTTGCTGGCTTCTGTTTAGGCCATTTCCTTTTCCATTCCACATCTGTATTTCTACCCCTTTTCTGGCTAAGGCGAGTTTCCAGAGTCACCTTCTCATTTTGGTGTGTGTCATGAACATCACTACATCTGGAGGGAAGTCCCGAGCCCTCCATCCAAATTCAGAGATGGGCATTTAGCTCCATGGTCATTGTGTGGGGGGAGGGGAGAGTGAAGAGTCAAGGTCATCAAGGTTAGCAACTGAGCTCACTTGATACAGGTGCCACAGGGTATGGAGGAGGAAGCTCAGGGCCTGGTCAGCTGGTGGACAAGATAAAGGTCCAGTGTCCACCCATCTGCCACATGTTGTAGGCCATGAGAACAAGAGCTCGGCCCTCTCTCTATTGGCATTTTAGAAGTTAGTGAGGTAGTCTTGGATTCCTGGCCCCATTTTGGTGGTCAGCCCAGGCCACCTGAATTCTGAATGCTTGTCCCTTGGAAGCTGATAACATCAAGGCATTATTTGATCTCTTCCTGGTCCCAGCTGATGCTGGACAGCCCAGGAGCTTTCCCAGGGGATCAGGTTGGGCCCAGAAAAAGGTGTGGACACTATGGCCCAGTTCATCCTCTACCAGCTGCCTCATTCCACTGGAAGCCTGTTCATCCGGGGTTCAAATGGCCACGGTCATGGTTTGTGTTCGCCTTAAGTTACATGTATTCAGGGACCAGGTGCAGAGGTCAATGTGGGCCATGGAAATAAAGGTGGCAGCATCATCATCACCCCCGAAATGCTGGAGTGGTCAGAGCTCAGGGAGAGGGGCTGTCCCCAGGGGGACTAGGAAAGCCCATACGTCACTTGTTCAACCATGGCTTGACCTCGGTCGTTAGGTCACAGTGCATCTTTGGTTTCCCTCACAGCACATCCTCAGATGAGAATGCATGGCAGAGGGACCCATGGGGCTATGATTTAGGAGAAGAAGAGACGCAAGGACAGAAGCCAGAAGCACAAGCGCTCCTACAAGATTCTCTTGCACCCAGTAATGCCCTTCTTGTGAAGGGACTCAGGGGGATGTCACTGGAGGCTTATTTCCTGGTCACTAGCAGGGTTATCCAGAGCTCATACGTGTGCCACAGCAAATGTCTTAGCCCGAGTCCTTTCCCAGGATGGCCAGGCCCTGTACAGCTGTAGTGAGGGCAGTGGCATCTCTAGCCAAGGTTTTATCGTGTGTCACCTTTCAGGCTTAATTCACGTGACCCCTTCCTAAGCACGGCCTGTGTTCTTATGGAAGATCATTCCAAAAGCCACTTTCCCAAGCTTCACCGCCAATGCGGACCCATAGGACCCTAGTCCAACTCGGGACTACTCCGACTGGCCAAGTCGATGGCCCCTTACAAGTATATGAGGTCCTGGACCCCCCAACCCAGTTGAACCAACTCGGCTCAGGAAATGCCAAGAGGATTTGGTCACCTCAGTCCTCCCAATATGAGCATGACCAAACCATTAACTAGGAACTTGAAGGAACAGCCATGACTGTCATAGCACCAGGCTTCTAAATGCCACCTGATCATCACCTTATCTAGGACCCAAAGCAATGTTGGAAGTACTGGCCCTTCCTGACCAGTACATTCTGCTTTCAAAAGCTGCTTTCTGGGACAGAGCTTACTCTTGAATCAAATGCCATAGGTACTAGTGCCCAGCAGGGCCACAAGAGGGCCACCTGACTAACCTCAGGCCTCCATGCAAAGAGGCAGCCTCTAAGTCATAGAGCACAGGTGAAGGATGGCAGAAGTTGACACTCTGGTTGCTGTGGCAGCTCACAAGGCCACTGAGCAAGGACTTAGCCACCACTAATCCCCCCATAGCTCAGCACAGAAGAGGGAGGAATGAGAATGGAAGGGGTTGGGGGAAATTGGTGCAAAGGAGAATATCATCTTCCAGTTGGTACCCACACTTGGGCTCTTTGGCCATACAGTGGACAAAGGATGTGTGGCCATAAGGACCCAGCTGTAGGATGCGACTGGGAGCTAGGGGGAAGGGCGGGAACCTCTGCCCAGGGTGTGTTCTTCTAAAATGGGAGGCAAGGTTTTTTCCTCCAAGTCAGGAGCTCTCAATCAGTAAGACAGCTCGGCTGCTGATTAGCACTCCTTAACCAAGATGGGGAAGTAGAGTGCTGTCCCATCCTCTTATCACCCAGCTGAAGGGAAGCAGGGGATCGAGGGTTGGTGAGCGCCACAGGATGGAAACTGTCCCTGAATTCAGGGACCAAATGCATGCTCACCTGAAGTTCCAGGTTGTTCATGGCTGGCAGGAAGCAAGACATAAGTGTTTGTATCAAGACAGGTAAAGAAGCTCGCTTCTGTTTACATGTGGGAGAGAAACAAGCCCCCAGCTGGATTTGTAGTCAAGCCTCAGAAGTAGATCTGCATTGAAGGCATAGGAAGCCACAAGGAGGGAGAAAAAGTTCCCAAAAGAAATAGCTCAAGCCAGTCCCCACAACCTACAGCATAGGCTGGGAGAACAGAGGACCCCAGAGTGGGGGGACGCATGGAAGCCCAGATGTTGGTTCAAGAACGCGAGTGTGTGGGTTAGAACTGCCTCCACCTGCTTTTATGGAGCCCAGTTGACAGCCCTGGGCACCCAAGCTGGGGAAGGACGCAGGCACGATGCAGCTGGAAAGGCTCCTACTAGCCTCTGCTCAGGTTTCCAGTCCTTACAGGGACCAGGGTTCAGGATCTGAGGCCCATCTGCTCAGATCAGCGGCAGGGGAATGTGCCCCGTCTCTGCTCTCTGGGTCTCCCCTGTCTGATTGCCCTGGCATTTGACTCTAATCCTCTCTAAGCTGAGGCTAAACAAATACCAGGCTCCCTTTTCTTCTTCAGGGAGAGGGACCCATCTGTGCCTCCCTAACAGCAGGGGAAACATACTTCTGTCCTCCCGGGTCAGGGAGCAGACACCCCGGAGATGGCTGGCTCTCCAGCCCCTGCCCTCCCATCAGTCCCCAAGCCAGAGGCTGGAGACACTGTCACCTCTCATTAGAGGGGCCCAGTATTTTTGCTCCCTCCTTAAAAGGGCAGACACTGGATAATCACCTCCACAGGGGGCCGAGAGAGGGGCAGGCGCCCTGGACCAACCAGTCAGGCTCCTTAAGGTCAGAGCCAGGGATGTCCTTGTCCCCATGCACATGAGCAGTCAATTAGCTTTGTTCTGGTGCCTCATTGTGGCTGAGGAATGGGTCGACTCCGGGTGTGGAGACTCCTCCTAAATACAGGGTCACCATAGGAGAGGACAGGAAACAATAAGCATCGTGGTTTTCCTCAAAGTGGCCTCTCCCAGAACTTAGTTTTGAGCTTAATTTTGTTTAAGGTTTGTGGCCTGCTCAGCCTAATTGCAACAGGCCTGGAGAAGGTTTTGTCTAGATATGCCTGTCATTTAGGGTCATACTGTTCCGGGTCAGAAAACCCAAGAATCATGCAGACAAGCAAGCTTGACATCACCAGCTGGGGTTTAGAGGGCACAGCTGACCGCATTGGGTTGTCAGCATCAGGAGTCTGATACAGGCCAATACTGAACACTTCCGGAGAAGAATGGCTCAGAAACCCACTCACATTCCAAGAGCAGAAGATTCCAGAAAGGAGGTTCTCCATGAACCAAACACACCAGCCAGGCAGCTCATTAAAACCAAGACGAGCTTAAGTCAAATCTGTCACCTTAGACGTCAGGAGAAGGTTGTGTTCCTTCCAATTTCACCAACAATCAAATTCTGGACATGGATAAAGGACCCAAGTTACACAAGACTTCCCAAGAGGTTCAGTGTGGCCCCCTCAACTGAGGTCTCTAGGAGTCTCAATGAGCGGGTATTTGCTATCAGCAAGTCAAGCCCCAGGAGGTACCGGGAGGTTCAGAGAAAGATGGCCAGTGTTCCTCCAGAGACCAGAGGCAAGAAATGCTTATGGTACTCAGGGGGACAGCCAAGTTGGGCCACTGCTCTAGATCCAGAGGCTGGGGCAGTGAGAGGTACCAAGTTAGGACCACAGGGAGGTTCTGCCCCCACCTCTGCCGAGTTCTTGACTCAGGAACTCGGATCTCCAGTGTGGGATATATAACAGCCTCCTCCTGGCAGGGAGGACTCGTGTTGGATGAGCCGGGCTGATTCATGTGGAAACAGACTCCCTTACCTGTGGGGAGCCGTCCACCACTATGTCTAGAAGATCATGGACTACTATGGATGATCCAAATGGAAAGAAAGGAAGCCTAAAGAGGGGCTGGGGGAAGGAGGAGCTGGCGGGTGTAGGTGGATGCACGTCCAGGGAAGCATTTGCAGAATTTGAAAAACGATTCTGAAGCCGGGTCCCGTGCATGTCAGTAACAGCTAGCACATCTTTAGGTTTTCAGTGTGCCATGGGCTGATTAAGTCTTTAAGCACGCATTCAGTATTTATGATGCAGGTTAAAGGCTTAGTTATAGAGACATTTTTAGTGTGCAAAAGTGGTTACAAGGACTTCAGCATCCACGTTAGGAGGCCCGAAATTTCCAAAATGCTACTCATGGCAATGCAGAATGGGGCCAGGCAAGACATTTTCCCCAGCAGAGTTTTGGAACTAGGATTGAACCCAGGGGCACTTAACCATTGACCACACCCCCAGCCCTTTAGAGAAGGTCCATAGGAAGTTGGGGCCTTGCAATGTTGCTGAGGCTGATTTTGAACTCGCGATCCTCCTGTCTCAGCCTCCAGAGCCACTGGGCTCACAAGCATGTGCCATGGCACCCAGCTCTAGCAGACCTTTAATGGGTGAAGAACCACTTACTACATATGCCTGGCACAATTCGAAGCCTGTTTCACTTGCCCATGTTGAAGATGGAGTTGTGCTACTCTTGTATCAGCTAGAACTGGACACACTTACCACCTATAGCCTCAAAATGTCACCAGCTGATCAGTGGTCAGGCGGGATTTTCACGCCAGCCACCTGGCCCCCAGCACTGAAGTCAAGCTGCCTCTAGCCAGCAATGACGAGCTCATAAGCACTAGGGTGATGTAAGATGCAGAGTGTTCACACGCAGGAGTGCTTGTTCCCCCGAGATTATCTAAGAGGAATCACCAGATGTTGAGACTGATAACATGTTTAAGCATATGCTAAGATAAAGGTAAGGCCCAGTGGACCTACTGGAGGACTGACACGTCCCTGATGAACTAAGATGCTTCCTCATTTGTAGGTTCCAATTTCTATGCAGCTTTCAGAATGTGCTAGTTGTTCCATGCATATGTGGCCAAGGTGGCTACTGGGATCTGTGCTTGCCCTGGAGTATTGTGGGCTATTCCTGCTAACCTCAACCAGGAGGTAGCCCAGCATCTCTCTGGCCACCCGAGAGCTCACAGTCAGAACATTAACAAGCACTTTCTATTATTGGGGTCAAAAATAGGACAAGAAGATACCTTAAAAAACAAATGGGATCTTCTTCCACGAAATGGAAGGGTGTTTGTCAAACTTCTGAAGTGTATCTTCCTGACCAGATGGGGAAACGCCATCAGGTGGTTTTATAGATCCTCCCGGCTCTAACGTTTCACGATGCTGATCTTTGGATCAAAATTCTTCATGTGAGGGAAAGAGACACTTTCAAACTCATTAGGCAGCCATAGTGCAGTTCAGCTTTATATAAACACAAACTAGGAAAATTCTAGAGAAAGCAGCCCAGGTCTCACTCGACTCAGCCAAGAGACCAAGTCTGAGGACCGAGCTACCTCCTGGGTCTTCCATTCAATATGCAATCACCATTCGCACCTTGCAACCCTGGCAGCACCCTTAGGTCTACACAGCTTATGAACTGCGCCTAGCTGGACCCAAGTTCATTATCAGCAGTATCTACTGTATACAGTTGAAAATGGATCCTGCAGATGGGGGACAGCTGTTTGTACTTAGCAGTAAGTGTCCCTGCAAGGCCCGCGGCCTCTGCCAAAGGCATTGTTCTCTGCAAAGCATCCATCTCTCAAAGACTCCCTAAATCAGGGCCAGATGTCCACATACAACTCACGTTTCTCTGAAGATTCTACTTTCAGGAAAAAAGCAGGTAGACAAAGTAGGACGCACAAAGCGGCAGACACAGCCATGAGAAGATGGGTGCAAGTTCTAGGTGTGTGCTAGCAACAACGGGGGACGCACTGGCATGGACCAGGTCAATCCAAATAAGCCTGCGATAGCCGATTTCATACCTGTAGAATGGGTCTACCAAGATCAGCGATTGGGCCAATGGTTCTGAAGTTCTAGAGCCAGTACTGCGGCGTGTGCCCATCCTTTGGCCAGTTAGCCCTGAAGTGTGATTTCTTGCTCTTCACCCCCAGTAGTAGTAAGGTTTCCCATTTTTAGCTGGGTAGATTCGAGCACCCAGTAGGGTTCATATAGCCACATATATTTCTTTGCTGAAGTTCTAGCAAATGGGACTGTGGTTGATGCAAGTTTAGGTCTTAAAGGAGTACCTCCTTTTATTGAGCCCTTTTGCCATCCTATTAGCTGAGGCTCCAACCCTTGTCTGGGTTTTGGCTATCTGGAAACTGTCCTTGGAATGGACACCTTCCCTAACAGGGTCCCTGCATCCTGGACCATCATGCCTGCCCCGACATGAACTGCCTCTGGATTTTGAGCAAAGCAGCTTGGTTAGTTCAGGCTGCTATTCTTACAGGTTTGCCAGTGATGACCAGCTACACCTAATGTGAGGCGATTACCACCTCATTATTAAGTGCACTGGAAATAAAGAGTGCCTGTCATTAGAGACCCCCTTTGGGTCCTTTGTCAGCCACTTTCCACTAGACTGGGTGGAACAGTGTTAAGAGGATCCTGTAATTCTGAGCACAGAGGGAAAATAGGGAGCTTGCCTGGACTCTTGAGTTCTAGCATGGCTTGGCTGGGCCATGCCTCAGTAGAGGGGGCAGACTCCCGGATTTTTACATCTTCATTTAGAGGCTAGATGGGGAGGTACACAGTAAGTCCTGCTAGGAGTGCTCAAGTGGACAGACGTTGAGTACATGTGTACTTAGGCAAGAGTGACCCTTTGTTTAGGTTCAAGAGCTCCATAGGCAGGTGAGCCGTCTGGATGAACTTGAACCTTGCAACAGTTTTATGATGCTTGTCTGCTGGTGGAGCTCCCAACCATGCTGCAGGCTGACCCTCGACCAACTTCAGGCTTGGTCACCGACAGTCTTCTAGTAGGAAATCCTTCAAATGACGTGCACCAGTGCTTTCCAGTGCACCAATGCTGGTAGTGGCATTTCTGAAGCCTATTTGCCAAGGGGGGCAAGGTATTGGAAAAGAGGCATTGAAGGTTTCTTGGCTGCGAGATGCCATTTGGGGGAACTAGCAGCCTTCTCCAAGGAACGGGGTCAAGTTGGGAGCCAAGCTACTGCGATTCCTGGTCAACCGAGTCTACGCAGACCACAGGGCTTTGAAGTCAAGGGAGTAGCAGGCCCACCATGAGGGCACTCAAGTGCAATTGGTTAGGGAATGAACGGCGCAGGTGTCACAGTGGATTGGTCTTACTTTGGTCTTTAATACCCAACCTTGCTCCCCTCAACAGGCAGGCAGTTCATCAGACATTTGAGCAAACAGCTCCATGGGCCCCATTTCTCCATCTCTAATGTTCCCACCAGAAAGGAGCAGTGTAACTCCCAGGTAGGAGTTACAGAGCAGGTAGCATGAGAGCCTTGTTCATGTCCTTTGTAGATGGCCCGTCTTATTGACCACCTCCCATCTTATAGGGGATGGGCACTTAGGAGTTACTACTTTATCTGAAGTCATGAGAGTCAAAGTTTAAGATTTCCCATGTTATGGGAAAAATAAAGCCAAGCACTTCTCAACATTGAGATAACAGCCAATATACAAAACTGATAAGGACATTGGCTCATAATTGTGCTCTTAATGAACAGATACAAAATTCCTCAATAATTGAAAAAAATCTAAGATCAGAGACTATGTAGTTGGTTTCACTCTAGGGATGCAAGGATGGTTCAACATCCAAGATTAATGTGATATAGCATATATAGAATTGGAGGGAGTCACATGATCTCAGATGCAGAAGATGCTTTTGAAAAGATTTGACATCACTTCATAGAAGTCCTAAAGAAGCTAGGTATAGACAGATTATACCTCAACATAATAGACTATCCGTCACAAATGGGAAACAAAGTATTTCCTGTGAATATGGAATGAATAGCATCTCCTTGCTTGTTCAGCACAGTACTCAAAGTTTTAGACAGTAACCTGGAAAGAAATAAAGGGATACAAACAGGAAAAGTCAAGTTATCCCTGCTTGTAGGTAGGATTCTATACTTGGACTCCAGAGGACTCCACCCAAGACTTCAAATTCAGAAGAGTAGCAAAAATTTAGGGATAAGTAACCAGGTGGCAAGAGGTCAGTACAGTAGAAGTTATCAAGCACTGGAGGAAGAAACTCAAGACACCACTAGGAGACAAGGCCTCCTGTCATGATTTGAGAGAAGCTTATTTCAATGTCTGTTGACAACTGTGGCCTAGAGACTGAATGGGATCTAGAGATCTAACATTCTACACTGAAAAGAAAAAAATACCCAAATTCATGGGGAAGGCTAGAAGTTTCCCCCAAAATAATCCAAAGCAACCCTGAGCAGAAGAATACTAAAGGCATTGATACCCAATTTCAGACTGTACTACAGAGCCATAGCAACAAGACAGTATGGTATTGGCACAGAACTAGTCATGTAGACAAGTGGAGTATGTAAAGCACCTTAATAAACCCACACTTCTGAAGCCATCAACCCTCCACAAAGGTACCAAGACACGCCTCAGAATGGCCTCTTCTAGTGACATTAAAGCCAAATACAAAGATTGACGCTAGAATCTTTCCCAAACTAAACCCAAGGTGGATCAGAGATCTTGATGTAAGACTTGAGATTTTCAAACTACAGGAACACACCAAGAAAGGCACAGCCAGCGATTTCTCAAACAGGATGAAAGAATCAAAGATGGAGTGAGGAGCTTCTGCACAGCCAGAGAGCGAGGAGAAAAGTCTTTGCAGGATAGAAAAGTCTTTGCTAGCTAGTCATCCCACAGAGGGTTCACATCTAGAATATGCAAACAAGCAGTCCAGTCAGTAAGTAGGCAAGCGATCTGAATGGACTTCAGAAGTAGTTCGAGTGTCTAATGTGGAAAAGAATGCTCAGCTTTGACGAGGAAAATGCAAGTCAAAGTTACATTGAGATTCCATCTTATGCCAGTCAATATGGCTGTTGTCAAGAGAATGCTTGATGGGGAATAGGGGACCCTTATATACCAGTGGAGGGAATGTTAGCTAGCACAGCCTCTGGAAGACAGCTAGTTCTTCAAGCCGAGAGTAAATGTCTCTTATCCAGCTATTCTGTGTCTGGGTATGTTCTTAAAGTAAATAAAGTTAGCATACAGGAGAGAGAGCTGTATACCCATGTTTACCACGTCACTATTCACAATAGGTACATTGTAGAATTGGCCTAGGTGCTCATTGATGGATAAGAAAATGCATGTGTGCATACATAAAATGGGATAGCCGTAAGAAGTGTCATTTGCAGGAAAGTGACTAGAACTAGGTCATGATGCTGAGCGAGAGAGGAGAACACCTGGTACTTGTCTTTGGCTTATGTGGAAGAAACTGACCCAGTGTAGGAGGGGGGCCGATGGGGAAGGAGACCAGGAGGTAAGGAGAGGCAGGAGTAGGTGTGATTGGCACATGATATGCACGTCTATGGGGATGTCAGTGGACAGATAGCCAGGGGCTGGACACAACTCGGTGATGGCGCACTTGCCCAAAACGTGTGCGGTCCTGGTTCCCATTCCCGGCACTGGGGGAAAAGGCTCAGTTTTGAGAGAGGATGTGCAAAACTTCAGTACCAGAGAAGGGCAGCTATGGCAAGGCTAGCCTGGGGAATGGGGTTGAAGGTGGCCACTGGGGAGGCCCAGCTCACAGTCTTCTCACCGTTGGGCCCAAGTGCCTACTTGGATTAGTGCCCAGCACACCTGGAGGAGAAGTTACAAGCAAGTGTTCAGTTTCTCCTTCCGCAGCAGCTTGGGGCTGGGAAATTACTTCTCCCCTGCAGCCTTTCTACACCCACAGCTGTGACTCTGCAGTCAGTGCCTCGCCAACAGGTGGGAAATGAGTGTGTTTCCTGCAGGTGGCTGTGGAAAGGTCCCATGAGTGTGCTCACCCCCCTGCACCTAGGCACCCACCCACTGGGAGTAAACAGCCTCAGGGCTGACACAGGAGGCCTCTGGCCATCTGCCCGGTGAGGGTGTTCCATGAGGATACAGAGAGGGATGCAGAGCCCCTCATGTGCCATGGCAGGCAGTGCCAGGGTCCTGCATTTTGCAGAGGGAGAGGGACAATCTGACTGTAGCTGTCCTTTTGTCCCAAGGTGAGCTGGGACAGTGGCACACCCATGCTGTGGCTGCCTTCACCTGTCTAGGATTGATGGTTGGCCTTGTTCTACTCCTGCATGGTCTGGGCTTTGCAGGCTGGGTGTACAGGGTCAGTCTGTCCTGACCTTCCTGTGTGTCCAGTAATACTGCCCAAGGCTTCAGCAGCAACAGAAGTCACTTGGAGCAGTGACCCAGCCCATTTCTTGTGTTCTCAGACAGCATGTCTCTCCCTTTCCAGGGCTCCCTGAGGTCTCTTTCTCCTCTGCTGGCAAAAGGTTGAATCCTGGTGACCAGGAAGCTCATCTCAGCTCGCAGGACACTCCGTTCTTGATCCCTATGGCATGTACGACAATGTAATGCATTGATCTGGCTCTCCAGGGTACTGACTGGGGGGACAGAAGGGGCAGGCCCCAGGAACTGCAGAGACCCCCCCACCAATCCTTGAAGTCCAGAGCTGGCTTGTCCCTACCCTCTGTCAGTTCAGAGGTTGGCCACCTGAGGCCCTATGAAGGGTGAATAATGGAGGGGAAGAGTGGATGGGGAAATGGTGACAGCTCAGAAGGTAACAACTTGTTCCCCACCCAGAAAAGAAAAAACAAAAAACCACACCCAAGCAGGATGAATTCGCTCTCGACCATAAATTTCACATTGTTCACAGGAAACTTGGCTCCATAGAGAACCACACTGCTGTGAACACACCAAGAACTGTCCCAAGAAGTCCAACCATGATGTCAAGGATGCTGACCGAGTTCTCCCCTGTAAGGGCGAGTGCCAAGACTTGTCTCCATGGCAGTTTTTATAATGAAAGACACCAAGGTCCTAAAGCATAATCCCAAGTAAAAGATCCCATGAAGCCACTGGCAAAACTTAGACAGTCTACGTTCATGTTAAAGACGTGCTCAGGACAGAACAGAATCCTGTCCTCGTCTCCATTTAAGGTTCTTACCCCCCTGCTGTCCAGAGTTGGTTGGGCTGGACGTTAGAGCAGGATTAGAAGTAGCTGGTCTCAGGCAGGGAATCAGAGTGAACTTTAGTGGAGCTAGCAGAGGGGGACAATAACAAGTTTCCCGTCTAGGGACAGATATGGGTTATTGGGGGGGGACACGGTTGACCACTCATGGAACTACGGATTGCACCTATGACCAATCCCATTTGGAATTGGTCATCTGGGTACTGGAGTGTGATTTCTTCAGATCTACACCAATAGGCACAGAGCCGTCATGATGTCCCCATCTGCTCTTTCTTTCCATGCCCTTCACGGGGCCTCAGGAGGTCGACCTCGTGAGCTGCCTCCATCCATCTTCTTGCCCCCCACCATTTGTTCAGCGGGAATCAAGACTTATGACAGGAAAGTCTGAGACCTTATTCCCCCAGTTCTTTTTATAGCCTTCAGTTTTGGCAGGGACAGAGGACATTCTTCTGTCCTTGCAGTTATAGCTCTTGCTGGAGTCAGCCTAGGGGTGGCATTGCTCCCTGGGGTACCAGCCCTCGAGTCTGCCACTCTGCAAGTCCCTCAGGCACTGCTTGTGTACCTGCACATGGTCCATTCATTACGCTGTCATCAGTTAACCCCTGAACAAGGCAGGCACTTCTCAGGACCCTGGACTGGTACTTTCACTCAGGTCAGGCGTATAGCTCATGGGACCCCTAAAAAAAGGGGATGTGGGCCTCTTGCTCAAGAGATAACATTGAGACACCAAGACAAGCACAGGTCCCTTTGTAACTACAGAGGTTTCATGTCCTCGATGTGGCCTTGCACTGGAGGTGAGGGTCCCCCTACCAGCCCAAGGCCAGACAGTGCAGCAACATGTGCAGGGTGGCCCCAGGCTCTACCAAGACCTTGGTAGGACCCACCAGGTGTAGTTGGGATTCCTTACCCAAGACTACCAGAGCTTATGAATTGGCCTGAGAGCCAAGATCTCCCCAGTAATCGGCTCACCTCACTCAAGGTGGTTTGCAGGGAAAAAAAAAAAAAGCCATATGCTCCTTCTACAGTAGAAGGATTTCTCAGATTCACTGCCAGAGGCGACCTTGGTGGTAATGGCCAACACCATCCAGTTACAAGCTTTCTCTGCTTGCTCTAGGCCATGCTGAGCACTCGGTAGGCATTCCAGGTTTATCCTAGCTGGAAAGGGTGGCTCCATTATACCTGGCAGGAAAACCAAGGAGTGAGGGGTAGTGATGCACATGGTTTTGTACAGGCTGAAGTACAGCCTCTACACAGCAACCCAGAATAAAAAGCCTTGCATAGCAGCTCTTTCAGTTTGAAAGCAGCATTTTATACACCACATACCAAGTCCTTATAGCCGAGAATTGTGTTGTAGCAATTTTAAACACCTCCTGGGTCTGCAGGGAGGGGTCCCAGCTAAAAGGTCTGCAGGCCACCCTGTGTTTGCAACATGGCGTGGTCTCTCCACTCAGCTCCCAACCAGCAACTTTACAGCAGAGCTTCAGCCTGCCCAGCAGTCTGGTGTACCTCCCACTCAGTTTCCTTCTGTTCAGGCCCACTTCAAGACCCGAGCCTCTCGCGGCCTCCTCCAGCATTTCCCCCGACATGTTAATCTCTCAACAGGTCAAATCCTGTCTTAGGATCCAGATCAAGATGATCCTGGAGAACAAGACTCAGAGACCAAGCATCTATCCAAGGCCACAGAGCAAGAGGGTAGTTGAAGCCAGGTTCAGAATCTGGAGCCTGTGGTTCTCATTGCTGTAGTCAGAGTAGTTCTAACGTAACCTCAAACCACGATATGATGTCCAGGCAAGAATTCAGTGCTATGCCCGACTAGACCTAGTCCTCTAGGTCCTGGGAAGCTTAAGTTCTAGAATGATGGACGTGGTCGATCATGCAGAGTGGTAACGAGGGCTCTCATGTCAGCATCTCCACTCCAGGTGCACAGGTGTGTCGAGACTTTTGTCTGATGAGGCCTGTGCTGCTCAGGAGTCTGTTGAGTAGCCTTTGTCAGTGTGCTATCGTCTCACGACCCGCGAGTTCTGTAGAAGATGCCTGGCCCAGTCTTCACACTCTTCAGGGGCACAGAAGCAACCGAGTTTTAATCCATTTGCAAGTCTGGAACTGGTATAGGCTTTTGGTGTTCTCATGTGGACTTTGTCACGAGTTTAATTTACTGACTTTTCCCTTGGTGTCCAGGACAGTTGGGCAGTTCAACCTTCAAGCATTTCCTGGTACATAATTGGGGAGCACTAACGTAACAGGGGTTCATGGGCAACGGTCTCTTGCTCTTCCCTAATCCTTTGTGAATGGGAAGCCCGCTTTTAGGTTCTAGTTAACTCTGACTTCCTGCAATGAGCCCATCCATGTTTCCCAGACAGGGCACGCCTCTGAATGAGGACCCCAAGCTGAGCATGCATTCGTGCCTGTTATCCAACTGTCCCCCTTTCCCTCCTCAAAGCTCTTTGTGCTCAGACTCCAAAATGGGAGGAAACCTTATACCAAATTTTTCCTGAAAAGCCAGTTTTGAATAGAACTTTCTCCCTGCTTCAGTCTCCCAGATTTTACAACCCAGCATCAAGCAGCATAGCCCCATCACCCTGGGAAAGGTTGGCAGAGCCAGCCAAGAGCAGCAGCCAGCCCTGGGCAGCTGGCATTCAGCTAGGAGAGGGGACTCGACTGCTTTGGGCTGTGCTTGTGGTCAGGACTCTAGGGACATCCCAGCAGCAGCTGAGATCCTTCATATCAGGGGTTTCTCTTCCTCACTGCCCCTGTGGTTGGCCTTGCCAGCCTAGAGACATTTGTTAGAAGGAAAAGGTCTCTGGTTTTGGCACAGGGGTGAGAGGATCTGTCAGTCCAATCTGGAGTCCAGTACACACCAAGGATCTGTCCCTTGCCCTCCTTCGTGCCATCCCGTTATCGGAGGCCTGTGTACAAGGAACTCCACGGACTTCGTGGAGGAGGCTGAACCCCTTTCCCTAGGTGATGGGTTCTGCCCACCGGGGGGCTACATGGGTCATTTCAGCTCCCAGGAGGACATCTTCCCTGGACACTCTTGTTCTTGGCTTGTGCGGGAGAGGGGGACAATGTCACCTAGGAATCAGGCAGCATTGATGAAGACCCTGGACTCAGCACCCCGCTGGCCTAGGATCGAGTGGCGATTCCGCCATCGTAGGCTTCCAGGGAGGCGGAGGCTCGAGCTCATCTCCTCCACTGTAAAATGGAGGTGCTGACACCGACCTGGGTCTCGGATTAGAGGAGACCTGCTCGGTACTCAACATGCAGTTGTGGTCGTCTTCACCACGGGAGTAGGCTGCATGGGTCTAGTGAGACCCGTCAGAATGGTCTTGTGCCCAAGCCATCTCAGGTTTACAAAGCTCATTAGTCACTGTAGACTATGCTCTTAATTCCTCATGAACTTCAGAATCAAGTTTTAACTATTGAAAATCTCTGGGTCCATTTGTGAGCTAGACACCCTGGCAGCCCGTCTTGCTTGGCTTCTTTTTATCATTACTTTAAATACCAGTTTGAATCTGAGGCCTACAAGCACTTCTAATTCATCTCTGCAGAAGCTTCCTGAAGTACCCAAACATCTTTGCAGTTCCTAGACTCGTGCAGGTGTGGCCAACGGCACCAGCTTGGAGAACATCCTCCCGTGACCTTCTCCACGATTGCAAAGCAGGAGAAACACCCCTAAACTTAACATTTGGAAACTCCAAGCTCAGCAGCAGTTTTCTAGGGACAGTTGGTCACTAGAATCCATTTAATATCTACCACTTTGTGCTCAGGCTGAGATTTCAAAAAAATGGTGTGAAGATATAGAATCCAAACAGTAGCCTAGAGATACAAGGCCAGTCTTGTTATGTAGGATTTTGGGAGAATGACTGCCTTTTGAATATATGTCACCATCTATAAGGAAGACCCTAGCCCAGGTCAGCCTCAGAAGGACTACTCTGAGGAGCTAGAACAGTCTAGAGACCTGCAGGTAGGTATCAGCAAGTCCCTCACACTGGGCAAATGAAGAGGGTTGGGAGACCTTGATCTACCCAACAGGATAGAAGTTGTATCTTAAGATTTAAGATAGAGAACAGATGTGAGGCTGTAGGACCATCAAGACAAAGCAATTCCGATAATGCGGTTTCCATTTTGATAAGACTAAGGAATGCTCGGGTTTTACAGGGGGCTCCTGGGAACTGGGCCCAAGGAACCCAGCCTCCCCTACCTCCACTGTTTCAGGAGAGGCTCAGCAGGACTCGGATTTGAGTCGGGCTGTGCTCAGACCATCAACCTGGTGGGCTCAAAGTAAGGGTGTCCATTACTGGAGGCCTCCCTGGCCATCACTGGCATGCCTGGTCACTGACTGGCGGAGCCCATGTTAGTAGAGCTGGTTCCAAGTGGAGGTCAAACCCTTAAAGTGGGCCAAGTTAGGGCTTGGGAGTAGGGGCCGACACCCCATCCCCAGATCCATCACGGCTCCAGCAGCCCGTGTGCAACACATTCCTGCGTGAGCTGCTGTTGATTTCCAGCAACTTCTTCGAACAACTAGGTGCTGGTCACTCTGAGATGTTCTGTCCACACCCCATTTCTCTGGGCTCACAGCCTTTCTGTCCAGTCTCTACTGTGGCCACAAGGGCCTGCTTCCAGTTATCTTCTGGAATGCTCCCTTCTCCACGAGGAGACTCAACCCCACCTGTTTACTCCTAGTTCAGAGTCCACCTCCAGAGTTATCTGGTCTCTCAAGTCAGAGCCCACACGCCCAGACCCCGAGTACACTCATCCCTCATGGGACTATCACCCATCAGGTAGGGCGGGCACAGCGATGCTACCATGATAGGTCATCTTACAGGAGCCAGGGTTCAGGTTCTAACCAGTTGTTACTGGTCAAGTGTCCTAGGACGGTCACTGCAGAGCAGTAGCTGAGGGTCTCTACACAGCTGTGTGGTTCTGGATAGGTGGGGGAAAGACGACCAAGGCTTCGGATACTGCCAGACTCCAAGTCTGGGACCAGTATGCACTCTCATCAACTAGGGACTATGGATTGACATCTATTTCCTCCCAGGGCCCCGAGGAAGATAGGTGACTGAGACAAGTGTCATAAGGCAAAGCAGCACATGATGGGTTAACTCAAGCCTTTGCTATGCCATTCAGCCCTGGATGGCTTGTCCCTCAAGATCAGTGACTACTCAAGTTAGCTTATCAGAGCCAGCAATCTCATCCCCCAGAGACTTGGCTAGGGTAGTAGGCCAGGAAGTAGAATATAGAGCAAGAGTGTTGCTCCAGGCCGAGCTTGAGCTCACCTCAATCCCCAGCCTCCAATTCATCATTCCAGCAGTTCCAATGCAAAGGCCCTCCTGTTTGAGCTGCTGTAGGTTCCCGAGACCTTCCATTAAGCCACTCCCACTGGGAGCAGCTGAGCCCATGACCTGCTCCCCAGGGCGGCTTTTTAACCACATCTCTCCATTCACCATAGGTGAGGCCCAAGACCATTGAAAGGGACATGCCTGCAGAGGTCTGAGAACTGACAAGCTCAATTCTGACTCGAGCAGGTCGAGCTCATGGCAGCGGAAGGAAGAGGTCTGAGGACTAGAGGGAGAAAGGGAGCCATGTCCTTGGAAGGACCTCAGGAGGGGTCCATCTGAGCCCTGGGGCTTAGTGTTCCCAGTTAAAATCCACAAATCCCTCGTGACCACAGTGAGGACGTTCTGTATCAGAGAAGACCCTTCAGTGTCCCAGCACAGGTCCGTCCACCCCATTCCCCTTCACAGCCATGACCCTGGTATGTCACACTGGGCGCCAACTCCAGCCTCACGTTGTAGGTTGCCTTAGTCAGCCTTTTCATCATGGCAACCGAAACCCAAGGCAAGAACTTAGGATTTAGGGTGACTTGTGGCTTCAGAGGCCTCAGCCCATGCTTAGAGGAGTCCCTTGCTTGGAGCCTCAGGTGAGGCAGAACATGGCGGCAGGTGTGGAGGAGGAGAGGTCCTCACTGCAGAACAGAGGCCAGTCAGGGACAGTATAAAGACACACCTTCAAAGGCCCACTTCCTCCAGCCACATGGCCTGCCTACAGTTACCTCCCGGACAGTAATCCTCAAGTTATTCATTGGTTCAGTGGATTAGCCTACCAATTAGGTTACAGCTCTCATGGTCACTTGACCTCTGAACATTGATTTCCCCACCCATGAGGTTTTTTGGGGGACAACACCTCATATCCAGAAACCAATACAGATCCTTATCAACTTCCTTTGTCTTTAGATATAGGAGACCAAGTCCTGATGTTCTCTTTTAGGTTCTTAATGACACCTAAGAAATGCTATCAGATGCTGTCTCCGGAGCTGGAGTTACCCCTAGTTGTGTTTAGTAGCTAGTTAGCCAGTGACAACAGCCAGGCATCACACTGGTATGTGCCCCTAACTTGGCCCTCACTCGGCCCTAGACTGGGGGACCCCTCTGGTTCATGGCATCCCGAGTCTTCCAATAAGCCCGTCTCCATTTCGTCTTTAGAGTTTAGCCCTCTGTCTTTCAAGAAACAGGCACCTGCCCTTTTGTTAGCATGACTTCCAGTAATGCCAATGTTTGGCCTTTTTTTTTTTTTAACTCCCCGTTGACAGAGAGAGTAGAGTCAATTTAGCTCAGAAAGCTAGTGTCCCCATGAAGATGGCATTGGAAGCTCAAGGGACTTCCGGTTCTTCCGAGAGGCTGAGGCTTTGAGCCTTGGGTTGGTATCCCTGGGATTACCCCGAGAAACCCAGATGATCATTCCCCTTATATTTCACGACAGGATCTCCCCGGTTCTGGGCCAAGCTCCGAGGTCTACTTTCCCAAAGGCCCCATTGGGTCAAGCAGAGTAGGAGACTTGAATCGGCAATGGCGTTCGAGCTGTGTCAACCATGACAAAAATCCAGAAACAGACCACAGCATCCGTGGGTGCCCACAGCCACCACATGGTCAACACTGCTCTTGAAATCCTTCTCTAGAGCCTTCTGTGTTCAAGGCTATGTTCACAGGCATCTGCTCACAGCTAGTGACCCTCGGGGGGCAGGGAGAGGTGACGGGAGGCAACGGGAGGCAACGGTCAGTTGTGTTCACCTCCGTACACCCCTTTTACTCCTTTAAGTCCAGGGAGACCCGCTCTGACCAACATGGCCACGCCACCAGGATACTTTTCCCTTGAGCCTTTGTTGGCTCTCCAGCAAGACGGACAGGTTGGCTCCACGGGGCACTGCTCAGAATCCTGCTCTACCTGGACACAGCCTTATGGGAAGGGCAGCCCGTGGACAGTTTCTTAGTCATTAGCACACTCCCCCTTTCAGTAAGGGCTTGGGATAGTTAACACCAAGAGAAGGGTCAGAACAGTGGCAGAGGTCCTCAACTGTCAAGCAGCTTGGCCCTCAGAAGGGTCAGGCAGCCACAAGAACTAGGAAGTTTGATTCAGTACAACTAGAGCTCGACTTCTCTTTTTAGCGATGCCGTTTTTTCCCGGTTCCAGATTCAGCTCTAGGACGTCAGGTTTTGCCAGGTCCATTTTCTCATTTTTGTGATTATTGACCCATTTAAAGGGTTCTGCCCATTTGGCAGCATATTCCTCAACTCAAGCCTTGGGAGGGCCACGTGTTCCCATGGGCAGGGTTGTACATCCTGGCCTGGTGGAGGTGGTGCACCAAGGTGGAACCTCACAGCAAGTACTTGAGGGCAAGACATTGCTGGTGACCTTATCACAAGCACTTGAACCAAGGGGTTCCAGACTGGATTCCCTTCTGCCTCTGGGCACCAAGTATTGAAGGGGGCGATGCCCAGACTCTGTAGCTATCTCGTTTCTGCTTTATGTTGCATTCACCCTTTGGATTTGGTTATTCAAGTGCCTGGCGAGGTACGAGGCCAACAGCACCAGTAAAGGTTCGGTCCATCAGTGGCTTAGGTCTGCAAGCATGAGCTCCCAGCCTAACCCTGCAGGCTCACCTTCAGACACCACTCCCCCAAGCTGCCTTCAAGCCTAGAAACGGAAGAGGTTAGAAGGCAGAGGTCAGTGATAAGCTTTATGTTGTCCTAGCAAGGTTCTAGAATGCCGAGGTAGTGTTTTAGCCAACCATCTCAACTCCCAGAAACACCTGAACCAAAGGAAGATTTCTGCAGATGAAACCATTCAAGCATAGCTGGATGATGTGGGTGGCGGAGCATGAACTAATAGAGTCACGTCCCCAGGGAGACATTTATTCAGGCACGAGAACCAACTCGCTCTGTTCAATATTTGGTCAGCAATTTGGATAGAGACACAGGTCTCATCAATAATGGTGCAGTTACTCAGACACAATACGACAGTTGTTTCACTCCAGTCTGCTAATCTTTTACTCCCCTACAACCAAGATTAAATTAAGGTTCGATCAAAACACAAGTCTAAGAAGATCTCAGCAGAAGACACTTAAAATTTCAACTCGCAAAGGGATACCATTAGTGTCAGGAAGGCCGATGCAAACACTGACTGCCTAGACAGTCAGGGCCTCAAAACAATAAGCCAAAGAAGAATAAGCATGCTAGGCCAGGGGACCCTTCATCTGCCCTCTACCAGAATCCCGCCACTGTTGGATCAGGACGCTTCCTCAGTCTGTGCAGTCACCAGCTCTTCATCCAGACCAGTAGGCATTGGAAGCCTGTTGTCCGCAGGAGCAGCACAACTTTGAAACCTGAGTTGGGGGTCCCCTTCCCCTTCTTTCCTCCCTAGCAGCTTTGTGAACTTTGTAGAGCAGGCATTACTACCTCCCGCCTCCTGGTGTCAAGACATAGCAGCCTGTTGTCCGTACTTGGTGCCAGGGGTGCATTGAGCCAGGACTTCAGACTACAATCGGGTGCCCAGCAGTGGAGGCCACCAACTTGCAGCTCCCCAGAATGTCCTTTCCACCCTGTGTCCAGGCTGCAGTCAGGGGTCAGGGCTTAAGTCATGCATTTGCACCTGACCGAGAACAGTTTCTAAGGAGCATGTGATCCTAGAACGGAAGGAAACCATGTTCAGTTTAAGGTACCACGGCCACTCTTGGTCATTAGGGTCACCACTCTCACATGGAGACTGTATACAAGGCCACCAAGTCTACCCGAGACCAGAGACTGTGCCTTGTTAGTGGTTAGGTGGTCACATGTTGCCAAGATCAAGTATTTGTCTAGCGTCATAAGACTCAGGTGGCATGGTGGCAGGGTGTGCTTTCCAAGTCATTGTAGCCTTTTTAAGGCAGGAAACACAAAAGATAGAGACACTTTGATTTCTTACCAAAAGGGGCAGTAGGACTCCAGCGTAGGTCAACAGTCATGATTTAGGACTACAGGGTCAGAGTTCTGATGAGGTATGAGACTGGAGGTCGTGTATGCCCTTAACCTATTCAGAGAATGCTCCCATTTGACAGAGTCAGGAATGGCCAGGAAAGTGGTTCAAGGTCATGTAGAGGGAAGACGAATATCCAGGCTCAATTCCTAGCAAACATTAGTAGCATCATCTCATTGCTATGGAGACGAGCATGTGGTACTGGGACCGGTGCTCCAGGGCTAGAGAGACCAGCACTACCAAGTGCTAAGCATCTGTCTTTGCCAGTGACGTGTAATCCCCGGGGGAAGCTGTTCCCAGCCCAAGCAGGGGTCCGAGGTGAAGTCTGATTAGATTGACATCTTGTTTTCTGGTTTTCACCAGCTCTCTGGAGGCTTCCCATCCCCAGCCCCTGTCCCGTTATCAGCTTTGGGTGGGTGGGTTGATAGGGAGCTTTATCAAAGCCCTTAATAAGTGGCAGCAAGCTTTAAACATTCCCACTGATGCCATTTGATTAGCCGGCTGGGAAAATGCCTGAAGGTGGTCCTGGCTCATCACCGAGTGACAGGCAAGGGTGCTACAGAGAGCTGTAGAAAAGCGAGCAGAGATACCCCCCCACCAGTCCCCAAGTAGAGTTATATAAAGCACCTGGCAACAGGTCTCTGCAGCATCTCATGTGCCATCTACCCGGGTGGCTGTGGGCATCGGGTCTGATAGACACATACAGCAGTGATGCACTGGTAATGCAGATAAGTTAATCGCCTTTGAGCGCAAGCAGGGATAAAGCCCTTGTGCAAATCCTGTCCCACATTCCAGAGCCACAGTTTTAACACTCTGGCTGTAACCATCCGAGTAGCTTCCCTGTTAGTAGGTTGCTGTTTCTAAGTGCACATCTGTTAAGGGCTAGCGTGCAGAGAGGATGCCCGGGAAGAATGAGGATTAGCTGCTCATTGGGCATGAGCCCAGGACGCTAAGGCCTGGGCCTTAAAGGCTCAAAGGAGGATTCAGTAAGGCCAGCCACTGAAGTTCAAGTTCAAGCAGTCACCACAAGTTCAAGCATGTTCAAGGTAAAAGTGCATCAATACCAAGATTCTGGTTTCTTTGCCTCCTTGGCAAGTCCAACTTATACAGACATCTTGCAAGGAACACTGCTTAGAGACATTTATGCCCGATTTAGAACTTAATTCAAGGACATTGACAGGACAAAGACTGTATCAAGATAATTTATACTTGCCCATAAGGCATGATTGGGTTCAAGGGCTCCTGGTGCCCTGGTTTCAAATCCCCTGGACAATTTCCTGGTTATGTTCCATCTTTGGCTCCAATAACTATGGTACTACCCAGTAGAGCATGTGTTTCCTTTTCAGAAAACTCTTTGGCAACACTAATATGGAACCTTCTTGAAGCCAGCACAAGTCCCTTCTGGAGATCCATGCCGTAGAGGTGCCAGTTCCTGAGGGTATGTGTACAACAGGGTTTAAGGGCCAAAAGTCCGAGCAAAAGCAGACTGACCTTGGTTTGGTAGTAGGTGAGTTAAGGGCCACTTCACCCTAGTCAGCTGAGCTATGGCTGGTCGGCTTAGTTTCCTTTATTAGGAAAGCCACCCAACTATGTTGTCTACAAGACAACAAGTCACAGGTGTGACATAACATTCTGACAGTGATCCAGAAGGAGCAGGGATAGCTATGTTTAGGACAGACAAGTCTAATTGCAAAGAAAAGCTTGTCCGTAGTGAATAATGGAACGATGGGGACAGTCCTCCTTAACCCTTCACCTCTCTGTGTCCCCTAGTGAAAGCATCGAGGGGCCAGGCAGAAGCTGAAGGAAGAGACACATTGTTTGAAACATGGACACCCTTCTATTAGCTGTTGGCAGGCCCACAAGAGAGCCCACGAGGACAGTCGAGTGGAACAGTCAACTTCATCTCGTGAAGACTTGCAGTTCGTTCTGCATAGTGCACATTATTATCAAGTTCACCTGGGACAATTGCCAAGGTAGACCACATCTTGGTCTATAGGATGGCCAGGCCCAGAGAAGGCAGCAGATGCCTTCTTGATGGCATTCATATGGGACATGAACCTTGCTACCCCTAACACAAGCATAGTCCCAGGATGTGTGTCTGCACAAAGCATCTATTAGGACTTTAGGTATGGTGCTCCCCAAATTGGGGCACAAATCAGGGTTCTCAAGATGAATGGCCACATCTAGTCATGGCCCTTGAGGAACACAGCCAGGTACATTGCCTGGTGCAAGGAAGGACCCCTGCTCCTGGGCTTGCACTGTTTAGACACTTACAGGGATGACAGTGTTAAGTATCTTCCCAACCAGTCCTGAGGAGATACTAGGTACAAGTCCCCTACCTACTCACAACCCCTTGAGCTGAAACTGCCTGGATCCCACAGGCAAACCAAGCCATGTCTTAAACCACATGACCTCACCCTCCAGACTCAGCCAGCCATGGCCCAATCCGCTTGTCAACAGACCTGAGACCCTGGCACAGAGGAAGGTGCTGAACCAAGTTCAATGTGTGTGAATAAAACACAAGGCATCTCAAGGATAGAGGTTGAAAGCTCATTTTCCCTTAGAACAAGCTCAAGGGATTCAAGCCCTCTGGATTCCAGGAAGCCAGGCCTGTGTCAAGCTACTTCACTGGCGTCCAGTTTCCCCGGGACACTGGACACAATTCCTTCTACTTGCAATTCCATGCTTAGGTCCGTCCATAATGGAGCCCATTAGCACACTTCTGTCATGTGCCACTCCCCTTAACTACAAGGGTCTGCCATGTTGGGAACATGGAGGACACAGCCAGCTTCCACCCCGTCAATCAGGCTGCAGAGTAAAGCAGGATGCACATGGAGATTAAAATATGTCAAGAGACTGTTCACATGATTGGTTGCAAATTGCATTTTTGCAGCAATTTGGAATCTCAATGGGAAGAGTCAAGCACCTTGACATTGAGATTCCTCAACCTGGCATGACTAGGAGATGTGAGTGGCACTTCACTCGGGTTCCTTGACTCTGCCTGGGTTTCCACCTCTGCGATAGGCATGCAGGTGGACCCTATGCTTCACTGGGAGATTCAGAGATCATTTATATTATATCATGCTAAAGTCACTCAAGGCCTTCTCATGTGCCACTTAGGAGTGCCACCATTTCAGTTCAGTTCCTTTAGAGGATGCGCCTCTCCCAGGATGCAGCCCGTGTTTTGATAAGTTCTTCAGCTACATTGGTTTGACTGTGTGGAAGAGTGAACATGCCCTCATGCATCCACCCCTAGAATGTGAAGGTCTTCAATCCACTTCAATCTAAAGCAGATCTGTTTGATGTCAGCAGCGGATAGTCAGGGGACCTGGGCCAAGTTGGCAGATGGGGAAGCATACAGCAAGTTCAGGCCAACTCTGACACTTGAGATCATCTCAGTCTAGACCCCAAGAAAACACATTAGGTTAGCATTAGCCCTCCCACGAGTCCATTCTAGGGCCAGGCACGTTCATATAATCGCCTTCCTACCAGCTTGCCATTGCACAGGTGAGGCTAGGTCTAGGGTCATGGAGTTACAGTGAAGACCAGTCTGACCCCAGAATGGTGACCACAGTGGGTTACTATGGGAGTCCTCCAAACAGAGGACTTTTGTGCCTTTGCCTTTCTGTAGCATGATTCCAGAGTTCCCTCCTGAGGGAGGCCAGCGGCATGGACAGAGTTCTCACATCCAAGTTTAAATCCCAGACACTCAGAACCTGTGCTTTGGGAACCCACTTCCACCACAGAACTCATGGTGGAAAGAGGCTTTAAGAATGCAGTCAATGTGGAAATGTGGCAGCAGGAAGTCCCTTCTGAGGGCACATGAGGTAGCCAAGAAGCCGACATGCACTTTCCTAACTCTCAGCATCTCAGGGAATGTAACAAAGCCTGGTGTCCAACTCCAGGTCAATTTCAGCTCTGCCCACAAGACTGGCTTTGCTGTGAGGTGCTTTGAATACTGGTCACTTCAACAAGAAGTAAGGGCACAAGTCAAGATCTTTATTCATCATTTGAGCAAAAAGGAATTGATCCCCTGTGAATTCAAGTGTTTAGCCAACCTGTACCCAAGAGATTGGGTAAGCTTTGAGACATGTCACTGACACATTGCGAGTCATATTCAGTGCATAGGTGTATCTCGTCTTCCCTTCCATGTTTAGTCTCCCAAGCTAATGGGGACCTTGCGGTGGACTGTGTATAACACAAGGACTTGTAGGTCACAGAGCACATCCGACTAGATGGATTGTCCCGTTGTCCATAAAAACTGAAGTTTTAGGCAGCCATAGTGGGTGGCCTCTGTAGGCCCTCAGCTTCTAGAGGAGCTGTCGAGATCAAGTCCCAGAGGCACACTGGGACAATTCTCACTTGCATAAGTGAGTACTTCCTGGGCAGTGCTAGTGGCTGCAGGCTCACCCATAAGGGAATTTGGGGATGGGGTCTAGGGAGCACATTCAAGCCAGCATTGGGTTTAATGTTTTTTGATTTTGACATTCTCTGCATTGGAAGAGCTGACCATTGGGTGTATAGGCAGGTCCACAGGTACAGGACTCTGCCTACATGGCCAGCGCTAGAAGCCAAGGAGTGTCCGCTGGCTTCTGCCCGTGTTCACACCTGGCCTGAAGCAACAGTCTGGGCCCTGCACGTGAGGTTTATGGAAACTCGAGTTTCCTAGTACCTGTTGGACAGTCCTGGCTGCAGTCCTCCCACTGTCTCAGGTATTTGAGCCATGCTTCAAGTAGTTGTGTGTTTACTGTCCAGCCCCCTCCTGGTTTGCTCTCAGCCCTTACCTGCCTGCGCCTGGGCTTGGGTTTAAGGTCCCAACAACAGAGCTTGATGAAAGACACAACTTACTGCCGCCCTCCCTCCCCTAGATTTGTCCGATCACCTGGAGGCCAGAAGGACAGGCTGGGAGTGGGACAGCAGTCATTCCAGATTTGACGTTTCAAGGACAAGCAGGTGACTAGACGTTTTTGCTCAAGGTTTAAGACTGGGGGCATGTAGAAGTGCTCCACCTGCCATCATGGTGGGCTATGAAGTCTCCAGGTTTAGAGGACTCCCTTCAGAGCCTCATTCAACTTTTGTAAGCTCTCAGCGAGTGGCTCCCCTTACAAGGGCACCACCTATTTCCCAGCAAACATCTTTATTTTCCTTTAGGTAGCTTTTTATTGGGTACAAAGCTATAACAAGAATTTGTAGCCCAAGTCACAAGTGCTCTTAGAGAACAACCTTCAGCACTTGCAAATGGAGTCCAGACCTCAGGAAGAGTTGGGGGCATCAGTTTACTTCCTTTACAAGCCCAAACTGATGGTATTTCATGGAAAGATCCTCAGGCTTCCAAAGTAAAATCTCAGGCCAACTTAAGACTCAGACATGGAAATGATTCTCAGGTCTTCAAATCTAGCTAGCACCTACTCAGTACTTGTCAATGGCTCATGCAGGATTTAGCAGATTGAGTGGTTTAAGTCCCTAGTCCCTGCAGAACCCTGTCTAGTTACAGGCAGCCACATGTACAAGATCGTTAGGCAACAGAATAACCTGAATCTTCAAGTTAGACGGTCAGCCCAGAGTCACCACGATAGGAGCCTCAAATTCTCACTTGCATCTACCCAGTGTCCTCCCCCCCACTCGTCCTTTGCTTCAACAAGCCTTAGAGTGTGAGCAGCACTTGCATTAGTACCTTTGACTATTGGAAGGCGGGGCTACAGGAGAGGTTTATGGTAACCCGAGATGGACCCAATGCCCTCTAACACAAGTTGTCACTCAGGTGACAATGGTGACGTTTAAGCAGTGTTGAGGCACGATTGTTCACCCCTTTAAGTTTATACCAGTAACTTAGAAGTCAACCTCTTGCTAGTGTACTTCTCCCCCCCCCCCAAGACTCACAGCCCTGTGGACAGTGCCACCCACTCCAGCTCAGAGTCCCTCTATTCCAACCTCTAAGGAAAGAGAAGGCTCAGGAACATTTGCAGATGCCCATTTGCTGGCCTGTATCCCAGATGGGGAGGTTGAGAAATGCCTCTCCAGGAGCACCAAGACCTTGGTCAGAAGGAAGAGGCTATCTTTGTTCTGGGGATGGCCAGAGACGCCACCTAAGGAGGTTCTGTACTGCCACCTTGGAGAACCAGGGCAAGGATGTAGGTCTTCCAGGTGCAGAGACTGTCACGCACAGTATACCTTAGTGAGGTGGAGAACTTGGGTGTACCTGGTGCTCGAGGGAAGCCCACATTGGGGCTCATGTGTTCATTTCCTCTTCTTTCCTCAAAGGAAGCAACTGTCCACAATGGGTGTCAGGGCATCCAGAGACTCTAGTCCCTGGGAGAAGGCTAGCCAAAGACAGTCACATGTACACAATTGTTAGACTGGTAACTGACACTAGCCTAGCTGTTCAGTTGATGGGGAGAGATCAGTTCCCCCTAGAGAGAAATTCCAAGCCCAAGTCACCCAGTGTTCACTTGGGTGGATCATGTCCACCTCCATTCTTTAGGATGGTAGAGGGTCAACCCAAGCCACACATGACCCTCAAGGTATGCTTTTAGGAGCCACCATGTCAGTCCACTAAGCAGGGCCATTGTGTTTTATTAGCAAAAATAAGATGGCAATAACCTTACGATTTTCCAAGTTCCTTAGTTCAAATGCTCCAGGGCTATCTCCCCCTCTCTCCTGGGGGTAAGATGGAGGTGAGCTTTTTGGTTAGGAAACTGTTCCATTTCCTCTTCAGCTGATTTTAGGAGAAGAGACTCCGACTCACCCAGAGTCCAAGATGGGTTGATGGGTCAGGGAAGGCCCCCATTTATTGGCCCATCTGTTGTGCAGGCCATCTGTCCCCATTAACTCGCGAGGGTTTATGGTTTTTAATCTCTTCCACATACGTGGTATATTCCACTCCACGGTTTTTGTAGCCCACATACTTTCATGTTCTGTTTTCCCGAGTTATGACCCAGGACATGTACATACTGCAGTACTCCCTCTTGCTCCCCCTAACAAGCAAACAAGCTTTTCCCTCCAAACACCAAGTGGTGCCAGGATCCAAATCCAGCATCAACCCAATGACGGTTGCTGGAGCCAAGTGAAATCTGACCCGAGGTCTGCACACCTACCCCTAGAAGTGATCTCAGGGAAACCAAGGTCCACCAGGCATATTTCAGAAGGAAGCCAGCAGGATGGCTCTTCAACCCCAAAGCTATCTCATCTGAAGTACCAACTGGGAGCCTTTTTTGGGTCTGATTGGCAGTTCTTGGGGAGATGCTACAGCCAGACCCATCTTCCCCAGATGTCTATTTCACTACCTTGAGTTTCTAGCTAGTGTTTTTAAGATTCATTTTTAAGAATCAAGGTTTATTCTTTAGGAGCATCTAGTGAACTTCTGAGGGGAAGCATACGTTAAGGTTTGACAGTGGGATGTCTTGCAGATCAAGGGCTTCCGTGTCTACCCAAGACTGCAGGTCAGAACCTGAGCCCATGACTCCCGAGTTCTGCCCTCTCCATACGCCAGCTTCAGTTTCCTTCATAGGTCATGCCACCACCCAATGTTTCAGTTGGGTCTTGAAAACTTTCTGCAAGCAAGGGCATTCTCTGCCACATCTTCAGGACCTAGGAATCTGGTGCACAGGCATTTGCTGTTGAATGGTTTACTCAGGTGTTTCCAGGCATCAAGAAGTTTGAGATGCATTTGTGTTTTCCAGAACTTAAGACTTCAAGATGTGAAGTCTTAGGAAGTTGGGGGGAGGTGGTTAGATGCCAGCCATGATTTGATCGTTTTCCACTCCAGTCTTTGTAGTCCCAGATCGAGATGCAAACCAGGGCCCAAGCACATCTGAAACATTGTGGTTGATGTAGGTGCCCGAGCAGCAGTATCTAAAGGACCGGTCACTACCCTTGGCAGCACCTTGCAAGTCAATGCCCTTCGATGTCTCAGAAATGTCTACATCCACTCAAAGTCACTACCCATTGTGATATGGCAGCCAGAGAACAGTACCCCCCAAGGGCTGAATGACCTAAGTAAGCTGAATGACCTCAGATAAGGTTGAGGGCGAGGAGGAAGACTCCACAGAACTAAAGCCATTCACCCTCAAGGTGAAGAGGATGACCCAACTCAGATGCTCACCTGGCAGCCGACCACTGGCAGAGGCTCATTCCTTTTCCTGTCACTTAACATCTTGGAACCTTATAAGAGCCATTGGGAACAAGGCCCAGACCTGAGCATGAATCCGACATTCAGACCAGGTCTTAGGAGAACTTAGTTGTAATAAGGACCCAGGAAGGTATTGACCTCAGGTCAAGTGGTACCACTTATAACCTCCCAAAACATTGATGCGAATGCCTAGGGCAACTTTCCCCTCTAACCTCTTATCCACCCCGAACTTCAGGGCATGCACTTCAGCCAAGACCCTTTTTACCCCTGGCACTGGTGTGCAGTTCTCAGGGAGGGAGCTTGCACCCGAGTTTGCCAAGCAGAGCTATTGTTCTAGCAAGTGCCACATGGGTAATTGAGGACTGAAGCTTACTACAAACCATCCTCAGAGGACCCGAAGTTGCTACTTATGTTGGACTGTGTTGAGATATTGAGCCCTCTGCTAGAGCTCATGGAGCACTATGATGGATCAGTAATGTCTGCCACAGATTCTAGGACTGCCCCCAGGCCCTACACCTTGAAGGTCAGAGAGTGGGCACTGCCCAAATATCAGACACTGATCCCAGGAAGGGAAGTTTGGGGCAGGAAGGAGAGCTTCCCAGGAAGGGAAGCAAAGTCATCAGCTGATGAGTTACCATTGCATGCTTTATGGTACAAAGTGTCATTTTCACATCCATCATGGAATCATTAGGCTAAAAATGTTTCTTCAACCAACTTTCACCTTGGTGCTTGGCCTTACTGGAGGGAGGGAGGGTGGGAGGGAGGGATGGATACAGTCTAGCCCAAGTCACCCATCTGACCCATAGGGGGCAGCACCCACCAGATGTAGGGCTTTCCCTATAAGGGACTGAAGGGACTCCTCACTCAAACTCCATTGTCCACTTACTCACAAAGCCACATCCACAGGGGGACAAGCTCTGAGCATGGAATCCGCTGGTGCCTGCAGCACGAGCTGCGGCATACTGGAATTAGAGCCTGAAGCATGGCTTCTGCACCTGCCCTGAAAAATGCTGAGACCTAGAGCAAAGACAGTCAGTCCCCTAGGCAGTGGGAACACGCACCCATCTCATGGCATATCTAAGCCCCCGCAGGCTGCAGCAATAGAAAAGCAGGATTCATCCCTTCCTGATTAGTCCAAGGGATCAAGACTCAAGTCCCCAGAGATCCACCTTCTCCTATGTGCCTGGTATTACAGGACCATGGGTACAGTTGGAGAGAAGACCCATCCTCAGGCAGGGGATCCCAGCTGCCTCTGTAGTAGGCAGGAAGAGGCTCCCCGCTGTGTGCGCATGCCCCACTTGGCTTGGGCTAGCACCTGTGCCTGGGATCAATACACGGTCAAGGAAAAAAATGCCCAGGGTTGGCCTGACCTCATCTCAAGATCCCTCTCCATCTACATGTTACAGGAAGGCAGATCCAAGGCCCAACGAGGCCTAATATTGCCATTGGTGGCTTGAAGGTCGTGGCAAGGCCAGGCAGATGTTCTCAGGCCTTTAGGGGCTGGTGAGCCCCAAACGACAGCCAGGGTTGTATTCCAGTCATTCATTGCAAGGACCAGACTGCTTAGGAGTGGCATCACCCCTAGATCTTTGAGGCAGCCACTAACACCTCGATTTTATCTTTGGGAGACCAGGTCTCAGCCGTTGTGCACTTAGGTTGCACAACCAGCCCAGAGTCACTTACAGAGGAAAGAGGCTCATTCCTCTTGAGGTTCCAAGACATTAAGTGACAGAGGATGAGAGCCATTGAGAACAAGGCTCCAGACCCAGCATGAATCCAACAATACGGCCCACAGAGTGGAACTCGGTCTTCAGTTGCTAGTGTGTGGTGCAGCAAGAGGAGCCCAGGGCGTGGGTCATGTATGCTGCCTCTTTCTTCCCAGCACTTGATATAAGTGACCCCAAGCTTGCCTGTAGCTATTTGAATCCCTTTGTGGTAAAACCTTAGGGATAATGCAGATCAGGGAAGCTGGGCTTCCATTCTGCTGGAATGGAAACAGAGGCTTAGAGCACACCCAGGCTTTTAGCTCAGGGGTGAGTCGGATTAACTCGTCCAGGCCCCTGGAGAAAGGGATTAGGTACTCGATACCTCAGTTGACCAATACTCGACCACAACTCTGTCTTCATTCACCCAGGTCTGGGCGACTTGGACTGCACAAACCTTCTTGGTACCAGTGTTTAGGTCTGGCATCTCTCTGGTTTGAGAGAAGCTCACCCTCTCATCAGTTCCTGCCATTCAGTGGCTTAATGGACTTAAACTTGTCCCCTTAGAGAACCTGTCCAGTAGGTGGAAACCCAGTGTGAAGGTCCACATTTGTGTGCCCATGGAACCAGAAGGTGTGAGCTAGTTCAAAGGGCATCCAGATATGGAAGATTCAGAGGGAGGGAGGGAGGGTTCCATAGGGTATGGACCACACTGGACACCACCTGGCATCTCTTCCATGGGGCAAGAGCTGCCTGGAGACCTAGCTAAGGCCTCTAGGTCTCTGGTTCCCCAGAATGCTAGGGTTCTCTTGCCATCTGTATGCCAATTCTAGCTGACCCCAAGGACTGCATGTGGGTGAGTGTAAGATTTTAACTCCAAACCTAACACAGCAGAGGCACTTGCAGCTGTGGTCTACCCCAAGAGACTCCTTCCACTCTGTAGTGGAGTAGCTGAGGCTTCTTGCCTCTCCTGGAGGCTTGGCACCTCGAGCTTCTCCCTTCTACTCTAGGGGAAACAAGGATCTCCGGCTTGATCACTTTGCTGACATCACTGTTCCTGCCGAGCTTAGTGCTGAGAAAGCCCAGCCAGCCCACCTGTGTTCATTCACCTGGAAACAAGTCAACACATGATCTTGAAGCCCATCGCCATCCAGGAAGTGCAGTTGTCCCACTCCATGGAGGTGCTGATCACCCCTGCAGGACCAGGGCATCTGCCTGCCTCCCTGCTCCAGGCTTTGCTCCATCTGCCCCCAGGCCCTCTATCTAGAGAGCGTTCAGTCTGTCACTTCTTGGGATTTAGTACAGCAAGTCTTTGGCTAAGAGGGACGTGGTTGTGGAGACCTTCCTAGGTCTCCTATGGGTTCCCAAGTCCTGGTAGACAATATACCACTTATTCTCGGGCTAGACGTTGGTCAAAGGGAGGTCTGGCTACTGAGGCTGGGATTTCTCAGCAACTGATGCATGGTAAATGCCAAGTTCTAGAAGACATGAGCAGGGGCTACACCTCGTGAGAGCCTGCAGCAATGCTAAAAATCAAGGCTGGAATAAAGGGCAGAGTCTAAGGCTGGATCAGTCTCAACAGATCCCACAGGCTGCCTCTACCAAGGCCCAGGTGCCTGTGCCTTCATGTACTTAAGCCAGTGCTTTCTAAGATGGCCAGACAGCTGTTCATCCTCCTTCCCTTCCTCCCCAATCAATGCTTCTCAGAATGAGGAGAATGCATTATTTATTGCTAATGGAATTAGAGTTACTCAAGGCACCGATCAATCAATGCAGATGCTTTCTCAGGAAAGTGGGAAGGGAGGAGCTATATATTCGAGGCTAACACCCATGAGCCAGAATCTGGGCGGCAGTCCCAGCCCAGACACCAAGAGGCTGCCTTCCTAGGTGGGCCTCAGTTTCCCCTCTTCATACAAAAAGGGATCAGGCCAGGTGGCTCAAGGACTTTCAGATCTGAGAGACTGGTAGGGAGTTTTCAGGAACTGTTCCAAGGACAACTAGGAGTTGCTAGGACAGTTGAAACTAGTTAGTTTAACTAGCTCAGGCGCCCCCAGAAGTTGTTTGGGAAAAACTGTTGCTTTTATATGAATGACTCACTCACCCAGAGGCGACTAAATCTGCTCCCTATAATCAGCACAGCTTTAGACTTTTCTGCCCTGGGTCAGTACTGATCTAATTCAGTAGAAATAATTCATGCTTCGCCCCTTCTCTACTCGGGATTTCGATTATAAATCTCACCTATTTGGGTCTGGTGTCGAGAACCACAGCCGAGTCGGAATGCCCCTGGCATTTTTCCAGAATTAATGGTTGCGAGGTGAGCCATTAAGATGATGCTGGATTGCTTTGTTAACATAAATTTGACACATAATTGGGCTGTTAGCCATCCCTTGAGGGAGTACTTTCCATTCATATCTGTGATCAGGACCTTCATGATTCAATGCTGGGACAGTAATGCAATACATGGACTATCCTCAGGATGAATTTGAATTGAAAAAAAAAACAATCTTTAATATCTATAGCTAAAAACATACCAGGTTTTTGGCAAAGCATACAATTGGGGAATCCCCGATTGATCAGGTTCCATAATAACCATCTCATTAATGGCTCTTAAATTTTGCAATAATCTCCATTTACCAGATTTCTTTTTGATGACAAAAAAGGGAGTATTATGGGGAGATATGGAAGGTTGTATATGTCCCTCTGCTAATTGTTTGAACAGGTCATGGGCTGCTTATATCTTTTCTTTAGTCAGGGGCCACTGAGGAACCCATACTGGTCTTTCTGATTTCCAAGTAATTTTTATTGTCTCAGTGACCCCTCCTGAAATTCAACCCATGTCTATCTATTTCTTGATCTATTTGTATTGGTGCCACTGTACTTTGTCCCTTTTCTCCTAATCCTTTTCCTTTCCTAAAACCTTGCCTAGCCATAATAGTGGGCATATTTGAATTGTTGTTATTTGTTAATGTCAAACCTAATTGATCTAGAACATCTCGCCCCCATGAATTTACAGAAAGATGATCCAATACATATGGCTGTATAGTTCCTTCACATCCTTCAGAATCCTTCCAATCTAATACCATTGCACTTCTATGGGGATTAGTCACCACTCCTAGTCCCCAAAGCATTTGACTGGCTTGTTGTAATGGCCAATGTTTCAGCCATTCTTGAAGAGAGATGATGCTAAGGTCTGCACCTTGTCCAGTAGCCCATTAAATTCATATCCTTGAATATTTAGTTTTAGCATTGGGCGAGAATCTAAATTTAAAGAAAGCAAAGCCCAATCTACACCTGTGGAGCCTAATCCCCTGGAACCTCTTTCTATAGTGTGGCTGAAAATTTATCATGCAGGCTGGGTATTATTAATAACTACTATTCTATCTCCTGGTGAAATTACTGATATATCTCTTGGAGAACTAGCTATATTTTTATTTCACCTTCATAATTGGGATCAATTACCCCAGGACTTATCAGAAGTCCTTTTAGAGTAGAGGAACTGTGTCCCAATAATAAGCCCACTGTTCCTTGGGGAAGAGGTCCTTTTACTCCTGTGGGAATGCTTTGAACTCCCATCTCTGGAGTTAGTACTGCTCTGGCAGAGGTGCAGATGTCCAATCCTGTGCTTTCTCTGGTTTGTCTAGTGAGGAATCTAATTGATAATGTGTCCTGGCACTACCCTGATGGGGTTGCTGGGTTCCTCCAATGCTCTGTGTATTTGTGGTTTTGGGCCCCAGAGCATTGGGCCCCCCTGTCTGTTTTTTGGCAATGGAGCCCAATGCCTTTCTCCATGATATTGGGGGTAAACACCTGGTCCTTGCCTGTTTTTTGATACCGGAGTACCCAATATGGTGGTTTGAGAACGGCATTCATTAGCCCAATGTCTCCCTCTACGGCATTGTTCATGGGCAAATACCCAGTATTCTACTCCTTTGATACCTAGCTTTGTTAAACCCTCGTCCTATGGGACAATTCCTTTTAAAATATTCTGTTTGTTCACAATTGTAGCATGTTTTTGGCCTGGCATCTAATGCTTCTTGTACTGCAGCTGCCAAGACTTGGCCCTGTTCATTAATGTCTCTACATAATTTTATATATGTATTTAAATCTCCATGTTTCCATGGTCTAATGACCTCCCTGCATCCTTTGTTTGCTTGCTCAGGGACAGCCAAGTGGCAACTCAGGCTGGAGGACCTGTTGGCAACACTGAAAGATGGTAACTGGAATGTTGGGCCCTAGCATCCGAACTGCTCCTGAGGAGGAGGGTGACCTGACAGTCATGTGAGGAAGCTAGATCAACACTGGAGCCACTTGTTGTGTGTTGACTCAGCCTGTTGTTTCTTTAAGTCAAGGGCATTCTGTAGCAGTAGGTAGTAAGCTTCTGGGTAGTGACTTTTCTTTCTCTCACTTGCAAAAATGTATCGAGTTGTGTCCCAGGATGTCTTATGCCCCTTAGAAAAAGGATTAGCTAGGAGCAAGCATCTCATCTGGAAGCCATGTTCAGATGGAAGTGTCTCCAGGGCAGTCCCTCATCCACTAGCCCTGTCAGGGACGCCCTATGTGCTCCCCCAGGAGGTACACTAAGACCCCGCACCCCAGGGCATGCTAGTGACACGTTTCCAGGTCAGGTTAGGACCTGAGGTGTGTGTAGAGATGACGACATCCCCTAAAGCCATAACCTCTGACTATGGGTCCTATTGCAAAAATAGACCATCAGGCTTTATTCAAGTCTGTCTCCTTAATCTTCCTGGTCAAGAATTCTGTGGAACATCCCATTGTATGGGATCAAGTCCGTGAGTGAAACATCCCATCATCCTGATCCATACCTGGATTCCCCAGGTATCCCAAGTGATATCTGAAGGATTAACCATAGGTGGTTAGAGCAGATGGTTTTTAAGCAGAGATCCCAAAGTTTACTCCAAACACTCAATGGTGTTGCCTTTGGATTTTGGGATTATCAGCATCATGTTTGTCGTTTTAGGTCATTTGCCATTTTAGGAGTTGTTTTATCTGGGGGTTCCGTGTTTAGATTCTGAGGCAAGGCTGCTTAGCTGACCATGAGCGCGTGTGCCTGCCGTCAACCCCACCCCAGCTCAGACTCCTGAGCAGCTAGTGAGAGTCCTCTTGTGGCTATAAAGCTGCTGAGTGCAGAGAAGGGACTGTTCTCCACTGAGGGATGGCCTTGTCGGTGTGCCTCCTGTTACCCACAAGGAGTCCCTTGTGTGATGTACTAGTGGGTAGAGGTGCTTGGACTTTGTGTAGACCTGTCCTTTTAGGGACAGTTTATACTCGTTTGATAATGCATTAGCCTAGGACTTAATGGCATCCTGATATATTGATGGCTTGTGCCTCGCCAACATGCAGAGTCAGGCTTTGATGCTGTTTCCTTGAAGTGCCTTCCCCCCCCCCCACACACACACAGTACGCTTGCATCTCAAGTGGTTTAATTTTTCTGGTTAGTTTTTAGCCACAGAGGCTCATGTATTAATCCCTGACCAATGGCTGCCCCATCTACATGATCCACCCGAGTCCAAGAACACTGAGGATTTGTGGGAAGAACAGGTTCCTATTGGATATGGATTCCAAGGCTTCAAGAAATAAAGCACATTGGAGAAGGAAAGAGCCTTTTCATGGACTAAGTTTAAGGTGTATTTGATAAAAATCTGAGCTGGGTCTGGCCCAGCCTCCCATACCCCTCACTGAGACATATGAGGTCTGGGCTTAGCTTCAGGGATTCTAACCCAAGAATTGTGATCACAACTAGTCTGTTATTTTCTCAAAAAAGAGCCTGTTGTGGCCAAATTTGACAGCAATACATGCTACTACTGTGCTGATTAGTAAGGCCTCAAAGTTAACCTTGAAACAAGGTCATGAGGTTCAGACACCAAGTCCAGGCAGTTTATGAAGGGTCAATAGGGGTTCACAGGGGAAGGGAGGATATGTCAGGCCATCTTGTTAGGGTATTAGATCGACCCCACTTTGATCCAGTCCTAGAAAGTACCTCTTGAGATCCAGGGTTGAGTGGCTCTGGAGATGGGCATTTCGAAGAAGTTTTCAGAAAGACCAGATGCACTGTGGTCAGTGGCTCTAGTATCATAGAGCCAAGTGCTCACCCCCCATGCCAACACCTGAAAGGTGAACCCACTGACCTTTTTCAGGTCTTGCAATCAGGACAGGAAGTCTTGAATTTCTACAGATTAAGTATGTTTCTAGGACATATGTTCTAGAACATACCATGATTGTGCTATTTGACAATAAACATGGATGTTCACAGTTAAGCACTCTCCAAGAAGTACAAGGATTTATGGCTTCTGGAGAGGACCAGATTCTAAGATGGCTGCAGTTCACTGCAAGGGCCACCAAGAAGGTGGCCCTTAGCCAAGGCAGTGGATTGCCAGATAAGACTGCAAGTTTACACCTCAGTCACAAGTCCCCACACAGCTAAGTTCACATTTAGTTCTTTTAATACTCAGGTATTCCTCTATGGAGATATAGAAACAGGATCAGCGAGGACACTACATTGATTCAGAACTGCTCACAGGTACAAGATTCCCAGTGATCAATGCAGACATATCCCTATGACCCACCCCTTAAGGTGCACCCACTGGGACCCGGCAAGGGCCACTCACTGGCATGAATTCCTGGGATTGTTTACAGGTTCAGTATTTTTCCCCAGGATGGATACTAAGCTTAGTTTGAATTAAGATCCATTACGTGTCTTGGGCTCCCAAACTCCTCCAGAACTGTCAAGGGCCATCGCTTCTTGCAACAAGGAAGTTTCTACAGCTCTTGGAAATCACAATTAGTTTGATATCTTGTCCTTGGACAGGAAAGCCAACTATGTCCTCCAGCAAATCCTGGCCATGTAGCACCAAGAGACTTGGAGTCCTCACCACCCATTTAGGTGCCCAAGCGACCCCAACCAGCAGCCCAAGTCGTCCTCTTGGGGGTACTTAGGTCAACCCTTCTTAACCACTGCTTGGTTTGGAGATACAGACCATGGCTTATGAACTTGGTCAAGCCCCAGGAGTTTAGCTGGAATTCCCTTTTTTGATACCGTTCTTATGGAACTATAACCAGGAAGACAGGTCGTCTATGGAGAGTCATCAAGAGACCAACTTCAGCCTGAATAAGGATCCTCAGGGGATACTGGCCCCAACTGCTTTAGAGTTGGAGTTCCCCGGTGGGTTCACTTAAGGGTAAGACTTGTTCTAGACAATCCTCCACAGGTTTCTCTAGGTTTCCCCAGGCACTGTGCCGAGGACCAAGTTCCTTGTCAAGGTTGCTCCACCAGGAGACGCCGACTGGTGAGATAACTCGCAGTGGCCCCTGTTTAGTTATTCAGACACATGGGGACCTTTCTGGTTTTGAACTCTGCATCACCCATTGTCCCCTCCGGAGCATGTGGGGGGACAAGACTAGGACAGCCTCCCTGTATCAGCATGAAGCAGCTAAAGGTAGACCCTGGCCCCTTAAGTGGGGATAGATTGCTGGGGGAGGGGGAGCACAGAGGGGAAGTTAGTTGACTCATGGCCAGACAGCTGACCCCAGGAAGCCTGGGTTGTGCCACCCTCAGCCACTGTCAGCTTTGTGTCATTGATGCCAGGGTGCCCTTCAGGTGTTCCCTTGAATAACAAGGACTCGTCTTCCATGGGTTGGATGCCCCAGGACTGCATTGACACTCACTGCAGATACCAGCCCACAGGGAACTTGGAAAGATAGGCCAACCTGTGCCGAGCCCAGGGGAGTGACATGGGGTCTCTGTTCATGGCCCATTTGAATCAGTCTGAGGAGTGGGAAGAATTGCAGAGATTCTGGCCATGTCCCTTCCCCCATCAGCAACTACCAAGCCTGGTTCTTGTACATTCCCACCTTTGAGAGTGACACCAGCTGTCATGCGGCATTAACTGGAGGGACAGTTTCTGCTTCTAAAGGAACTCAGTGCACTCAAGGATGACCTAGCATGACACATAACGTGTGCACCCTCATGGCCATTGTCAGCTGTGGTCAAGACAGGCAGGCCAAGGCAGGGGGACAGGGCCTCTCCAGCATCTTCGATTCCTGCCAGAGGTGACCTCCTATCAGGAAGGCTACGTGACTCTCAGGTGCAGGAGTAAGCCGCCCCCCAAGCTGTTAGGCAGTGGAAGATGGGGACCAATAGATAAACGGTCCTCGTCGCACCTCTAGGGTACTTGCTGACTCCCAGATGGCCCCATTGGGGAGCCTCATTGGATTACTCCACCTTGTTTTGCCTTTTAAGCCACTTCCTCCTGTGCCTCAAGGTCACCTGAGGTCATGCCCGACCCCTAAATGCTGGCCAGGTTTCACTTTCACAGGTCGAGATTTAAGGACACTTGCAGTAGGAGGCCAGGGCACTGATCCCCCTCAAGGGGAAGCAAGATCCAGCATGGCAGACATTCTTCCTGTAGCTTGGAAGATGCAGGTGACCTCGTTTTGGGAGTGGTATGTTGAAGGGCATCTCCCCGTTCTAAGATTGTTCAGTGTTTTAGTGGACTGTCCCGACAGGTAAGAAAGCTCACTTACAGGGCATCAGGGTTGGGGAGGGAAGTCAAGATCAGGACGTCACATGCCCACTGTCTAGTCCTGGAGGTGTTAATGCCAAGCCCTAAGCCTTTAGGCACACTTCTCCAGTATCCAGAGAAGCCCTGGTTAGTCTTTTCAATGATCCCAGCTGATTGCTAAGAACTTCAACCAGGAGCCTGCTCAAGGTTAGGAGCAAGGTCAAAGATAATCGTCGTCCTTGACCTTTTGTAAGGCCAAGGACTATAGCTTCTTTAGGAGACAGCTCGGTTTAGAAAGATGGCATAAAATCTGAAGAGGCCCACGTACCTGCAGATCCCACTCACCCGACCCCCATGCAGCACAGGTGGGGTAGCTATGCCTTCTCATTAAGGAAAAGGCTTCTAGGATTTGAAGCCAGCTCAGCCCAGGACTTGTCCTTACTGCTTGACCTGGCTTCTCCTTTTAGCGCCAGATATGAGATGAACTGAAATCCCCTTCAAGGGCTGCAATTGAGGGGAACTTATGACCTCATAGTTGACAGTCAGGAAGTGTTCAACATGAACAAGTCCCAGGCACCACCACACCCTGTTGGTCAAGAGGTCCTCAAAGCTCCCTCCTGGCTCTAGGGCCCCTGTGGGTTGACAGCTTTGTCCATTGTGTGAGAGGTGGCAGGGCTTATGTGGAACATTTGAGCATTCCCATCAGTGTGCAAGTTGCTTAAGAATGTCCTGCCATGGGCACCCTCTTCCACAGGAGGCTGGCTTCCTTCACCATACTGAATAGAGCCCTCACTGCAGCTGGGTATGCAAGCCCATTGTGTGTTTAACCCAGCACCCCCTGTGCCGTTATTTGTTCTAATTAGAATAGCCAGAGACCCAGTCGAGCCCCACGATGCTGGATGGGCATCATGAGCACCCCATAACACCATCTGTCCCATCACCATTTTTGCAGGGACCCGATTCAGAGAGTCAGCCCTGTGATCCTGAGCGTTTAGAGGTAAAGATGAACCTCAGGGTTCCCCCTTGCCAAGGTAAATCACAGGTTCTTCTCCTGGAGCTTCTTGTAACTGGGAGTGATCCACAGGTGGGTGGAGGGGCGAGCATGAGAATGAGCAAGGCTCCCAGGAGCTCGAGGGTTAACCCACTGCACCTGCAGGTTTGTGGTCCCTGATTATTTACTGCATGTGAGGACTTCACTAGCAGGACTTGCAGTACTGGAGCCTTGAGCTTGGAGGAAGGCTAACACATTGACAGTTAACCACACCACCCCTGGCCCCCAGGCCAGCTTCCCCAGAGGCTTAAGACTTGGGGTTTGCAGCCCAAAAAGTCAAGGCTACCTCCTCCCAGAGCAGGTGCCCCATGCCCACCGCCCAACCCCCTCCCCTTCCTAGGTTAGACCTCAGTTGCTGCAGGGTCTCCTGTTGCTTGTCAGTGGAAGCTTTTAGTTTTGAGCCATCTTTGGCTGCCAACTCCCTTTCCAGCATATAAGGAGCCGAGATTGCAAGACGGGAGAAAATATTCAAGTCAGAAGCAAAGAGGCAAGTGGGGGGACTTAGGATCCAGCCAGGGCTTCCCCAGTAGCTGGGGTCACTGTGCAGACCCAGGAGGTGATAAAATGGCCACCCTAGGCTCAGCCCTCTGAGTTCTTTCCCAAGATAGCTCTCAGTAAGTCCCCCTGCAGGTTAGACTTTGAGCAACTAGACTAAGAAGAAGAGAAGATGCTTCTGAGAGTTGACTAAGAGGGAGCTTTTACTAGCAGAATGCGACCCCCCACCCCTAATGGCTCAGCTGCCTCCCCTCTTGGTCTTTCCCCCTCCCTAGACCTTGGCTCACAAGGATGCCAGAGCCCAGGGAAACTTTGCTCCAGAGACAGACCGTCCCTCGAGTGCTCAATCCCCTGGATTCAGATTTCAAAGTCCCTCCCGTCTCTCACAACCTCAGTGTTCTTTTTTCCTTCCCTGGATTAGAAAATGTTGAGCTTCTCATTTTGCCCAAGCAGTAGAACAGCAAAAGAGAGAGAGAGCCCAGCAAGACAACCCACACCCAGTCCCACCTCAGAGCAAGAGCAGAACAGAAACAGCCCCTGAAACCAGAGAGGGTCCTTTTAACCCTCCCCACTGGGTGTGATCCTCACGCCCACTGACTGGCTGCCCTCCTCCCAAATGCCCGTCAGTTGGGCCCCAGGAGCAGCTCCTGGAGGTATTCCAGTCCAGGTGCTGCTTGTAAGCCCAGCTCCCCCTGTTGCCTGTGATTATCCACCGCATGGCCTTCCACTCTTGAACATATTCCATGTGGACAAATGGCCCTCGGATACAAACAGCAGTTGACTGGGCTCCCCAGAGCCTGACCAGCCCCTGGCTAACAAAGTCATCTCAGCCCCTGGCTCCTTCCTGTCACCCCAACCATCATCCTCTAGCCACCTGAGTGCTGTTTGCTTCCTTTAACTTAGGGTGCTCTCTGGATAGCTGGGGGTGGGGGTTTTTATCTGTGCTTTGATCTAAGTCCTTATTAAACTATCCTACTTTAATCCACACCACCCTGGCTCCAAACTCCGGCTGGGACGCTATCATTGAACTCTGGACTGGTTCATTTTCCTTTGCTTGCCTCAGTTTCCCCATCAGGAACCAGGATAATCCTCAAAACCTAGGGGTGGCAGAAAGATCAAGTGAGTTAGAGCAACAGGACCTGGTAGTTAAGTCATTTCTGCAGGTCAGTTCATTGTGCCTTTGTATGTGTTAATTTGCTTCAGGCGGGCACCTCGAGCAGGTTCTCTTATTCCTATTATAGGAATCAAAAATGCTAAGGTTAAGATGTGCACAACAAGGTCACCTGATAAGAGAGTGAAAGGTCTGGTTTTGAACTTGGGTCTAGCTGTTTCCAAAATCCTTACAATACAGGAACCCATATTGTATTTCTGTGAAACCCCTTGAATTGCAAGGGCGTCTCCTAGTTGCAGTGCAGAGGAATTTGCCCAAGTCCAAGTTTCCCCTATTTATAACCCTTCTGATTGTGTGCCCTTTGATCACATCGCCTCTCAGGACATCCTATTTCTAGACTGAAGAGGGGACGTGTGGATGTGATATAGTTGATGAGCCTTGTGGGTACACACCTTCCTAGAAGGTGGCTACAGATCCTTTTCAGAACTCTGTGGGACAGGACACCAGAAAGGTGGCCCTTCCAGTTCTCTTGTTGTTAATGATTAAACTTAAGTCGTCTCAGGAGGATAGGGAGTCTAGGGGAATATGCAGTAAATATGAGAGTTGCTACGGCTGTAGCTCCGAGAAGCAGAGGTTTTCAGATTTTTTGTCTAGTCCTTCACTTATTTTGTCTATAGTGCCCACAGTGGTGCCTACACATAGTAGGTGTTCAGTAAACACTTTGTCCTGGTAAATAGCAAGGAGCCGAGAACACAAGAGATAGTGTCTCAGAAGGGATCAGGAGGTGAGCTTTGACACCAGACAGATGTGAACTCAGAGTCGGGCTGCATCCAGGTTTGCCTGGGACCATCCCAGGGACACGACCTGGGGAGTCTTGCATCCCAGGAAAACCCTCAGTCTGGGTAAAAGAGGAGAGTGGGTCACCATATCCATGAACCACTAGATACTTGACCTTGTGACAGTTCCTTCCCTTCCCTGCCCTCAGTTTCCTAGGCTGTAAAGAGGGGTAGCAATATTAAGTACCTTGTGGGTTAAAGGAGGATGAAATGAGATAATGCCCCTTAGTGCTGAGCACCTACTAAGTTCTACCGGGTAGTCATTGTTCATACCACCATTACTTCTATTGACTTCTGGGTCTTGGAAATGTATCTTGCTTCCTAACAGATGCTCCTGGGCCTATTTGAATTAAGGTCCTTGGTTTTATGAGAGGAGGGAAGTGAGCCACAGGAAAGCCCAATACATCAGGGACGGTGTCTCTTGGACATTTTCCCCTGCAGAGATGGGATCTCCCTGTGCCCGGCCAGGGCTGTGCTCTGAGCAATCATATCTGGCGGCTCTGTGCTGATTGCCAACAGATGTTCCTCTGATGAACCTCACTGTAATCTCGGGGCCTTAATATAGTGCCAGGGCATGATAAGTTTGAAATGTCTGTCATCGTAGCCTGCGAGGACCATCTGCTCATTGTTCAAGTCTGTCTTCCTCTGATGGTTTCGTGAAGGGGGATTTATTTTCTTCCGTTTCCCTCTTCGCCCTATACACCCCAAGCCCCAGCTACTGTCCAGATTCAAAGTCCGGTGTCAGAACCTTCTGCACAGTGCTCGGCCTCCTCTAATGGGGGGATGACAGAGGGAGGAGCTCAGGAGAAATTGTGATTCATCCTTGGCCTGAAATCAATATTTCCAGGCTTCAGGCGTGCTGATTCGCTGACTTTCTGGTGAGGAGCTCACTCCTGGGGGACCCAAGGCAGATGTCTCTGGAGCAGGAGGCAGAGTGGGCATTGAGGACAGGAAGGGGTGGTGGGAGGCAGCTGGAGGCTCAGCGGGGAGCATCCATTTACGAATGCTCTGGGGGCCTGGACAGGAGAGAAGGAGCCAAGGGTGGAGAGACATTTCCAGGCCCTGTCTAGTCACGTCTGGTTCCTCTCCATGATCTCTGAGCCCCACATGGAAGGTCTCACTGGTTGGGCCAGGTCAACAAGCTTTACTGAAGAGTTTCTGTGTGCCAGGCACTGGGGACATAAAGTGGTTCAAACCCAGAGCCTACCATGAGGACCACTCAAGAAACAGTTCACAGAGAGGGGGTTGGACATCCCACCTGGCACAGTCAGTCCATTGACCATTGGGATCCTATCAACTGGCAGCCAGAGGCTGGGTGTGATTTCTCAGAATACAGGATCCCTGTCTTGAATGATAATGAGAACACAGGCTGTGCATTCCTAATGCAGATTTGACATCTGAAACACTCCCAAACCCAAATTTCTTCTTTTGATTGACTTTTTAAAAAATTATAATTTTGAATGTACATTCATTGGAACCATTAATGGGTTTCATTGTGACATTTTATACATGCATACAGGTGCTTTGATTGTATCCACCCTCCAATTTTCATATCTCACTCCTCTTGCTCTCTCTGGTCCCCTTCCCCTTCCCTAAGAGTCCCCTTTTACTTTTATATCATCTTGTTTTTAATTTATTTTTCTCTATATTGCACCTAGCAGAGAGAAAACAGTATTTTTTTTCCCTGGGTCTAACAAACTTAGCTTTACATATTGACCTCCAGGTCACCCCACTTTCCTGCAGATGACAGGATTTTTATTCTCTTTTATGGCTGAATAATACTCCACTGTGCATACAGACCCTATTTTCTTTTATCAGTTCACCTATTGAAGGGCATCTCAGCTATTGTAAATAGCACTGCTATGAATACAGGTATGCAGGTATCTCTTTTATGTGGACATTGACTCCAAAACTTCCTGAGTGATGAACTGATGCTCAATCTCAGACTATACCCAAAAGACCTAAGAAGAACATACTACAGGGATTCAGTCACATCAATGTTTATAGCAGCACAAGTCACAATAGCTAGAATGTGGAACCAACCTAGATGCCCTTCAAAGGATGAATGGATTAAAAATGTGGTATTTATACACAATGGAATATTACTCAGCACTAAAAAATAATATTATCATGGCATTTGCAGGCAAATTAATGACATTAGAGCAGATTATGCTAAGTGAAGTTAGCCAATCCCTAAAAAACAGATGCCGAATGTCTTCTCTGATTTAAGGCGGCGGGTGACTCAAAATGAGATAGGGAGGAAGAGCATGAGTAGAAGACTAGCACTAAATAGGGAAGCAAGGTGGGAGGCAAAAACAGGAAGAAGGGGGAATTGCACGAAAGATGGAAGGAGAATCTCATTATTATACAGAATACATAAATGATGTTGTAATAAGAAAAACAAAGAAAAAGTGTGTCACATTAGATTGGATAGAGAGAAAGGATGGGAGAGGAGGGGAGGAGTAGGGAGGATAGGAAGGGCAGCAGAAAGAATAGACAATATGATTGATGTATGCACATTCCATGTATGTATTATATATCAAAATGCATTCTACTGTCATGTATGACTAAAAAATAAATAAAAATTTTTTAAAAAGTTTGGATTTTGGAGCCTTTCAGGTTTGGGATTTTTGGAGTAGGGATACTCAACCAATGTGATATTGGAGTCACTCGGCTCTAACATCTAATTTTAACATTGCCACCAATACGTCCAAAGACAGTTAATTAAATTTTCCAGGTTTTAGGATACTAGGGGGAAACATCTATTTCCTTATAATACTCTTAAAGAATTCCTATTTAGCTTCACACTTAGGGAAAGAATAGAGCTGGGGTTTTCATCATATAATCAGAGCGACACCGAGAATTCAAAGAATCTGTTGCATAGAGATTTCTCATTTTGTCAGAGTTAACCTGTGGTCTGTGGTCCTCCTCTCCACAATAAGCTCTTCAATCCTCTGATATTCACTCCGGGGAAGTTTAATCCACATAGAATTCACACTGCCCGGCAGCCACCCCAAAGAAATGACCTTAAAAGGACTTATTCCCGCATGGAAATATCATTGCCCGAGATATTTGAGGAGGACAGGAGCAAAGCTAAAAACCCAATGCTTCAATAAGGAGAGAGAACATAAATAACCCTCTCCATGCACTTTTTCTGAATTAGACCTGGGGTCGGCCATCGCTGTCTGCTGAGGGCTGCATAGTGAATATTTTAGCTTTGGGAAGCCCAACACGGTCCAGACTGCAACTACTGGGCCGTGCCCTTGGGAAGGAACAGCAGGTGTAGACAAATACCCTGCTCTGGGGTGAAGTACACTTTGTTTACAAACATAGATAGATGGTGGGCCCCTGAATTTGTTGGTACTAACCACCGGGAGGATTTGAACCTGGTGACCTTACCTCGAAAGGTGGTGTTAAGCTTTTTTCCAATGGAAGCGTAATATTAATTATGAATAATCCTCATAAGGAGCATCAGTCCAAAGCTTCTGCAGTGCCCTTACCTACTGCATGCAGCTCACGGAACTCTCTCCCACACTGGAAGAGGATGTAGCCTCGCCTCCAGTTTTGGCCCAGGGAGCCCCCCTCAGATGGGCTACAGTGAATAAATTCCCCTTTTAGGGTGAGAGAAGAGAGGCTCTGAAGATTTAGTCATTTGCTCCAAGATACTGAGCATAGAAGAAGCACTCAGCAAATGTCAGCCCAAGTCCAAGCCAGAGTTTGAAGCCAGGTCTGACTCCACGATCTCCCTGCTGCTTTGTATGGAGACCCGAGCCCTGTTCCTTCCAGGTATTGCCTGAGTGACTACATCAAACAAGGACAGTAATGGCCCCTGCCAACCAGACAGAATACAAAGAGTAAATCCAGGCTCTGAGATGAGCCCCGAGTCTGCCTGGTACCCAGCAAGGCTTAATAAGGGTCTCAGATGATGTGGTTGTGGAACCTGCAGCGTGTGGCATGAGAGCAAGGAGCTCTTGTGGCCCGGATGTTGGGTTTGGGTTGGGGGACTGTGGGGCGCTACACTCAGGAGGGGTGAATGGGGCTATTCTGTACTAGACCTTAACAGCCATGATTCCCAGCGACTGGAGTCTGTCTGCGTCACCCAGGTGTTTGTTAAAATGCAGACTCCTGGGCCCTCTGGTTGGACTTTCTGTTTGGTAGATCCTGGTTGGGACCTCAGGTTGACATTTTCAACAAGCCCCTAGTGGTTCCAGTGCCCTGGGAAGTCTGAGTGTCCCCAAAGTGCAATAGGAACATTATGCTGGGACACTGGATGGCCTGAGCAAGGGGGACACTGAAGGGCAGTCATCATGGAAAATGGGGGTCCATGCACCATTTTAGGATGGTGAGTCTGTCGGAGGTGTGAGGGGTTAGAGAGGAGAATGAGGAGGCCCTGTCCCATTCCAGCTATGAATGGTCCACTTCAGGGCCTCCATGGAGGGTGTCTCAGCAATGGTGACAGTCTCTGGGGACCCAGTGTCACAGGACACACAGGGAACCAAGAGTCTCTTTTTCCACAATGCCTCTCTTCTCTTCTTGAGCAAGTCTGGTTGACAGGACTCATGACAACAGTAGCCATGTATTAAGCATTCTCTCTGGGTCTGGTTCCAAACATTTGGCATCCATCCTCCCATCCATCATCTGAGCAGCCCTGCAAGATGGGTTCCATTATCCTCCCAAGAGGCTCAGAGAGTGTGAGTCACTTGCCCAAAGTCACACAGATGGGAAGACCCAGAGTAGGGGTTGAGTTTGATGCTGTCTGAACTCAAAAGCTTCCTACCTTCCCAAGGATGTCCACCCACTCTGCTCCTCACCTGCTATTAGGGGTGCTCCATGGGGCCCCCGATTTGTCCATCCACACCCTCTGTCCCTCATAGCATTCCTAGCCTCAGTGGCTCAGAGACCCAGTGGCTCAGAGACCCAGGCACCTGCCATCTTGTGGCTCTGCCTTCCTCTCGGGTCTCTTGGTTTAATGCCAAGGGCTGGAAGAAACATGGTGTCTCTGACTCTGATTTCCTGGGAGACCAGCTCCCCCAGCTCTCCAGCCCTGGAACGGTGGTGTCTTCTACTGTTCCTGATTCCTGGGTCCCCTCTCTCCTCCCCTGGTGCTCCCTATCCACCCCTTGGAGGCTCAGCTCTTCTAGCTCCTGTGTGACCAGTCTCTTGGGCTCTTCTGAGTCTCAGGGGGTTTCTGTGCTCTGGTTGGACCTTGATGGATGTGGCAGCTGCAGGTGAAATCAGCATGCCACACCCACGCTGGCTGTCCCCCACCGTGCTCAGGACACCTCCTCAATCCTCATCCACCATCAGAGTCCACAGCTGCCCACAGTGGGCAATGGGGAGACTCTCCCCGGGTCTTTATCCAATAGTGAAGCTTCCTACTACATGATTTTGCCTGTGTTTCTGGGGACCCAAGACCGAGTTATGGGCAAAACCCTGCCCGCACCCTGCCCACTGAGGGTTCTCCCTGCAGGCACATAGGGCTCTCCTTGCCAAGAGCCCACATCCCCTCGCCTTGTCTGACCCTGAGCAGGTGTGGCCTCAAAATGCACAAACCGCAAGTGCTATGCTCTTGATGGGTAGGTCCCATTAAAAGGGTCCAGGGAAACGGTCTGTCTCTAATGCAGACAGAGCTGCTCATTTCCTCACAGTCCAGGGAGCAGAGACACAGGTCCCCCTGACACTGTAAGCTGGTGTTTTCCTCCTGACCCGTTTGTAGTCAGCCGGGGACATCCTGGGGCCTCTGCCCTTAATGGCAGAGGATGCACAGAACTGGGGTCCCTGGTCCCATGTCCTTGAGACTCAAGAGATGTGGTGCAGCAAGAAGCCCTCCCCACCCCGTGGGGGACATTTGCTCTGACTCAGAGCCATGGAAACTATGCTTCTCTCCAGTAGCAAGCAGGGTTCTGTGACTCTTATTGTGTCTTTGTTGTGGGTGGCAGAAAAGATACTCGGAGGCCACAGTGTGGATCTCAAGAGCCATGTCACTAGAGCAGCCTCTCTCCTGCCTTCTTTCTGTGCATATTTCCATTCCCCACCCCCTCTTCATTTACTGTTTGTGCTGTCTCACTGTGTCCCAGAAGGCACCCACAACTTTCTATGGTGCTTGGACCAATTTACACCCCTCTGGCTGTTACCGCTACTGACCAGTGACCAGTTCTTGCTTCCCCAATGTTGAAGAATAACACCAAAGAAGCACACCAAGGTAAGGTCAGAGTAGAAATTAGAAGTTTATTAAAGGACAGCAGAAAAGACTTCTCCCGGAGGAAGAAGGGGACCCAATAGGTGGAATCCATGGAAGTGCGGTTGTTTCCCCTTTTTATAGTTCTTTCAGTGATGGAATGTAGGTGGGAAGGCCTGAGGGGTGGGACACAGGTGGGCCAAAGAAGTAGTCTGAGCAGGAAGGACTTCATTAACACTTCTTTGAGATGGGCTATCTTCAAATCTGCTGGGGGCTGTTCATTAACACTTCTTTGAGGTGGACTTTGGCCTAGAGCCTCTTTGGGCCTTCATTAACATTCCATGAGTTGTCCTGTGTTTTCCCTGAGTCATTCTCAGCATGGCCTCTATTTTAGATTTCACTCAATATTAGACCTGATTTACCTAACTACATCGACTACCTAACTTTAAATCTGGCTTTATGGCCATTTGTAAGTAGTTTTTAAAATTACAAATGCGTATAATCTTGAACCCAACGATTGCACCATTGGAAAAGTATCCTGGAGATTCATGTGCACACATGGGATGGGATTGGGGATTAGAAATAACCCCAATGTTCACCAATGGGTGACTGGTACAACCATACAAGGAATATTATGCTGCTCTGAAAGAAACCAGGGAGTTCTCTATGTCCCTGTGTGGGAAGAAAGCTAAGATAACTGAAGTGGGAAAAATAATATGCAGAGGGATGCGTAAAACTCACTTCCTCTCTGGAAAAGGGGAGATGAAAATTTACATGCACATTATTTGTTCATGCAGAAGGAAACTCTGGAATGGTAAGAAACTAAGAAAAGTGACTTGGGGAGAATGGAGTGTCCATTGGGAAGATGAGAGAGAAGAACAGGAGGGAGTTTATTAACTTCATATGTCTTATTGTCTAGGGTGTGAGCAACAGGATGTCTTTAAAACACTAAACAAAAATAAAAGGGGGGGGGAATCAAAAAAGAGAAGGAGAGGGAGAGAGAGAACATGAGCCTCCACTCTCTACCTGGGTGATCTTGGGCAAGTCACTGAATTTTTTTTTTTTTTGCAAGGACTATAAAAAAATAGAATTGCAAGAAAATATAAGCCTTCTGAATATTTTTGGAACAGAGTGAGAATGGAGAGAGATAGAGAGAGAGAGAAAGGGAGGGAGAGAGGGAGAGAATCTCACAAATGACTCTACATGACTTTAGAATCTCAAGGCTGCAGGAATCTGAAGTGGATCTTATTTTTCGTGGGAAATCAGAGTAGCAATTGCTGCTGCTCTGAAGTCATGAACCAGGCTTTCTAGTTGGGCTTCTTTGACAGGTTTGTTATGTGACTTGGGAAGATAGTTTTGACCCCTTGGGCTAATAAATATCACTCCCTGATCCATTTTCCAAAAATTTTCTGCAAGATTCAAAAAAACTGTTTTCTTGATGGCAAGAATTTTTTTTTTTTTTTTGCAGTGATCTCTGATAATTTGGGTCCTTTCACCTCCATCCTCACAATTTGGTAGTTTATTCCTTTGAAACACAGCAGACTCTTTCAAAGTACAGAAAAGCACAAAGGCACAAACCTCAAACCAAATTAGAATCAACCCTTCCTCGCAGACAGCTTTAATATTGTTGGTGTGTAGAATCCCACAATTTTCCTGTGTGATTAAATTTTAAAAAGAAATCATAATTCAATTCCATGTGAAGATGCTCCTTTGTAACTTAGTAATAGGCCATTAAGATGTGTGGGTCATCAATTACTCTTCGGTGACATATTTTGGAAGGACAGTTTATCTTCATCTTAAGAAGGCTCCAGGGCCTCTGAGTCAGTCCCTGACGTGCCATAATTAGTTGCTTCTGGTCCATGCTCTTACCCATAATGTTGCCACAAACATCTTCCACATGCAAACCATGCAGATTTCTGGATTCAACGTATGACAGTTTTTATGGCTCTTGCTGTAACAGAGTAAATTGCAGCCTCTGAAATGGTGCTACCAATTTAATTGATTCTCTGCTGTCTTTTCAAAAAACTCTTTAGGGCCCCCAGTTCTGTTTTGGTTCACCACTGAGCAGAGATTTCATTTTCTCTAATTGGAAAAGATATGGCCAGGAGCAGAACCTCAGTGATGGTCACTAATAACTCCTTTGATCTGCCTCAGGGAATGTCATAAAAAGTTTGCTTCTTTCTTATGACTGGAAATTCAATTGTCCAGTGAGCTCTCTCTGGCCAGCTATTATTGACCTTGTGGACATTAAAGACCCTCATGGGATGTGCTTGGAGCCAGGGAGCCTACCATCCTACTTCTGCCCTTGGGACTGAAGAAACAGGAGGAGGAAGTGGTATTACCATAATCTAGAACCATCCAGAAATAGCTGGGAACAGTGAGGGCTGCTGGGGCCAAGGAGTGTGGGCTGGGAGCAGAGAGATAGTTGGGTAGAAATGCTCCTCCCATCCACCACCAAGGCCTCCCATTGGTCAAACCTATCTGGAGCACAAAGGAGCCTGGGAAATGTAGTTCTGAGATGCAGAGCAGCCCAAGCAGGTTGGAATGGGGAGCTCCTTCTTATATCCCTCCCTCTTCTTTTCTTCCTTCTGCCTTCCTTCCTTTTCTCCTTCCTTCATTTCTTCCCTGTTCCCTGCTTCCTTTTCTCCACTGTCCTTCTTTCTTTGGTGGCATCCACACTGGTAAATAAGATCATCATGATAAAAGGAAGGATCAGGGTTTTACAGTCTGCAACTGAGAGGATGTCCCCTCTTTGTGCCCAAGGAGAGACAGGATGATGAGAAGGATGTCAGCTGCTGGGCTTCAGAACCCAAAGATGAAGCGCTGGTTAAAAGGGCAGCCGAGGTCTCTTGGGACAACAGTGAGGTCCTGCAGAGGCCCCTCGCTCAGCCAGCCTGGCTTTCCTCAAAGGCCAGTTCCTCTGATCTCAGAAGAGTAATGAGGCCACATTTGTCCAGCTTCAGGCAGGCAGTTCCATGTAGGAGAAAGGTGGCTCAGGGCCCGCCTCTGACAACCCTCAAGCGCTTTTTCTAGAGTGTCAGTGTTTTTAAGAATGAACCAATAAATTACTAGAAATCACCAGGAAGCCCAACTTTCAACATGTGGTTTGCTGTTGTTACAATAATGCAGTCATATAATGATTGGCATCAAGAGAGGAAAAAGAAAAAGCTATTGTGTGCCCAGTGTTGAGAGGTATATCTATGTGGCTCCCTCTTTCTGGGGAGTGTGTGCATGTTAATGTAGGGTGCCTGCCCTTTTTTGTTCACAACCAGAAGTTGCAAACAGCTGCTGTAAATTATTTTGATTGTCCAGCTACTTGCTGATTTGAGTCTGGCTTCCATGCTGAACAGTGCTACTGGCCTACAGCGAGTCCATTCCCACCCTTCCTCTTTAGTTCAGAGGCAGGGTCGCCCCTCTGATAACATCATTGCTCTGCTCACACCGCAGACCTCTGTGTCACTGTTGAACTCACTTCACCCTTCGTGCTGTCCCTCCCATGGCAAGGCCCAGACTGAGCCTCAAGTGTTGGAATCTTCTTGGCCGAAATTCTCAGAGAGCAGAAGTGTCTGGAAACTTCCATTCCCTAGGGGTTGTGGGAAGCCCAGGCTTCTGCATTTCTACTCAGTACCCAGGGGATTCCAGTGCTGCTCATCTGGGGACCATGTTTTAGTATCAACACTTTAACAAAACTTAGCCAGGGGTGTGACATCTAGCAGGTGCTCGATTGTTATAATTGCTGCGATTATTATTGCTATTGTGATTGCTGTTATGTCTGTAATTAATGTCTCAGCTTCATTGTCTCTAAGTGACAGTATCAAGGCATGTTCCCAGCACAGGGCAAGAAGTCAGGAAGTCAAGAACAGATGGCACCCACTTGACCCTCCTCCTCCCAATCAATGGTGACAACAGCAAGTAATATAATTTGAACACATTCTGTTCCAGTTCTTGAGCTGTTTAATCTCAATGAATCCTCCTGTTAGCTCTGGGAGGTGGGGGTCTCATTAATTTCCTTTTACATAAGAGGAGACAGAGCCTAAGAGAGGTGAAGTGTGTCCCCCCCACACACACACACCGCTTCTAGAAATGAGCAGAGCTGGGGTTTTGAACTCAGGCACATGAATGACAAAGAGCAGACACATTAGCATTTCTACATGCTGCCCTGGGGGAGGGGTGACAAAGAGCAGTCACTTCCAACCCCTGGGCCAGGAGCATCAGGAGCCCAATCTGAGCCCTTCCTATGTCTTGGCCAAGCTTGATACATGGCAGAGGCTCAGTCAGGAACCACAGAATAAATAAATGGGGAGTTGGACACCTGCTCTTAATCTGTTCCCCAGATTTCTACCCAGGAACTGGGATGAGGCCTCCTCTCTCTGCCAGCATTTCCATAACCTGGGCTGCAGGAGAAGAAATTCTGTCTGTCTATCCAGCTTCCTCTTGGGAGCCAGAGTCCTCCCCCATTGAGCCTGGACTCCACCCCCACTCTGGTCCAGAGAGTGCTGACTGCAGAGGGAAGCTCAGAGCTCAGTAGATGACTGTCTCCCTCAGGTAGAGACAATCAGGGCCCCCTCTTTCCACAGAGTGGACATTGGTCCTTGTTTTTTTTTTTTTTTTTTTTTTTTTGGCTGCTTGACTAGTTCCAAGGGAATCTGCACTGCATGATCCTCCGGCTTCTGAGACCACCAGCCTCATAGGAAATGAGTGGCAGGGTTTGTTCCAGCAATCATTGCCAGCAGCATGCTGACTGGTGACCCTGGCACTTTTCTGATCAGACATCCCCAGCTGAGCTTTAGATGAGCACGGAGATGCAAGTTGCAGGGATCATGGAGTTTGGGACCCCTCCTCTTCTCTCCCTACCTTTCCTGCAGTTGCTCCAGATGCAAAAGTGTCCAAAGCAAGACTGGCAGCCCTGTCCCTCAGCCAGGATGGCAGCAGAGTTTCCAGCAGGCCAGCTCTGTGGCTGGTCCCTGGCCTCCCCCTGCCTGCTCACCCCTCAACCTGGCTCTCTAGTTAGAGGCCAGAACTTCTGGTGCTCATTGAATAAGCCCATTTTCCGCAGGGTTGACTTCTACTCTTGCAACCCAGAAATCTGTTGGATAGAGTCAATATCCTGATCCATATCAACTAGGGTTGCAAGTTAAAAAAGATTAAAAAAAAAAAAAACTATGTGCGGTGGACACAGATGCCTCCTACTTCCCTTTGGAGGATGGACCTTCTGTCACCCAAGCAGAATATAGTAAGCAGATGACCATCTGCCAGCCCTCCCAGGGTCTGCGGTGTGAGGGCCCCTGTGGCCCTGGCCATGCTTTTCAGAGGTCGCCTTTACCTATAACTGAGCAAGGAAGAGGTGTAAAAAATTCAAACATTTTCTGTGACATAAAACCCTGTGGTAGACAATATTTACTCCAGACAGTTCTCAGGGTTGGCCAAAGCTGTGTCTAGCTAAGAGCACAGTCACCTTCTCCTTCCCTCAGTCCTACTTTCTCCTCTTTTCCCAGATGCTTCTTCTATGTTCAATATCTTGGAGCAAATGACTAAATCTTCCCCTAGAAGGGGAATTTATTCACTGAGGCGGATCTGAGGGGGCTCCCTGGGCCAAAACTGGAGGCGAGGCTACATCCTCTTCCAGTGTGGGAGAGAGTTCCGTGAGCTGCATGCAGTAGGTAAGGGCACTGCAGAAGCTTTGGACTAATGCTCCTTATGAGGATTATTCATAATTAATATTACGCTTCCGTTGGAAAAAAGCTTAACGCCACCTTTCGAGGTAAGGTCACCAGGTTCAAATCCTCCCGGTGGTTAGTACCAACAAATTCAGGGGCCCACCATCTATCTGTGTTTGTAAACAAAGTGTACTTGACCCCAGAGCAGGGTATTTGTCTACACCTGCTGTTCCCTCCCAAGGGCACAGCCCAGTAGTTGCAGTCTGGACAATGTTGGGCTTCCCAAAGCTAAAATATTCACTATGCAGCCCTCAGCAGAAAGCGATGGCCAACCCCAGGTCTAATTCAGGAAAAGTGCACAAAGAGGGTTATTTATGTTCTCTCTCCTTATTGAAGAATTTGGTTTCTACCTTTGCTCCCATCCTCCTCAAATATCTCAGGCAATGATATTATCATGCAGGAATAAGTCCTTTTAAGGCAATTTCTTTGGGGTGGCTGCAGGCAGTGTGAATTCTACGTGGATTAAACTTCCTCCGAGTGAATATCAGAGGATTGAAGAGTTTATTGTGGAGAGGAGGACCACAGACCACAGGTTAATTCCGACAAAATGAGAAATCTCTATGCAACAGATTCTTTGAATTCTCTGTGTCGCTCTGATTATATGATGAAAACTCCAGCTCCCTTCTTTCCCTAAGTGTGGAGGTAAATAGATCTTCTTGAAGAGTATTATAACAAAATAGATGTTTTCCCCCTAGTATCCTAACAACTGGAAAATTTAATTAACTGGCATTTGGATGTCTTAGTGGCAATGTTAAAATTAGGTTTTAGAGCCCAGTGACTCCAAAATCAAATTGGTTGAGTTTCTCTACTCCAGAAAACCCAAACCTGAAAGGCTCCAAAACCCAAACTCTTGAACATCATATCATCACTCAAGAAGTTTTGGAGTCAAAGTCCACATAAAAGAGATACCTGCATACCTGTATTCATAGCAGCACTGTTCAGAATAGCTGAGATGCCCTTCAGTAGGTGAACTGATAAAAGAAAATAGGGTCTGTATGCACAGTGGAGTGTTATTCAGCCATAAAAGAGAATAAAAATACCATCATCTGCAGGAAAGTAGGGTGACCTGGAGATCAATATGTAAAGAAAAAAAATATTGTTTTCTAAGCCAGGTGCAATATAGAGAAAAATAAATAAAAACAAGATGATATAAAAGTAAAAGGGAACTCGTAGGGAAAAAGAAGGGGACCAGAGAGACCAGGAGGAGTGAGAGTTGGAAATTGGAAGGACGGGTACAATCAAAGCACATGTACGCATGTATAAAATGTCACAACTAAACCCATTAATGGTTCCAATGTATGTACATTCAAAATTATAATTTTTTAAAAAGTCCATCAAAAGAAGTTTTGGGTTTGGGATGTCAAATCTGCATTAGAAATGCGCAGCCTGTGTTCTCATTATCATTCAAGACAGGGATCCTGTATTCTGAGAAATCACACCCAGCCTCTGATAGGATCCCAATGGCCAATGGACTGACCGTGCCAGGTGGGATGTCCAACCCCCTCTCTGTGAACTGTTTCTTGAGTGGTCCTCATGGTAGGCTCTGGGTTTGACTCCATTTTATGTCCCCAGTGCCTGGCACATAGAAAATCTTCAGTAAGCTTGTTGACCTGGCTCAACCAGTGAGACCTTCCATGTGGGGCTCAGAGATCATGGAGAGGAACCAGATGTGACTAGACAGGGCCTGGAAATGTCTCTCCACCCTTGGCTCCTTCTCTCCTGTCCAGGCCCCCAGAGCATTTGTAAATGATGCTCCCCGCTGAGCCTCCAGCTGCCTCCCCCCACCCCTTCCTGTCCTCAATGCCCACTCTGCCTCCTGCTCCAGAGACATCTGCCTTGGGTCCTCCAGGAGTCAGCTCCTCACCAGAAAATCAGCAATCTGCACGCCTGCAGCCTGGAAATATTGATTTCAGGCCAAGGTTGAATCACACTTTCTCCCGAGCTGCTCCCTCTGTCATACCCCCATCAGAGGAGGCCGAGCACTGTGCAGAAGGTTCTGACACCGGACTTTGAATCTGGACAGTAACTGGGGCTAGGGGTGTATGGGGCAAATGGGGGATGGAAGAAAATAAATCCCCCTTTGTGAAACCGTCAGAGGAAGACAGACTTGAACAATGAGCAGACAGTCCTCGCAGGCCACAACGACAGACATTTCAAACTTATCACGCCCCAGCACTATATTTACAGCCCCGAGATTACACTGAGGTTCATTGGAGGAACATCTGTTGGCAATCAGCACAGAGCCGCCAGATATGATTGCTCAGAGCACAGCCCGGGCTGGGGGCAGGGAGATCCCATCTCTACAGGGGAAAATGTCCAAGAGACACCGTCCCTGATGTATTGGGCTTTCCTGTGGCTCACTTCCCTCCTCTCATAAAACCAAGGACCTTAATTCATATAGACCCAGGAGCATCTGTTAGGAAGTGAGATACATTTCCAAGACCCAGAAGTCAATAGAAGTAATGGTGGTGTGAACAACGACCCAAGTTCAAAGTCAAACCTTTCACTCTCTTGTTGTGCTCATCTTTTCCTTAGCATTTTTGATTCCTATAATAAGAGAACCTACTCGAGGTACCCACCTGAAGCAAATTAACACATACAGTGACGAAATGAACGGAACCACAGAAAGGAATTAACTACCAGGTCCTGTTGTTCTAACTCACTCTATCTTTCTGCCACCCCTAGGTTTTGAGGATTACCCTGGTTCCTGATGGGGAAACTGAGGCAAGCAAAGGCAAACGAACCAATCCAGAGTTCAATGATCATGTCTGAGCCAGGGTTTGGAGCCAGGATGGTGTGGGTTAAAGTACAATAGTTTGATCAGGACTTAGATTAAAAAGCACAGATGAAAACCCCACCTCCAGCTATCCAGAGAGCACCCTAAGTTAAAGGAAGAAAACAGAACTCAGGTGGCTAGAGGATGATGCTTGGGGTGACAGGATGGAGCCAGGGGCTGAGATGGCTTTTTAGCCGGGGGCTGGTCAGGCTCTGGGAAGCCCAGTCAACTGCTGTTTGTATTCGAGGGCCATTTGTCCACATGGAATATGTTGGAGAGTGGAAGGCCATGCGGTGGATAATCACAGGCAACAGGGGGGAGCTGGGCTTACAAGCAGCACCTGGACTGGAATACCTCCAGGAGCTGCTCCTGGGCCAAACTGATGGGCATTTGGGAGGAGGGCAGCCTGTCAGTGGGCGTGAGGATCACACCCAGGGGGGAGGGTTAAAAGGACCCTCTCTGGCTTCAGGGGCTGTCTCTGCTCTGCTCTTGCTCTGAGGTGGGACTGAGTGCAGGTCGTTTTGCTGAGTTCCTCTCTATCTTTTGCTGTTCTACTGCTTGGGCAAAATGAGAAGCTCAACATTTTCTGATCCAGGGAAGGGAAAAAGAACACTGAGGTTGTTAGAGATGGGAGGGACGTTTAAAATCTGAATCCAGGGGATTGAGCACTTGAGGGACGGTCTATCTCTGGAGCAAAGTTTCCCTGGGCTCTGGCATCCTTGTGAGCCAAGGTCTAGGGAGGGGGAAGGTCCAAGAGGGGAGGTATCTGAGCCATTAGGGGTGGGGTTCACACTCTGTTAGTAAAAGCTGACTCTACTCGACTCTCAAAACATCTTCTCTGCTTCTTAGTCTAGTTGCTCAAAGTCTAACCTGCAGGGGGACTTACTGAGAGCTAACCTGGGGGAGAACTCAGAGGGCTGAGCCTAGGGTGGCCATCTTATCACCTCCTGGGTCTGCACAGTGACCCCAGCTACTGGGGAAGCCCTGGCTGTATTCTAAGTCCCCCCACTTGCCTCTTTGCTTCTGACTTTAATATCTTTTTCCGTCTTGCAATCTCAGCTCCTCATATGCTGGAAAGAGAGTTGGCAGCCCAAGATGGCTCAAAACTAAAAGCTTCCACTTACGAGCAACAGGGGACCCTGAAGCCAGAGAGGTCTCCCCTAGGAAGGGGAGGGGGCCGGGCAAGGGGCATCTGCTCTGGAAGGAGGTAGCCTTCCCTTTTTGGGCTGCAAACCCCAAGACTTAAGCCCCTGGGGAAGCTCTCCTGGGGGCCGGGGGTGGTGTGGTTAACTGTCAATGTGTTAGCCTTATTCCAAGCTCAAGGCTCCTGTACTGCAAGTCCAGTTAGTGAAGTCCACACATGCAGTAAATAATCAGGGACCACAAACCTGCAGGTGCAGTGGGTTGACCCTTGAGCTCCTAGGAGCCTTGCTCATTCTCATGCTCGCCCCTTCACCCACCTGTGGATCAACTCCCAGTTACAAGAAGCTCCAGGAGGAAAACCTGCAACTTACCTTGGCAAGGGGGAACCCTGAGGTTCATCTTCACCTCTAAATGTTCCAGATCACCAGGGTGACTCTATGGATCGGGTCCCCGCAAGATTGATGATGCAGCAGATGGTGTTGTGGCGGGCTCATGATGCCCATCCAGCATTGTGGGGCTCAGCTGGATCTCTAGCAATCCTAACTAGAACAAATAAAGGCGCAGGAGGTGCTGGATTAATTGGCTTGCATGCCCAGCTGCAGCAAGGGCTTTATTCAGTATGGTGAAGAAAGCCAGCCTCCCGTGGAAGAGGGTGCACATGGCAGGACATTCTTAAGCAACTTGCACACTGATGGTGATGCTCAAATGTTCCACATAAGCCCTGCCACCTCTCACACAATGGACAAAGCTGTCCACCACAGGGGCCCTAGAGCCAGGAGGGAGCTTTGAGGACCTCTTGACCAACTTGGTGTGGTTGTGCCTGGGACTTGTCCATGTTGGACACTTCATGTCAACTATGAGGTCATAAGTTCCCCCCAATTGCAGCCCTTGAAGGGGATTTAAGTTCATCTCATATGTGGCACTGAAACGAGATGCCAGGTCAAGCAGTAAGGACGAGTCCTGGGCTGAGCTGGCTTAAAATCCTATAAGCCTTTTCCTTAATGAGAAGGTATAGCTACCCACCTGTGCTGCATGGGGTTGGGTGAGTGGGATCTGCAGGTATGTGGGACTCTTAGCTCATTTTAGAAATCTGGCATAAAATCTTGTCTCCTAAAGAAGCTGTAGCCCTTGGCCTTACAAATGGTCAAGGACGACGATTATCTTTGACCTTGCTCCTAACCTTGAGCAGGCTCCTGGTTGAAGTTCTTAACAATCAGCTGGGATCATTGAAAGGACTAACCAGGTTTTCTCTGGCTACTGGAGAAAACGTCAAGCCCTGAGGCTTTAGGCACACAACACCTTCAGGACTAGACAGTGGGCATGTGACGTCTTGATCCTGACTTCCCTCCCCAACCCTGATGCCCTGTAAGTGAGCTTTCTTACCTATCAGGACAGTCCACTAAAACACTGAACAATCTTGGGACGGGGAGATGCCCTTCAATGCACCACTCCCAAAACGAGGTCACCTGCACCTTTCAAGCTACAGGAAGAATGTCTGCCATGCTGGATCTTGCTTCCCCTTGAGGGGAACCAGTGCCCTGGCCTCCTACTGTGAGTGTCCTTAAATCTCAACCTGTGAAAGTGAAACCTGGACAGCATTTAGGGGTCAGGCATGATCTCAGGTGACCTTGAGTCACAGGAGGAAGTGGCTTAAAAGGGAAAACAAGGTGGAGTAATCCGATGAGGCTCCCCAATGTGGCCACCTGGGAGTCAGCAAGTACCCTAGAGGTGCGACGAGGACGGTTTATCTGTTGGTCCCCATCTTCCACTGCCTAACAGCTTGGGGAGGGGGGCTTACTCCTGCACCTGGGAGTCACAGAGCCTTCTGGATAGGAGGTCACCTCTGGCAGGAATCGAAGGGGCTGGGGAGGCCCTGTCCCCCAGGCTCGGCCTGCCTGTCTTGGCCACAGCTGACAATGGCCATGAGGGTACATACATCATGTGTCATGCCAGGTCGTCCATGAGTGCACTGAGTCCCTTAGAAGCAGAAACTGTCCCTCTCGTTAATGCCACATGACAGCTGGTGTCACTTTCAAAGGTGGGAATGTCCAAGAATCGGGCTTGGTAGTAGTTGACGGGGTTGGGACATGGCCAGAATCTCTGGAGTTCTCCCCATTCCTCAGACTGATTCGAATGGGCCATGAACAGAGACCCCATGTCAGGCCAACCTGTGCCGAGCCCAGGGGAGTATCTGTCCCAGTCCCCTGTGGGCTGGTATCTGCAGTGAGTGTCAATGTTGTCCCAGGGCGTCCAGCCCATGGAAGTCGAGTCCTTGTTATTCAAGGGAACACCTGCAGGGCACCCTGGCATCAATGACGCAAAACTGACAGTGGCTGAGGGTGGCACAGCCCAGGCTTCCTGGGGTCAGCTGTCTGGCCATGAGTCAACCAACTTTTCCTCTGTTTCCCCCACCACAATCTATCCCCACTTAAGGGGCCAGGGTCTACCTTTAGCTGCTTCATGCTGATATAGGGAGGCTGTCCTAGTCTTGTCCCCCTACATGCTCCAGAAGGGACAATGGGTGATGCGGAGTTCTGAACTGGAAAGGTCCCCGTGTGTCTGAATAACTAAACAGGGGCCCCTGTGAATCATATCGCCAGGCGGCGTCTCCTGGTAGAGCAACCTTGACGAGGTACTTGGTCCTCGGCACAGTGCCTGGGGAAACCTAGAGAAACCTGTGGAGGATCGTCTAGAACAAGTCTTACCCCTAAGTGAACCCACCGAGGAACCCCAATTCTACAGCAGTTGGGGCCAGTATCCCCTGAGGGTCCTTATTCAGGCTGAAGTTGGTCTCTTGATGACTCTCCATAGACGACCTGTCTTCCTGGTTATTCTTTCATAAGAATCACAACAAAAAAGGGAATTCCAGCTAAACTCCTGGGGCTTGACCAAGTTCATAAGCCATGGTCTATATCTCCAAACCAAGCAGTGGTTAAGAAGGGTTGACCTAAGTACCCCAAAAGGACTACTTGGGCTGCTGGTTGGGGCCGCTTGGGCACCTAAATGGGCGGTTAGGACTCAGAGTCTCCTGGTGCTACGTGGCCAGGATTTGCTGGAGGACATAGTTGGCTTTACTCTCCAAGGACAAGATATTAAACTAGTTGTGATTTCCAAGAGCTGTAAAAACTTCCTTGTTGCAAGAAGCGATGGCCCTTGACAGTTCTGGAGGAGTTTGGGAGCCCAAGTGGAAATCGTGTCCTGAGACACCTAATGGATCTTAATTCAAACTAAGCTTAGTATCCATCCAGGGAAAAATACTGAACCTGTAAACAGTCCCAGGAACTCATGCCAGTGAGTGGCCCTTGTCGGGTCCCAGTGGGTGCACCTTAAGGGGTGGGTCATAGGGATATGTCTGCATTGATCACTGGAAAGCTTGTACCTGTAAGCTTTTCTGAATCGATGTAGTGTCCCCACTGATCCTGTTTCTATATATCCATAGAGTAAACCTTAGTATTAAAAGAACTAAATGTGAACTTAGCTGTGTGGAGACTTGTGACTGGGTTATAAACTTTCAGTCTTATCTGGCAGTCCACTGCCTTGGCTAAGGGCCACCTTCTTGGTGTCTCCTGCAGTGAACTACAGCCACCTTAGAAGCTGATCCTCTCCAGAAGCCATAAATCCTTGTACTTCTTGGAGAGTGCTTAACTGTTAACATGCATCTTTATGGTCAAATAGCACAACCATGGTATGTTCTAGAACATATGTCCTAGAAACATACTTAATCTGTAGAAGTTCAAGACTTCCTGTCCTGATTACAAGACCTGAACAAGGTCAGTGGGTTCACCTTTCAGGTTTCAGCATGGGGGGTGGGCTCTTGGCTCTATGATACTAGAGCCACTGACCACTGTGCATCTGGCCATTCTGAAGATTTCTTCAAAATGCCCATCTCCAAAGCCACTCAACTGCGGCTCTCAATAGGTACCTTCTAGGTCTGGATCAAAGTGAGGTCAATCTAATGCCCTAACAAGACAGCCTGACATATCCTCCCTTCCCCTGTGAACCCCTGTTGACCCTTCATAAACTGCCTGGACTTGGTTTCTGAACCTCATGACCTTGTTTCAAGGTTAACTTTGAGTCCTTACTAATCAGCACAGTAGTCACAGCTATTGCTGTCAAATTTGGCTACAACTGGCTCTTCTTGGAGAAAATAACAGATTAGTTGTGATCGCAATTCCTTGGTTAGAACCCCTGAAGCTAAGCCCAGACCCTACATTGCCTCAGTAAGGGGTATAGGAGGGTGGGCCAGACCCAGCTCAGAATTTATCAAATACACCTTAATATTAGTCCATGAAGAGGCTCTTTCCTTGTCCAGTGTGTTTTAATTCTTTAAACATTGGAATCCATATCCAATAGCAACTTGTCCTTCCCATAAACCCTCAGTGGTCTTGGACTGGGATAGATCACGTAGATGGGGCAGCCGTTGGTCTTGAATAAATACATGAGCCCCTGTGGCTAAAAACTAACCAGAAAAATTAAACCACTTGAGACGCAAGCTTACTGTGTGTGTGTGTGTGGGGATGGCACTTCAAGGAAATAGCATCAAAGCCTGACTCCGCCATGTTTGTGAGCCATAAGCCATCAATATATTGGGATGTCATTAAGCTGTCACTTAAGTCCCAGGCTAACACATTATCAAACGAGTATGAACTGTCCCTAAAAGGACAGGTCCACACAAAGTCCAAGGACCTCTACCCACCGGTACATCACACAAGGGACTCCTTGTGGGTAACAGGAGGCACACCGACAAGGCCCTCCCTTCGAGGAGAGCAGCCCCTTCTCTGCACTCCACAGCTTTATAGCAACAAGAGGACTCTCACTAGCTGCTCGGGAGTCTATGCTGGGGTGGAGTTGATGGCAGGCACACGCGCTCATGGTCAGCTAAGCAGCCTTGCCTCAGAATCTAAACTGGGAACCCCCAGATAAAACGGCTCGTAAAATGGCAGATGACCTAAAACGACAAACATGATGCTGATAATCCCTAAATCCAAAGGCAACACCGTTGAGTGTTTGGAATAAACTTTGGGATCTCTGCTTAAAAACCATCTGATCTAACCACCTATGGTGCACTAAAAACCCTTCAGACATCACTTGGGATACCTGGAGAGTCCAGATATGGATCAGGATGATGGGATGTTTCACTCACCGACTTGATCCCCTACAATGGGATGTTCCACAGAATTCTTGACCAGGAAGATTAAGGAGACAGACTTGAATAAAGCCTGATGGTCTCTTTTTGCAATAGGACACATAGTCGGAGGTTATGACTTTAGGGGATGTCGTCATCTCTACACACACCTCAGGTCCTAATCTGACCTGGAAACGTGTCACTAGCATGTCCTGGGAGAGGGTCTTACTGAAGTGTACCTCCTGAGGGTGCACATAGGGCGTCCCTGACAGGGCTAGTGGATGAGGAACTGCCCTGGAGACACTTCCATCTGAACTTGGCTTCCAGATGAGTTGCTTGCTCCTAGCTAATCCTTTTTCTCAGGGGCATAAGACATCCTGGGACACAACTCAATAATTTTTTGCAAGTGAGGGAAAGCAAAGCCACTACCCAGAAGCTTACTACCTACTGCTACAGAATGCCCTTGACTTAAAGAAACAACAGGCTGAGTCAACACACAACAGGTGGCTCCAGTGTTGATCTAGCTTCCTGACATGACTGTCAGGTCACCCTCTTCCTCAGGAGCAGTTTGGATGCTAGGGCCCAACATTCCAGTTACCATCTTTCAGTGTTGCCAATAGGTCCTCTAGCCTGAGTTGCCACTCAGCTGTCCCTGAGCAAGCAAACAAAGGATGCAGGGAGGTCATTAGACCATGAAAACATGGAGATTTAAATACATATATTAAATTATGTAGAGACATTAATGAAGAGGGGCAAGTCTTGCAGCTGCAGTACAACAGGCTTTAGATGCCAGGCCAAAAACATGCTACAATTGTGAACAAACAGGATATTTTAAAAGGAGTTGCCCCATAGGAGAAGGGTTTAAAAAGCTAGGTATCAAAGGGGTAGAATACTGGGTATTTCCCAATGAACAATGCCGTAGAGGGAGACATTGGGCTAATGAATGCCGTTATCAAACCACCATAGAGGGTACTCCGGTATCAAAAAATGGACAAGGACCAGGTGTTTACCCATGATATCATGGAGAAAGGTATTGGGCTCCATTGCCAAAAAATGGACAGGAGAGCCCAATGCTCCAGGGCCCACAACCACAAATATATGGGGCACTGGAGGAACCCAGCAACCCCATCAGGGTACTGCCCAGGACACATTATCCATCACATCTCTCATCAGACAAACCAGAGGGAGCACAGGGTTGGACATCTGCGCCTCCGCCAGAGCAGTACTAACTCCAGAGATGGGAGTTCAAATAATTCCCACAAGGGTAAAAGGGCCTTTTTCCCAAGGAACAGTAGGCTTATTATTGGGAAGAAGTTCTTCTACTCTAAAATGATTTATAAGTCCTGGGGTAATTGATCCCGATTATGAAGTGAAATAAAAATTATACCTAGTTTTCCAAGAGGTACATCAGTAATTTCACTAGGAGATACAATAGCACAGTTATTAATAATACCCAGCCTGCATGATAAATTTTCAGCTGCACTATAGAAAGAGGTTCCAGGGGATTAGGCTCCACAGGTGTAGATTGGGCTATGCTGTCTTTAAATTTAGATTCTCGCCCAATGCTAAAACTAAATATTAAAGGATATGAATTTAATGGGCTACTGGACAAGGTGCAGACCTTAGCATCATCTCTCGTAAAGAATGGCCGAAACATTGGCCATTACAACAAGCCAGTCAAATGCTTTGAGGCTTAGGAGTGGTGATTAATCCTCATAGAAGTGCAATGGTATTAGATTGGAAGGATCCTGAAGGATGTGAAGGAACTATACAGCCATATGTATTGGATCATCTTTCTGTAAATTCATGAGGACAAGATGTCCTAGATCAGTTAGGTGTGACATTAACAAATAACATCAATTCAAATGTGCCCACTATTATGGCTAGACAAGGTTTTAGGAAAGGAAAAGGATAAAGAGAAAAGGGACAAAGTACAGTGGCACCAATACAAATAGATCAAGAAATAAATAGACATGGGTTGGGTTTTCAGAAAGGGTCACTGAGACAATAAAAATTACTTGAAAATCAGAAAGACCAGTATGGGTTCCTCAGTGGCCCCTGACTCAAGAAAAGAAACAAGCAGCCCATGACCTGGTCAAACAACAATTAGCAGAGGGACATATACAACCTTCCATATCTCCCCATAATACTCCCATTTTTGTCATCAAAAAAGAAATCTGGTAAATGGAGATTATTGCAAGATTTAAGAGCCATTAATAATGAGATGGTTATTATGGGACATGCTCAATCAGGCATTCCCCAATTGTCTGCTTTGCCAAAATCCTGGTATGTTTTAGCTATAGATATTAAAGATTGTTTTCTTTCCATTCCAATTCATCCTGAGGATAGTCCATGTTTTGCATTTACTGTCCCTGAGGTGAATCATGAAGGTCCTGATCAGATATAAGAATGGAATGTACTCACTCAAGGGATGGCTAATAGCCCTACTAATTGTCAAATTTATGTTAACAAAGCAATCCAGCATCATCTTAATGGCTCACTGCCTCTCAACCATTAATTCTGGCAAAATGCCAGGGGCCATTCCGACTGGCTGTGGCTCTCAACACCAGACCCAAAGTCCTGAGTAGAGAAGGTGGGAAGCTGCCCTCTTTTCCTTCCCTTGCATTTTTTAATGAGCATGAATTGCTTCTACTGAAGTAGATCAGTCCTGACCCAGGGCAGAAAAGTCTAAAGCTATGCTGATCATAGGGAGCAGACTTAGTCCCCTCTGGGTGAGTGAGTCATTCATACAAAAGCAACAGTTTTTCCCAAACGACTTCTGGGGACACCTGAGCTAGTTAAACTAACTAGTTTCAACTGTCCTAGCAACTCCTAGCTGTCCTGGGAACAGTTCCTAGAAACTCCCTACCAGTCTCTGATCTGAAAGTCCTTGAGCGACCTGGCCTGATCCCTTTTTGTATGAAGAGAGGAAACTGAGGCCCACCTGGGGAGGCAGCCTCTTGGTGTCTGGGCTGGGACTGCCGCCCAGATCCTGGCTCATGGGTGTTAGTCTCTAATGTATAGCTCCTCCCTTTCCTCTTTTTTTCTGAGGAATCATCTGAGTTGGTTGATGGGTGCCTTGAGTAACTAATTCCATTAGCAATAAATAATGCACTCTCCTCATTCTGAGGAGCATTGATTGGGGAGGAAATGAGGGAGGATGAGCAGCTGTCTGGCCAACTTAGAAGGCACTAGCTTAAGTACATGAAGGCACAGGCACCTGGGCCTTGGCAGAGGCAGCCTGTGGGATCTGTGGAGTCTGATCCAGCCTTAGACTCGGCCCTCTATGCCAGCCTTGTTTTTTAGCATTGCTACAGGCTCTCACGAGGTGTAGCCCCTGATCATGTCTTCTAGAACTTGGCATTTACCTTGCATCAGTTGCTGAGAAATCCCAGCCTCAGTAGCCAGACCTCCCTTTGACCAACTTGTAGCCTGAGGATACGTGGTTCATTATCTACCAGGACTTAGGAACCCATAGGAGACCTAGGAAGGTTTCCACGATGTCCTCCCTCTTAGCCAAAGACTTGCTGTACTAAATCCCAAGAAGTGACAGACCTGATCGCTCTCTAGATAGAGAGCCTGGGGGCAGATGGAGCAAAGCCTGGAGCAGGGAGGCAGGCAGATGCCCTGGTCCTGCAGGGGTATAGAGCACCTCCGTGGAATGGGACAACTGCACTTCCTGGATCGCAATGGGCTTTAAGATCACGTGTTGACTTGTCTCCAGGTGAATGAACACAGGTGGGCTGGCTGGGCTTTCTCAGCACTAAGCTCGGCAGGAACAGTGATGTCAGCAAAGTGATCAAGCCAGAGATCCTTGTTTCCCCTAGAGTAGAAGGGAGAAGCTCGAGGTGCCAAGCCTCCAGGAGAGGCAAGAAGCCTCAGCTACTCTGCTACAGAATGGAAGGCGTGTCTTGGAATAAACCACAACTGCAAGTGCCTCTGCTGTGTTAGGTTTGGAGTTAAAATCTTACACTCGTCCACATGCAGTCCTGGGGGTCAGCTAGAGTTGGCATTTAGACCGCAAGAGAACCCTAGCATTTTGGGGAACCAGAGACCTAGAGGCCTTAGCTAGGTCTCCAGGCAGCTCTTGCCCCATGGAAAAGATGCCAGGTGGTGTCCAGTGTGGTCTATACCCTATGGAACCCTCCCTCCCTCCCTCTGAGTCTTCCATATCAGGATGCCCTTTGAACTAGCTCACAACTTCTGGCTCCATGGGCATACAAATGTGGACTTTCACACTGGGTTTCCACCTACTGGACAGGCCCTTCTAAGGGGACAAGTTCAAGTCTGTTCAGCCACTGAATGGCAGGAAATGACGAAAGGGTGAGCTTCTCTCAAACCGAGAGATGCGAGTCCTAAACATTGCTACCAAGAAGGTTTGTGCAGTCCAAGTCGCCCAGACCTGGGTGAATGAAGATGGACTTGTGGTCGCATATTGGTCGACTGAGGTATCCAGTACCTAGTCCCTTACCCCAGAGGCCTGGATGACTGGAGCCAACTCATCCCTGAGCTAAAAGCCTGGCTGTGCTTTAAGCCTCTGTTCCTGTTCCAGCAGAATGGAAGCCCCAGCTCTGTGATCTGCAATATCCCTAAGGTATTACCACAAAGGGACTCAAATCACCATGACCAAGCTTGGGGTCACTTGTGTCAAGTGCTGGGGAGAAAGAGGCAGCATACATAACCCACGGCCCTGCCCTCCTCTTGCTGCACCACACACTAGCAACTAAAGACCTAGTTCCACTCTGTGGGCCGTATTGTTGGATTCATGCTGGGTCTGGAGCCTTGTTCTCAATAGCTCTTATCCTCTGTCACTTAATGTCTTGGAACCTCAAGAGGAATGAGCCTCTTTCCTCTGTAAGTGACTCTGGGCTGGTTGTGCAACCTAGGTGCCCAACGGCTGAGACCTTGTCTCCCAAAGATGAAATCGAGGTGTTTGTGGCTGCCTCAAAGATCTAGGGGTGATGCCACTCCTAAGCAATCTGGTCCTTGCAATGAATGACTGGAATACAACCCTGGCTGTTGTTTGGGGCTCATCAGCCCCTAAAGGCCTGCGAACCTTCTGCCCATGAACTTCAAGCCACCAATGGCACACGGAGGCCTCCTTGGGCCTTGGATCTGCCTTCTTGTAACATGTGGACAGAGAGGGATCTTGTGATGATGTCAGGCCAACCCTGGGCAGTCTTTGCCTCAATCGTGTATTGATCCCAGGCACAGGTGCTGGCCCATGCTACTCAGGGCATGTGCACACAGTGGGGAGCCTCGTCCTGCCTACCACAGATGCAGCTGTGATTCCCTTCCTGAGGATGGGTCTTTTCTCCAACTCTACCCATGGTCCTCTAACACCAGGTGCATGGTAGAAGGTGGAGCTCTGGAGGCTTGAGTCTTGACCCCTTGGACTAATTGGGAAGGGATGAATCCTGTTTTCCATTGCTGCAGCCTGGGGAGGGCTTCAATATGCCATGGGTCGGGCCCGTGTTCTGACTGCCAAGGGGACTGCCTGCCTTCACTCGCTGTCTAACTGCCTTCACCTGCTTCAGGCTCTATTGCTGCTACCTGCAGCTCACACTGCAGGCACCAGCGGATTCCATGCTCAGAGCTTGTCCCCCTGTGGATGTGAATTTGGGAGTAAGTCAACAACGGAGTTTGAGTGAGGAGTCCCTTCAGTCCCTTGTAGGGAAAGCCCTATGTTGGGTCGGTGCTGCCTCCTGTGGGTCAGACGCCCTAGAATCCATGGCAGATGTTACTCGTCAATCACAGCGCTCCATGAGCTCCTGCAGATGCTCGATCTCTCAACACAGTACAACATAGAAGCAACTTTGGGTACTCTGAGGATGATTTTTAGTAAGCTTCAGTCCTCAATTACCCATGTGGCACTTGCTAGAACTATAGCTCTGCTTGGCAAACTTGGATGCAAGCTCCCTCTTTGAGAACTGCCCACCAGTGCCAGGGGTAAAAAGGGTCTCTCCTGAAGTGCATGCCCTGAAGTTTGGGGTGGATAAGAGGTTAGAGGGCAAAGTTGGAGGATGGCGAAGTTGCCCTAGGCTTTCGCATCAATGTTCTGGGAAGTTATAAGCGTACCACTTGACCTGAGGTCAATAACTTTCTGGGTCCTTATTTGCAACTAGGTTCTCCTAAGACCTGGTCTGAATGCTGGATTCATGCTCGGGTCTGGGCCTTGTACCCAATGGCTCTTATCCTCTGTCACATAACGTCTTAGAACCTCTTGAGGAATGAGCCTCTTTCCTGTGTCAGTGGTTGGCTTCCAGGTGAGCATCTGAGCTGGGTCAACCTCTTCACCTTGACGGTGAATGGTTTTAGTTCTGTGGAGTCTTCCTCCTCCCCCTCAAATTTCTCTTAGGTCATTCAGCTTAATTGTGTCATGCAGCCCTTGGGGGAACTGTTCTCTGGCTGCCATATCACAATGGGTAGTGACTTTGAGTGGATGTAGACATTTCTGAGACTTCGAAGGGCATTGACTTGGAAGGTGCTGCCAGGGGTAGTGACTGGTCCTTTAGATACTGCTGCTCGGGCACCTACACCAACCACAATGTTTCAGATGTGCTTGGGCCCTGGTTGGCATCCCAATCTGGGACTACAAAGAAGTAGTAGGGTGGGAAACGGACAAATCGGGGCTGGCATCTAACCGCCTCCCCTCAACTTCCTAAGCCTTTCACATTGTGAAGGCTTGAAGTTCTGGAAAACACAAATGCATCTCAAACTCCTTGATACCTGAAAACACCTGAGTAAATGCCTGTGCACCAGATTCCTAGGTGCTGAAGATGTGGCAGAGAATACCCTTGCTTGCAGAAAGTTTTCAAGACCCAACTGAAACATTGGGTAGTGGCATGATCTATGAAGGAAACTAAAGCCGGCGTATGGAGCAGGCAGAACTCGGGAGTCGTGGGCTCAGATTCTGACCTGCAGTCTTGGCTAGACATGGAAGCCCTTGATCTACAAATATCATCAAGCCATAACATATGCTTCCCCCTCAACTGAAGAGCTAGGCTAGTGTCAGTTAGTCACAGGTACACAACTGTTTTTAGTCTGTCTTTGGCCAGCCTTTCACCCAAGGTCTCGGGACTTTGGATGTCCTAACACCCATTATTGGCAGTTGCTTCCTTTGAGGGAAGAAGGGGAAATGAGCACATGAGCCCTAATGTGGGCTGCCCTTGAGCACCTGGTAAACCCACGTTCTTCACCTCACTAAGGTATACTGTGCGTGACAGTCTTTGCACCTGGAAGACCTAAGTCCTTGCCCTGGTTCTCCAAGGTGGCAGTACAGAACCTCCTTAGGTGGTGTCTCCGGACATCCCTGGAACAAGGATAGCCTCTTCTTTCTGACCAGGGCCTTCATGCTCCTGTAGAGGCATATTTCAATCTCCCCATCTGGGATACAGGCCAGCAAATGGGTGTCTGCAAATGTTCCTGAGCCTTCTCTTTCCTTAGAGGTTGGAATCTAGGAACTTCTGAGCTGCAATGGGTGGTACTGTCCACAGGGCTGTGAGCCTTTTGGGGTAAAAAGTTCACTAGCAAGAGGTTGACTTCTAGGTTAGTGGTATAAACGTAAAGGGTTGGACAATCGGGCCTCAACAATGTTGAAACGTCACCTTTGCACCCCAGTGACAACTTGTGGTAGAGGGTATTGGGTCCTTCTAGGGCTACCACAAACCTCACCTGTAGCCCCACCTTCCAATAGTCAAAGGTACTAATGCAAGTGCTGCTCACACTATAAGGCTTGTTGAAGCAAAGGACAGGTGTGTGTGTGGGGGGGACACTAGGTAGATGCAAGTGAGAATTTGAGGCTCCTATTCAGGTGACTCTGGGCTGGTTGTTTAACTTGAAGATTCGGGTCTTTCTGTTGCTCAACAATTTTGTACAAGTGGCTACCTGTAACCAGAAGGAGTTCTGCAGGGACTAGGGACTTGAACCACTCAATCCGCCAAATCCTGCGTGGGCCATTGACACCTACTGAGTAGGTGCTAGCTGGATTTGAAGACCTGAGAATCATTTCCATGTCTGAGTCTTAAGTTGGCCTGAGATTTTACTAGACAGTGGGCATGGGGATGTAGACAGCCAGAAATGGGGAAACTGGGTGGGGAACACACTGGACCTCTGATCTGCACTTTAAGCAGTAATGGCTATGGCTGTGGTCACTCTGCATGGGGGAGGACAATAGTGTTATGCAGGAGCTGGCTGGGCCATGACGCCTTATATGGCTATACTCATGGGACTGGAGTCACCAATTCTGAGCATGTCCCCACCTGCACTCTTGCAGAATTGCCAGGTGGAGCTGTGAGTCTACACTCCCCACATTTTTGGGAAGGGGGGCTGCCAATCAATGCTGGTAGCCAAAAAGGCCGAGAAACCTCTTTGTTAACCATTTCCACATCTTCAGATGGCATCAGTTGTCTGGAACACAAGTACCACAGTGACCTGATGTCCCTTGATTCTGATCCTGGTTAGAGTGCCCCAGGACTGGGACGAAGTGGCCTCCCTCCCAGTCCTTTGTGGTTCTTGAGATGCTCTGGCCTGTTGTCTGGCCATGTGTTTGTGGGGGTTTTGTGGACTCTTGGACCCACTTGCACTGAAGAGATCTCCTAAAAGTGAAAACCCACGTAGGTTGATGGTGGCTCTTTTGATCCTTGCTCTTTAACCCAGTGTCTGGTCAAGATCTAGACCCCCAACATTGCTCCAGTTTAGAGGTGAGGGAGCTCCCCTACGAGCCTCCCCATGCAGTGGAGGCTCCGCATGCTTGGAACTGACTTCAGCTCTTGCTGGGGTTCTTGTACGAGAACCCTGCTCCATGTTGTGTCCCCCCTCCTCCCCGCCATGCCTGCTCTCCCTGCAGGAATGCCCCTGGGCTTGATGCTGCATTTGAAGATAACAGCTCATGAAGTGGCTTAAGCCACTGGCCATGGCTGCTGCTGTGGCCACCACAGCCCGTCCAGCTGCCCAAACTGGCTGGTCCTTTAAGGATAATCTGGAGGCTTATTTCTAAGCCACTTCAGACAAAGGGAAGGTTGCCATGCTTTCTCAAATGACAAGATTTCCCCCAAAAAACGAAGCCAAGTCTCTTCCTCATTGAGATATGCAAAGTCGGACATCTTTCTAGGAATTAAAGAAGACCTTATCAGTGGCATTATATCACACCCACAGGGGCTGTAACCAGCGGGAGAAGATGAGCCACCTCTCGCCCTCCCCACCCACCGCCCACCGCCCACCAGTCTCCACCCTCCTCCTGATCTTCCTGAGGTTGCCCTAACTCTTCCATTTGTCAGTTAGACACCTCAAATTCTCCTTTGTGGACCCTCCTTAAGGGAATCCTAAGTGTCTCCCCTCCTGCTTTGAATCAGACTTGGACCCTGCTAAGCCCTTCTGTCTAATAGGATTCTTTCCAGAAATCTCTCTAGCCTGGCTCCAATTACCCCATGCCCCTGGTGTACCTCCTCTCTTTCTGGAATAACTGTCCATACTGTGGGTTTCTCCTCCTCCATCCCATTACTGGCCTCTGGTTTAAATGTCTTTGGCCCCTTCTCAGTAGGGGTATATTTGGGAACCATGAGCACTGGTTGGATTCACTCCTCCAGGACCTGAGTTAGTTTTAACTAAACTAAGCATATGGAATCCTGGTGACGGTCACTTCTGATTGAATCAGAGGTGTTTCTTCAAGACTAGAAACTTGCCCCCAAAGAATTTTCTTACCACTTCAGTCAACTGCTCACCAGCTGGTAGGGATGCTCAGTTCTGCTAGACTGAAATAAAATGGCAGATTCTCTGCTGTCAAGGTCCCTCAGTTCCTAGCCCACTGATGGCATTCATTCAAGGTCTTACGGGGACCAAGATGGGAACTGTTCAGTGAGATCAGTTTCTCTCCTGACTACCTCCAGTGACATGATCACTGGATTTCCCAACCCTGGTGAACTTAGTCACTGTTTCTTTATTGATCTCTCCACCCTTGGGCTATAGTATCACCTTGGATATAGGTGAGCTGATGAGTCACCTGGTGTGTGCTTATGCATGTGAACCAGGGGAGAGTCTCAAGTCTCAGTTGAATGATCTGGATGTGATGGTCATCAACTTAACCTTGCCCTACAAACTTGAAACTTGTCTTTAGTTGAATCACCTGTGTGGACAGGACCAAGTCCCCAGTGGGACAAAAACATGTCTTGGTGACATCAAAACTCAGGAAGGTGCTTGACTATCCTCTTAAGAACACATGCTGACTCTCCTTGTTGACAATGCAGCACTAGGTGTGGCCTTACTTCTTGGCAACCAGTGGCAACCAGTCTTCTGACTGACTTAAGCTGGGATGTAGTGGACAGGTTACTACTTGGTCACACTTGCCTCATTCTGCATGCTGATCTTAAAGCCTAGTGACTTCCTATTGGCCCCAGAGGCTAGAACCTTTCCTAGAATGACCAAAGGTTCATGTAAAAGACTTGACATATGCCTATAGATTAGGAGTGGGGTTTGCCTGGGTCTCCTGGACTTCTGGACCATTAGCTTAACACTGCAAGAAGCCACTCTTGAGAATCTTGGTCCAGGCATGCTGGTACATGCCTGTAATCCCAGCAGCTTGGGAGGCTGAAGGAGGATCAGGAGTTTAAAACCAGCCTCAGCAAAAGTGAGGCACTAAGCAACTTGGTGAGACCCTGTCTCTAAATAAACCAGCTGGGGATGTGGCTCTGGTCAAGTGCCCCTGAGTTCAATATCATTAGTTTCAATAGAGCTGAGACCTCTGAGACTTGGCTTCTGTTCTTGCTGGATTATCTGTCCTGTCCTTTTTGGAGATGATGGGAGATGTCAACTTCTCGTGAGCTAGAGCCTTAAGTGCCACAGACCATCAAGATAGTGTTCACCAAGATTCTGAAGTCTATGCATGGGGTAACCTGACGTGGAAGGATTGCTCTTAATGTAGAGGGGGAAATGATCTGGGAAAATCTCCAAGGCTCAAATGGGTTTCCTGACCTCATTGAAGGAGACCTCTGCCCCTTGTCCTACCTCCAAGATCACCCCACACCTCTGGATCTTGTTTGGAGTAAGCCCATGAAAGGCAGGTAATGCCACTTGAAGCACGTGTGTATTGTCTTTCATTGCAAAACAAAGGTCACCTACCACCCTTGGTTGCTGACTTGTACTTGGGTACAGCTGAGACTCTTGGTTCAGAAAAACTTTGACCATAAAAGACTTTTATGTAGGAAGAGCTACATTAATAAGGTCTTCTGACATGGAGAACCTGTCAGAGAGTGTACTTCTCTAGTTTCTTTCCAGTTCTCCTGCTCCTCAGTAGGAGCCTGGGAAGGTTTGAGAAGGGCCATCATTGTCTTCCAGAACTGCCAAAGCTGTACCCTAGTTATGAGGACCCTGACTTGAGTCTACTCGAAGTAGGAGCAATGATGATTTTTCCCTCATTACACTCCCTGCCCGTCATTCCTCTCTGCCCATTAACTTTTTATCACCTTAGAGAGAAGTGTCCCCAGTACAGGCCAGGGAACAACGACACTTGGCCTATGAACAGAGGGACCAGAGGCTCAGGACAGTATCTGCTTGATGTCAACGCTGAAAAGTGAACCTTCAAACTCCATGAAGAGAAGAGGGAGCAGGCTTGGGATGGCTCTTCCCACAACTTTCCTATCCTGAAAAACCCTAAACTTGGATCTCGAGTCAGGAATTATCTAGCAAATAATCCAGACCTCTGAGAGGGTGGGATTCCCACTGAGTCACTTGGGTGTGTTCCCCTGGGGCCCGTTGTTTCTGGGGCAGTTCTCCCTCACCCTAACATACTTGTGCACAAGCTCGGTGGAGCCCCCTAGTCACCCGGCAGGTCCCTTGCTGTATCAACACTGTCCTGATGTCAAGTCACCTGTCCAACAGGAAGAGAAGTCCATGTCATTATTCCTGACATCTTAACAGAGTTGATACTGAATGTTCAGGAAGCCTGTATAAATGCAGGCTCATGAAGATTTCAACTAAGACTTAAATATGCTCATGTTAGCAAAAAAGCATGCAGTTCTATGGAGGGTAACGAGTTCTTGACCACTAACAGAATTCTTGCAACAAGATGATTATCCTTGAATCCAGTGGACATGATGTACAAGTCAGGGCCATGGGAAAGGGAGAACTACTGGCAGGGGAGTTGTATAAATCTGTGAGATGCAGCTTATGCTGGTTTTTGGTCTGCAAAGAGTCCTCGGTATTTCTAAAATGGTCATAGAAAGCATCAGAAAGGCACAACGTGGCTTTCCTCTCGGCAATAACCACATCAATGACATGGGTTGGGTCTTGTTTCTTATCCCTCAACCTCTCAAGCATCCCTTAAACCTAGGTCTTAGGTCTGCTTACTGCAGTATATGAAGACCATGACGTCTCTAACACACTCTTAGAAAACCCAATTCCTCTACCAAATGACCCATAAGTAGACACACTCCAAGTTGGCAGCCTTTTCCTCCACTGTTCAAGTCGGGATCCGAACATGGTCCATATGCTGGTAGCTAGCAGACCACAAGCCCTCTAAATGGAATTGTTCCTTTTGTCCCCTGGCTGCTTGTCCTACACTGGAAAGCCAATATCCTACAGATGTACCTGGTACCTGTCATGGCCTCATGTTCCTGTTTATAGTCTTCGACGCCTGCTCCTCAGCACCTCCTGAAACTGAGTGTGCTGTTAGTTCATCTTTTCTTTGAGGCTCTCTCAGCTTGGAGCAGGAATAGTGTCCCAAATCTTCAACCCCTCAAAAGGCTCTTTCTGTCTGTGGCAGTGGCACTTGGGGTGGGGAAGGAGGGCATGGTTATGGGGCACCAACCTTGCCAGGTGAGGCCTGGAGTGACCTGTAGAGTCTTCGGTACTGCTTGGGAACTTGACTCTGCTGTTGCCCGAGGATAGAGGTCCATAGTTCTACCTTCTATCTACTGTGTACCACAGTTCCTCAGATGAAAGGCTTGTCCTGTTGGCCTGACACCAGTAGCCTGAGTGCCCCATTCTACCAGGTGTGGGTTCCTGGACACAAATGAAAGGCCAATGGTCAGCCAGGTAACAGGTGAGACCACCTGGGCCTTCACCAGGTCCTGCTGAAGGAGTTCTCGTTCCTTCTCAAAGTCTTGCTTCCTAAGTATGACTCGGAAAGACTTCCATGAAGGTGATCACTTGTAGTGTCCTGTCTTGGAGGCACATATTGGGGGTCACATTATGGACACTGAGATTGCTACTTGAAGAAACCAAAGATTTTTTTCTCCCTTTATGAAGGTTGTTTTCCCTGCTGGGTGGTCATTGTGTGGGGACAAATGAGGTCCTTGTTCTAGTTCACGAATTCTACTAACATGTTGAACAAGGTGTATAATCCAACATTTTTAATTCTATGGTTTACATCAGATACTTTCAGCTCCCTGTTCTGTTAAGCATAGAAGTTGAATTTGCCCTCCATTGGGATGTGGTGGATGTTGGAAAATGCTGGACACTCTCTCCTGGCAGCCATGGAAGATGAGAGAACATTGAGGAACATAGTCCTTAATGTCTTCCTAGTTATCCTGCCAGGGCCACAGAAGATAGTTCTACGTTACCTTCAATAGAACTGCATGCACTGTGGTGGTCAGGATTAAATCTTTCCATGGGAGGTTAGACAGTCTTCAATGCAAGGAAGGGTTCTTGATCACTTTTAAAGACAAATACTGAAACAGGTAAGAAAGAGTCTAGAAGAAGGTTCAAGATGGCGGCAGCAGCAGAAGACTTTCTACTGAAGATTTGCCTCTCGTGCTTGCCTTCATACTAAGGTCCCATCCCAGCCTCTAACCAAGAGTTGCATCAGAGGCTTGGGCAGGGCCAAACTGCAGCCAGTCGGTCAGATGGATGTGGTTATATCCCCTCTGGTCACCACCCCTGAGAATCGCTGGATGGCCGAACCTTGGTGCACAAATTCCCCCATGAAACTCCCAGATCCAAGACCCTTGTTCTAAGGGTTTGTCTTTTTTCTAATGGTTGGCCTGTATGGAAGAACCTGAATCCAACTTCCAACAATGGTGACCTTTGAGCATTTTTGCCACCTACTTAGATAGGACATCCATGGTCTAACCCTACAAAACCATGTGGCTTTCAAGTTTTCTAGACGGACTCATCCAGAATGGAGGGTATCCTATAAGACAACCTGGATACTTCATTTGGTTCCTTCTGATTCCACTACACTTGAAATTTTGGCAAGAGTCTGAAGAAAATGGTGGTCACTTCATCTGGGATTACATGTTGAAGACTGTGCCATGGTGTTCCGCCTCTGAGGATGCCGAGAATGCTCCTCAGTTAAGAACAACAGCCCTTCTTCTGTAAAGGGTCGACTCCTTGACTTGTGATTCATGTGGGGTAAAGGTTTGAGATCCCTGAAAGTGACTTTCTATTTCAACTGTAGAATCTGAACCTTGAGTACTGTGCTCCCATCATGTGTTATAAATACATTCCATACTTGCCAAGGGAATTCCTGAGTTTCCTTCCATAGTTCTAGAAATTGGACCTTTAGAGGGTTACTGACATAACCCTTTCCAGCTGTCTAGACAACAAGAGCCTCTTCAAACAGGCCCTAACCCTGTTGATTATGAGCAGATATTCTTCTTGCATTCTTTGGACAAACTATGGTCAAGGTCACCTTAACTTTCTTGACAGACTTGGACTCCTATCGAACATACTGTGTTTGTTTACTAGGAATACTTAGTAAAGATGTGGGTGTTGGTTGAGGTCATTACCCCCAAATGATGTGGGGTTCCAGGAATTGGAGCTTGGTCTATGTAAGGTAGCCATATTCTCAAAGAAGAGATTTTTTAATTAGCTATTCTCAAGTTTCTACAGAATAAGTGTCCGCCATACTGTAGACCACACTTACATAACTGTGCGTAACAGGAGAGATCTGACCACCACACTCTCCCATGATTTCACAAGAATTCCCAAAGAGCAGCCCCTGTTAATGGTGTTCATGTCAATCATGGCAAGGAGAAGGCATCTGAGACGACTGGTCATTCTGACGAGTTCTTTGGATGAGCCAGGGAAATGGCCAGCCTGTCTTTCCAAAGTTGTGTGGCCCTAATTGGGCTCCACCAGCGTCGTTTTATCTTTAGTTTCAAGAAGTGTCACCTAGAATCTGCAATAGCATCAGAGAATGACAGGCAACTTCAATCCTAAGACTGTGGCTACCGAGAGAGTGACTTCCGGATTCCAGCCAAACACTGGTGGCTGACCTGTCTTCAGTCATAGAACTGAGCTTGTCTCCCTCAACTATACCTAAAGGGACTTTAGGACCTGGCACTTAGGTTTCTGCCACTGCAAAGTCTTCCTCTGTGGGAACACCTCAGAGACCTAAACCACTCAGAGCAACGTCCATGGAATTTCTCCCTAAAGGTCCTCGGGTGCTTCCTGTGTACAAGCCCCCATGAAGGGAGGACTGGGTGTCCCTTTCCTGCTCGGGCCCAGAACCAATGGTGCTACACCTGCACCACATGTCCATGGCTGCCTGCCTCTGTCTGAGAACCTCACACCTGAGTGAGTTCATGGACTCTTTGGGGCCAGGAACCAGATCTCTCCCAAAACTTGGGTGCAGGGTGACCAAGGCTCTTCATACAACTAAGATGACTGCTCATGGCTCATGGCTTTCTGGACCATGGGTCTTTTTTCCTGAAAACTGCCTCAGATGGACAAGGGATAGAACTGAGGTCACCCAGGGCTTTGCTTCTGGGCATGACATTGACGTGGCCCTGCTAGGTAGCACGGCCCTTGCTCCACTGTCCTCAGTACTCATTCCTGAAGGTGTCAGCTTCTTGTGGGTTCAGGTCCTGTGTGTACCCACTTGAGCAAATGACCAGCATTCCAGACGAGCAGTTGTCCTTCACCATGGGCTCTTAGATGAATCCTCCCTCACTTTGGCTGTAAAATTGACTTGTGTGCAGACTTGGTGGGGGCCTCCCTCCTGTTGGATGGAGGATACCTCGTCATTGTACAGGGTTCCTGTGTTGAGAAATATCTCAATCATGGTATACCTGGTCTTTCTGCTGGCCAGAAAGTCTTTGGTTTTGCTTCTTATAAAAACTTCAGAAACGCACAGAACCAGCCAGAGAAATAGCTATTCCCATTGTGTTCAGGGACCCACCTCTGATAGCTGGGACAAGGTGTCTGGTTTTCTCACCAGCTTGTGTAGCTACACTTAAGGCAAATGAATATCTCCTTCTGCACTCTGTCGTGTATGGACGTGAATCTAACATCTTAATGCCTTTAGCATTCAAACTCGGCTTCTCCGGCATCCAGCAACATTAGACAGTCAAGCCAAACTTTCACAAGGATCATCAAAATTGGCTTGTTTAAATGGGGATTCAGATACAGCCTACACATCATGAGCAGGGCTTCCCCCACCTTTTCCCCTGGCAATTTCTGTCTTTCCTGTGTCCTAAAGAAGACGTTTGCTTCAGTCCTCTGATTGGGAGACGCATTTCCCCCATAAATCTAGCTTTCCAACCCCGAGAGCACAAGACTCTAGTTCTCAGGTAAAGAAACGAGAAGGGAAACGGCCTCCCTTGATAATGAGCTGGTTGGGACCTGACAGGCCTCATCTGGGCCCCGTCTCCCTGCTGTTATTCCTGGGAAACATTTCTGCCTTGAGATGGAGTATGTCACGTGGTAGCTGTCAACAGACCCATGACGGGGGGACAGTAGGACAATCGTGTATACTGTCGGAGCTGCAGTTGTGTCCCTCTGCCTGAAGGTAACCTGATAATCTCCTGTGGCCTTCAGCAGTGGAGGTGCAAGGGGTGTCCATTTTGGACTTTATTACTGAACTGCTGTTCCCATTTAGGATTTACCTAAATGATGCTTCTAGATCATTTTGGTTTTGCTATGGCTTTGGGAGCATGATGATCTGAACAACCTTCACTTTGTTACAAGCCAAAGAGCATCTCCATTTTTAAAAACTCTCCAGATTCTCGGGAAGGAACAGTCGGACTTCACAGGAGTAGGGGTCTCAACACACCTGTGTGCTGATGACCTGTCACTCATGACCTGAGATGGAGATTGAACTTGTTCTGTTGAAATTGTAGCAGCCTAACTGCTCTATGGTATCAAATGTGGATTTCTAGAGACAAAGTCTATGGAAGAGACCGGGAAGGAAAAGCTACCCTATCCATTCCCCAATCATGGAGGATGGCGAACATTCCAAAGGCCCTCTGCCACTCCTCCCCAGTTCTAGGAAAAGTGCTATTGGCCACTACTGAAGGCATTTGTGACTTGCCTTGGTAGATAAGTGACAACAATAGTCTGATGTATTGGACAACATGGACCCCCTCATCTTGACACAAGGCTGGAAATGCTCCAGTGAGATGACGAGAGCTTAAGGGGTTCTAATTGTCTAAGGATCATGGAGGAGCCTGATGTTACAGTAGAGTGCTGCTTTCTTATTGTAGGTTTGGCTCAGAACGTTGTCTGTCTTCAAGGTAGGGTCCCATCTGGGCTTGGAGAAGTCGCTCCCCAGGCTGTGTCCACTTGGCCACCCAGATCTGGCTCCCTCGCTTCTCAGTGGGCTGACTCGGAGCCAGTGCATGATGGAGGCTTGGCAGGTGTGTCCCAACTGCTCCATGGGGAGCTCTACCACCAAAAAGTACCGGGATGTTACTTGGCTTTTCTAAACAACATACGTCCATAGTGTCCAGTTCATATGGAGGTGGTATAGAGGGTGTTACCGGCTCTTGGTGTTCCCAGATCAGCGTTGGGTTCTCCTGATCAATTGGAGATAGAGATCACCAAGAGGCGATCAATAGAGTTGGGACAAGGCTCTGCTGGGTCTTCTGCTGAAGTCGAGGGGAGACGATGCATGGTGAGGGTTTCTAAACCAGCTCTCCAAAGACATGACAAAGCTTAAGGGAAATGGGCTCAGGTAGGCACATGACCCCAGGATTCTGCACCTGGCTCCTCTGCCCCTGGCACCAGGGTTTGCACAGGAGATCTGCTCAGCCTTGGGCCTCTGCTCAATGGGAGAGGGATCCTAGGCACATGGAGGTTGGCAGCACAGATCACAAAGCTGATAGACATGTTCAGTATCGGCCTCTGAGGAAGGCTGTGTCAGTCAAGGCTGGACATATTGTGCATGTGGGGATTTTAGAAAAACTCGGAAGGAGTTGGATCTGAGCCTGGTCATGGGTGAAAATCCTTACTGATGGCAGTTCTTGCTGGGCAGAAAGTCTTGGTGGGGAACAAGGGTTCTCCCCGCCCTGTCTTGACAGGGGTGTAGTACATGATGGAAAGCGTGGTCTTCACCTTGGTTACTCCAAGCATTCCTATCCCCTGTCTTACATGGGAACTGAAAAGAATGACACCAGCCCCACCTGCCACTTTCTTAAGTTTTTCATGATGGGCTAATGCAGAATGTGGGACACCCTCTAAGACAACTGGGACCCTTGGTTCCTTTTCATGCCAGCCTCCATTATTCTCTGCCTACATGGTGGGCTCTGTCATTGGAGGCTCTCGCTGCCCTGGGTGACCAGGGGTGCCGACCATGACAGAATGGGATCAAAACCCCAGCCCAAAGGAGTGGTCACTGAGGGACAGTTATAGCCTCCAGATTAATTCTCCAGTGGTTACTGAGGCTGCAGGTCCCGAAAAGGGACTAGTTTTTCTTTTATCCTACCCTACTGACACCTTTTCCCTGTACCTGAGAGTTCCTTATTAAAATCCTGCCTTTGTGGCTTTTGCCAACTTGATTATCTCCAATGGCCATGTCTCAGTGGCCTCAACTCGTGTCTGACATGCCCAAGTTTGCCGTGGCTCTCCTTGAGGACAAAGCCAGATCTATGTAGTCCTAGTGGGCCCCTCGCCCCTGCCTTGGGTTCAAAATCAAAGGTGACCTAACATTTCCCCCATGACCTGCCTGATTCCCACCTCCTGGTTCTACAACCTCATTTTAGCTCATTCCAACTTCAGGGTCAGAAATCAGACTATCGTCTGAATCTAGGATTATGTGAGAAGAATGTGACTGCAAAACTGAGTCTTATTATTTTTTAGTCTCCAGCTCCTGGTTGACTTTTAATTTCTGAGCTGAATGTCAAGAGCCAGCCACTCCTTGGTGTGCAGGGTTTGGAGGGGAACGAGGGAGAGACCTGAGCACCACTCTCGGGCCTGCTGCTGTGGGCTGTGTGCATGTCCTCACTGGTTCCAATGACCTCTACTACTGTCCTTGGTGCTTGTTCTGGAAGGTTGGCTTTTTATGGGTTCAGGCCCTGTGTGCACCCAAATGACCAAAGGCCTTTCATTCCAAGCAGGCGATTGACTAGGGGGTCCCTGGGAACATCAGAATCATCCTTTCTATGGGACCCCTTAGGAGGGGAGAAGCCCTGGGAACGTCTCCAGAGCCAGAGGAGAGGGCTCCTGCCCCACTGAAAGCCCTGCTTCCCTTTTCTCTTCTATATGTTCTCAGATCACTGTAGCCTGTGGCTTTTTACACTGTGGGGAGAGACCCTAAATGTCACATAACGATTCTTGGGGCAACGATAGAATTTTGTCATTGCAAGACAAATCTCGGCTACCTGTGACTGACCATCTGGCCTCTAGTCTCTCTGAGAAGGTCTGGACGAAAAATCTGGGGGCAAGAAGGCCTTTGACGCTGAACTTGTTTCAGTGGAAGGAGCGGCGTCTATTGAGTTGTCGGTCTTGACGTGGAGAAATCTGTCACTGTTGTCTGCTCTCCTGACTTCTCCCACTTTCTCTAGTCTTGGGGCTACAAGGGGAAGCCTGGGGACACCTGTTACCTGTGGATGAGCTTTTCCCTGCTAATCAGAGCTGTAGCCCGTTAGTGGGGTATCAAGATGGCTGCACCTCAAGATCAGTTCTGTGGTGATGCCAATAATCGAGTTCTAACTCTCTGCTTGGCTCCTCACCTTGTGAGAAATGCAGGCGTGTCCTCGGGGCTCGTGAGACACTATGTATGGAGAGCTGAGGCCGAGAAGGCAGAGTCGGTGTCAGCCTGAGTGGCCACTAACAGAAACTGAACCTCAGACTGCAACGCAGAGGGAGGAAAAGCAGGCTCAAGGGTCCTGGTCCATCTTCTGCAGAGAAATCTTGTACTGTCTTCAGGTCAGAAGTTACCTGGCAGTGGGGCCATGACGTGGGAGTTGAGGCTAGGGTGCCTTGGTGTTTTCTGGGGTGTCTTCTGGGCTCTATTATTCCAGGGTGAGTTCCCCTCACTCTGGATCCACCTATTGGCACCGTGATGGGCACCTCCTGGCCTGGGGAGCAGGCTTCTGCAGTCAGTAGCATCCTGGATTGTAGCCTCTGTTGGGGCACCACCCTGGACCACCAGTGTCAGATGGACTTGCACTGAAAGCCTATGAATGGCTGTCCTTGGTTTGCCTCAGCTTCCCTGGTGTGAGGAAAGGAACTGCCAGATGTGGGGGTGCACTCCTATAGTCCCAGTGACTTGGGAGGCTGAGATCGGAGGGTCGAAAGCTCAAGTCCAGCCTCAGCAACATGGCCCTAAGTAACATAGCCAGACTGGGTCTCAAAAGGGGTTGGAGAGATGTGGCTAATGGGGCTTAGCATCCCTGAGTTCATTCCCCAGTACCCGCCTAAAAAAACACCCTAAGACTCTGTACTGACACTCCTACCCCCAAAATTGCAAAACCAATTTTAACCAAAATAATCATCTCAGTGTGGCATGGTCTAGAGCTGTCTTAATCCCTGGTATTTGGAATACACAGAGGGCACTATGTCCCACATAGCTTCATGACCTCTGTACCCCAAATAAACTTTCAAGTGCCTCAATCTGTCACTGACTTCTTGAATAAAGAATTCCCCATCCTGCACACCATAGCTTGTATTTTCTCTTACTGTGAGGAATATTCTCTGGATTTGGAGGAACATACTCTGTCCTCCTAGCACTTAATTGCTAGACTTTAGCGCTCAGCTTGGATTGATATACAGCCCTTCATGGTCAGTAGGGCAGATTCCAAGGACGATGGAAAAAAGGGTGCCTTCTCCCAAGGTTATAGGTGTCGCTGTGTTGGGCTTCCCTTTTGGACAGGAGGCTTGACCATCTTTCACAGAAGATTGGTTAGTTCCTGTCACTGTGGCTCTTTGAAGTAGAGCCCGTGGTTGACCAGATGCCTGTTCTCCCAGCCTCCACTAATACTGACTCCTGAATATTTGAGGCTCCCTGAACATTCTGCCTTGGGCTTCCCTAGTATCCCACTCCTTGCCTCTTAAGATATCCATTCTCAAAGTGGAGACTTACAAACAGGAAAGTGCTTCCTGCCAAAAAGCTTGGATCTTGAAGCCATTTTTAGTTTTCTGAAGTCGAAGGAAAAAAGTACGTTTCAAGTGGGTCTTACAAGGAAGGACTGCATTCCTTCTGCTCTTTGGGGGTTGACTCTGCCTCCATCTCTGCCTTCTGACTCCCAGGAAATGTGTGTGCCCTCAACCCTCAGGGTCCAGCTGGGCTGACATGCTCTACAAGTAGCAGGTGGGTCAGGCAGGACTTGGACCCAGAATGTGACCTTCCCTCACTTCGAGAAGGGCCAGAATTTTCCTTTTTAGAAATGTAATTGTGGGGAAAAGCCAGGGCCTTTAGTGACATTTCCAGAATGAAGCCTGCAGTCGGGACAAAGGCTGTGTCCCTACTGCCTGGGGACCCCCACCCCATGCCATTCTGGGGGGGACTTGAAATGCACACCCAAGTGGCTGTAGCCAACTGTGTGGCGCCTGGTGGGCCAACTGCCCAGTGAGTCTAGTGCTGTCATTCCTTGGTCACCAACCTCATTAGTCAGTGGATGAGACGGGCTAGGTGGACGTACCCATCTGGTTCTTAGAGGCAATGTTTCCAAGACTTTTGCCCAGTTTCCCTTTCCACATTCAGGGTCTGGAACCCAGGAGAGATGGGGGTGGTAGATGGTGTCTGACTTCACGTGGGGTCTTCACTTGGCCATTTGCCAAACTTCTTCAGCAAATTCCTGAAAGTGGCACCAATGTCATCTTGGGTTATCAATGCTCCCCATTGTCTTGCAAATTCTAGATGGGTTAATGTAAATCTTCTCCAGGCTGACAATTTCCTTGGGAAGCCATTGCTTTCCCTGACTAGGATGCAGTTGGATACTGAACAGAACCCCATGAGGGTGGTGGCTTGTGTCCTGTTGGGGCTGTCCCTGCATGCACCCCATGATGGGAGGCTAGGGACTTGCTCCATGGGGAAGGGTCTACTTTCTGTCTAATGTGCTATTGTCCTTCTCTAGTGTGGCCACCACTGTGTTGCTCATAGGGACATCAAGTATCCATCCTAAAAGTGTGGTCACCAAGGGTCTGACTGGCATTTTCTGACATAGTCTGGGGGTGGGTGACTAAGGGTCTGGATCTAAAGGGACCACAGCCTTCCCCCAGCCCTATCTGTACCTGGTTAACTAAGCCTGACTGGGGGTTTTGCACTCATCCGTGGGTGTGCATCTAACTGACCTTGACTCTGTTGTCCACAACACCCCTAGAATATCACCCTACGATGGGTCGAGGCTCTGAGTCAACACACAGGGGGATAAGCCTGCAGAGTGCCCCTCACCAGCTCAGGATTACTAGTGTGCTACAGGGGATATGTCCTTCTTCCCCAACTCCTGTCCTTAAAGCCTGTTCCTGGGTGAACAAATGTTCACGTCAGCACCGTAGAGAATACCATCTCCAGGGAGACAGGCAAGTGCCCATTAGCCAGAGTGTCATGAACAAGGTTCGAGAAATACTTCTCCCTTTCCTGTCACGTCTGAACCCCTGTCGGGGACAACTACCCTGATCAGAGTGAACTTGAGCTCTTGTTATGGTTCAGAAATGTTTGTCATAGAAAAACTTGAACATGTCAATCCTGGCCAGCATCTTCCGCTTACTCTTGGCTGGCATTGCTCATAGGGCTGATGAGGGCCATTCTTAAAGGCAAAACCTGGGCCTCGGACTAACCTGTCCAGAGAATGGGATGATCCTAGGATGGGAATGGGTAAAAGAGAATGTCGGTGTGGACCCTTCACACACTTCATTTTCCAAATGGGGCCGAGTGGCATCTCTTCAAAGGACAATGTTTCGTGACTTGAAAATCCAGGAGCATCAAATATATAGTTCTCAAAAGTAAGCCTTAAGGATGAGCTCAGGTTAGGATAATGGTCAACTACTTATTCAGCATTGATATTGACTGTCTGCTTTCACCCTGGGGCCTTGGGCACTGGACTCCCTTAGAGCATCGCTGAGCTTCTTTAAGCAATGGGCTGACGGTTCAGAACCCCCATCCTTTTCCGGCTGCATTGACCAGCTTGCCCAATAACTTCTTTAATCTCCTGAATCCATAGCCTCTGGAATTTTCTAGATCCTAAACTGGTTCAGGTGTAAGAGAACTGCTTCAGATCAGTCTATTTTTCAGTATGACTCGGTTTCTCAAAGTCTTTCTGCAGTCATCTTGGGGGGCCTAGTGAACCCAATACCACCAGTAACTGCCTTGCAAAGCTTGAAGCTTACTTGGCACCCTATTGCCATGACCTTCAGCAAGAATAATGGCACAAATATTAACTGAGCTTTACTGTGGACACACAGTACTAAAAATCTGACCACTAATGGTGGCAGGGTTGGAGAGAGCATAGAGACCATGGAAATAGCCTCTGCCAGTAGCTTCCTGTCCTCTTAGCACTTACTGAGGATGGCTGTGCAAGCCTCCAAGCCATCAGGATGGGTCCAAACTTCTGAATTCTAGCACTCTTTTCAGTGCATACATCACCCACAATGAAACCATGGCAGAAACTGCTGGCACAACATAAAAGTGACCCACGGATCACCTCAAAGGCTCACAGCACTATCAAGTACACAAAAATTAAGCACAACAGCTGATCACATTATGAACGTGTAACTTTGACATGTCAATCATACCATCGGTTTTTGTAAATGAGCACAAAGGAAAAGGAACAACCCACATGGAAATTGACAACCTGCACTCGCCCTAAATACACTCGATGAAAAACTACGCACACTTAACAATCAAAGCATTGTGCCCACTTTTTTGACTTCTTAATGGTCGATGGACCTTTACATGTGGTGCTGGGAACCCATCCCAGTGCCTCACATGTGCTAGGCAAAGGCTCTACCCCCGAGCCACACCCCCAGCCCCGAATTCCATACTAGTGACTTGGAAACACAGGGAATGGATACCACTGGATTATAATACTGGTAGAGCGCCCTGGGGTTTTAACCCATTGTCAAACCACAAAGGTCTCCTGTTAACACTTTGAAGAATGTTTTATACATTCCAAGTCCTATGTTTGGGAAAGGGCAAGAGAATAACCCGTCCTGCTTTCAGATACTTAGTCTGAACATAGAAGCTTTTCATCTGATTAACTGGGATGAGTGGCGATCCCCAGCATTCTTCCACCTCGAATGGCAGACTCTGCCAGCAGGGTGTAGGGAGGACCAGGGATCCGCTGCCCCTCTCCTGCTGGAGCTGACTGTAGGGGGATGGTCAGGCTCTCCCTCCACTCCCTCTGTTCCCCCTGCCTAGGGCTCCTGGCTGTTAGCATCTCTGGGAACTTTGCTTCTGGGAACACGTCAGGGGCACATGCTGCTCTCTAGGAGCAGGGGTGGAAATATCCAGTCTAGAAGTAAGGAAGTGCCCTTGTTCCTGTATCTCTGGGAACCCAGGCCCGTGCAGCCCAAGCTGACCCCAGCCTTCCATATTGGCATAGAGCCTGGCCCCTATGGGTCACAGGCCTCTGAGGACAACTGTTCTCCTCTTCCCCAAGCTGAGCTGGGATCCTGCCCCAGGCGGTCAGTGTGGGGTCCTTCTTTAGGTCTCCAGCAACTGCTCCAGGCAAGGGGCAGGTCACCCCTGCCCAGGTGGAGAAGCCACTGCACAACACAATCCTGTTCTCAGAACTTCCAGGGACGTGGCTTAAGAATGCAATGCCTAACTTCTTGATTTCTTTGACTCGCTCAAACTGTAAGTCATCAGGTTACAAATTTCTGAACTCTACCACCTCTGAGGGGGAAGGTCTTATTAAATCTTCATTAGTAGGGGAAACCCCTACTCATGAAACCACAGTAGAAGCTACCAGAATAATATAGAAGCAAAGACCCTTTTCTAGACTCCTGGGAGTATTGATTCTAATGATGTCCAGATCTGGCCTCCTGGGGCACGATGGGAATGTTCTTTGGACTTTCTTAGGAAGGTGACTTGCTGGCATCTGGTCACCTGCCATTTGGTCATGCAAAGTGCTGCCAATCAATGCTGACCCCAGCACTTCAGTGAGGCAAGGTCAGGGCCATGGGGAGCTGGGTTGTCTTCCGATGTCTCTCCTTCAACTGGCATGTCTGCCCTCCCGTAGTTCTTCTGTATTTGCCCGTCACTGGTTCTCGTGAAAGGCAGATGGTCTTGATCGGCTGCCTGGTGTTCTCCAAATTTTCTGGCTTTGCTTTAAAGGTAGGGTGGGGGGGGTCTGTGTGTTCTTCCCTGGGTTCCCTTGTGGAGGCTTGTAGCCTCCATTCTCAAAGTTTGAGGCTGATAGCAACAAAATTCTTAAGGAGCTATGACCTTGAAGTCATCTTTTCTCTTTCCCCCCTAAAAATCCAAGACATGAACACACACTGTTAAGAACGACCCACCCACTCTTAAGAACGAAAGAAAGGCTCCGTTTGGTTTTCCTCAAGACCTGCCTTCACTTTTTCACTTCCAAGTGGTGCTCCTCTCAAGGTCCGGGTCTAGCTCTGTTGTGCCGAGAAGCTCGAGCCAGGTCAGACCGGGGCTGCTCTTCACCAGCTGCAGGAACCAACTAGTTCTACTGCTTCACTAAACAGCTCTGATCCTTGGCTAACCACCTTGCAATGCTCAGTCCTAGAACAAGGACAGCTGTGACAAGATGCAGCACTAGCCAGGAAAGCACCTTTTGGGGTTTGTGGTTTGGCTTTGGGGAGCAGAGGCAAGTGTTCTAATGCTGAGCTACATTCCCAGTCCCAGAAGGAACAGCTTCAAGCTGGCCACTACGTCCTCTAAAACTTATTTCACCAGTCTTCAAGCACTTCCTAATACCATACGAGACTTGGTTCATGTAGGACTTCAAGATGGTCTGGTTCCATTTAATAGTGGTCATACTTGGAACCAAGTCCAGGTTTTAAGTTTAATACCATACTACGGTGACTTCTGTCTGTCATGGGCATTAGAATGGCAGAAGGTCACGGGTTTCCAAAGACACTCTTGCACAGAGTGAGAAATTTACATCTTAATCCTGCAATTCCCATTTCCCAACATAGAATCCAGTATTCCTGATCCAGTATTCCTGATTCAAACAAATATTGAAATTCTCATTCTCTCTCTCTCTCATAAAAAAAAAAATTACAAGTGCAATGTAATGTAGCAGAGTTTTAGTTTGTCAGCTAATGATTAAGGAACGATAACCTAGATCTCTTCATACCAAGGAGAGCCTATGAAAACCCAGAGCTGTATAGGTGGCTGAGGGGCTAGGGGCCATGTTCTTGGAGTGGCTCAGTGCCCTCTGGTGTCCAGTGATTGCACAGGCAAGAAAGGAAAGACCAATGTGTGTCCCCAGCCACAGGGGTGCCAGCCCCCTGGGTACCCCCTCACAGTGGGGCATTGGAGGCAGGATGAGGTTTTCTTTCAGGACTGTGGTGCACACTGCAGGTCATGGCTTGCCCTGGCCCTTGCCCCGTCAGGATGCCAAAACCTGAGACCCTCCCCATCCCCCAGCTGCCCCTAGGAGACAGGCAGCTTCCCATGGAACCACATAGTCTGAAGACTACGACCACGTCTTAGAATAGACACCTGGAGGGAGGTTCTGAGGACTGGGTTTTTTGACCCAGATATTAAGATTTGATCTTTGGCCAATCCCCCATACACAGGGCTTCCAGTTGCTCAGTTTACTAAGATAAGGATTTTCCTCTTAAATATAGACTGTCTCTTGTTTACCACCCTTTGTTGTTCTTGTATATTTACAAAAAATTAAACTGTTTTACGTTTTTTTTTAAAAGAAAAGTAGAGGAGGAGTCGTCTCTGGTCAGCCACTGTCAGTTGGATTCCGTGGCCTTCTCTGAGCACAGGCCTTCCGCCATGCCTGCGGCTCCCCATGGGTCTTAAGGACTGGCCATCTGTGCCGCATGAGGTGACCACCCCTCGCGGCTGGCTGCTGCCTGAGTTTGTTCCTAATAGAGGGTCCACTGCACAGCAGCATCTGCCTTGCTGACCACGGCACCCTGTGGAGTTTCAGGCCCTGGGAGTGACAGAAGGCAGAGTGCCACCTGCTCCCTGCCTGCTGGCCTACCCTCCACATCCTTCCACTCAGGAGCCACTGCTAGGGAACTGGCCGCCATGCTGGTGATGTGGGCAGTGCTGTCCTTGGCCCCCACTCTGGGACTGGGCCGGCTGCCTCCTCTCAGGCTGTTTCTGACCCTGACAGAGAGAGTGGTGCCCACGCACCCTCCTGAGGATGCGGGAGATGCAGCCTGCTGGCCACCGACAGCCCCACGTAGTGGGAACACCTGTCTAACTGGTGGCTGCTGCCCATGGTGATCAAGACAGGCGTGGCACGACTGTCCCCAGCATCTCTTGGCTGGTCACAGGTGGTGTCAGGTGGGCCCTGGGGTCATACGGGCTCTAGAGCATGAACAATGGCTTCTTGGCACCTGTGTCCAGACCCTGTCTGAATGCTCCTCTGTCCCCGGTCCCCCGGTTGGTTTTGAGGCCCTGTCCCCTGTCCTCAGGTCGGTGTTGAGTGTCCTGACAGTGTCCAGCCATTGGAGGGGCTGGCTTCTGCTCACTGGCTGACAGAGGAGGCCTCAGCCTGGATCTGCTCCAGGACGTGGTGCGATGTCCACCCGCTGGGCTCACGTCACCTCCTGGGTCAGCACCCTGAGCCTGTCTTTTTCTTCTGACCATGTTGCCTACACAACCCCCTGTCCTGGTCCCCTGAGCTGTGCCTTCTCCCCTTCAGCTCCCTGCTCTCTGCCCCTTCTTCCAGATGTCATCTTCCCCAGGATGACAGGAGGGGGACACCGCCATCTCTTGGGCTAGGCGGGGCAGGAGGGAAGCTCTAGCAGCTCTGCTCCACTCTCTGTTCTGGTCTCCAGGGGGGCATCCGTGTTATCTCCCCACCACCAAGACCTGCACCTCCAGATAAAGGGCTCCGGGTGGGGGGAGGCCGGAGGGGGCAGCACGCACATTCCGCGCCTGATTGTCATGAAGCCTGAGCCCTGGATCTGCCTGTGTGCCGCAGTCCACCTCTCAGCCACGGACATCCACGCCTGGCTTGGCCTCTAGAGGTGCAGCTAGCAGTGTCTCAGGCAGGTGGCCTTGAGTCTCTCGGGTTAGCTGTGGTCCTTGTGGTGTCATGTCTCTCCTGGCGTGGTGTGGGTCATCAGGGATCAGCGTTTCCCAGAGGTGCGCAAACAGCAGCTCAAGAGCATCCTCAGTATTAATGGCCATGGAGCTGAAGGTCCAGCCAGGATCATCTAGTTCAGATTGGGGACTCAGCTTCAGAGATGCTGCTTCACTGTCCTGAGGTCACACAGCTCATTAGAAGCACCTGAGTGTAGAGCCATGATTGGGGTCAGTCCTTCAGGCCTGGATTCTGGCCTCTCTCCTGCCAGTGGGTGTGTCCTATAGCCTGTCTGTGCTTAGTTCATGAGGCAAGAGTAGAAGCTTCTCGTTGGGTGGTTTGAAGGTCTGACTGGGACAGTGAGACCCTGCAGTACAGGGCCCCATGCTTGACGCTCCTGCCTGCTGCGAGTGTGTGCCTTGGGGTCCCCACTCCTCCTTCTCCCTGTCATTGGCCTGGTTGACGGTACTGAATGCCGCAGTCTGGCTGGGCACAAATCATGAGCCACTGAAGCAGGAACAAACTTTATTTCTGAACTCCACCAGCACACTCCACACACACTCCCCGGCAACTATCCCGAACGCCATGCGGCTCCTCCCGGAACCACACTCCAATCGGAAAACCCTCCTCCGGCACTTCCTCAACCAATGGGAACTCTCCGGGAATCCCCACGAGAACTCCAAAGTAGTGAGAACTCCAAAGCAGCAGGCTGAGGCAGACAGCAGGGGTCTAACATACACAGCTCAACATAACCATCATCATCCCAATGGTTTGCTGGCGTCACCTCTCAACCACTCCATACTGGCAAAAATGCCATGCATCATTTGGACTCGGCTATGGCTCTCAGCATCTTGCCCCTTCTGTTTAATTAAACAACAAGCAATATGGCTTAGGGACCTTGCCTGTTAGGCTGTCCAATACTTCATATGGCCCTTACCCATCATCAGATGACCTGACCTTAAGGCATCAGCCTCTTGTATTAGGTTGGTACCATTGCAACTGGATCATACCCGTCACTGACTACCGGTCCAGCATACAGCCATACTGTGGATAGGCCTTTGCACCAGTGGGGGGATGAGTTTCTTTGCCTCACCTCTGTTGGCCTCCAAATTTGGTCTTGGTGTCAGTGGGAGGGTGAGGTTCTTTGCCTCACCTCTGTTGGCCTCCAAATTTTAGACTATCACTAGCAGAAGGGAGGAGGATACAGAAATGCCAAGACATCAAGCCATTGCAATGTTTAAAAACTCCACAGTCAAAAAATAAAACTGGTCAGAAAAACATTAACCTAGGTCTGTATGAGCTCAAAAAATAAAATAGAACTTCATGATGTGGGAAAAGTCAATAATAAAATAGATATTGAAAAAAGCATCCTGGTTACCACTTGGGATTGACTCTTATTTATATATCCCATCCTTTTTCCTGTAACTTGCATATGGGTCTGAAGGTATTCCCACAAGCAAGCCTCAAGGTTTTTTACATTTGAAATAGGCTTTAATGATGTTCACTATTCATTAGCCTTCATGTGTGGGAGAATCATGTCGTAGATGTAAGAATAGCCAAGCTGGAGCTCTGGATATCAGCTGTTATGGATTTGAGTCAAATCATCTTCTTTTTGGTCTGTAGAAATCACTTTGGTTAGTCTCTCTGGAGTCCAAATCGGCTGTTGTTCTCCCTGTGGAAATACACAAACAGAACCCTGACTCCAGACAATCACTGGGTCAGGACCTTTCCATTGTTCTGTTAGAATATCCTTCCAAAGTACCTTAGGCTTATGTACATTTTTTGGACACATATGCCTTTCTGTAGCACTAAGCTCTGATGAATCCAAATTTAAAAAGCTTAGAGTAAAAAGGTTTATTTTAAGTTTATCTTTGGGGAATATATACCCCTTTCCAATTCCCTCTTTTTGCTTTAATAAGTACATTTTAGTGTTTGATGAGCTCTTTCAACTATGCCTTGTCCCTGTGGATTGTATGGAATTCCTGTTATATGAGTAATGCCAAATGATGAGCAAAATTGTTCAAAAGAGGTAGAAGTATAACCAGAACCATAACCTGTTTTTAACTGTTTTGGAATGCCCACAGTGGCAAAATTTTGTAAGCAATGAGCTATAATATCTTTAGTTTTTTCCCCTGCATGAAGGGAGCCCATCAAAAATCCAGAAAAAGTAACAAATGTAACATGCAAATATTTTAATTTTCCAAATTGTGGCAAGTGTGTGATGTTCATCTGCCAAATATGGTTAGGTATCAGTCCTCTAGGATTGACTCCAAAATTAACTTGTGGTAAAAAGGTCACACAATTTTGACATTGTTTTATTATTTGTCTGGCTTGTTCCTTAGTTATTTTAAAATGCTTTTGTAAAGTATTAGATTGACATGGAACCTTTTATGAAAATTTGTAGCTTCTTCTAATGTAGAGAAAATATGTATATCATGTGTAGTTTTATCTGGTAAATCATTGCCCAAATAAGGGCTCCAGGCAGTCCTGTATGTGCCCTGATATGTCCTATAAAGAATGGATCTTTTCTGTCCCAGAGTAGACTTTGTATTCTGGAAAACAAAGAGAAAACAGTAGAGAAAGGAGAAATCCTACCAGCATCTTCAAGGGATACTATAGTGTTAGTATGTACTGACTATCAGAAAATAAATTAAATACAGAATCATTAAACATCACAAAAGCTTGTAAAACTGCATTAACCTCTACCTTTTGAGCTGATTGTTTGGGTACTAAAAATGTAAAAATTTTATCAGGGGTAACTACTGCTGCTGTACCATTATTTGACCCATCAGTGAATATATTTGGAACATTCATGATAGGTATTTTTCTTGTCATTTTTGGAAAAACTACAGGTTGCGAAGACCAAAAAGACAATAAAGGATTAGATGGTAAGTGATTATCAAATGAAACATTAGATTTACACATGATTATTGCCCAAGTATTTAACTCATTAGCTAACTCATCAATTTGATCCATAGTATATGGAGTAATAATTTTATTGGGAGAAATTCCCAACACTCCTTTGCTGCTTTTATTCCTTTGAGTATTAATTATTCTACAGCCTCAGGATACCTAGTAAAAATAGTGTTAGGAGAATAAGATAAATGTATCCATAATAATGGACCTTCTTGCCAAAATACTCCTGTGGGAATATTTTTTGTTGGTATTACGATAAATAATAAAGGCAAATTTATATCAATTCTATCCAAATGCATATTTTCCATATGTTTCAATAATTTTTAATGCCATTCTTGCTTCAGGTGTTAACATGCGGGGTGAATTTGGATCTGTTGGACCTTTTAGGATATCAAATAAAGGTCCCAACTCTCCTGTTGGTATGCCTAGATAAGGCCTTATCCAATTTATGTCTCTTAATAACTTTTGAAAGTCGTTAAGTGATTTGAGTTGATCGACACATATTTGAATTTTTGGTGGATGGACCATGGTTGAGGATAATAGAATTCCTAAATAATTAATTGAAAAATTTAATTGTACTTTATCTGTTGCTCTCTCTAGATTATATATTTTTAATAAATTTGTAAGTGTGGCATAACATTCTAGCAATGTGTTTTTATCTTTATGTGCTAATAATACATCATCCATATAGTGAAATATTTGTAGTTCAGAATTTTGATTTCTAAGTGGCTGGATTACTTTGTTAACATAAATTTGACACATAGTTGGGCTGTTAGCCATCCCTTGATGGAGTACTTTCCATTCATATCTCGGATTGGGACATTCATGATTTAGTGCAGGGATAGTAAATGCAAAACGTGGACTATCTTCAGGATGAATTGGAATTGAAAAAAAACAATCTTTAATATCTATAACTAAAACATACCAGGTTTTTGGCAAAGCAGACAATTGAGGAATTCTTGATTGAGCAGGTCCCATAATAACCATCTCATTATCAATGGGTCTTAAATCTTGCAATAATCTCCATTTACCATATTTCTTTTTAATGACAAAAATGGGAGTATTATGGGGAGATACAGAAGGTTGTATATGTCCTTCAGGTAATTGTTGTTTGACCAAGTCATGGGCTGCTTGTATTTTTTCTTTAGTCAGTGGCCACTGAGGAACCCATACTGGTCTTTCTGACTTCCAAGTAATTTTTATTGTCTCAGTGACCCCTTCTGAAAACCCAGTCCATGTCTATGTATTACTTGATCTATTTGAATTGGTGCTCCTATACCTTGTTCTTGTTCTCCTTATCTTTTTTCTTTCCTAAAACTTTGTCTAGTCCTAATAGTGGGAGCATTTGGATTGATGTTATTTGTTAATGTCAAACCTAATTGATCTAGGACATCGCATCCCCATAAATTTATAGGAAGATGATCCAAAACATATGGCTGTATAGTTACTTCATATCCTTCAGGATCCTTCCAATCTAATACCATTGCACTTCTATGGGAATTAGTTGGCACTCCTAGGCCTTGAAGCGTTTGAGTGGCCTGTTGTAATGGCCAATGTTTCAGCCATTCTTGACGAGATATGATGTTAAGTTCTGCACCTGTAACTAGTAGCCCATTAAATTCATGTCTTTGAATATTTAGTTTTAGCATAGGGCGAGAATCTAAATTTAAAGAAAGCATAGCCCGATCACTTGTGGAGCCTAATCCCCTGGAACCTCTTTCTACAGTACAACTGGAAAATTTATCATGCAGGCTGGGTATTATTAATAATTGTGCTATTCTATCTCCTGGTGAAATTACTGATATACCCTTTGGAGAACTAGCTTTAATTTTTATTTCACCTTCATAATTGGGATCAATTACCCCAGGACTTATGATAAGTCCTTTTAGAGTAGAAGAACTGTGTCCTAACAAGAAGCCTACTGTTCCTTGGGGAAGAGGTCCTTTTACTCCTGTGGGAATGATTTGAACTCCCATCTCTGGAGTTAGTACTGCTCTGGCAGAGGTGCAGATGTGCAATCCTGGTTCGTCTGATGAAAGATCTGATGGATAATGTGTCCTGGGCACTACCCTGATGGTGTTGCTGGATTCCTCCTTGATGTTTCTGGGTTCCTCCAGTGCCCTGTATATTTGTGGTCATGGGCCCCAGAGCATTGGGCCCCCCTGTCCATTTTTTTTAGAAATGGAGCCTGATGCCTTTCTCCACTTTACCGTGGATAGACACCTGGTCCTTGTTCGTTTTTTGATAATGGAGTACCCTGTATGGTGGTTTGAGCACAGCATTCATTAGCCCAATGTCTCCCTCTATGGAATCATGGGAAAATACCCAGTATTCTACTCCTTTGATACCTAGCTTTTTTAAACCCTCCTCCTAAGGGGGAATTCCTTTAAAAATGTCCTGTTTATTTACAATTATAGCATGTTTTTGGCCTGGCATCTAAAGCCTGTTGTACTGCAGCTGCCAAGACTTGCCCTTGTTCACTAATGTCTCTACATAATTTAATATATGTGTTTAAATCTCCATGTATCCATGTTCTAATGACCTCTCTGCACCAATGATTTGCTTGCTCATAAGACAGTTGTATTATTAATGGCATTCTTATTCTGTCCCCCAAAACTCTGGTAGCTGTTTGAAAATGCCTATCTACAAATTCAGCATAAGGTTCATTAGCTCCCTGTATTACTTTAGATAATTGACCTTGTAAATCTCTATGTCCCTGTAAAGTCTTCCATGCCCTAACTCTGTCTGCAGCAATTTGCATATATACCAGGATCATATTCAATTTGTTGCTGTTAACCCTCATAAGGTTCTTTTCTTAACAACATATCTAGATTTCTTTGAGGGTAACTGGCTGCTGCATTTCGTCTAGCTGTCTCTGTGCACAATTCCTCATTGGCAACCTTCCATAACAAACATTGTCCTCCATTTAGCACAGATTTACACGTTAGCCCAGTCTGCTGGCGTCATGTCCAAGTTGATAATGGATTTGACCATTCTTACAGTGAAGGGTACTTGGGGACCACAGGTTGTTACAGCCTCCTTTAACTGCTTCACTGTTTTGAAATCTAAAGCACGGTGAATTTGTTGCCCTCCTGCCTGCTCAAGAACAGGGCATGCTAATCTTTGAGGTCCTGTCTCAGGATCCCATCTATCAACTACGGGGGATGAGGGCCACTCAGCTGTCTCCATAGGTGGAGCTGTTGGTTGAATTACACCCTCTGGTGATAGAACAGAGTTAGTAGCAGCCTCCTGTTGTAGCTTCCCCCCCACCCACCCCCCGATATCTGTTTCTCTTCTAAGCTTTCTTCCTTTAAATTTTCTTCCTCTGACTAGCTCAAAAGACCTTCTCTTTTACTTGATCTAAAATGTCTTTCTCCATGGTCTGAACCTCTAACAATTTACTTAACACTCTTTCTGTTTGTTTTTTACTAATTTCTAATCTACTATAAAGATAATGCAACCCAACAAGATAACATACACACACACACACACACACACACAATGAAACAGAATGAAACAAAAATGGAACAAAAAATTGTTATATCAATTTTCCTATTTTCTTGACATGTGCATTTGTGGTCTATTTCTATCTCTTCCTCAGAGGTGAATAACTTCAAAGCTTGAGCCAACCATTTTTTCCAGTTTGCCTGAGAAAGTTCTAGGAATAGGCAGCTTGAAACAAAAGCAAAACAAATCAAAACAAGAACACATTGTTTTTTGAAATGGTCACCCATTCTCTTGCCTTCCCTCAGGGGTGAGCAATTTACCTTATCAATTACCCTCAGGCTGTCCCCACATGGGCCACCAATTGCCACAGTCTGGCTGGGCACAAATCATGAGCCACTGAAGCAGGAACAAACATTATTTCTGAACTCTACCAGCACACTCCACACATGCTCCCCGGGAACTATTCCGAATGCCACGCGGCTCCTCACGGAACCACACTCTCACCGGAAATCCCTTCTCTGGCACTTCTCCAACCAATGGGAACTCTCTGGGAATCCCTGGGAGAACTCCAAAGTAGGGAGAACTGGAAAGCAGCAGGCCAAGGCAGATAGCAGGGCTCTAATATACACAGCTCTACATAACCATCATCATCCCAACGGCCTGCTGGCGTCACCTCTCAACCACTCTGAACTGACAAAATTGCCATGCATCACTTAGACTAGCCTATGGCTCTCAGCAACGGAATGCCTGCCTGTCTTTGATCCTCAAGATGCAGACATAGCCACGTGAAGCTGTCCCTAACCGGGCCCCAGGCAGACAGAAGGGAAAGGGAAATACAGGGTGGGATGTGACTTAGAGGGTTTTTGTTGTTGTTGTTGTTGTTTGTTTGTTGTTGTTGTTTAAAATTATTTTGGCTTTAAGCACAGGGGGCAGTGAGATCAGGCCTGGGGTCACTAGGCTACATGTGTCCAAACTGACATGCGGCTTCTGCAGTGAACCCCTCAACTGCTTCTGCCCCAGTTCTTCCTTCTATAAGTGGAGCAAGAACCAGCCTAGCTGCTGCCTCGTGAGGCCTGGGGGACTGGCCATCACTCACCCCCTCAGAGCAACCCAGGTCTCCACAAGGCAAACTTGGCAGGACAGTGTTGGGAAGGGCTGAGTGGTGGCTCAGAGCCTGGCTGGCATCCGAGGTGCCAGGCCCTCAGCCACCCATCTGAATGTGCCTTCGGGGTCACTGGATGGGTGCGTGAGCTGGGGGCCTGGCACAGACCAGCACACCGGGAGCAGCACCTGATGGCAGTCTGCATGCCCCCTGCTCCCCATTACTGCGGTTCCTGTGCAGCCCATAAGGAGCTGCACCTGAGCAGGTGGCAGGAGGGCCTGGAAGTGCAGGGGCTGCATGTTACTCTTTCCAGGTGTTCTTCAAAGTGGGGGTTGCTGCATCTCCAGGAAGAAGAACAAAGCAGGTACCCTGTTCTCATGGAAGTACAGGGTTCTGGGAGACCACACCTGGGGGGGGACAGGCTTGTGCAGAACAGCCCCTCCTCTCCTGGAGATCCCTGCCGTGCTGTTGGAGAGGTCCCTGGCCTGGGCTCTGAGTCAAAGTCTTCATAGGCCTTCAGGTGGTCCTGAGCTGTGTGCATGGTGGGCAGCAGCAGCACTCATCAGCACCCATCAGCACCCAAGTCCTCCCTTGTTCCCACGCCTTGGCACCCAGGAAATCCTCAGGCATAGCAAAAAGGATGAATTGTAGGCTTTCCCCTCAGTTCCAAGGGAAATGACCCTGATATGGAACTTCTAGAACATTCCACCACATCAGTAATCCTGCACCTCCTTGGCCAGTAGGTAGTGGGCAGGCAGAGGCCGCCTGGCCCCTCCGTCCGCCCTGGACATTGTTCTGACGCAGTTGTCCGCTGCCCACGTGCTGTCGAGCCCTGAGGCCTTAGAGCATGAGCAGGGACAGTTCTTTGTCCTTTTCACAGCCATGCAGTCCCGTCCAGCAGCACTTGGCCTTGCAGAATTGGTGGGTGCAGAATTGGTGGGGTGCAGTGTGAGTCAGCCCGATACCGTCCTGGGTGCCTGTGCATGTGGCCACAGTGACTGCTGCTTCTTCATTTCCCATAGGCCCTGGGCCACCAGGTAGTGGGCACCCAGGACAGTAGACCAGAGGAGATGAGGTCCCTGTCCCCAGGCACCCGCAGAAGCCGGGGGACATATGAGCTGGTGGCTTCAGCACAGGAGGCTGAACCAGGAGGGCCATGGTAGGACTGTGGTCTCCAAGTCAGACTGGGGCCTAGAGGAAGGAGGCCAAGCAGCCTGGTGGCAGAGGCTGAGGCGGGAGGTGCCCTGGAAAGGGAGGCAGACTCCCCTTGAGAAGTGGCTTCTGTGCCCTGCAGAGGTTTGGACTATGACCTGGTGGGCAGCCACCGAGAGTTTTAGCAGACACTTCTGTGGCATAGAAGTTAGAGTCCCTTGCCTCCATCTGCTCGGGCTGCTGGAGCAGAGGGCCACGCCTGGGGCCTTCATCAGCAAAGACGGCCTGCCTTAGGGCTCTGGAGGCCAGAAGCCCAAGGCCAGGGGTTGGCAGCAGTGGCTCCTTCTGAGGGCTGGGCAGAAAGGGGTGGCCTGTTCAGCCCTCCCTGGCTGTGATGGCGAACCTGTGCCCACATAGGGCTTTTCTGTGTAGGCCTGTCCTGGGTTTCATCCCCACACACCTTTTAAAGGGCACAGGTCGCTCTGGCTTAGGGCCCACCCCAGTGACCTCGATTGACTTGATTATTGATGCAAAGAGCTGGTCTCAAATGAGATTCTGACACCTGGGGTCAGGCCTCCAATGCAAGACCCAGGGGCCTACAGCTCCACCCCTCTCATCCCTGTTCTTGAGCACTTCAGACCAGTTTGGGACAGGAGGAAGGGCAGCTAAGTGCCACATTAGTGGTAGGAGGGTGTCTCAGCCCTTCCATGTCCCATGTCCCTTCCTCCTGCCTGCCCTGCTCTCTAGGACTCTTCCTGATTGGGGTTGGCAGTTGTAGCCACATCTGCTCCCTGCTGAGCTAGGACAATGCTGGTGACTTGGGGGATTCTTTTTTTTAAAATTTTTTAAATTTCTGTTGTTGGTTTTTCAAAACATTAGATAGTTCTTGATATATCATATTTCACACTTTGATTCAAGTGGGTTATGAACTCCCATTTTTACCCCGTATACAGATTGCAGAATCACATCAGTTACACTTCCAAAGATTTACATATTGCCATACTAGTGTCTTGTATTCTGCTGCCTTTCCTATCCTCTACTATCCCCCCTCCCCTCCCCTCCCCTCCCCTTTTCTCTCTCTATCCCCTCTACTGTAATTCATTTCTCCCCCTTGTATTATTTTTCCCTTTCCCCTCACTTCCTCTTGTATGTAATTTTGTATAACCCTGAGGGTCTCCTTCCATTTCCATGCAATTTCCCTTCTCTCTCCCTTTCCCTCCCACCTCTCATCCCTGTTTAATGTTAATCTTCTTCTTATGCTCTTTGTCCCTACTCTGTTCTTAGTTACTCTCCTTATATCAAAGAAGACATTTGGCATTTGTTTTTTAGGGATTGGCTAGCTTCACTTAGCATAATCTGCTCTAATGCCATCCATTTCCCTCTAAATTCTATGATTTTGTCATTTTTTAATGCAGAGTAATACTCCATTGTGTATAAAAGCCACATTTTTTTTTTATCCATTCGTCTATTGAAGGGCATCTAGGTTGGTTCCACAGTCTTGCTATTGTGAATTGTGCTGCTATGAACATCGATGTAGCAGTGTCCCTGTAGCATGCTCTTTTTAAGTCTTTAGGGAATAGACCGAGAAGGGGAATAGCTGGGTCAAATGGTGGTTCCATTCCCAGCTTTCCAAGAAATCTCCATACTGTTTTCCAAATTGGCTGCACCAATGTGCAGTCCCACCAACAATGAACAAGTGTACCCTTTTCCCCACATCCTTGCCAGCACTTACTGTTGTTTGACTTCATAATGGCTGCCAATCTTACTGGAGTGAGATGGTATCTTAGGGTGGTTTTGATTTGCATTTCTCTGACTGGTAGCGATGGTGAGCATTTTTTCATATACTTGTTGATTGATTGTATGTCCTCCTCTGAGAAGTGTCTGTTCAGGTCCTTGGCCCATTTGTTGATTGGGTTATTTGTTATCTTATTGTCTAATTTTTTGAGTTCTTTGTATACTCTGGATATTAGGGCTCTATCTGAAGTGTGAGGAGTAAAGATTTGTTCCCAGGATGTAGGCTCCCTATTTACCTCTCTTATTGTTTCTCTTGCTGAGAAAAAACTTTTTAGTTTGAGTAAGTCCCATTTGTTGATTCTAGTTATTAACTCTTGTGCTATGGGTGTACTATTGAGGAATTTGGAGCCCGACCCCACAGTATGTAGATCGTAGCCGACTTTTTCTTCTATCAGACACCATGTCTCTGATTTGATATAAGCCTCAGGCTAGCATCATTCTGAATGGAGAAAAATTGAAGGCATTCCCTCTGAAATCTGGAAAAAGACAGGGATGCCCTCTCTCACCACTTCTGTTCAACATAGTTCTCGAAACACTGGCCAGAGCAATTAGATAGACGAAAGAAATTAAAGGCATAAAAATAGGAAAAGAACAACTTAAATTATCACTATTTGCAGATGACATGATTCTATACCTAGCAGACCCAAAAGGGTCTACAAAGAAACTATTAGAGCTAATAAATGAATTCAGCAAAGTGGCAGGATATAAAATCAACACGCATAAATCAAAGGCATTCCTGTATATCAGCGACAAATCCTCTGAAATGGAAACGAGGACAACCACTCCATTCACAATATCCTCAAAAAAAAAAAATAAATAAATAAAATACTTGGGAATCAACCTAACAAAAGAGGTGAAAGACTTATACAATGAAAACTACAGATCCCTAAAGAGAGAAATAGAAGAAGATCTTAAAAGATGGAAAAATATACCCTGTTCATGGATAGGCAGAACTAACATCATCAAAATGGCAATATTACCAAAAGTTATCTATAGGTTTAATGCAATGCCAATCAAAATCCCAATGGCATTTCTTGTAGAAATAGAGAAAGCAATCATGAAATTCATATGGAAAAATAAAAGACCCAGAATAGCAAAAACAATGCTAAGCAGGAAGTGTGAACCAGGTGGTATAGCAATACCAGACTTCAAACTATACTACAGAGCAATAGTAACAAAAACAGCATGGTACTGGTACCAAAACAGGCGGGTAGACCAATGGTACAGAATAGAGGACACAGAAACCAATCCACAAAACTACAGCTATCTTATATTTGATAAAGGGGCTAAAAGCATGCAATGGAGGAAGGATAGCATCTTCAACAAATGGTGCTGGGAAAACTGGAAATCCATATGCAACAAAATGAAACTGAATCCCATTCTCTCACCATGCACAAAAGTTAACTCAAATTGGGGGATGTTTCATGCACCTTCTTTGAACCCCAGGGATTACATGCTGCTGGAGGTTGGCCAAACCTCTCTGGAGGCCGTTGCCCTTGCCCTTCTGTGCTCTGGAACAGCCTTCCTCGGGCTGAACAGCGGTGCCAGAGAGGCCTCAGTGGTTCAGCAGGTGGCAGGTGGAGACAGATGGGTTGGCCCAGTGACCCAGGTGTCCGGAGGGCGAGGTCTGCTCCTGGGCATCCTGGGCACACGTCCCAGTGAGCCAGTGTGCTCTGTGGCTCCTGACGGAGGTGACACATGTCATATGCCTCTTTGAGCCATTATCATCAGTGTCATCCACCTGTCTCCAGTGTAAAACCTACTGCCGCCAGCAGTCTGGAGCTGGGGGAAGGCATTTATTTGGTGATTTCCAGCAAGTTGGTCCTTTATTGTGGACGCCTGTGCTGGGCCTCCTTAGCCAGAGGAGGGTTGGGTTGGGCCCAGGAGGCTCACAGGGTTCCTGAGGGGAATGTGGGAGCCCAGACCTGGAGCCCAGAGCCCAGAGGTTCTTATCCAGGGACCCGCTACATGGGAAGGGGCCTTGGCCTGTAGAGTACAATGTGACACCTGGGGGTGGAGCCTCCAGCAAGCGCCTTGCTCACAGCTCAGTGGCCTTCTCTTCCCAGTGCCTTGTCCCCTCCCAGTGCCTTGTCCCCAGGGCCAGCCAGAGGCAGCCTCGCCAGCTGCTGTGGCCTGGCCGATGTTCAGTCATTTTTATTCTAAGCTGTGTTGAGCCCTGTTCCCCAGACACTGTCAGCCCTGAGTGGTGTTTGCTTGTGGGATTTGCATCCTGGGGATGCTGCTGCTAGGACCTCCTGCAGTGGGGGTGCCCCGATTCCTGTGTCTGGCCTGGAGTCGTTTGCCACACGTGTTGGATGGCGAAATGCACTGGTCATTCTTTGCTGCATGACGGACACCCTGGGACCTGTAGCTTCTGCAGTAGCAGGTTCTGTGGTTGGGGCTTGGCAGCCCAGCTGGGTTCTGGCTCAGGTCTCTGCTGGGGCTGCATTAGATGGCATCTGGGTCACAGCCCCTGGAAGGCCCACCATCACTCAGGACTCGGCCTCTGATGTGGTGCACACAAGACCATGGACGGGGCCCAGGCCCTCACCTGGGGCTTCTGCCCTGGACGACTTGAGTGTCCTTCCAACATGGTGGCCGACATCCCCAGGGCGAGGCCCAGGAGAAAGCTGGAGGGTTGGCCAAGGTGACCTGTACCCTCCCCTCCTCTCTAGGCCAGCCCTGACCTCTGCCCAGAAGAAGCAGTTTCCCCGAAGCAGACCTCATCCAACATCCTGGTGCGGAACATCCCCTTCCAGGCTGACCGCAGGGAGATCCGCGAGCTCTTCAGGTGTGCTGCGCTGCAGGAGGTTCATGGCCAGCTAGGCAGGGCGCCTGTTGGCAGTGCTGTTCCCATGAGTCAGCACTGTGGGGTTCAGATTCATCTTCTGACTGCCTTGATTCATCTCATGTGACCTCGGAAAAGTCAAAACATCCTTCCTCAGGTGGGAGGGGGGCAAGCCAGTGTCCCCCTGGCTACCCAGCAGCTGCAGGAGGTGGGTCAACATCGCTGGAGACCCCAGGCAATTCTGCTGAGGCTCTGCTCGGAGCTGGGTCACCAACATCAGCCTCTTTATCCAAGCTCCAAGGGCATCATCTTGTCCAGGTGGTAGTGGACCCCTGGGCTCAGTGGCTCCTCACAGGATGCCCACCTGAAAGGCAGCAGACTACCTGCTTCCCACGCCGCCTACTAGCACAGCAGCCAGGTGGGGAGGGGACAGCGACCAGCGGATTGGGGGCTGTGGGGATGCTGCTGGCCCATAGTGATTCCACAGAGGAACCTGGATTTCAGACCAGGTCCTGTCATATTTTGAAAGAGGACCCGGCCATCCAGTCTTAAGGGATTCTAGCAGCTGGCTCCATGCTACACAGAGCAGAGCCATCTGCAAGGGTGGCTACTGTGTACCCTGTGTCCAGGCTTGGCTGGGGTCTATGAGCGCTTGGGGTCTGTCTGCACTATGAGGGTGACCATGGAGGGTGTCCTTCCCAGGCCTCGTCTTTCAGCCTCTGTTGGTCACATTCTGCATGAAGATAGGAGAGCAAAGTCCCTAGAATCACCAGTTAGCATCTGGCAAGGGAGACCACATGCAAGAGGAGACAAGGAGTGACCTGTGTGACTGTGCCCTGGGCGCCCCACTGTGGGTGGGGATCCACTTCTGATCCCGCCCACCTTCCTTCATCTCCAGGCTCCACTGGCTGGAGCTGGTCTGGGCAGCGGGTCTCCCTTGGTCCTGGTGCCCTGCCTGGCAGGATGGGGTCACGACTTGAGGGGTTATGTCCCTGCATGTGGAAGGAGCTTGAGGTCGTGGGTATGGTGAGGGCTGTGGTGCATGCATCTGTGTGTCTCCACCACTTCTGCTTCTTGAAGAGTCCAATTTAAGACCCGCTGGATCAGCACAGGCTGCTGAGAACAGCATGTGTTGATCAGAAAATAATGTCACTGGGAAACACAGTTCCTCTTGGCTCCATCATGCATCTAGTGCATCTAGGTGACACTTATCCAGGGTAACAAGGCAGGTGGCGAGGGCGGAAGGACTTCCTTTGATCTCAAGCTCCCTGCCTATTTCAGGACTTAGTGTTCCCTGAACTTAATTATAGGAGCATCCCCTCCCTGCATTGTCCTGGGGGAGTTTCCCAGACCTGGGAACCAGGCCCTTCCCTCTCCCTGCTCCCTCTCCTGGCCTTCTGGGTGGCACTGGCTGGTGGTTTGAGACAATTCTGAGTGGCAGACAGCAGGGGTCGCTGTGAGCCTGCTCAAGGACTGAGGCTCCTCCAGGGAAGCCCCAGATCTCAGACAAAGCCACCAGCCAGCAAAGGTCACCTGCCAGGGGAGGACCTCAGGGCTGGGGCACAGTCTGGTGCTCTGCGTCAGGCTGGTTCTGCAGGCTGCCCTCCCAGGTGTAGGAAGAACCACCAGCCCCCGTGGGGCACGCTCTCGGTATTGTGTCTGTGCCCAGCGCCATCTGTGCACCTGTCCCCCTGTGCCATACGCAGCCCTGTGAGGGAGGAGTGGCCACCGTCCCCTACACCTGCAGGGAGACTGGAGACGAGGAGGGCAGTCCTGCCTGGGACCCCACCACCATGACGGCTTAGGGTTTCAGCTGGTCTGACCAGAGCCAGGCTGGGAAGGCTCCTCTCTGCCACCCTTTGTCTTCCTCCCGGGTCTGGAAGGGCCTGTCGTCCCCTGGTAGGTTTGAGTGGGGACACTGTGCCTCCGCCAGCTTGTCGTTTTTACCAGGTGTCATGTGGGGACCACGTGCCACTGTTTCAGGCAGCCCCAGGCCCTCCACGGCCCAGAGCCTGTGGAGACTCGGGGGGAGCCCACACAGCAGGCTCCCTGGCCCCAAAGGCCTTGGCTGGGCCCCCCAGGGCTCTGCCCTCTGCACTTGACCACGCTGTGCTCCCACCCGTGAGTAGTCCAGCCTTGGTGATGCCCAGACGGGTGCCAGAGGCCCTGTGGACCCTCACTTCCTTGGGGTCATTGTGGGCGGCTCAGGGACTGCTGTGGGAAGCTCAGAGTCCACACACCATGGAGCAGGCTGGGCAGAGCGGCCCCACCCCCTGCCCGGCCACTGGCTTCCTGGGCCTCAGTTTCTCCTGGCTTCAGACCTTGCAGAGCTCATGACGCAGGCGCCGTGGTTCCCGATGGTGCAGGGGCGACCTGGTGGTCCTGCGTGCTGGGCCAGGCTAGGGGACTGGGCTGTTTCCGTCCTCGGGTCCCATGGTCATCAGAGCCTGCAGGTTGTCCTCAGCCCCATTTCCCAGTGGGGAAACCACCTCCTGAGCCCGAGCCCTGCCCCCTCAGGCCTTAGGCACCTCAGACTGTCACCCTGCTCCTCCCTCACTGTGTGGCTGCCCTCCTGGGAGCTGTTCAGAGGTTGAGATGAGATCAGGCACCTGGCAGGAGCAGCAGGCGGGAGGACCTGCCAACAGTGTCACCCAGGACAGAGCCCTCGGTGGCAGGACCGAGCCCTTCCATCTTGTCTTCCTCCCTAGTCACATCCTGCCCTTGTAGCCTCCCGAGCTGTCTTGGGTCAGGCTCTAGGGAACCTGTCCCAAGTTCTGCTGCCCCTGCCACCCACCCAAAGGGACTGTGGTCACAGCTGGGGGCCCCAGACTCTGCAGGGCCCCAACGCACAGTGGCTCGAGAAGACTCCACCCCACAGCCAGAGCAGGGCAGAAGGGGTTTCGGCCAGCCAGCAGGTGCCCAGAGACCTATGTTGCTTCAGATTCCTAAATAAGAAATGAGTTTTGGTCCAGACGTCCCTGTCTGGTCCACCATGTGCCCTTCCCTAGTCTCCACCTGAAAGTCCTCCGGGTGGAGAGGCTGTGGGCTGGGGCCATGCAGGGCAGGCTCTGGGGCCTCTGCCCTTGGGCACCAGCCCCTGTGCGCAGAGCTGACGGACTCACTGGACAGGTCTCACTTCTGCCCATGTTTCACATGATGGCCTTCCATACCAGGGCACTTGTGGGGATGGTGCTGGGACAGAGGTGGCCAGGACTGAGGGCACTTGGGAGGCCTTGGGGCTGGGCTGGGCATGTCCCCATGCTCTCGTTCATTGTCCCTGCAGCCCAGTGTGCTAGGAGTGCTGTTGGATACGGTTCTGGCTGAGGCCCGTGTTCTTTCCCATCATTTTACAGATGTTGAGGCTGGGGCCTGGGGACTCTGGGCTCCCCGGTCACCAGCTGGTCACTGTAGGACCACAGCAGGAGCCCAGGTACCTGGGCTTTTTTGGACCCCTGTAGGCCCAGAACAATTCCCTTAGCCTCGATTTCTCCTGAACTGGCCCCTCTCTCTGCCCATCCTCCTGGGAGGAGCCACAGAACACAGGGCTCTTGGGTCATGCAGCACCCCACAGAGGCCGGGCATTGGGTCCCCAAGACCTGGGGTCCCTCTTGGGAAGCACTGTCCTGAGGCGGGCATGGCTGGGCCCTCCATATTGACACCTGATGCAGCTGCAGGGGGCGCAGGTGCGGGTGCCAGTCGGTGTGCGTTCTGCATGGGTATAGCCAGTGCCTGCCCCGACACTTGGGTATCCCAGGCGAGCATGGGCGGCAGCCACAGATTGTGTTGTCACCTACCATTTCCTAGTGCCCATAACCTGCCCATGGATCCAATCTCAGAGGTCATTGTGCACCTTGGAGGATGGCGATCAGTGCGGTCCTGGCTTTGAGCAGCGGCAGGGAGGGGGAGGAGGCTGCCAGCACTGCATCCTGTCCCTCTCCTTGGCCAACAGTGATGATGCAGCCACCAGGCCCTCCTCTGCCTCCCGTGGGCAGCTCAGCATGTCCCCACCTGAGCCCACTCGCTCGCCCCAGGGAACTTGGGAGCCCACACAGTGCCAGATGCAGGCTGGGGACGCAGAGGTGCACAGGACAAAGGAGGCTGTTGCGTTGGTGGGTGGGCTGGGCAGGGTGGGCAGGGAGCTGGGCGAGGGCTTCAGGTGGGCACCTGCTGCAGCCTGGGCCAGCTCAGTCGATGCAGAGAGGACGTGGGGTCTCTTAGGTGACAGGTGCCTGGGGCACATGTTCAGAGGGGTCCCAAGAGGTTGGGGTTCCCAGAGAGAAGGTGACAGGGGCTTAAGGAGACCACAGCGTGGAGAGGACAGGAAAGGCCACCTCACCTTTAGTGACGGACAGTAAGACGGGGGGGGGAGGTGGCTCAGTCAGTCCTCCTGGGCCCCTGGAAGGGCACCAAGACGTTCCACCCTGGGCCAAGCACTGTGACACCACCCTCAGGGAGCCCCCAGGCCAGTGTGGAAGGAGGCCAGGGCTCTGGGAGGATGAGGCACCTGCAGACTCCAGAGGAGGAGGAGGAGTGGGAGCACATGAGGTTCTTCAGGCTGCCTCTGTACAAAGAAAGCCTTAAATTGAGTGAGGCTGCCCCTAATGAGTGGTTAGATTAGCTGAAAGACTAACAGAGCAGGCAGCCCAGAGACCAGCTTCCCTACCAGGTTTTATGGAGAGCCAGGGAACCAGCACCCCTGCTCCGGCTGCTGTGGTCTCCTGGCCCTTATCTGGCCAGCACCAGAGTCGTGAGAAGCAGAGAGGACGTGACTTACGTGTGACTCGAGGTCAGGTCTATGCTCTGCCACTTCCTAGCTGGACAGCCTTAGGCCTCCCATCTGGTTCATTTCACCCCTTGCACACCTACTGTGGGCCGATGAGAGGAGCAGGGCTGTGGCACACAGTAGGTGCTCTGTTAGGGGGAGCCTGCATCAAAGCCCAAGCCAGATGTCCCTGCTACTCCAAAGCCACCCCTGGGGTCCCTGGGTTCTGCAGCTGTGCACCCAGCGTTTATTGAGCTCCTACTGTGTGCCAGCCACTTCCTATGCCATGGGCGTCTGGCCTCCAGTCACAGGAGTGGCTTCTGCTTGTCTTCTCAGCCCTGGTGCATGCTTGGCTGGCCTGGGACCTGCGGGAGGGAAGGAGGCCGACAGGGGACCGCGAAGGTGGAGGCCGGAGAGGCTGGGGCCAGAGGCCACCTGCCCTTCCCTCTCCTCATGCCGCCTCCCCTTTCCCCTCCTTCCCTCCCCATGTCCCCTGCCCCACCTCCCCTGCTCCTTCCTGCTCATGTCTCCTCCTTTTCTGTCCTCCTGGACCTGCGTCTCCCGGCCCCACGTCCTCCTCTTGTGCCATCTGGGCTCCCACAGAGCCCCCGAAGAAGAAGCTGTCTGTGGTGTTGGACGGGATCCTGGAGCAGCTGGAGGACGGTGACCGTGACAGCGAGGAGCAGACACTTCAGCTGTGAGCTGGCACAGAGGTAGGTGGTCAGGGGCCAGGCTGGGACAGCTCCCCCACCCCTGTGCGCCCGACCTCACAGGCCCAGGGTGGAGGGGGACGAAGCCTCGGCCCAGGGCCTGATGCGCACACCTGGGCATCCTGGTGGCAGGTGCCTTGCGGGTGACACTTAGCCCACACCTGCACTGTGCCCCAGGAGCAGGGGCGGGAGCAGCCATGCGGGCAGGTGGCCCTGACCATCTGCCTGCTGAGAGGAAGGTCAGGGTGTCAGGGTGCAGAGGCCACAGGAGTCAAGCCACATGAAGCGAGGACTCTGCACTACAAGCGGGATGTCCCCACCCAGTTCCTTTGCCCCCCCTGACCTGGATGCCACTTTGCTCGCTGGTAGTGGCCCATGAAAGGGTAAGCCACGGGCTCAAAAGGTAGGAACCTCTGTCCTTCCTCCCGCCAGGGCTGCCATACAAGAAGTCCCACCTACGTCTGTCCAATGAGTGGTTGGACTAGCAGAAGGACTAACAGAGAAGGCAGCCCAGAGATGTCCACATCAGTGGGATCAGGAACCCCGGATTCCTCCAAGGACACCTCCGAGCAGCAACTGAGTCCTCGGGCTCCAAGCCGAACCTGTCACCAACGCCAGCAGCGTCCACTCCCAAGCAGGGCTATGGACACATCACAAACTTCACTCCTGGCCAGCAGTGACCCCAGGCTTTGCCCAGAACCAGGCACCTGCGTGTAGCGAGTCCGCTCCTGCTGCAGCCTGAGGGGAGCTCCACTGGCGGGGCCACACGAGCACCAGCCAACGGGTGAGACGCTGCCCAGCAGAGATGGTCAGGCCGCAGCCTACACCTGAGTTCCAGCAGCCACCCTGGCCCATCAACCACAGGCCCGAGCATCCTGGAGTCATGGTCATTGCTCTGTCATTGGGGGTGACCATGGTCAGCGAGCCGAGGAGTAAAGCTCAGGACGTTCCCGCGCTTCCGTCTGCTTCCTAATCGGGGCCGCTGGGCGGGGACCCGGGTGAGCCCTGGGCCTCTCGGGCTCTTGTCAGCTCGCTCTATACATTTGTGGGGACGAGGCTCCGGTCCTTGTCCAGTGTCCAAGGTGGCCTGGGTCTTGAGCAGGGCGCTCAGCTCGCTTCCAGGGCACGGGCTCCACTCAGCGGCCTGGCTCGACCCTAGGCGCAGCGGGGACACTGGACCCAGGGCGGCTCCTGCCCAGCGCCACCGCCCCCTTGTCCGCTCCTTGCTGCTGAAGCAGGAGGATGGGGACGGCAGCCCCGTCGTGGAGGCCAGAGAGTGCCGGGCGCCTGTCCGGGATCCCAGTGCGAGTGAGGGCTGCTGGCAGGATGCAGGCCAGGCCTGAGTGACCCCGAGACAGGAGCAGAGCAAGGAGAGCACGGCTCGGACCAGGCCTGCTCAGAGCCGCGGGGGCAGTGGGCATGCTGGACACTGTCCTTGGCCTGGCCCAGGCCTTGCCTCCCGGCCTCACTCTGCCAGTGGAGACAGACCCCTAGACAAACAGGAAGTCCCTCCCCACGGAGGCCCCAGGCTACCTGGTCCCCAGCCTCCGTCACCCACGCAGACCCCCCTCTGCAGGTGGCCAGCGTAACCTGCTGGCACCACACTCTGGACCAGGCCAACCCCATCTGACCCCCCTGGCCTCCCCGCATGAGTGAGGTCACTTCCTGCCTAGGCCCAGGCCCTGCCTGGGGTCCGCGTCCACCGTCGTCATTCCTGTTCCCCCTGAGCCCATCTAGATACCATCAGCATAGATAGCCCCTCCCGCCCAGCCTCAGCCCGGCCTCTGTCCCCGGGCCTGGTTCCTGAGCCACAGCTCTGGGTGCAGGGGACAGCCTGGAGTCTGAACAGAGGCCCGAGTGACCCTGGGCCTGGGCCCTGAAACACATGCTCTGGCAGTTAGAAAGCCCAGGACCGTTGTGGCTCTTGTCCCCATTGCTGGGGTCACTGGAATAGAGTCGTGGAGCCAATGTGAGGGGAAACTGGGCCGGGGTCCCCCTGCCCAGAGGAGCGGCTTCCTTGGCCTGGACGGGGCCTGCCTCCATCCAGTGGGTGCCGTTTGGTGGGGAGGCTCAGCCGTGTGGCAGGAGGGGTCAGTAATCCTGTCCCTGGGAGCAGGCCAGAGAGTCTCCGCTGGGACTGCTGCGCCCCAGCCCTGGGCTCTCACCAGCAGCAGATCTTCCTCCTCCTGTGCAGATTTTCAGGCAGCAGCTGCTCCTTCATCCTAGGAACTGTCGGGCCTCGGGGTCCCACGTGGCGCCCCATCCCCCTCCACACAAAGCAGCCTCATGGCAGTCCCTCCCTCCCTCAGTCCCTCCCTCGGTTAAGTCTTGGCAAGGTCATAAGAAGGGGCTGACTCTCCCCTTGCACAGGTGAGGAAACTGAGGCTCCCAGAAATGAACGGCCTCTGAGGCCATGGTCCCTGTGAAGTGGAGGCAGAAGGCGGGTCTCTGAGAACAGCCACTTGTTTGGAGCTGGGGACCCTGGGTGGTGGCCCCCAGGGAGATGGCACATAGGTCAGGGTGCACTCAGCTGCTGTGCAGACCCAGGGGGTGTGCTCAGGGTAGGGGGTTCTCCCCCAGGGGACACTCAGAAGGGGAGCGTGTGTGGTCTGATGGGGCTGTGTCACCGGACACAAAAGTTGATCTCCCTACAGGACTCAGAGGCTGCTGCCAGACAGCACCAGGGGGAGGCACATGAGCTGTACCTTTCGGAACATGGCAGGGACATCCTCACTGAGTGTTAGTGGGCCTTCCAGGGGCTGCCACCCAGGTGGCACCTACTGCAGCCCCAGCAGAGACCTGAGCCAGAACCCAGCAGGGCTGCCAAGCCCCAACCACAGAACCTGCTACTGCAGAAGCTGCAGGTCCCAGGGTGTCCATGATGCAGCAAGGGATGACCAGTGCACTTCGCCATCCGCCACGTGTGGCAAACGACTCCAGGCCAGACACAGGACTCGGGGCACCACCATTGCAGGAGGTCCTAGCAGCAGCATCTCCAGGATGCAAATCCCACAAGCAAACACCACCCAGGGCTGACAGTGTCTGGGGAACAGGGCTCAACACAGCTTAGAATAAAAATGACTGTGAACATCGGCCAGGCCGCAGCAGCTGGCGAGGCTGCCTCTGGCTGGCCCTGGGGACAAGGCACTGGGAAGAGAAGGCCACTGAGCTGTGAGCAAGGCGCTTGCTGGAGGCTCCACCCCCAGGTGTCACATTGTACTCTACAGGCCAAGGCCCCTTCCCATGTAGCGGGTCCCTGGATAAGAACCTCTGGGCTCTGGGCTCCAGATCTGGGCTCCCACATCCCCCTCGGGAACCCTGTGAGCCTCCTGGGCCCGACCCAACCCTCCTCTGGCTAAGGAGGCCCAGCACAGGCGTCCACAATAAAGGACCAACTTGCTGGAAATCACCAAATAAATGCCTTCCCCCAGCTCCAGACTGTTGGTGGCAGTAGGTTTTACACTGGAGACAGGTGGATGACACTGATGATAATGGTTCAAAGAGGCATATGACATGTGTCACCTCTGTCAGGAGCCACAGAGCACGCTGGCTCACTGGGACGTGTGCCCAGGACGCCCAGGAGCAGACCTCACACTCTGGACACCTGAGTCACTGGGAGCTCCTGGCCAGGCTCTGAGGAGGGCTGGCCCCGCTGATAGGCATCTTCTGAGCCCTTGGTGAATGGAGGGGGCCTGGCGTCACCACCAGGTAAAACCTCTTTCTCTTCTTACCCTAGCCGTGACTCCCGAGGGATTTTCACAAGTAAAAGCTTTCCTGCCCCCCACTCAGTGCACATTTAGTTTTCTGGGTTGTTCAGGCAGAAAGATGGCCCTGGAATCAGGCAAGCAGAAACCATTAGCTGGCAGGAAAGCAGGGTGCAGGCGAGTGCACAGGGGTTTCTTTGTGTAGAGGCCTGGGTGGGAGGCCCAGGTGGGAGAACCAGTCATGTCTCCATGGAGCCTCTGAGGCCTCTGGGAAGCTCTTTCCAGCCCCCCAGCCCTAGGCAGCCCACCCTGCACCTGATAGGCCCCCTCTTGGAAACAACAACATTAAGAAAGAAAGCAATAGAGTCAGGAGATCCAAGTTCCAGCCCCGACTCTGGCTGGTCCACCAACATGGCTCCCGAGTGCTCTGGGTAATAGGGACAGGAATGATCAGTGTGAGGTGGGTCTCTTACTTCGACAATGCCTAAGTGCTTCGAAATGTTACTTCATCTCGTCCTCATGGGACATCTGGGGGATGGGCAGGCCACTCTTAGCTTGGGTTTGTAAACTAGAGAAAAGTGTCAGAGGGTATGTTTGTGTGTGTGTGTGTATGTGTGTAGAGGGAGGGAGAGACACAGTGTTTGGAAGGAACCTGCTCCCCTCTGGCTGACTATGGGCTGAAGAGCTCCATCCATCCCTCTTTCTTGGGGGACGGCCGAGTCTGGCACACCAATGAGGAGGAGTATCAGGGGCCAGGTGTTCTCAGGGGACAGTGCTGCCGCAGTCTGGCTGGGCACAATTCAGGAGCCACTTGTCAAAAGAAACAAACTCTATTTTTAGAACACACACGCCAAACCACGCAGCTCTTCAGGAAAACCTTCAGAGCCCAACTGCCACCACCAGCTTCCCACAAGCCTCTCAACCTCCCCCACTCCTCCTGCACTTGAGGCCGATTGGCTAGGTCATGTGGGCGGAGCCAAAAAAGTCCCTCAATGAGCAGCTATGTGGTCTGAAACGGGGGGGGGACAACCCAATGAGCATCACCACAGAGGAACCAATCAGTTGGCAGCTAGAAGTTTGCTGGGGCTGCTGTGAGCCAATCATCAGCTGGCAGCTGGATGTTTGCTGGCAGCTGGAAGTTTGCTGGGGCCCCTTTGGCATGGCTCTCAACATCTCCCCCTCTCTCTTTAAACAACAAGCATGTGGCTTAGGGACCGTGCCTGCCTTAGGTTGTCCAATACTACATATGGTTCTTACCCATCATCGGATGAGCAGACCTCAGGGTGTTAGCCTCCTGTCTTAGGTTGGTACCATTGCAATTGGATCTTACCCATCATTGACTTCTGGATAAGCATACAGCCACACCTGTGGATAGGTATTTGTTCCAGCAGGGGGGGGGGCGTGAGGTTCTTTGCCTCACCTCTGTTGGCCCCCAAATTTTAGCTGAACGACCATCACAAGCAGAAGGGAGGAGGATACACCAAGGCAATTGATGGCTCCTTTTGGAAAAATTGTACCACCGATGAAACGATCAGCAAAAATACCCCGACACTACCACAAGTCACTGCACCAACAGATAGTTCACAATGCATACAAGTGAGTTCACAATGCATACAAGTGATACATAGTCCAGGCAAGTTCTGCAGGCAGTTCAGTGATGGCTATTGCAGAAGCTGTAAATTGGTTTTATCTTTGTCTTCACCAGCACTAGGATGAAGATAGGAATTCTGGCAATAATGGCTAAAAAAAATTATGTAACATTCCAGAAGGCACTAAAAGAAAACAATTTTCTTAATAATTTACATTATCTTGAACAGAATTATTAAATATAATGAAAAGGAAAGGTGAAAGTAAACAGATCTGTTAACCTCCTTTTTTGTTCACATATTAAAACAATCCTCAACAGCTGTTTACCCAATTTAAATTAAATCATTTAAATCACGTGAATAAAAAAATATTTGGATCCATTTTTTCATGAGCGCTCATCATATATGATATATGGACATATGTACATACAAACATACAACACAAAACACAAGTGTGCCCACATAATATAATACATACAACACATAATAGTAAAGACCTTATAACATTTTACAGGTGAAATCTCCATTGCAATGTTTAAAAACTCTATAGTCAAAAATAGAACTGATCAGCAAAACATTAACCTAGGTCTGTATGAGCTCAAAAAACAAAATAGAACTTCATGATGTGGGAAAGGGTAATAATAAAATAGATATTGAAAAAAGCATCCTGGTTCTGTAGCAGATGTAAGAATAGCCAAACTGGAGTTTTGGATATCAGCTGTTATGGATTTGAGCCAAATCATCTTCTTTTTGGTCTGTAGAAATCGCTTTAGTTAATTTTTCTGGAATCCAAATTGGCTGCTGTTCTCCCTGTGGAAACACATAAACAGACCCCCGACTCTAGACAAGAGGAAGGGGAAATCCTATCAGTATCTTCAAGGGATACTATAGCATTAACTATATACTGACTATCAGAAAATAAATTAAATACAGAATCTTTAAACATCACAAAAGCTTGTAATACTTCATTAAGCTCTACCTTTTAAGCTGATTGTTTGGGTACTAAACAATGCTGTACCATTATTTGACCCATCAGTGAATATATTTGGAGCATTCATGATAGGTGTTTTTCTCGTCATTTTTGGAAAAAAATATAGGATGCAATGACCAAAAAGACAATAAAGGATTAGATGGTAAGTGGTTATCAAATGAAACATTAGATTTGCACATGATTATTGCCCAAGTATTTAACTCATTAGCTAATTCATTAATTTGATCCATAGTATATGGAGTAATAATTTTATTGGGCGAAATTCCAAACACTCCCTTTGCTGCTTTTATTCCTTTGAGTATTAATTGTCCTACAGCCTCAGGATACCTAGTAAGAATAGTATAAGGAGAATAAGATAAATGTATCCATAATAATGGACCTTCTTGCCAAAATACTCCTGTAGAAATATTTTTGTTGGTAGTACAATAAATAATAAAGGCAGGGCTGGGGATGTGGTTCAAGCAGTAGCGCGCTAGCCTGGCATGCGTGCAGCCCGGGTTTGATCCTCAGCACCATATACAAACGAAGATGTTGTGTCTGCCAATAACTAAAAAATAAATATTAAAAAAATTTCTCTGTCTTTAAAAAAAATAATAAAGGCAAACATATCAATTCTATCCAAATACATATTTTCAATATATGTTTCAATGATTTTTAATGCCTTTCTTGCTTCAGGCATTAACATTCAGGGTGAATTTGGATCTGATGGACCTTTTAGGATATCAAATAAAGGTCTCAACTCTCCTGTTGGTATACCTAGATAAGGCCTTATCCAATTTATGTCTCTTAATAACTTTTGAAAGTCGTTAAGTGATTTGAGTTGATCTACTCGTATTTGAATTTTTGGTGGACGGACCATGATTGAGTGCTGCAGTCTGGCTGGGCACAAAATAATCGAGCCACCAAAAAAGCCTTGTAGATTCAAACAGCAACTCTTTATTCCCGAACTCTCACCGACACTCTACCTAGTTATAATTTTTATTTCACCTTCATAATCGGGATCAATTACCCTAGGACGTATCATAAGTACTTTTAGAGTAGAAGAGCTGCATCCCAATAATAAGCCTACTGTTCCTTTGGGAAGAGGTCCTTTTACCCCTGTGGGAATGATTTGAACTCCAATCTCTGGAGTTAGTACTGTTCTGGTGGAGGTGCAGATGTCCAATCCTGCGCTTCCTGGACCATTATCTGTTTGTAACTGTTTTGGAACACCCACAGTGGCAAAATTTTGTAAGCAATGAGCTATAATATCTTTAGTTTTTTCTCCGGCATGAAGGGAGCCCATCAAAAAATCCAGAAGAAGTATCAACTGTAACATGCAAATAGTTTAATTTTACAAATTCTGGCAAGTGTGTAACGTCCATCTGCCAAGTATGGTTAGGTATCAGTCCTCTAGGATTGACTCCAAGATTAACATGTGGTAAAAAGGTCACACAATTTTGACATTGTTTTATTATATGTCTAGCTTATTCCTTAGTTATTTTAAAATGCTTTTGTAAAGTATTAGCATTGACAGGGAACTTTTTATGAAAATTTGTAGCTTCTTCTAGTGTAGAAAAATATGCATGTGTAGTTTTATCTGCTAAATCATTGCCCAAACTAAGGGCACCAGGCAATCCTGTATGTGCCCTGATATATCCTATAAAGAATGGATCTTTTCTGTCCCAAATTAGACTTTGTATAGTTGAAAGCAAAGAGAAAACAGTATCATTGTGTCAGGACCTTAGTTAATCTCTCTGGAATCCAAATTGGCTGCTGTTCTCCCTGTGGAAACACACAAACAGACACCTGACTCCAGACAATTACTGGGTCAGGACCTTTCTATTGTCCTGTTAGAATATTCTTCCAAAGTACCTTGGGCTTATGTACATTTTTTGGACACATATGCCTTTCCACAGCACTAAGCCCTGATGAATACAAATTTTAAAAAATTAAAGTGTGTTATTTTAAGTTTATCTTTGGGGAATATATACCCCTTCCCAATTCCCTCTTTTTGCTTTAATAAGTACATTTTAATAGTTTGATGAACTCTTTCAACTATGCCTTGTCCCTGTGGATTGTGTAGGATTCCTGTTATATAAGTAATGCCAAATGATGAGCAAAATTGTTTCAAAAGAGGTAGAAGTATAACCAGGACCAATATCTGTTTTTAACTGTTTTTGAACCCACCCATGCCAAGGTCGCGGGTTTGATCCCTGTATGGGCCACCAAATGCTGCAGTCTGGCTGGGCATAATTCATGAGCCACTTGTCAAAAGAAATAAACTTTATTTTTAAAATAAAGTTCATGAGCCTCCTCTTCTAGGGACAAATATTCTAATTAAAGCAGCAACGTTCAACACTGGGATCGAGACTTAGGTTGGTTTCAATTTTCAACAGTTAAAAGTTGAATTTTCAGGTCCACAGTTATTACTGTTTAGAATTCCCTGCATAGAGCAACAATAAGCAGATTGATAATCATTTAAAAGTTAAGTTCTTTACAGATATGCACCCTCCTAGTATCTGGGGGGACCACCACACCCCTTCCTTCTGCTCCCCACTATATTTTGCTAGTTATATGGACACATTTTGGAGGAGAGTATGCAGGAGACAGAATTTAAAACAGTGCTGATTCCTTCCTGCCATCTCATACTCCAAGACGCCTCTTGTGCAATTCTTGTTCCAAGTCATATTCTCAAACACAATTACTTAGTATCCTTTTTATTTGGGAATTATTTTAGATTTACAGACAAAACGGAGTCCTCAATAGCCCTCAACCCTAACGTTAACAGCTTTCACGGAACCGTCACCAAAACCAAGACCCAAGCACGGTACATTCCTGTTAATGGCAGTCTTCAGTTGGACATACCACTTTTTACACCTGTGTTCTGTCTTTGCTATTATAAGGTTTCTTCTAGGACTCCTGTGTCAGTCAGCTTCTCATTGCTATGACAAAACACCTGAGAAAAAGCTTAGAGGAAAAATGTTGGGGCTCACAGTTTGAGGTTTTTGTCCACAGTCCACTACCTCATGGCTGCGGGTTCGTGGTGAGGCAGATCATCCTGGCAGAGCAGCAGGGTGGAGCTGAGCTGCTTAGCTCAAGGCAGCCAGCAAGCACAGAGGGGCAGGGACAAGTTAAAGTCCCCAAAGGCCTACTTCCAAGGCCCACGCCCTCCAGCCAGGTTCCACCTCCTACAGTTCCCCTGGGAAACCAAGCCCGTAACACACTGGAGGACAATCCAGATCCAGACCACAACCACCCCACATGGTACTTAGTCATGTCCCTTGGTCAGGAATTTTGCAGGAGGCCCTTCTGTTGGGATTGACGTGATGTTTACTCATGAGACAGAGGCAATGGGTTACCGGGAAGATGGGGGCGTCGACTCTCAGTCACCTGCCCTCACAGGAAGAAAGTGGTTGCCACCACCCATTTTTAAGGTTGCAGGGAGCGAGAGAAAGGGAGACTGAGCTCTACTCCTGGGTGGGGGAAGCCGACTCTGGGTATTTTGGCTTCTTTTGTAAAGAGTCTCAACCTCCATTAAGATATGCATCTTTCTCCAAGATGGATGAGGAGCTGAAACCCAGAATGATCCCACCTGCCATTACCATCTTCCCTCCAGAGGCCCCAGAAGTTCCCTCAGAGGATCCTCTGTCAGATAAGCCCTTCTCAGAGTCCTCCAAAGTCCTCCTTTGCACCAGGCAGAGGGGAACTTGGCGGTGTCCCAGATGTGGCTTCTCAGTGTGGTCCCCTGCCGGCAGCACCACCAGGAGCTGCTAGAAGTGCAGGATCCCAGGCCCCACCTGGGCCTCCCGAGTTGGACTCTCCAGTTTGGCCAGGCCCTAGCCCAGTGGCTCCCAGGCATGTCTGGGTTGGGCAGCATCGTCTTGGACTCTCGCAGAGTCAGGGGTTGGCAGCTCCTGTGGTCAGTCTCCTCCCTGCCGCCAGGGCATTTGCTTTGTTCCCTCTTGTGCATCTTACGCAGTTGGAGGATGATGAGGGAGGACAGAAATGAGGGGTGTGGAGGGAGGTGGCACGGCAGCTGGTGGCTCTGTGAGGAGTCAGTGCGCTGGGAGAAGTGGATGAGGAGGGGCATTGTCAGCACAGCTGACAGAGGAGCAGGCTCTGCTGGCCTGGAAGATGGATGAGAGCAGGGATGGAGGGATGGAGGGACATTCTGGACAGCTGCAGGGAGCAAAGGGCTCAGCCTGTGTGGACCTGGGCACCGTGGGAGGCGGCAAAGCCCAACAGCCCCCCACAAGGAGGTCCTTGATGCAGTGCTCACCCCATGTTCTCAACTCTTCCATCCTGTTAAACATGGTCCCGTGGCCTAAGGACTTTCACACTGGTGCACGACCCTCATGGCGACCATCCTCCTCCAGAGCTCTTGGTCCTGCAAAACCCAGGGGCAGCAGCTCCCATGACCCCTCCTCCCACGCCATTCCACCTTCTCCCACCATGGCTGATCAAGCTCATCGCAGGAGGCAGCTTACACACTACTTGCCTTCCCTTATCTCTTCAGCTGTTGAAGTAGGGGAGTGACAGTCTGTGCTCCACCTAGAGAGGAGGTGGCAAATGACTTTCCCAGGGCGGGGGAGAAGCATGCTCTGTTGGGAGAGCAGGAGAGCTTCTGGGGCCCACTGCAGAACACTCTTCCTTTTCCCCAACACTGTATTGAAAAAGAGGTGGGGGCTTAGGCTGGAGAAGAAAGGAACAGGACGGAAGGGGACCAGGTGGTGGGAAGGGAGCCAGCTGAGGTTCAGATTCAGACCCAGAGGAACCAGTGATTGTCATCTCCAAGTGTCCCCAGCATGCACCTGGGTACCCACCATAACAAGATGGTAGAATGTTCATTGAATGAACGAACTTGGACTATTTTGTTCCAAGTTTGTTTTTGACAAGAACTGGGGAATCCATAAAAAGAAGATTTGAAATAAAAATTTGACTTTCGGAAAAAAAAAACAATCATCCACTTCAAATATAAAGATATTCTTATTGAATACACAGGACTGAGTATCACGGTGCACCAAGTAGATTGCAGGGTTACCTGTGCCTTGACTGACATTTTGGAGGTAGGGTCCAAGTTGCTGAGGCTGACCCTGAACTTGCTGTCCTCTGGCCTCAGCCTCCTAAGTAGCTGAGTGCATTTATAAACCAAAACTCTGAGAGCACTTTTCTCCAACACTTTTTACTTTGTGCTCCAATCAAGTAAACAGGTGTGCCCCTATTCCTGCAGGGACCCTGATGTTAGAATTAAAACAAAACCCAGGCTTGGCAGGAAGCAATCCCCCCCAATATACTTACTCAATTTGGATGCCAAATGAAGGAGCTGAGGAGTGTGGTGAATAGGCTTCAAGAAGTTCTCCAGTGGCACTCATGTCCTTGTAAGTCCTTTCCTCATTGAGTATGAGTAGAACCTGAGATTTACTTCTCACCAACAGCACATGGACAAGAGATTGGGTACGACTACATTACAGACAACAATGACGGCCATTTGCCAGCAGACCCTCCCCCTTGATGGCTATGATGAAGCTGGTCATGTTGGCGAATTTCATGTGTCAAGGACCCAAGGGAAGCCTCCACCCAGCAGTCACCAGAAAACTGAAGGTTCCCAGTTTAATACCTGTGAAAGACAATCCTGCCAATCGACTCAGGAGCTAGGAGCAGTTATGCAAAAAGGTGTTTTTTTATGTATTAAAAAAAAGAGGGTACTGGGAATTGAACTCAGGGGCACTCGAACACTAAACCACACCCCCAGCCCTATTTTGTATTTTTATTTAGAGACAGGGTCTCAATGAGTTGCTTAGGGCCTCGTTTTTGCTGAGGCTGGCTTTGAACTTATGATCCTCCTGCCTCAGCCTCCCAAGCGGTTGAGATTACAGGCATGTGCCACCATGACTGGCATAGGGGAACCTTCTGATGAGCCCCCAACTGGCACCTTGAGTCCAGCCTCATGAGACCCTGTTCCAGAGGCTTGGCCAACCAATGCTCATGGTCTGACCTACAGGCTGTTGTGAACAGAGCGTGGTAATACACTGAGGAGAATTAGCAAGACGGACAGCAAGATATTTACCTCTACTTTACGGAGGAGGAAAGTGAAGTTCAGAGAGGTGTGCTAGCCTTCCTGAGTGTACCCCAGGCCACGGAGGCGTGACCCCACCATGGCCATCAGGCCTGGAATGCACTGTCCTCTGGGCAGAGTCCGCCTGCATATACCCCCTTAGGTTTCCATCTTTGGAGAATGGCCTCACCTTCCTGCTCTACTCAGCACCCCCGAGGCGTGGTGGGGGCTGGGGTTTGTAAAACAGTGTCCAGCTGTCAGCACTGGCATTTGTCAAAGGAAGTGGCTGCTCTTGGCTCTGCCACCCTTCCCAAAGTGGACACTGCTTGGGAAAAGTGTGAACTAGGAGTCTGTCAGCCCAGCCTGGGGGAGGGGTTGGAACAGAGCTCCAACACAGGATATAAGGGAGGCCACTGCTGCCGGAGGCTGGGCATCTTGCTCCTCACCCATGGCCAGAGCAGGCAAGTGAGACTGGGGGTTATAGAGGAGGGGGAGCACAAAACACCCTCCATGTGCCCAGCCACGCAGGGGACAGATGTGGCTAGAATAGCTGCTTGTCCAAGCAGAAGCTGAAAGGTACTGTGCTGAGGGCCATTACCAAGTAGGAATGACGCATCAAAATTTCCTTGCCAAGCGTACCCCATGCTGCTTAGAGGACATTCGATGGGGCATTGCATGCATGCTTTAATAAGGTGACCTTGCTCAAGGACCAAGGCGGATCCGGGTTTAGAGCTGATCAGGTTTTAGGAAGTAACCGGCTCCTTGAGTTTAAGGCGTTGCCAGTTTAAGATAATGGGTTTTAGGGAAGTTGGAGGATGAAGATTATTGCTGGGATTAGGGTGTTCCTGCTGCTTGTTCCCGTTGAGTTCTCGTAAGATTAAAATGGGATTTGGAGATAGCCTCGTGGAGTAGGTGAATTGTGCGGGCAGATGGCAGAACGCGATTGCCCCTGGACCTGTGTGGAGGCGGTGTGAGAGCGGGAATAAAGAATTGCTGTTTGAACCTAGGAAGGTGTGTGGTGGCTCGTGATTCTGGTGCCAAGCCGAGACCTTGGCATTTTGGTGGCCCATACGCGGAACGTCTGAAATTTGGAGGTGAGTAAAATCGCTCACCCCTGAGGGAAGGCAAGAGAATGGGTGACCATTTCAAAAAACAATGTGTTCTTGTTTTGATTTATTTCATTTTTGTTTCAAGCTGCCTATCCCTAGAAATTTCTCAGGCAAACTGGGAAAAATGGTTGGCTCAAGGTTTGAAGTTTGTTAGCCCCGAGAAAGAGAAAATTGATATAGTGAATTTTTATTCAGTTTTTGTTTCATTCAGTTGTGGTTTTGTTTTGTGTTATCTTATTGGGTTGCGTTATCTTTATAGAAGATTAGAAATTATTGAAAAAGAAGCCGAAAAAGTGTTAAGTAAATTGTTAGAGATTCAGACCATGGAGGAAGACATTTTAGATCAAGCAAAAGAGAAGGTCTCTCGAGCTAGTCAGAGAAAGGAAGAAAATTTAAAGGAAAAGGGGTTATTGGGAAAAAGGCCACAACAACAGGCTGTTACTAACTCTGTTTTATTACCATAGGGTGTAATTCAACCAACAGCCCCACCGATGGAGACAGCTGAGTGGCCCTCAAATTCCGTAGTTGATAGATGGGATCCTGAGACAGGACCTCAAAGATTAGCATGCCCTGTATTTGAACAGGTAGGAGGGCAGCGAATTCACTGTGCTTTAGAATTTAAAACAGTGAAGCAGTTAAAGGAGGCTGTAACAACCTATGGTCCTCAAGCCCCCTTCACGGTAAACATGGTGGAGTCCATTACTAACTTGGACATGACACCAGCAGATTGGGCTAGCATGTGTAAATCTGTGCTAAATGGAGGACAATATTTGTTATGGAAGGTTGCCAATGAGGAATTTCGCATGGAGACAGCTAGGCGAAATGCAGCAGCCAGTTACCCTCAAAGAAATCTGGATATGTTGTTAGGAAAGGGACCTTATGAGGGTCAGCGGCAACAAATGGAATATGATCCTGCTGTATATGCACAGATTGCTGCAGACGCAGTTAGGGCATGGAAGACTTTACAAGGACATGGAGATTTACAAGGTCAGCTATCTAAGGTAATACAGAGACCTAATGAACCTTATGCTGACTTTGTAGATAGGCTTATTCAAACAGCTGCCAAAATTTTTGGTGACACAGAACAAGCAATGCCATTAATAAAACAACTGGCTTATGACCAAGCAAATCGTTGCTGCAGAGAGGTTATTAGACCATGGAGACATGAAGATTTAAACACATATATTAAATTATGTAGAGATGTTAATGAACAAGGGCAAGTCTTGGCAGCTGCAGTACAACAGGCTTTAGATGCCAGGCCAGAAAAATGCTATAATTGTGAACAAACAGGACATTTTAAAAGGAGTAGCCCCATAAGAGGAGGGTTTAACAAAACTAGAAATCAAAGGAATAGAATACCGGGTATTTGCCCACGATGCCGTAGAGGGAGACACTGGGCTAATGAATGCCATTCTCAAACCAACATAGAAGGTACTCCCTTATCAAAAAATGGACAAGGATCAGGTATTTACCCACGATATCATGGAGAAAGGCACCAGGCTCCATTGCCAAAAAACGGACTGGGGGGCCCAATGCTCCGGGGCCCACAACCACAAATATACGGGGCAGTGGAGGATCCCAGCAACACCATCAGGGTGGTGCCCAGGACACATTGTCCATTAAATCCCTCATCAGACAAACCCGAGGGAGCGCAGGGTTGGACATCTGCGCCTCTGCCAGAGCAGTATTAACTCCAGAGATGGGAGTTCAAATCATTCCTACAGGAGTAAAAGTTCCTCTTCCCCAAGGAACAGTAGGCTTATTGTTGGGACGTAGTTCATCTACATTAAAAGGACTTATGATAAGTCCTGGGGTAATTGATCCCGATTATGTAGGTGAAATAAAAATTATAGCTAGTTCTCCAGGAGGTATATCAGTAATTTCACCTGGAGATAGAATAGCACAGTTGTTAATACTACCCAGCCTACATAATAAGTTCTCTAGTCTTAATATAGAAAGAAGTTCCAAGGGATTAGGCTCCACAGGTGTAGATTGGGCTATGTTGTCTTTAAATTTAGATTCTCGCCCAATGCTAAAACTAAATATTCAGGGTCATGACTTTAATGGACTGCTGGACACAGGTGCTGACCTTAGCATCATATCTCTTCAAGAATGGCCAAAACATTGGCCATTACAACAAGCCACTCAAACGCTTCGAGGCCTAGGAGTGGCGACTAATCCCCATAGAAGTGCTATGGTATTAGATTGGAAGGATCCTGAAGGATGTGAAGGAACTATACAGCCATATGTTTTGGATCACCTTCCTATTAATTTATGGGGACGAGATGTCCTAGATCAACTAGGTTTGATGTTAACAAATAACATCAATCCTAATGCGCCCACTACTAGGGCTAGACAAGGTATCAGGAAAGAAAAAAAGATTAGGAAAACAAGAACAAGGTATAGCAGCGCCAATTCAAATAGATCAAGGAACAGACAGACATGGGTTGGATTTTCAGAAAGGGCCACTGAGACAATCAAAATTACTTGGAAATCAGAAAGACCAGTGTGGGTTCCTCAGTGGCCCCTGACTAAAGAAAAGATAAAAGTAGCCCATGATCTGGTCAAACAACAATCAGCGGAAGGACATTTACAACCTTCCGTATCTCCCCATAATACTCCCATTTTTGTCATCAAAAAGAAATCGGGCAAATGGAGATTATTACAAGATTTAAGAGCAATTAATAATGAGATGGTTATTATGGGACCTGCTCAATCAGGGATTCCTCAATTGTCTGCTTTACCAAAAACATGGCATGTTTTAGCTATAGACATTAAAGATTGCTTTTTTTCGATTCCAATTCATCCCGAGGATAGTCCACGTTTTGCATTTACTATCCCTGCATTAAATCATGAAGGTCCTGATGAAAGATATGAATGGAAAGTACTCCCTCAAGGAATGGCTAACAGTCCAACTATGTGTCAAATATATGTTAATAAAGCAATCCAGCCACTTAGAAATCAAAATCCTGAACTAAAAATATTTCACTATATGGATGATGTATTATTAGCACATAAAGATAAAAACACATTGCTGGAATGTTATGCCACACTTACAAACTTGTTAAAAAATTATAATCTAGAGATAGGAATAGACAAAGTACAATTAAATTTTCCAATTAATTATTTAGGAGTTCTATTATCCTCAACCATGGTCCATCCACCTAAAATTCAAATACGAGTAGATCAACTCAAATCACTTAATGACTTTCAAAAGTTGTTGGGAGATATAAATTGGATAAGGCCTTATCTAGGCATACCAACAGGAGAGTTGGGACCTTTATTTGATATTCTAAAAGGTCCATCAGATCCAAATTCACCCCGAATGTTAACGCCTGAAGCAAGAAAGGCATTAAAAATTATTGAGACACATATGGAAAATATGAGTTTAGATAGAATTGATATAAGTTTGCCTTTATTATTTATTGTACTACCAACAAGAAATATTCCTACAGGAGTATTTTGGCAGGAAGGTCCATTATTGTGGATACATTTATCTTATTCTCCTAACACTATTTTTACTAGGTATCCTGAGGCTGTAGGACAATTAATACTCAAAGGTATAAGAGCAGCAAAGGCAGTGTTTGAAATTTCTTCCAATAAAATTATTACTCCATATACTATGAAGCAAATTGATGAGTTAGCTAATGAATTAAATACTTGGGCAATAATCATGTGTAAATCGAATGTTTCATTTGATAATCATTTATCATCTAATCCTTTGTTGTCTTTTTGGTCTAAGCATCCTGTAGTTTTTCCTAAAATGACAAGAAAAACACCTATCGTGAATGCTCCAAATATATTCACTGATGGGTCTAATAATGGTACAGCTGCAGTAGTTACCCCTCATCAAACTTTTTCATTTTTAGTTCCCAAGCAATCAGCTCAAAAGATAGAGCTTAATGCAGTTTTAGAAGCTTTTGTGATGTTCAAAGATTCTGTATTTAATTATTTTCTGATAGTCAGTATATAGTTAATGCTATAATATCCCTTGAAGATGCTGGTAGGATTTCCTCTTCCTCTACTGTTTTCTCTTTGTTTTCCACTATACAAAGTCTAATCTGGGATAAAAAAGATCCATTCTTTATAGGACATATCAGGGCACATACAGGATTGCCTGGAGCCCTTAGTTTGGGCAATGATTTAGCAGATAAAACTACACATGATATACATATTTTTTCTACTGTAGAAGAAGCTACAAATTTTCATAAAAGGTTTCATGTTAATGCTAATACTTTACAAAAGCATTTTAAAATAACTAAGGAACAAGCCAGGCATATAATAAAACAATGTCAAAATTGTGTGACCTTTTTACCACAAGTTAATCTTGGAGTCAATCCTAGAGAACTGATACCTAACCATATTTGGCAGATGGACGTCACACACTTGCCAGAATTTGGAAAATTAAAATATTTACATGTTACAGTTGATACTTCTTCTGGATTTTTGATGGGCTCCCTTCATGCCAGAGAAAAAACTAAAGATGTTATAGCTCATTGCTTACAAAATTTTGCCACTGTGGGTGTTCCTAAACAGTTAAAAACTGATAATGGTCCTGGTTACACTTCTAAATCTTTTAAACAATTTTGCTCATCATTTGGTATTACTCATATAACAGGAATCCCATACAATCCACAGGGACAAGGCATAGTTGAAAGAGCTCATCAAACTATTAAAACGTACCTATTAAAGCAAAAAGAGGGAATTGGAAAGGGGTATATATCCCCCAAAGATAAACTTAAAATAACCCTTTTTACTCTAAACTTTCTAAATTTGGATTCATCAGGACTTAGTGCTGCGGAAAGACATATGTATCCGAAAAATGTACATAAGCCTAAGGTACTTTGGAAAGATATTCTAACAGGACAATGGAAAGGTCCCGACCCAGTTATTGTCTGGAGTCGGGGTTCCGTTTGTGTGTTCCCACAGGGAGAACAGCAGCCGATTTGGATTCCAGAGAGGTTAACCAAAACAATTTCTACAGAAAAAGAAGATAATTTGACTGAAATCCATAACAGCTGATATCCAGAGCTCCAGCTTGGCTATTCTTACATCTGTGACAGTGGTTAACGATGGTGCCTTTTTTCAATATCTATTTTATTATTGCATTTTTCCCACATCATAAAGTTCTATTTTATTTTTTGAGCTCATACAAACCTAGGTTAATGTTTTTCCTGATCAGTTTTGTTTTTTGACTGTGTTTTATTTTTTGACTGTGGAGTTTTTAAACATTGCAATGGAGATTTTACCTAGGTAAAGCTACAAGGCCGTTAATATTGTCTTATGTGTTGTATGTTATGTATGCACTGTTTTGTGTTGCATGTCAGTATGTGTGTATGTCCATATTTTTATATGAGGAGCGCTCATGAAAAAATGGATCTGAATTTTTTTTTATTCACGTGATTTAAGTGGTTTAATTTAAATTAGGTAAACAGCTGTTAATGATTGCTTTCAAAGGTGATTAACAGATCTGTTTGCTTACTATTGTTTTTAAAGGTGATTAACAGATCTGTTTGTTTACTTTCACTTTTCCTTTTCATTATATTTAATAATTCTGTCCAGGATAATGTCTCTTTAACATCATTGCCAGAATTCCCATCTCCAGCCCAGTGCCGGTGAAGACTAAGAAAACCAAACTACAGCTTCTATGGTAGCTACCACAGTAAAGTGTATAAACTGATGCATCAATGAATATAACTCAACAAGTAATGCTCAATCAAGGATTTGATTTACTTTGGAAGGAAATGGACATATTGATAGACTCTTCCACTTTGAACTGCCCGCAGAACTTGCCTGGACTATATATCAGTTGCATGCATTGTGAACTATCGTCTGGTGCAGCGAATTGTGGTACTGCTGGCATATTTTTGCTGATGGTGTCACCAGTGACACATTTTTCCAAAGGAGTCATCAATTGGCTTGGTGTCGTGGAATTTCTGTATCTTCCTCCCTTCTACTAGTGATGGTCTAAATTTGGGGGCCAACAGAGGTGAGGCAAGAACCTCACCCCCCCACTGGCACCAAGGTTAAATTTGGGGGCCAACAGAGGTGAGGCAAGAACCTCACCCCCCCACTGGTGCTTAGGCCTATCCACAAGCATGGCTGAATGCTGGACCGGTAGTCAGTGACGGGTTGATCTGGTTGCAGTGGATTCAACCTAAGACAGGAAACTGACGTGTAAAGGTCAGTTCTCCCATGACGGGTAAGAACCATATGTTGAATTGGACAACCTACCAGGCACGGTCCTAAGCCACATTGCTTGTTGTTTAATTAATCAGAAGGGGGGAGATGCTGAGGGCCATTACCAAGTAGGAATGACGCATCAAAATTTCCTTGCCAAGTGTACCCCATGCTGCTTAGAGGACATTCGATGGGGCATTGCATGCATGCTTTAATAAGGTGACCTTGCTCAAGGACCAAGGCGGATCCGGGTTTAGAGCTGATCAGGTTTTAGGAAGTAACCGGCTCCTTGAGTTTAAGGCGTTGCCAGTTTAAGATAATGGGTTTTAGGGAAGTTGGAGGATGAAGATTATTGCTGGGATTAGGGTGTTCCTGCTGCTTGTTCCCGTTGAGTTCTCCTAAGATTAAAATGGGATTTGGAGATAGCCTCGTGGAGTAGGTGAATTGTGCGGGCAGATGGCAGAACGCGATTGCCCCTGGACCTGTGTGGAGGCGGTGTGAGAGCGGGAATAAAGAATTGCTGTTTGAACCTAGGAAGGTGTGTGGTGGCTCGTGATTCTGGTGCCAAGCCGAGACCTTGGCAGTACTGCTGCAGGGTGGGGATAAGTATGCACCTCCCAACGGAAAGAAAAGTAGCCAGAGCTTGGGGGAGATGGAGATCCCTTGGAAAGGGGGCCGACCCTGGTCAGGTATGGGGACATTCCAGGTTACCTGGTCTACAACGCTGTTGCCGCCCCCAATTATTCAGGAATAGATAACTCCAGACAAAATTCAAGAACCCAGGTAGTCTCCAAGCCACAGGGGGCCTGTGACTTTGTTGGAGAGGCCCCCACACCTGTGTGAATGGCTGTCACCATCTCTGAGCTATTACAGAGGGCTCAGGGACACGGTGGCATCAATTCAGAGGAAACACGTGATGGAGCTTACCTCCTACAAGAGGAGCAGAATGATTGCTGCACAACAATGCTGCCTAGAACAGTGGGCACAGACAACAGTGACCACGTGTTTCTCATGGGGTGGGGGTCTGGTGTTGTGTGGGGTTCTGCTGGGTGGTTGTTCTGTCTCAGGAGATCGTCAGCTAGAGTCCTTTGCCTGCTTATTTTTTAGCTGGTGATTCAGATGTAGGGTCTCTTCCTGGATCCTCCTCAAATTGGCCTGGGCTTCCTTACAACATGGCATCTGGGTTTCTAGAAGGCACAGCGGCCAAGTTTTCTTAAGGGCTCAGGACATCACTGTCCCCCTGCCACATACCCTGTTGATTCAAGCAAGGCCCAGGATCATCCCTGACTTCAGAGGGGAGCATATCTCCTCCCATTGCTCTGAGAGAGCAGGTGCATACAGGAGGCTATTGTGGACAGCAATATGCTCAGCAGTGGACACTAGACTGGATAGATAGATGATCGTTCAGAAGGTGAGCAATGCAGTTTTGCAGTTGTGACATGGGTGAGTTTTCCCGTTTGGATAGGAGTTGGTATTTTGAAATGATATTTATAGAATTATTTCATCCTCATGGATTGAGGACCGTCTGCAAATTTGGTTTTAAAAAATAATCTTTTTGTACAACAAGAAAACATAAGATTTGCAAAACCTGTGTCTGGTCTAGAAAATGGAACAGAGAAACTTGTTATGTAAATGCCCCTCCCCCTGCCTCCAGGGGATAAAGATCAGAGAATTTCCAGAATCTCTGTCCAGAGAATGTTTCAGGCATGAGCCACACTCTGGACAGTGGGCTGCAGCCAATAAACCTGCTTCCAGAAAGTTCCTCTGGTGTTCAGCCTCTTCTGTCCTTCAGCAGGGCTGAGATCTGGAACCAGGTTGTGACTTCACACAGCTGTTTTTTCCATGGTGCCTCAGATATAAACCTGGGATTTGATCAAGGCCTCCTCCATTTCTCCATGAATTGACCCAGGCATCTAAAAGGGACAAGCTTACCACCCCCTTCCTATGACCCCTAAGCCTCTAATCTGCAGATAAAGGTTTGATTGTCCGATGCCAAAGGATTGACAGCTTTAAAAGCATCCTCTGTGTACTAAAGGACTACAAGACACGTGAAGCTCCATGAAGCCATTTTCAGGGGCCCTTCATGGGGACATAAGGGCTGAGATGGGGAGCAGCAATGGGTGGCCATAGGGAGCAGATGCTTGGGGCAATGTTGAGTCGAAGCTCCCCAGCTGTGGGTGGCACAGCCAGCATCCAACACCTCCGACTATCGACATGCGACATCTGACCAGAGCGTCCATCACTAACTCAGCCGCTTTAGGGATCAAGATGAGGCCCACACGTGGCTTAGTGGTCCAGGCCATGTTTCCTAGGCACATTTTCAAAGCTTGGCATCCTTCTCAGACTCCTGGGGGGTCCTCTTACCTCCCGGGCTCATCGGGTCCCCAGTGGCCCAGATGGCCTGCCACACACACAGGGGCAAAGCCATTGGCAAACGTCCCCTGGCCCTACTACTGTGTGCATTCCGGGATGCATACACATCTAGACGTGAGTGGTTGCTAGTGTCCTTCAGCTCTTGAGGGAAGGAGCAGCCCCAAGCAGGGTCAGCAGAGCCCTGGATGGACTCTATGTCCCCAGACACACCTTCCCATCTGCTGTCACCAGAGAGGAGAGCACTGGCTTTGCCCTGAAAGTGGGTTCTTCCAGAGAGGGACACTGTCCCCAGACTCTGGCACCTTGTGGGTTCTTCAAAGAAGCCTGGGGATGGCCAGCTTCAGGAGAGGCCCCTCCCTCGGATCAAAGGCCTCTCACCTGTGGGAGTCACATCTGAGCCTTCTCTTGGGCCTCCTCTTCTTTGGTCTCATCTGTCCCTGATACTCCCTCCTTCCAGCTGGTGCCCCGCAGTCGGGTGGGATGGCCAAGCTCAGAGCAGAGTGACCTTTCAAAGACACCAGGATTTGTTTAATTTTCAGAATTCACCCCGTCCTCCTTATCAGAGGCAGGGAGGCCCCTCCTGGGGAGGCCTTTGGTATCTTTCCCTGAATTTTAAAACAGATGGGCTGGGCCTCCTCCAATGGGGTCCTTTCTTCACCAGTGGATGGAAAAGAAGGAAAAACAGGGTGGGATATGAAAGGGGCGGAGAAGTCACCTGGAGGGAGGGGGAGAGGTCCTATATGCCCCTCACTAACTCAGCTGATTTAGGGATTGGTCCAGAATCCTGGACTCTCATTACAACCTGGTTCTTTGTCACATCTCAGTGGTGTTGCTGCACAGGATAGCAACTTGTGCCTGCTTTCCCGTTGCAGTCCTGGCATTCCAGGTTCATGGCTCATCTGAGCCTCACAGGGAGGGCTTGGTGTCACCTCCCTCCTACAGGGAAGGGAACAGCAGCAAAGCAAGGCAGCATTGCCCACAGCCACACCCTGCAGCAAGGAGGAGGATCTGACCCAGCTCCCAGGGTAGATGTCTTTGTGTGAAGCAGCATGGGGTCTATGTTGACATCATGTGGTCCTCAGGTGGCCTTGGGGACAACACATCATCCCCTTCAAGTGTGATTGTGCAATTCCCTTTCATGTCCAGTTATACAGCCAACAGATGGTGGCCACAGGAGAGAAAATGATAGCAACTATTACTAAGCAGTGTCATGTGAGGTCCAAGCCCTTGGTCATCTCAAGTTACTAAATTCCAATGGCCCGTGAGAGGGGACTCAGATCACCATCTCATGGGAGAGGAAAGATGAGGCACAGGGAGAGATGTTCAGGAGGAGTTCTGCAGGAGACAGTTGTAGGCCAGAGTTCACATCCTCGACTGTGCAGACCAGTCAGCTGGACCCCGACAGAGGTCCCTCTGGCCGTCCCTTGCATGATTCCAGATGCTCCACAGGGGCAGACCCCAGGGATCACACGTCCCATAACTGCTTCCTTTTCCAAAAGTCTAGACACCCTCCAAGTTCCCCTAGAAACCTCAGGGGCACTTTGGGCCCGCTGCAAACTGGCCTGAGAGGAACCCACACTCGGAGTAACTACAGGACAGTGGGGGCCCCCACTACCTGTGCCAGGGAGGGAGAGGGTTCTCCCACAGGAAGCCACACCAGGGAGTGCCGGAAGCTGACCTGTCTGTGCTCTCCACAGAGCGTGCTGAGGGGAGTCGGAGCTTGGCCCTTGGGCTCAGTCTGAAGCCCCAAGGGCAGAGTGGCACGGGGTCCCTGCTCGGGTATAAGCTAGAAAGGTGAGTTGGGGGCCTCTTACAGAGATCTCCCGTCTTGGCCTCTGGCTCCCTTAGTACCAAGACACCCAGCCCTTTGCACCTAGGGGGTCAGCTAGGAGCAAAAAGGAAGAGACCATGATCAATATCCTTCATCTTAGCAAGTTTTAGGTTTGGCCTTCCAACTTGACTTTGTGGTGAGCTTCTTCACCCACATTCTCTACCTCATGTCCCCATTTACATCTTCACATGGCCTTCCATAGGCTCGCATGCTGCAGCGGGTCCATTTGGGGTTCAGTGTCTGGTGGAATCCATTGCAGGAAAAGGAAGTGGGCTTCAAGGGCGCACCCTGCGTGTGAGCTGTGTTGGGATTGGGGGTACAGCCTGGAGAAGTCCACCTGTCCTTTTTCTGCCCCCGGAGGGTTCCCAAGCCTATGTCAACTGCTAAGGTGCAGAGCACCAGCTAAGGAGCCCAGGGCTCCCGGGAGCACATAGCCAGCGTCTTGGGTCAGCTATGGAGTGGCTTCGCACTGAGGATCTGTCTTGTTTTTGGATTGGATTATCATCCATTTGGGATTTTATTCTTGCCTGATGCACTGGGAGTCAGGAAGTATGAATCCCAGAGCCACCGAGACAGGGACAGGCCATGCTCTAAGTGGTCCTTTAGCCATCTCCCCATGCAGAGTCTTCAACCTTCGGGCTGTGGATTTCTGAGTTACACAGAACAACAATTCTTGAGTCTCTGCATCTTTCTGCTCGAACTAAATTTCCTAGACGTGTTCTGTTTCTTGGGGTGGGGGCAGGTGGTGCTATTCTGCGTGTTCTAGAAGTCCTAATAGAGGGGTCAGATGCCATGTGTCATGAGCTCATCCCATCTTCCCCAGAGCTCCAGTCAAGTGCTCTCTGTTCCCATCTTTAGAGGGACCAAAGCAGGCTCATCAAGGTCGAGAGATGTTCCCTGGGTGACAGCATTGGACCACTAGGTCCCATTCTAAGGTCTAAGCAGTTGTAACCTTAAGTTGGAGGCTGACCTTGGAACGGCCTGGAATTACAGAAACTACATGGCCACGAGCTTTTAGGATGGAGTTCAACTGATACAGGGAGCTATTCACCTGGGGCAGGTGCCGCTCTGTGCTGCGGTGAGGAGGGGAAGCCTCACAGACAGTGGAGGAAATTCTGATCTTGGAGGTAATGTGCTACCAAGTTCAGAGGAGACAAGGTCTGGAACGGCCCCGTTCCACAGGTGTTACTTCTTTGAGCCTAAGTTTGCTTATCCACGAAGCACGGGTGTCCCACCACCTTCTCCCCTCAAGGGATAAGTTTGAGGATCAAATGAACATAAAAAAACTTAAGGAACTTTAGAACATTCTGGAATGTGGAAACAAGCCATTCCTAGATAGGCAGATCTTGTCAGAGGTGTGGACCTGCAGGGGTCCTCGGACACTCTTCTTGGGAACATCTACACCACTCAGACCAGGTTGATGACAGTCCCCGAGGTCAACGTGAAGGTCTCTACACCTCGGGCTGCAATTTCACCCCCTGCACCACAGACATGGCCCAGGATGAGCTCGGCAGCTTTGCTCATTGTAATCTCAAGCTGGAAACCACCAACTCCAAGGTCGAAGGACGGGTCCTGGCCCATTCTTAGGATAGGATAAGAATCCAGTTAGAAGAATCAAACTACATGGCCTGCTTAATTCTGGATCAGGGAAGGGCCACAGTGGAGGAGGATTGAAGGGCTAGCAAGCCCAGCAGAGTGACCGAGACCAAGACGGACAAGGGGGGTCCATGGTTGCTGCATCCTAAAGGATCACCGACACCACCATCCTGTGGTTACCGAGTCACTCAGGTAAAGTCCCCACCTGAGGCAAGAGTCTTCAGCAGCCTTCCCAGGGAGCCATGCCTGATGCCAGCCCCTGTCCTCGGATCCCATCCAGTGTGTCTCGCCACCAACCTATGTGAGTCCAATAGTGAGAAGCTTAAAATCTGCACCCGTGCGGGTAGCAATGACCCTCCCAGGGGACCTCTGCCCAGGGCCACTCTAGTTCTGCCTCCCTGGAGCCCCATGGGAAGCTTTGAAGGGTTTGTAAGATGTGGCAGTCCTGGGTCAGATGGCCAGGTACAGACGTGACCAGCACTTGAGAGTTTTTAAATGGTGGTGCCCAAGTTTTGCAGTAGAGTCACCTGGGGGGTTTTGAGGTGTCCTGGTGCCCACATCCCACCACATACAATGCCTTGGGATGGACGTCGAGCATTAATGCTTTAAGAATCCCGACGAGCAGCACAATTCAGGAGCCACTAATGACAACGATCTCCCCACCACATCAGGTTTCAGCTCCCTCAAGATCCCACTCAGGGAGCCTGGTCATCGCTCTGTCTCGCCGTCCATCTTCGGTCTGCTTAGGCCTGCAAGATGAGCTCAGCCCCTCCAGGATTGCCTGCGCTTCCTGGCAAAACCAAGAACACTGCCACCCTCCTTGCAGCCAGGGGCACCGAGCACCAGATGCTCAGACTTGGGAGACTGCCTCGACTTTTCCTCCACGAGGCTCCTGAACTCTGGTAGAGTTCCTCCCACAGCCCCTCATTGCTGTCTGTTAAGCAGAAAGGGGAGCAGCCGTGCTCCCCCAAGCCCCTGTCCTTTCCCATTGGACAACTCCAATTATCTCCTGCCTTCCCAGCCTCTTCTCCAGTCCCCATTCCCAGGACTAGCCACTCAGGTCTTCTAAATGTCCTCACCCCACTTCTCAGCATTAAGCCTTATAGGGATTCCCATTGCCACATGGGCAAAGACCAGACTCCCATTAGCATCCAAGACTCCGCTACCGGCAGCTCTAGTCTCATTGTGCTTCCTGCATTTTGAGTTTCCACGCACTAATGGTAGATTTTGATTCCTTGAATAATTCAGCCCCAGAACCTTTGCACCTACAAATTGATTTTACTCTCAGGCTCTTGAGGCTTCTGACTAGCTTACATACTTCTTGTTAGCCATTCCTTGGGCTTTTTCTGGCTGTCTTGCATGCTAACAGCTGAGAAAAGTGTTTGGCACTCTGTGGAGGCTAGCATGTGCTTTCAGTGTTAGCTCATTTAATCCCACGACCCTGGCCTTCTTACCCTACTTTACATATGGGAAACTGGGGCCCAGAGATTAAGCCTTTCTCTTGAGCTAAGGTCACATAGCTAGTGAATGGCCGAGCTACAACTTGAGCCTGGGCAGTCTGGCCCAGAGCCTTTGACCTTGGCATGATCTTGCTCTAGACAGTAGCTATTGTGCTGTGGCTGAGTCACGACGGCCATCTAGGGTTCCCAGAGCTCTGGACATAGTCAGCATGTGATTTTTTTTTAATGGATCACCCTCCAGTGAGGAGGGGCGGGCAGAGAGGATCTTTCTCCTCATCCCTATGTGGGTTCTGAACACACAGACTCAGGGGAGCAGGAGGCAGCCCAAGCTTTGGGAACGTGGTTGTGCCCACAGCAACATGCCTCTACACGCATGTTCACACGTGTCTACACGGCATGTCCCTTGGCAGGGCCACGTCCTTGCTTCTTTAGAGGATGCCATCCCACCTCCACCCTGCCCCCTTCCGAGCCAGCCCAGGATCTCGGAACAGAACAGCCCCAACAATTCATCAGGGGACGTCAGGCTTCCAGAGCTGTTTGGGACATAAATCAAATGGAGGAGGAGGAAAGGTTTTTAAGAGAAGGTTTAAGGGAAGGTAGGGAGGAAAGAAAAATCGGGGAAGGGGTGGGGGAAGAGTGATGAGGGGGGTGAGATCAAAGGAGAAACTTGGTCAGAGATAAGCAAATTATTTATTTTTCCTGTTCTTGGTCTCTGGGCTTTTGAGGGCTCCACGCTGATGTATTTGGATGGCTCGGGGCCGCCTGCTGCAGAGGCCACCTCAGCCCCGCCCTGGCCAGCCCCCAGCACACTGGTTCCATCACCAGCAGCTGCCCCTCCTCGAGGCCCAGGAGCCTTTTGAAGTGGGTCCTGCTGGTGTTCATCCCCCTCCTGGAGGGGCATGCACGTGGGGCTGGCAGGACAGCTGCCCAAGTGGGCCCAAGTGCCGAGGGTCCCCTCATGTCTCATGAGCCTGTTTATTTGGGAAACAGAGTCCCCCCTTCTCTGGTTATTACTCAAATCCCCTACCCATGACACCGCCCCATTCCAGGGGGTGGGGTAGGAATAACACACTGCCACTTCTACAGGAGCCACCAATCTTGCCTGGCCTCATGTGCACTTGGCTTTCAGAGGACAGATGGAGGTGGAGGGCCTGAGGATGCATGTCCCCAGAGGGCTTAGGACAAGGTGGCTGGAGGCATCGCCCACGGCCAGACACCAGAGCTCAGACTCTAGGTCTGCTTCCACCACTGCGTGGCCCTCACAGGTAGGAGGACTCCAGATCCTAAAGTGCATTCTGTGCCCACTTTACAGACGGAGAAGCTAAGGCTAAGAGATGCTAATGTCTGCCAACTGGCTGAGGTGCCTGCCACACAGTAAATCCAGCACCTGTTCCTGTGATGGTTGGTGACTGGCTAAGGGCTCCTGTGATCCACTCTCCCCTGATCTTCTAGTTATCAGAAGAGCTTAGGGCACTGGCCCACATGTCTTCATAGACCAGCTAGTTGTGTGCTACTAAGTGAGTTGTCATCCAAATGGGTTTCGTTAAAATCGTGGATAGCGTTGCTGTTGACCAAGAAGAGTCACCTTCAAAGATGACGGCCATCGTGTTCCCAGTGACTATCAGATCAGCTACCACCACATTCAACTTGGTACCAATGCCAAGACTGGAGTACAGATGCCTAGGCTGACAATCCAGGCTGCACTTGCTGTGACCTTGAGGCACGGGGACCAGTGGCCCTGCTTCCTTTTCAGCCAGCAGCTGGCACCGAATAGACCCTTCCTCCAGGAGACCTTTGACGACTCTGTGGGACCTTGAGGAAAGATTCTGTGACAGGACGTGCCAGGTGCTGTTCTCAGAGCCCCACACATCCTGGCTCATTTGACCCTTAGAACAAGCCCATGAGATACATACCAGTGCCCCCATTTTACAGGGGGTGGAAATGAGGCTCAGAGGCAAACAAAGGTATGTAAGCCTGTTTCTAGGGACTGTAATAGGTCTTCAGAAATAGGTCGTTATTAAGTCTCTGCACTTCTAGGACTTTAAACCTAGTTCCCAATTGCAAAGCTGCCTTGTGTCTACCCTCTGGGGAAGGGCACTTTGGGATGCAAATGAGCAGGATTGAGGCATCTCCCCTGGAGACACCCAACTAGAATAGGAAGTGTCCAGGCAGTAGGACCTCCATGAACAGTTACCCAGTCCCTTTTATGGAGACCCCAGGCCCTGCAGGGCTGGGACGAGGGCTGGCCCAGAGTTAGAGGTGCTGATGCTGTTCAGGCTTGAGTGAATGGCACTGTGGTCCATGGCCCACCATTCTGGGTGCCCCCTTCCTCCCCCACCACTAGACACTAAGACACCAGGCCTCATCAGCACTAAGGCAGCTAGGTTGATGTCGAGTCCATTTTATTTTATTTTTTAGGCAGAGTTAAGTTTCTACTCTCCTTCCAAGAGGACCATTCCACAAAAGCACAGTAGCACCCGCTTCTCAAATTGGTGCTTCTTACACCTTCCCTTCATCTAATCTGGGACTTGGGATACTGTCACCAGGCTTTCAGAAGAGGCCACTACTCAGAGCACTTAGGACTCAGACCCCAGGCAGAGATTTCAGATGACCGTTTCCTGCTGGGGCCTCAAGGACTCAGCGATACTCAAGCCCAAAGGGAGAGGCATCAAAAGGTACCACGGGTGTCCTCAACTGGGGGACTCCCCAGAAGATGTGAGTCAGGAATCTTTGGCGCTCTGGGTAGGAGGGTGGGAGTCAGGAAATGACAGCCGTCATGAAGTATCAGGTCTCACTTGATGTTTGGACTTTTAAGACCACTCAATTCTTACTGATTGTCAGAAGCGGCAGATAAACAGGCTCAGAACAACTCATGAGAAAGGATTCCCCCAAGTGCTTATAGTGAGGACACAAAAACGTAGAGATAGGACACAATCCATGTTCCCCAGGCTCCATGGTGCTCTACAGTGCTCTCCAAGGGCAGTGACCTTGGCCAATTCCCACCCAGTAGAACAGTCGGGTGAAGTCAGAAGCCTTCAGTCCCACTTGGCAAAATCCCGGCCTTGAACCTCAGGGTGGGGACGTTCTGAGGTTTTTTTTGCAGTTAAAAATAAAAGTAGGGAAACCTCTTTGGCCTCCCAAGGCAAGGAGGTTCTGGGAAGGACACATGGGCCAAGGTGGCAGGTGGCCCTTGCCCGTAGGTTTTCATAGAGGTACTAGAAGGGGCCTCAGGCACCAGAGTCTCCACCACCCTTCAACAGAACGCAGCTGGGTCTCTGGCCAAAGCACCCTGCAGTCTTCAGACACCTGTGGAGGCCCCACAGCAGCAGGACTGGAGCCCACCCTGCTCCTACGGGCTCCACCTTCCCGTCCCCATGGAGGTTCCCACGTGGAGCCCAGAGCCAGCCAGCGCTTTTGGAGAATATTTCTAGTACAATACAGGGTTTTATTTCTTAAGCCAGGCCACAAAAAAGAGTTCTCACTGGCTGTCCATTCTCTGCCGCTTTCTGAACCTTCCTCCCTACATCACCCAATTTGGCACCTGTCAGGCAGCAGTGCAGTTTCAATATCAGTGAACCACAAGAGATGCATTGGGTTTCTCAGTGACACAGGCTACACTTTGAGCACTCACTTGTCCTCATCGCTAGTGGCCACAGCTCTGGATGACTCCCAACTCCCCCGTTCTAGACCTCTGTTTCCTACAGATATGTAAATACACACCTTCGATTGCTTTGTATTTGTCGGGGGCTGTAGCCCACCCTGCATGCACAGATTCACCCAGAGCATTACAGAGCTCAATCCACACAGGCACCTGTCCAGCCTCATTCACTGGCTGGGTGCCAGCCCGTGGGGGTAGACCCCCAAATCACCCCCTCTTGATGGGCACTTATGTCATCCCCAATTAATTCCTGTCATAGGAAGGTTTACCTGGAATGTCTCTAGCCATCCTGAGAAAGCCCAGGGTTGATTTAACTTGGGGGTAGAGTGGCCAAGGCCAGCACCCACACTCAGGGGCAAGACTGCAGCCCTGGGGTGTGAGCAAGATGCCCAGTCTGCCCACGTGTTTCGAGCCCCTTTAGAAAGCAGTGGGCTAGACATCCACTGGCCCACTGCAGGCAGAACAGGGTGATGATCAGGCCATCAAATTGCGATGAATTGTCCTGAGGGGACAGTTGGGTGGTTTGAGTGGCAGGTCCTGATTGTACAATGCAGCCTCCCATTTCTATTTACACATGAAGCCTCTGTCATGCATCTAGTCCTTAACAGCTCCCTGGCTGGTTCCACCAACCCCATGTAACAGGTGAGAGGGTTGAGGTGAAGGGTTAGGGAATTTTACCCTGTTCTCTTAAAACATCCAGCTGCTCAGTGACAGAGCTGGGATGTGAAATTTGCCAGAAGTCCACAATCCTAGCACATGCCCCAGCCTGTCTGCCACAGCCGTGCATTCAGATAGTACAGAAGTTCCCCTTGAATCCCCCCGGTTTGCATCTTACCATGGAATCTTAAGAAGTTAACCTTCCTACGTCACTGTTAGGTAAACCCCTGGATCTAGCCCTTCTCCTACCTAGACCCCTGTTCTTAATGCCCGTGGTGGAAATTTGGCTCATTTCTGTGGGAACCAGCTCAGGGAGATTGTGTTCTCCAACCCAGGCTTGTCCCAAACCGGGCTGCACTGTCCCCACGTGTGATCTTGGGCAGGTTGTACTTGGTCCTTCTTCTTGTTTGCTGATGTGAATACTCCCAGACAGCTGTGTTCTAGACACAGAAATCACCAAGTAACTGAGGAGTCCCAGGCCAGACTCTGGGCCTCCACTTCCTCTCAGTGTTTCTGATCAAATTCAGCCTTTTGGCTCAGAGGTGGTGCCTGCAGCTCTGTTGACGCATGTCTGTTGTTGCTGGCTGTGCAGCAAGGTTCAAGGGCCCCTCCATGCAGGGTCCAACCTGAGACAGGGCTCCCCTGATAGCACAAGCCATGAGGCTCACCTGTAAACTTCTGTCACAAGCCCCCTCAGAATTTTGTCACGGAACATCACGGCTTCAGTTCTCTCCCGTTTATCACAGAGGGTCCCACAGTGGGCTTTTGCAAAAAGTGGGCTGAGAGAAACAGGGCAAGATGACAGCAGAATCCCTTGGGACTTTTATGTGTGTGTCCAGAGGCCCCAGGCCAACTTCCAGTCCACTGAAATCAGCCCTAGCCACAAAGCACAGGCCTCTGGTCTTTAGGTCTCCAGAGGTTGGATCAAAGTCCCATGAAGGAGGCATAATCCTGACCCCGCTTCCCACCATTCTACAGGCACCTTTTTAAGGAGCCGTTTATAAACCGAGACATCCTGTAGGATTGCTGAGTGTCACATGCAGATGTGACCTGTCATTTTTCTATCCTGGTGAAGTCAACTACCTCTGAGGGTGTCCCTAGTAGAGATAGACCAGGACACTCCCCTTACTGGGGGGATGGACACCTATATCCCAGCTCCTGGGAAATAGGATGGATACTTTCTGCAGAGTATGGGATTCTAGGCTGCCAAAGATCCTCTACCCAAATTAAGCCTCAGTCAAGTGAATGGTACGAACCACCAGAGAGATGTGCACAATGATTTTGTCTCGTGTCAGAACACGTTTACCCCCAGCACAGAAATCTCACAAGAGCCCTATACATACAGGGTTAGAGCTTCCAGAGGGAGTGATTGTTATGCAGACTTTGATCTTTAGATACCTCACTTTGCTTATATACTATCTGGTTATTAAATCAGGCTCCCAGTTTAATATGCTATGTTCCCTAAAGCCTGCAGACTCGCCCTGCAAACTAATCAAAGTTAACTCAATCCAACCAACAATGGCTCCCAGTCAGCCCGTTCTCTAATGCTGCTACCCAGAATGCCATTCTGGATTTTGTTAATAGCGTGGATATTTCATTCTGTCACATGCGTATACCAGAGCACATTTAGGGAAAAATAATAACCAACCTAATGTGTACTACGAAGGTAGGTCTTTGCACCCTTGACCAGCAAATCCTCAGTTCTGAGCGACTGCCAATGTGTTTTCCCCACTTAAAAATTTACAAGAGTTTTAGATCTACAAAAAACTGAAGCTAATTGAGTTTCCTCATGAACCTGTGCCTACTTTCCCTTACAATTGACATCTTCCATTGGAAGTGGGACTAAGGTTATAATAAGTGAGCCAGTAGAGACACAGTATTATTAACTGAAGTACACACTTCTCCTATTTAGCTTTTATATAATGTCCTTTTTCTGTTCCAGGATCCCTGATGTATTTATTCTAAGGGAATTAATCATGGAATAGTTCAGGACTGTCACGGCCCAGGTCAGCAGACTACATGATTGTGCTAATGCATGCACGTGATCAAAGTCTGGACCATGTGGGCCTAGTGTTGCCAGACATCAGGGCCTTGGAGGGACTCTATCAAAGTCAGGCTGCATTGGACACATGGACTCCAGGTAATGGCTGCTCCTGGGATTGCAAGCCTGAAGCCCACCTCAGATGCCAGCGGAAAGTAGGCTTTGCATAATCAAGTTGACAGATGAAGCTGGGCCTGCCCTGCTAGGGACAGGCTCATCCATATCCCAGTTTAAAAGAAATATTGCGTTTTTAAAAGAGGAAAGAAACATATTTAAGAGATAAAGAGAGGGGAAAGAGAAGATTTTCTGGTCATTAATTATAATAAAATGCAGAGGGAAAAATTCACTTTAAAGGCATACTAAAGCCCTGTCATCTTCAAAGAGATAGAGGAGGTTCTGCTGCCAGGGGAAGGGAAAACTTAACCAGGAGGCACAATTTCCAGCTGATTACAAGCAGCCATGGTGAGGCCCCAGTGGGTGGTGGGACATGTTGGGTTAGCAACAGGTTATTTTACTGCTTGGCTAAGATCGGCTGCTCAAATCAAACTCTTCCATGGAAGGTGCTGGTTTTCAGATTTACTACACCTGCACCATTGCTTTTGGAGGGTCCTCAAGTTCATCCTGCCAGTTGGGACCCTGTAACTTCAGGACAGGTTCTGGTTTCACTCTATCAGCTTATTGCAAGGTGAGAAGGTGGGCCTAGTGTTGCCAGACTCCAGTCCATCCTAGAAGTTCTCACTCTAATGTCAAAAGTCTGTCTGCAAAAGCCCGATTGACATGCTTCAGCTGATCATGGCTGTTCTGTAGCCAGGGGACCAAGCCTTGGAGACCCTGGAAGTGTTGGCCCATCTAGAGCTGTGACATCTGTGAATGCCACTATTGATGGCTGAATATGGCTTTGTCCAGAGAGTTCCCAGCTTGTCTGCAATACCCAGGTGTCAGAACCCGGGAGTTTCTTTTAGGGGTTGGGGGATGGGTTAGGGCAGGACCTTGTTTGTCCTCCCCACTTGCAAAAACACTTCTTAGGGCACCATAAGAGGGCTTCAGTGAAGGTCATTAGGGAACTGGGCAAGGATGCTTTGCCAACTTTTTGGTTTTAAAATACCTTGAGTGATCCAGGTGGAGGCAGCAGGTTTCCTGCCCCTAACACCGCCTCGTTCTAGCTCTAAGTTCCTGCCTGTTCTGCCAAAGAGTCCACTTGACCATTTCAGACTGCAACTTAAACAGAAAATCTGTTTACTAGTAAGGCAAGAAAGCAGACACAGGTTGCTTCAAGATATTTTTGTTCCACTGACACGTGCATGGGAAGGCTGGCCCAGGACAAGCGTTCTCCCAGAGTCAGCTCCTATTGATTAGGGATTTTGCAAATCTCTCACCGAGTTCACATGCAGAGACTTCCAGGTGGTAGTTTGGAATTGCCATGGTAGGAATAATTTGCACCATGGAAGTTGGCTGACATGAAATCAGGATTTCTCCCCAGAAAGCTGTCGGTTTTCATGGGAGTAGTGGCATGCTGGTAAATACTGAAGAGGTATCAGATCCTTCTCATAGCAAGTGGCACAGGTGGAAGGCTGAGTTCCGAGGTGGGACCTCAGGAACACAACCCATGTGGACTTGGAGGCAGAAGAGTGGGCTACCCCTTGGAGAAACTAGAGGGTATTGCACCTGTCAGAGGTCTCTGCTGACCCAAGGAGAGCTCTGTCCCAGGATGATCTCCCATAACTACCCTAATTTGAAGGGAGGGGAGGTGGGCTTCACACCTTTCCTAGACTAACCCTGGAATGGAGGTGGCCCTGGGAAGAGTTAGGTGGGCGACATTGTTATCTGCTTTGAGGGCATTTCCTGGGGAACAGATCCACAAGCCATCATCACCCCAAACTCACCTAGGGGTATATTGGCTCCTCTCTTAGAGGTTGGGGCAGCACACTGTGGTGTCCCTCTGCTTTAGATACAAGAGGAGAGAAAATCAGCTGTTCTCACATGAAGCAGCCCAAGCTAGTCTGCTGAAGGGCAATGGGTCATGGGGCCATCTGTCCCCACCAAGCCACCCTAGGTCAGTCTGTAGCAATCTGATCCCGGGATATAAGCACGCATGCAGCCCAGGACTGTGTACCCAGCCCTTGCCAAGTGGGGGTGCGCAAGTCCAGTCCAGACAGGAAGAGGCACCCCACACCCAGGCTCTCTAGTAGCACATGCTTCTCCCTCAGCGACAGCTATGGTTTGAGTGTTGTTGGTCCATTTCCAAGTGTTCCCAAGGAAGCCTGGCATCCCGTGTGTGGAGATGGAACCCTCAGGAGAAGTGGCCTGGAGGAAGGTGTTAGGTCACTGCCCTTGTAAGAGATGGATGCCATCTCATGGATGGTTCTTAGAAAGTTCTACAAGGACAAGTCTGGCCTCTGATTCTTCTCTGGCTTCCCATCTCGCCATGCCATCTTCTCCCCCCTCACACATGCTCCTACCCTGGAGATCAGGGGAGCCTGTGTAATCTACCCCTTTGACTTGTCTCTTGGGTTCAGTGCCCACTGCCAGCTCCCTCCCTCTTTGTCACAACTACTGTTGTGACAACCCAGAGCTTCTCTAGCTCCAACCTGGAGGTTCAAACTTGTGGGCTCTGGTGGTGCCACCTCTTTCCCTCACCAGCCTCAATGTTGATGGCTTCTGGCTGTTGATAATCTCTGTGGGAGATGTATGTGGGGTCTTCTTACCCCGTTTGCTCCAACATCTCTAAGGGCTTGGCTACTCTTCTCCATATTAAGTGGCCTTTATTGAGCTTCTTGGCATGTTCCTTCGAGCTGGGGCCAGTGATTGACACCACCAGGCCTTCTGTGCCCACCTTGCACCATCCCAGGGCACCTCCCACATGGTATTCCCACTTTAAGGGATACGGGGGACAAACAGTTTTGCATCAGATAGTCAATCAGCTGCTGGGGATTTAGCAGAGACAGATGCAGAATCTTATCCTTTGTGGAGCTCTGGGTTCTAAGTGGGAAAGACAAAGAAATCCTCTTTGGGGTGGAGAAAATAATGGAGGTGGAGGGCAAAGTTACAATGTTAATTATGATATAGAAGGTCTCATGAAGAAGATGGCACATGAGTAGAGACCTGGGGGATGAAGGGAGCCATGCCACTCTGGGGAACCACATCTAGAGGACTGAGAAAGGACAAAGCTCCTGCTACTGGAGACTAGCTGTACCACCGCTCCTTCCCACCCTGAGGTCCTGCCTCGTCTCTGCGGGCTGAACTCCGTTGAAAGCAAGACATGGGCTATCTGGCACAGGCCAGAAGTAAAACAGATCTGGTCTAGATAGGAGGGGAAGCCATGGAGATGGGGATTGACCCCTGGCATCTTTTAAATCCTAGTGATTGTGCCTTCTCTCCTCCCCTTGGAGGACATGAATTCCCCTCCCCCTCATACGCCTACCATGGAGAGCAGGAAGACTGGGGTACAGCTACCCGTTTCTTAGCACACATGCTGCAGAGCAGTCAGGTGAATCTCCCAGACCCCTCCCAAAGTAATCTCATATGTAGATCCTAAAAATGTTGAACTCAGAAGCAGGGTAGAATGGTCACTAATGGGTCCCTGTGGTTGGAAGGATGTTGGTCAAATACAAAGTGTCAGATAAGAACAAGTTCAGGAGATCTGTTGTATCACATGAAAAAGTCTGTTAACAATGTATTGCCTTCTGGAAAATTGCCAAGAGTCAATTTTGCTTTCTTATCACAGAAAACAAGAAAGCCAGAGAAATGCATTAGCTTGAGCCTGTCCCTCAGTGTACACATGTTTCAAAACATGTTTTGGGTCATTTTTTATTTAAAGAAAAAAATCATCTTTCTATTTAGCTGCAGAAATGCCATTAGCTGAGATTCTAGGGTCGATCTCTGCCTTCAGGCTGAGCTAGGCTCTTCCTGGGCAGCCCCAAGTCACAGGCTGAACATGGTTGGGCACTTCTGCCCGGTACAGGACTCTTCTGTAGAGAGGCACTTTCAGCTCTTAGCTACCCTCAGTTAACTGGGACATCAGGTCTGCTTCCTGGGTGGAGGCTCTCTGCCCAGGTCCGCCTCCTGCCCCCATCTCTTTTGCAGACACTGGTGGCATGCTGGCAACATTCAACCTGCTCAGGTTATAGCAGCTGACAGATTCTGTGGTGTAAACACTCTCATTGCAGCTGATCTCCCAAGACGAGGTAGCACTCAACACAGTTGGGAATTGTCTCCAACTGATCCCTGGGAATTGTCTCCAACAAGCCTCTTTCCTGTCTCTGTCTCTGCATTTATTTCCTTAGGGACCCAACCCAGATCTGACACGGCCACCTTACGAAGTCTCCCTCTTTCCACATCCTGTCCATCAGCATGTCCAGTAAGCTCTCAAACACCCTTAACCTGCCCACATTCCTCCTGTCCTACACACTAAGCTTGGAGCCCAGTGGGCTTTCTTGCCAAGTGCCTTCTTGCAATTGGCTTAGGAGAGGCATTGATATGATGTAGGGCCTCAGCATGTACCGGCCGACCCAGGCCAAAGCTAGAATGTGTGTAGCTAGAATCCAAGGCATGACTCCCATCCTCCCAGCCCACTCAAGTCCATCTGTCCCTTCAGACAGTTCTTGTCCCTATGAGCATCATGCTAATAGCCTCAAAGTCAACCTGAGGTCTTTCTCTGATCATGTAGTATGCAAGAAGCACACACAACTCTGAATTCCCTAGACATCCCCACCCAGAGATGCCCACCCCACCTGACCCATGAAAGATGGTTCGGTACTCTGTGACTTCCTCTTTGTCTGGAAAACTGTCTTTAGAGCTTTCTTCTGGGCCACCCATCAAGTCATCCCTGTCAGTCTGTTTGAGCTACTCTGACAAAAGGCCACAGACTGGGGTGGGGGTGGCCTCAACAAATCTCAGAGTGTCAAGATCAAGGTAGCAGCAGACTCAGCATCTGGTGAGGGCCCATTTCCTGGTTCAGACCTTCTTTCTGGGTCCCCCCCAGGAGGGGCCAGGCAGCTCTCTGGGGTCTTTCATGGGTGTAGTGGTCCCTTCAGGAGGGCTGAGGGCACCCCACCCTCATGGGCCTAGACACCTCCCAACAGCCCCTCTTCCACCAGAGTCTCGCGTGGCAGGTCCTCAGCATGTGAGTTTTGGTAAAAAATATGCAGGCCATCCATTTCCAACCCTGCTCAGCAGGGTTCCTAATGGCCTCCTGTAATCCGGAGGTCCATCCCAGGAAGCAAGAGGGTGGGGAAAGGACTCAGGATGTGAGTGGACTTCCTGTACTCAAGCTCAGTCTGGGAACTTCCCAAAGCAGACCTTGAGCCACTACATTGGCCAAGCAGGTCCCAGCACGAACAGGGAAATTCAGAACCTACCATGAAACCTTATCAGTGTCCATCTTGAGAGCCACTCAGTCCCTGAACTAGGCCGCTAGGCAGGGAATCAGGGAGCTGTGTGTACCAACCAGGGGGAGTAGGTATGCTCAGGAGCTCCCAGAGGTAACGGCCACCTTGATCTACTTAACGTGGGCCTTCTGGGCCAGAGATGATGGGACCTGCTCCTGCATGTGCGAGTTTTCAGAGGAAGTCTGGTGGGGCAGATTTAGAAGTCCCAATCTCCTGCCTTGATCCTGGGCGGCTCCCTTCCCAAACCCTCCCTTCTCTCCTTCTCTACCTGCTCTGCAGTTACTGGAGCCTGGTGTGAATTTAGGGACAATAAAACCATCAAAGGGCTTGGTCCTGAGAACAATCAGTTGGGGAGTTTGCAATAAAAGAGTATCCTGCCCAAGGAAAGTGGGACTTCAAGGAAAGTTGATGAGAGACCTTGGGTGGGGCCTTTGGGAGAACTGGGGAAACTGGAGACCATTTTTTAAAAGTTATCTGCTGTCCCATTGACCGCCCACCCCATGTCCCTTATCCCTTCCCTGCAGTCACTCCAGCTGCCCATTTCTAGCGTTTGAGCTTCTCTGTCTCTTTGCCTGTGGTGAGTCAGTGCTCCTCATGCTCCTGGAAGCCCTGGGGGTAGGACATTCCTGAAGGCAGCCTACCAACCCCCAGTGGCCTCTTCCCTTTATCTTTTGCTTTCTGGAATCCCATCAGGTAAACCACTTGCTCCCATGATTTTGGGTCTTCATCCAATGCAGACGCCTGGAGACATGAGGACTGGAGTGAATGCACAGCTTCTGGCCCTTCCAAGTCTCCCCTGTCCACATCCAGTTCACCCCTTTGACACTGTGGAGTACCTCAGCTCATGCACAGGGCACGCGAGGGGGCAGGGCTCCTCACTGGCAGGTACCTTACATCATCCACAGTTGGCCCTCTCCTGCTTTCACATCTCACCCACCTCTCAGTCATGGCAGGGCTACTCAGGTGGCTACAGCTGCCCAAGGAGGTTCCACCTCGGCCCCTCCCAAGGGATCTTTAAACCATAATTGCTGACCCAGGACGTGTTGGTGCCAAGTTTATCAAGAAGTTAATTGGCAGCCTTCCTCCTGCAGCTCCAGAGCCAAGACTAATCTAAACACCCCACTCCCCATTCGTTACTCTAATTCCATCAGCAAGCTGACCAGGCCTGACCCTGCCTCTGGTTTATGGCCTCACCAACAGACGAGCAGTTGAGGACCGGGCATCTGGGTAGCAGGGAGGTGGGTGGATCAGTAGAGAGGGCAGCCCCCATAGCCTTTCTGGCGGGGAAAGAGATGTAGGAATTTTGAGGTTTTGCTGGATGAATGCAGAGAGCAAGTTATCTATGCGGGGCAGAAAAATTCCTTTCTGCATCTGCAAGTGAGCCAAACTTGGGAAGAGGGAAAATGTTATCCCAAAACATGCATCAGTGGAATGAGGTGGCATGTGTGGTCTGATCCCCTCTCCCACTCCTGTGGCTCCGTGATTACCAAGAGCCCTGGGTCATTTTAGTTTTAGCAAATATATTGTGATAGGATTATGGGCAGGACCCCCAGGTCAGTATTTACACTTTAGTGGTTTTACAATGTTTTTATTACATTTAGAAAGGTGCGAAGATACCAAGTACGCTGCTTAGGGAGTTTTCACAGAGTGAATGTGTCTCTGCAATTGTAATTAAGCAGAGCATCTTTATGTTGGTGTGTTCTCTTGAGAGATCTGCTTTTTGGAAGAAGGTACCCTAGGCCTCCTTCCTACACACAAGCAATCTCACTTGGTGTGTCTATTTGGACAGGTTCCTGCTCCCCAATGGGGAATGGCCTCGGTGTGAGCTGGATACAGTCTGGGGCCATTTGGAATCCCCAGATGGTCGGGCTTCTAGCTGCAGTGGAAGGTTCTTTATTCCCTCTTCATTTCCATGTTTCATTCCGCAAGAGCCAACTATGCTCTCAAACATCACTGAACTATGAGTCTAGACCCATCTAGGCTCTATTCCCATCAATGCCTGCTGTATCCCAAGTGCTGGCTTCCTGTAGGAAGCTGAACTTCAGTTTCATCTACTCAATTTCTACAAAGCTACAAGGTTTATTTGTTGCCAAGTGGGGGGAGGCCACCTGAGCGGGTCCCCTGGCATAGACTCTGGGCAACCTCACCTCTGAGTCAAGACCATCCCCAGCAAGGCCACAATAATGGGGCATTTGGTTCCATGTCCCAGGAATGTCCCAGGAGAGCTTGTATCATAGCAAGCATGCAGGATGACCACAAAACTCAGGTCTTTCCATCTAATGTCCTTATTTCTCGTGTCCTTCCAGCTCTTCCCACTAGACTCCAGGAGCAAAGAGTTTTCTTCAAGGGAAGTCTGGATAGCCCTAGACTTTTGAATAGACCCACCATCCCCCAACACAAACCTCTCAGGCCATAGGATTCCAGAGACTACCATTAGTTTCCTAGCCACCAATATCAAACCTCATTAGCAAAAGCCAAGAATAGGCCAGCGAGGAATTAGAGTTGGCACTCCTGGTTCATTGAAGACAGAGGCAACAGAGTCAGTGCCGAGTCCCTCATCAGTGGACTCCATGATGGCAGGCTTATCGTTATCATCCTGCATAAGAGAAAAATTCTCAAAGCCGCATGACTGCCAACCAAGGCAGGTCAAACCTCACTGAGTTTCCCATTCTGTTTCTCTCCAGGTCTTTGGTTGGCAAGTCCTATTCTCGGGTCCCAAGACTGCCTTCCATTCTTTGATTTCAGACACAACTGACCTTTGGTTACTGATTGCACCATGTATTCTGCCAGGTAAACCCTATTTCCCTTTATACAGACAGTAATTGACGGCTGAGGGTCCAATGATCTATGAGGACCAATTTTTAATCCAAAGCCTCCTCAGCACAACCTTCAGGCTTTTGAGGGGCATTTCAGAGGCACACCATAGCATTCCTCCTCCGGCCCACAAAGGCCCATGTGCATCTTATAATGAGGACTGCATTGAGTGATCTTCAGGAGTCTCCCAGAACCTTGGCAGACCCAGCATTGCTTAGGAGTCCAAGTCCAAACTCATCTGGGCACCTCATGGTGAACTTTAGCTGCAAGTCCTCAGTTAAAAGCCAAGAAACAAGATTCGATGGCTCAGGGTACACACTAATTCTGGAAGGCAGTAGGATGATAGGAAGGATCAGACTCAAAGAGACCCAAACCCAGCAGGGCAGACTTTAAATACTATGGCTTCCTCCTGGGATCAGGGACACCTGGGGGTAGATGTGAGCATCAGAGGGTGCAGACCGGCTGGCTCTTCCTGAAGCTTCCTTCAGCAAATGCCCCCCGTTCTTGGCATCCTCAACTTTGAAGTCTCCATTCTAGCTTCAACTTCACCCAGTGTCACAGCCCACCCTCTGGTGATGCTTGGTGGGTTTCTGATGACAACACGTTTCTGGCCTTCCAGGTTTGCCTTGATGCCAGCCCCACAGTTCTGACATCCAACAGAGCTTTCAAAGGATTATCACATGAGCAAAGCCAAGGTCTGCCCCTCGAATGAGCCATACACGGGGAACCCACTCAGACCTTGGCTATGGAAGCCCGAGTGCCTGAACCCCAGAGCACAGGGAAACAAATCCTGGGGACCTAGGATTCCTAGGTGGTCTTGAGCAAGTAGTGCATCCTGGGTCTCTCGGAAGTCTGAGCCTGGGAGGCTTTGAGTTTTGCTGGTTGCCAAGAATGCCCTTAATGGCCTTTTTCTACTTTCCTGGTCAAAATAGGAAACCCAGGGCCTTGTGTGACCAGGGAAGTGCTCACCCACTTTTGGCTTATTAATGGCAATCACCTCATTAGCAACAAAACCATCACTGGCTGAGATTTTAAGTACACCCGTTTTCTGCAGAACAGAAAATTCAAGTCTTTCCACTGTGTTCTGCTCTGGACTCACTGGGATCTAGATAAAAGCAGACAGCAACTCCAGTGCAACCTAAATGCTATTTTGTCTTGAAGTTCTCTCCTGATAACTCTTCAATCTCTGCCTCTCAATTCTCTGGAGAGACAAAGTGGAGAACAAGTGGCAGCAGGTCCTCAGCTCCACAAGATCCGTTTTTACATCTAAAGCCTCATCAGCACAACCTTCTCTGTCTGTGTGCCTATCGGGATTGTGGTCCTCTGAGGTCAGGCTCATCCATTAACTTGGCTTGGACCATCCTAGGCTGCCTCCATCCCCATGCCTCTAGACTTAACTTGTGCCATAAGCCAATTCCAAAGGCTTCTAAAGTATATCAGGTGTCTTCACAGCAGTGGCCCCACTCCTGGTGTTTAGTTTTCCATTGTCTTGGCAAAACACCCGAGATAGACAGTTTGTGAGGAGGACAGGTTTAGACTTGGTTTTCTGAAGGTTTGAGTTGATGGTCACTTAGCCCCAATTGCTTTGGGCCTGGGAGGGAGGGAGAGCATCAGGGAAGAAGCAAAGCTAGTCACCTCACTCGGGAAGAGCAAGGGAAGGACCAGGGGCCTAACAGACCCTTCAAGGATCTGCCCACAGGGACCTGATAGCCTTCTACTAGTGCCACTCCCCCACACACAGGGTGCCACAGGCTGCCACCAAGCCTTCAGTGCAGGACCTTTGGTCGCCATGGTAGAGCCTGTACATCTATTCCATTGTTACAAACAGCTCACTTTTAGGTGTTAATTTGGATTAGTCAACAGCTAGAGAACTGGAAAAGTTGGAGTTTTGGATACCTCTATGGAGATGTTTCTAGAAGAAATGGAGTAGACCAAGCATGAGAGATTGGTCCCCACATGGAGGAGCCATTTCCATTCGTTGGGGTCCTGCACGGAACAGGAATGGGTTGAGCCTGGGGGTGGGATTTGCTCTTAATCCTGTTCTTGATCAGGACTCCAGGATTGACACAAGCACCCTCTATCCACCTCAGCAGTTTGAAGACTTACACTAGGACAAAGCTTCTCTGAGCATCCCAACATGTCTAGCTTTCAGATGGCCTGTTGGGGCCTTCTCAGCCTCTGTACTCAAACAAGTTCTCTTAAATCCTGTCTCTTCCATACTCAGATGAGTTCTTTGACAAAAACCTAACATGAATAGCTGTGGGCCCAGGGCTCTACAGGATCTGCTTTCCCATCTGAAGCCTCATAGACACAACCTTCTCTGTCTTCATGGCTAGTCAGGGGTCTGCAGACATTTATATATCTCCTGCCAATCTTTCCTGTAGATCTTTGACTTAATAGGCTTTGGTACCAAGCACGATTCTAAAGGAACCAAGTTTTAAGGCACTTCTGAAACTGGCTCTCTAATCCCATCAGACCTAAAATGTTAGTGATTCTAATCCCGTAGTATAGAGAACACACTGGTCACTCTTGACATGAACTACTTAAGATATGCCAATTTAGTGTATTTGGCCATCAGATTACAGACAAGGTGAAACCGGACTCCTGGCAACTCCACATATGCCTTTAAACATTTGTGGAAGAGGGGGATATGATAGTTTTGAGAAATTGATGGAAGGGCGAGGTCAAGATTTGGTTTGCCAAGTCCACATCAATAGCCCGAGAGCTCGGGGCACTCTATAGCCACAGAGCTGGAATTAGTTGAATCCAACAAGCCTGCTAGTTGTCCAAAACCTCATGAGCCAGTCCCCATCAAAAGCACATCTAGTATCGTGTGGTACTTCAGATACTTTTGTTGGCATAAAACTCATTAAGTGTTAATTAGGGAAACTATTTGAAATGCTTGGTTTTAAATTCCTTTGTAGATCAACAGGAATTTAAAACTTGAAGGGTTTTAGTGACACAATGAGTATTCATTGGTTTACCTGAGAGTGCATTATTCTTTCCCCATTTAACCGAGTTCTCAGGATTGGATGCTGCTGCCTGGGGTGGGCGGCTTTTCCTCAGTGTATGTCCGAGCTCCTTCCTCATGGAAAGATGGATCAAAGCAGGAGAAACAGGCTGGGACCCCGAGAACTCAGTTCTCTTGCCATCTGCCAGCCATTCCAAGGTCAAAGACCATTTTCCCAAAACCCTTTTAACTGGAGCCCTGTTCTCGATGCCGCTTCTCATTCAGGGATTGGCTGAGCCGGGTTGGCCTCTATTTCTGTACGAAGCAGCTGGGGAAAGAGTCCTGGTCCACCCCCAAATTCTGGGAAGCACAGCATGTATCAGAGGGACACAGGGAGTGATACCAAGATAAAGATGTGGAGGGAACTAGGTTTGAAGTCCAGGAACCTGTGGTCACTGGGAGCTAGAGCTCCATCAGGAGGCAAGAAGTAGGTTTCCCCCAGACTTCAGTGCTGACCCCACGTGGAGGAATGAATTCCCACAACAAAGGATAAGAAATATACATTCGACATTCACAGCCAAGCCCTCGGATTCCAAGTCAGTCTATGGCGATGACCAGGATGCTCAGGACTGTCACTATTTTATTTGAGCCAATTGCCCAAGGACAGACCAGAGGGTACCTCAAAAAAAAAAAAAAGGAATGATGGTTCTTCATGGAAGACCCTCAGCAGCAAAAATTGTTTGCCCAAATCTTGGTCTGAAGGGCTTCTCTGGCAGGGAGAAATCCTAGGCGTGGCCCTGGATGCCTGGCTGCCTGCTCCAGGAGCTGCTTCTAGGAGCTACAGAGGCTGTCTCCACCTGAAGACTCTCCTATTATAATCACACCCGAGTATTGTGATCTGGTCTGAGATCTGTTGCCATCTTTCCGAGGGCATTGGACAGGTGTCCCTCAGCCATCTTATGTGAACCAACTTGTCCAGTTAAGTGATTGGCAATACCAGTCTAGGGTCAGACTCACCGACTCCGCCAAAGTCATTGGGATTGTGCTGCAAGCATAAGGATTTGTTGGAATGAGAGTTTGGCAAGATAGTTTGGCACATCGATTCCTAAAGCAAGATTAATTTTTTAATCCTGATTAAGGGAAAGCACATACCTTTTTATGACATGCCTTCTCTCCCTTTCACATATTTGCCAAAGAGACATTGATGTATTGACAGGAAACTGTTAGTCATAATTGCCCCCCACCCCATACAATAACATCCAGGCATAAGTAGGTATGACTTAGTTTAGTCCAACATAGCCGTCAAGTTATATTCTCTAAACACTTGAAGGAAAGGTTCGAACAAATTAGAACATGTCTGTGGTGCCATAATTGAAAATTTCATTGAGGCCATCGAGATGGTGAGACCCAAGAATCTAGCATAGACCACCACATCCAGTCCAGCTTCTATGGGAGTTGTATGGTGTCGGAGGTCAAGGAGCCCCTGACACTCAGGTGCCCAAACTTCAAGTTGTGTTGTCAACATAACTGTCCTCACATCATGAGACATGAGACCAGAGACATGAGGCACTTGTGCCAAACTTCAACCTAGGAATTACCCCCGCTTATCTTACCCTGTTCAGTTCTGGATCCCAACACCCTTTCCCCCAATCACAATCAAAAGTCATCCAGACACCGCTGGGATGCTCCAAGAGGAATTGGGACTAGTTCCCAGCTTGGGCAGAGTACCACCTCCCACAGGCCTATAGCCAGGGTTACTCTAGAGAATGCTACCCATTCTCCCCAAGGTCTTGACCCCAGCTCAAGACCACAGACTATTTCCTGGTTCTAAAAGGGCAACTGTCAGGCGCTTGTCCTGCTTTAAAGAAAAAGATGATCTATACAGGGTAGATCATAAGAGGGCAATCCTCTTTACTTTGTCTTTCAACGAAATCCTTTACGTTTCCTTTTCTATGGACTTTGAAGTGCGACATAAAGGTTCCTGGCATAGAATACTCAGTCAACAAGCAGAGTTGCCGCAATATCACTTTAGACCTTAACACTGACTAGGGTGGAGTTCCTGGTGGCTTTCCTCTAAGAAATATTTCTAAGCCACTTTGATATAAGCAATGCCTGAGAAAACTCATCTTTAGGGCTTTATCCAGACCTTTGCTGGCTATGTTCTGAGAGAATACTACCTTTGCCTCAATGAAAACAGGTATTTCCTTTGGGGAAAGGGCTATGTCTCAATTTTCATGTAAGGAAAAAAAAAAGATTAGGAACAGCCACCATGATTTCTGCTTTCAGAGTCCCTTAATTCAACCTAAAATTTCAGTCAGATTAAGGTCACAGGCAGAAGAACAAAAGCCAATAGCAAATCAGACTAGAGATGACTGAATTCTGATCCTTCAGAATCCAAACTGGGGAAGTCTCGAATTCCACTTGATGAACACGTCTGAACCCAAGACAAGTCCAAGTGATTCAACTGCAAATGATATGACGACCCACTCGCTCGGAGTGTGTTACCACAACTGATGATTTCTGTCCATAAAGGACTTCAAATTCTCTGCTTCGTGATGGTGTCCCAAAACAGAAGGGATATGTGTTTCCAGTAGGAAATGTGCACTATTAGATACAGACAGTATTTCTAAAGCATTAGATCTCAGCCAAACACGGATCAAGAGGTGACCTTGTGTTGGGGGATCTAAAGCTGATAGGAACACACTAGTGGCAGTTACATGTCCTTTGTAAAACCCCATTGAGGACGAAAGCTTTAGAACAATTGAGACAATGGCATTTTAGAGTATAAAACTGGAGTCCCCCAAAGAATTCCTATTCCTGCTCCTCTGTGTGCCCAGGTATCAGGAACCCACATGCTCATTGATAAGGTCTCATTTCCAGAAATGAGCTGCAGAGATCACAGCCACAGAATTTTCTAATCCCAGCTAAGTTATCACCAAGTCCAACCATTTGCAGATGTATTCACATCTATCTGTAGGTAAGGCCATTGATCAAGCCAATTGTTTTTAGGCAGTACCATACCCAGGGCTGAAAACGGAAATTCTCAGAGTGCCGACACCTCAGCCCATTCACAAAGGCCACCGTATTGGACCACATGCTAGTGAAATGGTTCAGGATGAGCTGGAGACCCAAGATACGTTTCCCTGAATGATTCTTTTATAACCAAACACCCAGCAATCTAATTACCAAGATTTTGGTAAGATAGCTATGAAACATTTAATAAATTTAGTCTATAAAACATTTAACATTTTGCCAGGGATGATGTCAGTATTAGACGAGAGGACACATGCCAGTGTCTGTCAGAAATGCTGGAATGATGCCCACTTCCTGCTTGGACTTGATTCTGTACCTTGGTTTACCTTGATCTGGTCTGCCTACCACAACCAACCTTCCACTCCTCCACTTTAAGCAGTATTGTTAGTAGATCCAAGGCCAAGGGCAAGCCACATTTCAACAGGTTCAAGGTAATTTGAAAAGTCTTAAGCCACGTGTGTTAGATGAGAAGCTATCTAACATCCACAAAGACTATCCATCGTGACCATGATTTTCATAAGTAGAAAATTTTATTAAAGATGAATTTTATAGAAGATGAATTTTCAGGGAAATTCACAGGAATATATATAATCCAGCCCTGGGGTTATCAAAGCCACATTTAGCTGAATGAATACATAGATTTGAGGTTGGGTAGGTGTCCCCTCAAACACATTTGAGAGCTAACACATGAACGTGCTGTGTGCCAAAGAACTAGACACAAGGAACACAGGTGAACGCATATTCTCAGAGTTAGGTCCACAGAGCTACCATGGAGCAGCAAGTTTAGCACACCAAGGTCAGAATACGGCTTCTTCGGGTGTATATCCTCAGCGTCCTGGGATCATCAGAGACCAAGATGGCTAATTGAGCCAAGATGCTAAGCAGACACTTGCTATGGCAGTGGCAGATGAGGGGCAGTATCTGTGCTAGTCTAGGGGCCATGTGAGGTGAATAGAACCCTCAGAGGGCAGGGTGTAGATTTGTGTTTCCACATCACGAGGCTGCCGGGCGAAGGAAGGCACACTGCCCCTCTGCCCGGCGGCCCCGGCGTGTGTACCCAACCCATATCTGGTTCCAGGCACGGAGGTATCTTGCTCTAATAGATATCCTCCATGCTAAGGGGACAGGGTGATTTGCACCATAGCACCCGAGGCTGTAACACAGCTGGATGCCTCTTGACCCAAAATGCAATCCAGTTGTTTGCTACACACCTTTAGCTGTTTGCAGTCTGCAAGCTAGTCATAAGGCTGCTTGGGGTACTGAGGCAATAGAGATTTAGTCCTTGTCCCTAATGCTAGGCTTCATTACCATAATGCCATTGAAGGCCTAAACCCTTTAAGGATGACATAAGGAAAGGTCTATTCCCCTTCCTAAAGATGGTAGGGACCAGGCTCTGGTGTGACCCCTGCCTCGCTCTCTGCTTTCAGTACAGAAATAAGTCCAGGGGTGCCTCTAGTTGAGAGAAGCATCCCCTCCCCCCCAAAGCAGAGGCAGGCTGAGAAAATTCCCCAGGAAAAGTTTAAATTTAACCTTTCCTTCTAAATTAGTTCATTTTTAATATTCAGTGTTTTTTTTAAGACATTTTAGACAAGTGACAAGTTCATGGTTTTTTTTTTTGTTTGTTTTTTTTTTTTTTTTTTTTTTTTTTTTTTTGGTGTCCGGGGAAGCACTAGGACACTTTATCTCCATTCTTCCCTGAGAATGGAGATGACAAGGGAAATAAAAGGATTCTGCAGAAAAGTCCAGGGAATGGGCGAACACCAAGGTCCAAGGATGCTCAACAGCCACCCATAGAACAGTGGGTATGTGGTCAGCCAATCCTGTCTGGTTCCCGCCACTGAGGTTATCTTGAAAGCAGATGGGAAAGCCTCCTTGCAGAGCACATCTCCCACCTTTCACAGAGAGCAGAGAGAGACCAGAGCCCAGGACTTGGGGGAGTTGGTTCTTCATTGGGCTCTGGACCCATCTCACTGGGACACTGGGGTTGGCTTTGACTGACAGCGCTATGTACACACGGAGACCAGAAACCAGGTGTGTCTTAATCACTCTGCCTAAGCTCATGGGTCAGGAATATTTGACATAGTAAACGAGGCCAAGCTCAAGATGTCATTGAGAGGAAAACACAATGAGATGTGGACAAGAGTGTGATGTCCCTGGAGTTCTGAGAACAGGAGGTGGTTGGGTATAAAATTGAGCCTCCTGCATTAGTCCTTCCACCCAGACTTGGGTGGACTGGATGCCTGGGCCAGGACTCCAGCTCAGGCTGCCTGGGAGAAGGCAGTGGAGTTGCCACCTGAGGCCTGGGGGCCCAGCTGGCCAGGCTCCCTGCAGACACAGAAGGCTGGGTCAATGTTGGCCTCATACCACAGCAGCTGGGATCCTGAAGATACAAGAGGCAGTGCACTCTTTTTGCTTCCTGCCTGCAAATTGCCACCCCTGCTCCTGGATTCAGAGCAGCATGTGCTCTTGTGTCTTCAGAGGAGCAAAGTCTTAATGTAGAGCTTCGAATAGCCCAGAGCAGGAGGTAAGGGGGTCCTAGGAGGATGGTCAGCTCCACCTGGCCACAGACAGCTGGACTCTGGCTCTCCCCCACCCTGCCTGCCTGCAAGCAGCCTGTCAAAGTGGGAGGGCAGGTGGTGGCCCTGGCCCTAGGAGGGCCATCTGCTTCCTGTTGAACTGGGAGACTGGGAGATTCAAGACGCTAGAGAAGTCCATCTCCAGCTGCTCCATGGCTTGGGATACAAGCTGAGGGAGTACTGGTCTCAGGTGAAACAGGGGACTTACTGAACTTTAGTATTGGACAGACTCAAATTTGGGAGTGTTGAACAGAGAAAAAGAAAGTACATTGCCTTTGCTCTGCTGAGGATTTTTCTTGGCGGCTTTCTCTGGTCTGCTGGGGATAGGATCTCTTATACTATAGGATTCCAGGGGTACCATTATTTTCGTAGCCACCAAAACCCAATCTCATTAGCAAAATCCAAGAAATGGCCAGCGAGGAACTTTAAGTTGGGACTCAAGGTTCATTGAGGAGAGGGGCCAGATTCTTTCACGTGAATACAAATAGGAGACTCCTATGGAGCACAAGACAGGGTATAGCATGATCTTTGGAGTCAAACAATCACACCCACATGGAGAGGTCCTGTCAGCCTTCTTGGGGCTTCTCCTTGAGTATGAGGAATGACCATTTATGGCAGCTGACATTGTACACGGTCCCTTCTTCCACTGGAGTCCCCCACACTAGGATGGCCTCTCTGCCATTTTTAGCATGCTCCTCCTGCCTGACCTAGTTATAAAGGAGTTTTCATGCTGTCCCTACTACAGCTGTCTTTTCAGATCTTGCCATCGTTGACACCCCTGTTGGCTATTCCTGCTCCTTGGGTTGTCACAAATATGACACCTCTTCTACCACCACTGATTTCCCACCCCATTTCCCTGCTCGGTGGAGGCCCCTTGGCAGCAGTAGAAAGGAAGTTGGGTGCATAGTCGTCTTTGCAGTGGAATCATTCCTGGTCCTTAGTGTTCACCAGACCTAGATTCTTCCGACCCTGGTTGCCTGTCCAGTGGAATGGGCAGAGTGGCTCCCTCGTAACCCATAACTGAAAAGGCTGGTGGAGGGTTAGGGACCTGGACCGAAACCCAGCAGGGCAGTCGTTAAATCCTATGGCTTCCTCCTGGGATCAGGGACACCTGGCGGAGGATGGGAGCATCAGAGGGTGCAGACCGGCTGGCTCTTCCTGAAGCTTCCTTCAGCAAATGCCCCCCGTCCTTGGCATCCCCAACTTTGAGGTCTCCAGTCTAGCTTCATCTTAACTCAGGGTCACAGCCCACCTTCTGATGATGCTTGGAGGGTTTCTGACAGTAACACGTTTCTGGCCTCTCATGTTTGCCTTGATGCCAGCCCCACAGTTCTGACATCCAATAGAGCTTTCAAAGATCATCCCGTGGAGCAAGCCCAAGGTCTGCCCCTTGAGAGAGTCACACACGGGGACCCGCTCAGACCTTGGCTATGGCAGCCCGAGTGCCTGAACCCCACAGCACAGGGAAACAAACCCTGGGGACCTAGGATTCCTAGGTGGTCTTGAGCAAGTAGTGCATCCTGGGTGTCTTGGAAGTCTGAGCCTGGAAGGCTTTGAGTTTTGCTGGTTGCCAAGAATGCCCTTAATGGCCTTTTTCTACTTTCCTGGTCAAAATAGGAAACCCAGGGCCTTGTGTGACCAGGGCAGTGCTCACCCACTTTTGGCTTATTAATGGCAATCACCTCATTAGCAACAAAACCATCACTGGCTGAGGTTTTAAGTACACCCGTTTTCTGCAGAAAGGAAAGTTCAAGTCTTTCCACTGTGTTCTGCTCCGGATTCACTGGGATCTAGATAAAAGCAGACAGCAACTCCAGTGCAACCTAAATGCTATTTTGACTTGAAGTTCTCTCCTGATAACTCTTCACCTTCAAACTCAGTTTCTCAAGTCTCCAGAGGGACAAAGTAGAGCACAAGTGGCAACAGGTCCCCAGCTCCCTGAGATCCATTTTTCCATCTAAAGCCTCATCAGCACAACCTTGTCTGTCTGTGTGCCTACCAGGATTGTGGTCCTCTGAGGTCAGATTCATCCATTAACTTGGCTTGGACAATCCTAGGCTGCCTCCATCCCCACACCTCTAGACTTAACTTGTTCCATAAGCCAATTCCCAAAGCTTCTAAAGTATACCGGGTGTCTCACAGCAGTGGCCTCACGCCTTCCTGGTACCAGGTTTTGTTTAGTTTTCTATTGCCTTGACAAAAATACTCGAGATAGACAGTTTGTGAGGAGGAAAGGTTTTGACTCGGTTTTTTGAAGGTTTGAGCTCATGGTCACTTAGCCCCAATTGCTTTGGGCCTGGGAGGGAGGGAGAGCATCAGGGAAGGAGCAAAGCTAGTCACCTCACTCAGGAAGAGCAAGGGAAGGACCAGGGGCCTAACAGACCCTTCAAGGATCTGCCCCCAGGGACCTTACAGCTTTCTAGTAGTGCCACTCCCCCACAATAGGGTGCCACAGGGTGCCACCAAGACTTCAGTGCAGGACTTTTGGGGGCCATGGTAGAGCCTGTACATCTATTCCATTGTTGCAAACAGCTCACTTTTAGGTGTTAACTTGGATTAGTCAACAGCTAGAGAACTGGAAAAGTTGGAGTTTTGGATACCTTTATGTATGTGTTTCTAGAAGAAATGGAGTAGAACAAGCATGAGAGATTGGTCCCCACATGGAGAAGCCCTTTCCATTGTTTGGGGTCCTGCATGGAACATGAAAGAGTTGAACCTGGGGGTGGAATGTGCTCTTAATCCTATTCTTGATCAGGACTCCAGGATTAAGAGAAGCCCCCCCCATTCCCCCTCCGTAGTTTGAAGACTTTCACTAGGACAAAGCTTGTCTGAGTATCCCAACATGTCTGGATTTCAGATGGCCTGTTGGGGCCTTCTCAGCCTCTGTACTCAAACAAGTTCTCTTAAATCCTGTCTCATCCATACTCAGATGAGTTCTTTGACAAAAACCTAACATGAATAGCTGTGGGCCCAGGGCTCTACAGGATCTGCTTTCCCATCTGAAGCCTCATCGACACAACCTTCTCTGTCTTCATGGCTAGTCACGGATCTGTAGATATTTATATATCTCCTGCCAATCTTCCCTGTAGATCTTTGACTTAATAGGCTTTGGTAGGCAGCACGATTGTAAAGGAATCTTGACTTGAACTATTTAAGATATGCAAATTTAATGTATTTGACCATCAGATTGCAGACAAGGTGAAACAGGACTCCTGGCGACTTTACGTATGCCTTTCAATATTTGTGGAAGAGGGGGATATGATAGTTTTGAGAAATTGATGGAAGGGCGAGCTGAAGATTTGGTTTGCCAGGTCCGCATCAATAGCCCGAGCACTGGGGGTGCTCTACAGCCACAGAGCTGGAATTAGTTGACTCCAACAAGCCTGCTCATTGTCCAAAACCTCATGAGCCAGTCTCCCTCAAAAGCACATCAAGTATCTTGTGTCTTTGATGGCAAAAAACTCATTAAGTGTTAATTAGGGAAACTATTTGAAATGCTTAGTTTTAAATTTCTTGGTAGATCACAGAAATTTAAAACTTGAAGGGTTTTAGTGACACAATGAGTATTCATTGGTTTACCTGAGAGTGCATTGTTTTTTCCCTGTTTAACAGAGTTGTCAGGATTGGATGCTGCTGCCTGAGGCATGTGGCTTTACCTCAATGTATGTCAGAGCTCCTTCCTCATGGAAAGATGGATCCGAGCAGGAGAACCAGGCTGGGACTCAGTTCTCTTGGCATCTGCCAGCCATTCCAAGGTCAAAGACCATTTTCCCAAATCCCTGTGAACTGGAGCCCTGTTCTCCATGCCACTTCTCATTCAGGGACTGAATGAGCTGAGTTGGCCTCTATTTCTGTACAAAGCAGCTGGGGAAGGAGTCCTGTCCCCCCCCCCCAAATTCTGGGAAGCACAGCATGTATCAGAGGGACACGGGGAGTGGTACCAAGATGAAGATGTGGAGGGAACCAGGTTTGAAGTCCACAAACCTGCAATCACTGGGAGCTAGAGCTCCGATCAGGAGGCAAGAAGTAGGTTTTCCCCCAGACTTCAGTGCTGACCCCCACGTGGATGAATGAATTCCCACAAAAAAGGATAAGAAATATACATTCAATGTTCACAGCCGAGCTCTCGGATTCTGAGTCAGTCTATGGTGATGACCAGGATGCTCATTTGAGCTTATTGCCCAAGGACAGACCAGAGGGTACCTCAAAAAAAAAAAAAAGACAAGGGGGTTCTTAATGGAAGGACCTCAGCAGGAAAAATTGTTTGCCCAACTCTTGGTCTGAAGGGCTTCTTCTCTGACATGGAGAAATCTTAGGCATGACCCTGGATGCCTGGCTGCCTGCTCCAGGAGCTGCTTCTAGGAGCTACAGAGGCTGTATCCACCTGAAGGTTCTCCTATTATAATCATACCCAAGTATTGTAATCTGATCTGAGACCTGTTGCCATCTTTCCAATGGCAGTGGACAGGTGTCCCTCGGCCATCCAGTGTGAACCAACTTGTCTGGTTATGTGATTGGCGATTCTAGTCTAGGGTCAGACTCACCGACTCCCCCGAATTTATTGGAATTCTGCTGTGAGCTAAGGATTTGTTGGAATGAGAGTTTGGCAAGATAGTTTGGTACATTGATTCTCAAAGCAAGATTTATTTTTTAATCCTGATAAAGGGCAAGCATATATCATTTTATGACATGCCTTCTCTCCCTTTCACATTTTTGCCAAAGAGACATTGATGTAATGACAGGAAACTGTTAGTCATAATTGCCCCCCACCCCATACAATAACATCCAGTCATAAGTAGGTATGACTTAGTTTAGTCCAACATAGCCGTCAAGTTCCATTCTCTAAACACTTGAAGGAAAGGTTCGAATAAATAAGAATATGTCTGTGGTGCCATAATTGAAAATGGCATTGAGGCCATTGAGATAGTGAGACCCAAGAATCTAGCATAGACCACCACATCCAGTCCAGCTTCTATGGGAGTTGTATGGTGTCAGAGGCCAAGGGGCCCCGACGCTCAGGTGCCCAAACTTCAAGTTGTCAACATACCTAGTCCTCACATCATGAGACATGAGACCAGAGACATGAGGCATTTGTGCCAAACTTCAACCTAGGAAGTACCTCCACTTACCTTACCCTGTTCAGTTCTGGATCCCCAACACCCTTTCCCCCAATCACAATCGGAAGTCATCCAGACCCCATTGGGATGCTCTAAAACAATTGGGACTAGTTCCCAGCTTGGGCAGAGTACTACCTCCCACAGGCCTACAGCCAGGGTTACTCTAGAGAATGCTACCCATTCTCCCCAAGGTCTTGACCCCAGCTCAAGACCACAGACTATTTCCTGGGTCTAGAAGGGCAACTGTCAGGCACTTGCCCTGCTCTAAAGAAAAAGATGATCTATGCAGGGTAGATCATAAGAGGGCAATCCTCTTTACTTTGTCTTTCAACGAAATCCTTTATGTTTCCTTTCCTGTGGACTTTGAAGTCTGACATAAAGGTCCAGGGCATAGAATACTCAGTCAACAAGCAGAGTTGCCGCAATATCACTTTAGACTTTAACACTGACTGGGGGGAGTTCCTGGTGGCTTTCCTCCAAGAAATATTTCTAAGCCACTTTGATATAAGCACTGCCCGAGAAAACTCATCTTTAGGGCTTTATCCAGATCTTTGCTGGCTATGTTCTGAGAGAATACTACCTTTGCCTCAATGAAAACAGGTATTTCCTTTGGGGAAAGGGCTATGCCTCAATTTTCATGTAAGAAAAAAAAAAAGATTATGAACAGCCACCGTGACTTCTGCTTTCAGAGTCTCTTAAGTCAACCTAAGATTTCAGTCAAATTAAGGTCACAGGCAGAAGAGTGAAAGTCAATAGCAAATGAGTCTAGAGATGACTGAATTCTGATCCTTTAGAATCCAGACTGGGGAAGTCTCGAATTCCATTTGATGAACACTCTGAACCCAAGACAAGTCCAGAGATTCAACTGCAAATGATATGACGACTCCCTCGCTCGGAGCTTGTTACCACAACTGATGATTTCTATCCATAAAGAACTTAAAATACTCTGCTTCGTGATGGTGTCCCAAAATAGAGGGGATATGTGTTTCCAGTAGGAAATGTGCACTATTAGATACAGGCAGTATTTTTAAAGTTAGATCTCAGCCAAACATGGGTCAAGAGGTGACCTTGTGTTGGGGGATCTAAAGCTGACAGGAACACACTAGTGGCAGTTACATGTCCTTCATAAAACCCCATTGAGGACAGAAGCTTTAGAACAATTGAGACAATTGCATTTTAGAGTATAAAACTGGAGTCCCCCAAAGAATTCCTATTCCTGCTCTTATGTGTGCCCAGGTATCAGGAACCCACATGCTCATTGATAAGGTCTCACTTCCAGAAATGAGCTGCAGTGAACACAGCCACAGAATTTTCTACTCCCAGCTACGCTATCACCAAGTCCAACTATTTGCAAATATATTCACATCTATCTGTAGGTAAGACCATTGATCAAGCCAATTGTTTTTAGGTAATACCGTACCCGGGGCTGAAAATGGAAATACTCAGAGTGCCAACACCTTTGCCCATTCACAAAAGCTACCGTATTGGACCACAATCTAGTGAGATGGCTCAGGATGAGCTAGAGACCCAAGATACATTCACCTGAATGATACTTTTATAAACCACCCCCTAGCCTATAACATCCAATTACGAAGATTTTGGTAAGATAGCTATAAAACATTTAATAAGTTTAGTCTATAAAACATTTAACATTTTGCCAGGGATGGCGTCAGTATTAGAGGACACATGCCAGTGTTTGTCAGAGATTCTTGAATGATGCACAATTCCCGCTTGGACTCGATTCTATGCCTTGGTTTACCTTGATCTGGTCTGCCTACCACAACCAACCTTCCACTCCTCCATTTTAAGCAGTATTGTTAGTAGATCCAAGGCCAAGGGCAAGCCACATTTTGACAGGTTCAAGGTATTTGAAAAGTCTCAAGCCACTTGAGTTAGATGAAAAGCCATCTAACATCCACAAAGTAACCATGATTTTCACAAGTAGAAAATTTTATAGAAAATGAACTTTATAGAAGATGAATTTTCAGGGAAATTCACAGGAATATATATAATCCAGCCCTGGAGTTACCAAAACCACATTTAGCTGAATGAATACATAGATTTGAGGTGGGGTAGGTGTCCCCTCAAACACATTTGAGAGCTAACACATGAACGTGCTGTGTGCCAAAGAACTAGACACAAGGAACACAGGTGAACGCATATTCTCAGAGTTAGGTCCACAGAGCTACCATGGAGCAGCAAGTTTAGCACACCAAGGTCAGAATACGGCTTCTTCGGGTGTACATCGTCAGTGTCCTGAGACCATCAGAGACCAAGATGGCCAATTGAGCCAAGATGCTCAGCAGACACTTGCTATGGCAGTGGCAGATGAGGAGCAGTATCTGTACTAGTCTAGGGGCCATGTGAGGTGAATAGAACCCTCAGAGGGCAGGATATAGATTTGTGCTTCCACTTCACGAGGCTGCCGGGGGAAGGAAGGCACACTGCCCCTCTGCCCCCTGGCATTTATACTCAAACCGTATCTGGTTCCAGGCACAGAGGTATCTTGCCCTAATGAAATCCTCCATGCTAAGGGGACAGGGTGATTTGCATCACAGCACCCGAGGCTGTAAGGCAGCTGGATGCCTCTTGGCCCAAAATGCAATCCAGTTGTTCGCTACACACCTTTAGCTGTTTGCAGTCTGCAAGCTAGTCATAAGGCTGCTTGGGGTACAGAGGCAATAGGGATTTAGTCCTTGTTCCTAAATCTAGGTTTCATTAGCATAATGACATTGATGGCCTAAACCTTTTAAGGATGACAAGGAAAGGTCTATTTCCCTTCCTATGGAATGTGGGGACCATGTTCTGGTGTGACCCCTGCCTTGCTCTCTGTTTTTGATACAGAAATAAGTCCAGCAGTGCCTCCAGTTGAGAGGGGTATCCCGTCCCCCATGAAGCATAGGCAGGCTGATAGCCCAGGTAGGGATTAGATTCAGCCTTTCTTTATAAATTAGTTCATTTTAATGTTCAGTGTTTTTTTTTTAAAGATACTTTAGACAAGTGACAAAAGTGACCAAGTTCATGTTTTTTTTTTTTTTATTGTGTGTGTGTGTGTGTGTGTGTGTGTCGGGGGAAACACTAGGACATTTTATCTCCATATTTTCCTGGGAATGGAGATGACAGGGGAAATAAGAGGTTCTGCAGAAAAATCCAGTGAATGGGTGAACGCCAAGGTCCAAGGATGCTCAACAGCCACCCATAGATCAGTGGGTATGTGGTCAGCCAATCCTGTCTGGTTCCCGCCACTGACATTATATTGAAAGCAGATGGGAAAGCCTCCTTGCAGAGCAGGTCTCCCACCTTTCACAGAGAGCAGAGAGAAACCAGAGCCCAGGACCTGGGAGAGCTGGTTCTTCATAGCACTCTGGACCCATCTCACTGGGACACTGGGGTTGGCTTTGACTCACAGCACTATGCACACATGGAGACCAGAAACCAGGAGTGTCTTAATCACTCTGCCTAAGCTCATGAGTCAAGAATATTTGACATAGTAAATGAGGCCAAGCTCAAGATGTCATTGAGAGGAAAACACAATTAGATGTGGACAAGAATGTGATATCCCCAGAGTTCTGAGAACAGGATGTGGTTGGGTATAAAATTGAGCCTCCTGCATCAGTCCTTCCACCCTGACATGGGTGGACTGGGCACCTGGGCCAGGATGCCAGCTCAGGCTGTGGGGGAGTTGCCAATTGAGGCCTGAGGGCACAGCTGGCCAGGCTCCCTGCAGACACAGAAGGCTGGGTCAGCATTGGCCACAGCAGCCTGGGTTCCTGAAGATACAAGAGGAAGTGCACTCTTCTTGCTTCTTGCCTGCAAATTGCCACCCCTGCTCCTGGATCCAGTGCAGCATGTGCCCTTGTGTGTTTACAGAAGCAAAGTCTTAATGTAGAGCTTCTAATAGCTTCGATCTGGAGGTAAGAAGGACCTAGGTGGATGGTCAGCTCCACCTGGCCATAGACAGCTTGACTCTGGCTCTCCCCCACCCTGCCTGCCTGCAAGCAGCCTGTCAAAGTGGGGGGCAGGTGGTGCCCCTTGCCCTAGGAGGGCCATCTGCTTCCTGCTAACCTGGGAGACTGGGAGATTCGAGACGCTATAGAAGTCCATCTCCAGCTGCTCCATGGCTTGGGATACAAGCTGAGGGAGTACTACTCTCAGGTGAAAGAGGGGACTTACTGAACTTTTGTATTGGACAGACTCAAATTTGGGAGCGTTGAACAGAGAACAAGAAAGTACATTGAGGTCAAGCCTGCTATGGCGGTGGCAGCAGCTGTAGCACTGGTAAGCTGCAAAGGGGACATCTAGCATGGAAGAGCCTGTAGATCAAAAAAGCAACCTGAGCTTAGCAAAATCAGAGGCTGCACAACACCCTGGTATTGAAAAGTGCTTTTTTCTTCTCAATTGGCAAGTGGAGAGTGGAAGCAGAAGCCACATTTAGGCCACCATCTTGTTCCAGCACATTCCTACTACTCATCATCTAAGGTGGACCTAGATCACATGTGAAATAGACACAGCAGATTGTACCCAGGGTATTCGAGTCAGAAAAGACAGAGAAGTTCAACATGGTCTCCCTTTGAGTCTGGTGGCTCATGGGATAGGCTAAGGAGGACCGGGAAACAGATCAGGCAAATGTGAGTACACTGGGGGAATCCAACCCTCCCCACACTCTGCTGCCCGTGAATACAGACTCCCCAGGCTTAGTCCCTACCCCATGAAGGGGATTCTTGGGAGGCTCCTAAGACCCAGGCTCCCAGCCCAGACTGGCATCTTCCTGGCCCCAGGAATGGGCGATCTCTTCAGTGAAGCCCTTGAGGCCCATGAGTTCTAGAAACTGGAACATCCTTCGTAGAACTGTGGGAGCCCTACCCTGGGGTGCATCCATATGATCTTGTCCAGACAGAATTTCATTTGACAGTTATTCCATCTTACTGTCAAGAAGGGAAACAGGTATTTCAACCAGCTTTATTTTTGGCCATTCCAGCTACCAGCTCAGCAAGCAACACAAGAAAGTGGCCAATACCACCCAGCCCTTGCTTTCTTGGTACATAGCACCGCCCCTCCCCCCCCAAAAAAAATAGAACAGTTGGACACAGGCAATGATGTCTGTTCTTGTGGACTGTTTTAGACTCCGTGGAGACAGTTTCATTAAGAATCTTCTTTCCTTAATGCCAGATGCGGTTCCTGGTTATTTATTGGTTTTAGTGCTGGCAACTGCTGTGCCCACCCTTCCTGTTTTTGTGCTAATTAGAATACTAGGAGTTGTAGTAGGCACCAGGTATTTAGATGCTGTATTGGACTTTGCTTTCATCATCGTCCTTTCCCCTTTTTTTGTGAGTGCTAGGGAGGGATCTAAAGAGAAACTAGGTTCACAGGGTAGGGATTCTTAACTAAAGCCATCAAAATACAGAAGACCTTCTCCACCAGTTAGCCACACTCTGGATGTCAGCTGTACTCTAATACAGAGAACAGATGAGAGAAAAACTCCAACTGACAAGCAGCCATGGCTGGAGGGGGTCTCAGGTCCCACCAATGGACACCCACTTCTAAAGCAAGGATTAACAGAGGCTGTGGATACCACACCAAAAGGGGTCTCCATCTAGATCACTCTAGGACACTTTAGCAACAAGGCTGTGTACTGTATGAAGCCCCACACATGAAAGTGGAAAAAAAATCCATCCCAACAGATGCAGAAAACCAGTCACAGGACTATGACATGCACGAGGTAATTGGCTGCCTCCTCGAGGTTGTGATCCACCAGCAACTGACTCTTAAGGTATTTCCATTTCATCCACTTTAGTATTTGAAAGAGAAATGGTCTCTGAATTCCAAGCACACAAAGCACAATTGAGTTAAAGAAGTTGGCACAGGATCTGAGTACAAAGTCAATAATGAAATGAATGTTAAGAACCAAACAGGAATCTCAAATGAAAGATGGTGATTAAAATATTCAGTTGTAGGGCTGGGGATGTGGCTCAAGTGGTAGCATGCTCGCCTGGCATGTGTGCCACCGGGTTTGATTCTCAGCACCACATACAAACATAGATGTTGTGTCTGCCAAAAACTAAAAAATAAATATTAATAAATTCTCTCTCTCTCTCTTAAAAAAAAGATACCCAGTTGGAAGTCTTGAATAGACTATGCTGAAGCTAGAATCTCAGTTGGAAGACAAAGTGGCCAGCCTTGAACATTCAGATAGTATTAGAGTATATAAGAATGACCAGAAGATACAAGTAGTCTGGAACAACAGTAAGGATTTATAAATAGGATTTAAGTAATTGGAATTGAGTGTGGAAAGATGCAAGCTAATAGAATGAATAGCCTCTTTAGGGAAACAATTTTTAAGCCTCAAACATGAGATTGACATCCAGTTACAGGAATCATTCAGAACCCCAGACAAAAAAGATTTAAAAACTCCATGAGACATTGTAGTTAAGTGTCTCATTGATCCTGTCTTTTCAGAGATTGATAAGCCTTTAACCTAATGGAAGAGGACCCAGATGAAGTTAGAAGTGAAAAAGGAGATCACCACAGGTGTCACAAAAATCCAGAGAGTTATGGACTATTTTGAAAGCAGAACAACAAATTGGAAAACCTGAAAGACATAGATCTTGGGAGGTTTATGCCCAAAGATTTATCAAGAGGAAATAGCCTAAGCAGGACTAGTAACTAGCGATGTGATAGAAGCAGTTATCAAAGGCTTCCAATAAACAGCCCAGGATCAGATGGATTCTCAGCTGAATTCCAGACATTTAAAAAATGAATGCCAATGTGCCTCAAGTTATTCCACAAGATAGAAAGTGGAACATTTACAGATCCATTCTAGAAATCTAGCATCACTCCATCTACAACTGGACAAGGAACCATCGAGAATTGCAGACTGATATTCCGGATGAACTCAGATACAAAAATCCTTAATATATTAGCCAGTTGTATTCAACAGATTAACATCACACAGCATGACCAGCTTGCTTTAATCCCATGGATGCAGAGATGGTTTAACATGCAAGTCAATAGTTTATCACGTTAAGTAGAGCCAAGGACAAAAGTTAGTGATGAAATGAAAGCCTTTGACAATTCGCATTCATAATGGAGTTGCTGAAGAAAATTGCGGTAGGAGCTACCGCATCATAAAGATTATGACTAACTCAAGGATATCATCATAGTGACTGGGGAAATCGAAGCATTTCCTTTAAAATCTGGAAGGCAAGAATGTCTACTCCATTCCTGTTCAATACAGTACTAGAAATACTCGCCAGAGCAAAGAGGAGAGGGAAGGAAATGAACAGTAGGGAAGGAAATGAACAGTAGTAGAGGAAGCAGATTGAGTTTGCAAGTATGATTCTGTATTCAGAAGATCCAAAAAAAAATAAAATAAAAAAAAATACCAGAAATCTGCTAGAGCTAATGTATTCAGCAAGATATCAAAGATACCTGAGACCCTGTTCATCCTGTTCAAAATTCAACTCAAAAAAAAAAATAATGGATCAGAGACCTAAAAATTAGACCAGAAACTACCCAAGTCCTAGAAGATGTAGGGTCAGTACTCCAGCACATGGGCAGAGGCACTGAGTTTCCACAGTAAGATCACTAAAACTCTTGCCATTATTTTCTGAGCTAGCAGCATGCCATCAAGTTAGAAAACTTCTGCACAGCAAACAATGTTGAGAGAATCTTCAGAATGGAAGTCTTTGCTAGTTACTTTTAGGGTACCAGGAATTGAACCCTGAGGTGCCTAACCCCCAAGCCACATCCCCAGCCCTTAGTTTTTGACACAGGATCTCGTGAAGTTGCCCAGGGCCTTGCCAAGTCTCTGAGGCTGGCTTTGAGTTGAGATCCTCCTGCATCAGCTCTTACTCTTGTGATGGAGGATTCACATCCACGATGGATAGAGAACTCAAAACTTCACACCAGAAATAACGACCCAAACAATGGGCCAATGAAGTAAACAGACACTTCAAAATACAAATGATAGTAAAAAAAAAAAAATTCAACATTCTTAGCAGCTAGGGAAATAAGCCCGATTTCTTGTCACTTCAGTTAGAATCTCATTAACAAATGCTGGAGAGAATGGAGGGGAAGGAACACACTGCTGAAGGGATTCTAACGTAGCCAACTAGTAGTGAAGTCACCATATGATCTAGCTGTGCCACTCTTTGGTATTTATCCTCAGGAATCAAGAAAAGTCATACTATAGCCATACACACATACCCATGTTTATAGTAGCACAATTCACAAGAGCCAAACTATGGAATCAGCCTTGGTTTCCATCAATGGGGAAAAAAAAGTGATGTCTATACACAATGGACTTTTATTTAGCCATAAAGAGATTTAGGAAAATAGATGGGACTTGAGAACATTATGTTAAGCAGAAAACCCAAACTTGGAAAGTCAAGGGTCATGTTATCTCATGTGGAAGCAAGAGGGGTAAAGGGTATGGGGAGATCTTGTTTTAAGAGGAAAAATCAGAGAGGGAAGTTGCACATACCTGTGGAATGATTGCTTTTGTCATCTTTTGCACCTCTATGACAAAAAGACCTGACAAAGACAATTTTAGAGGGGAGCAAGTTTATTTGAGGGTGGACATCATGGTGGAAGAGGGTGGAAGAGGAAAGTGGTTCAGGACAAGGGCAGGAAGAAGAGATCTGTTTGACAAAGACTAAACCCCAGAGGTGCACCCCAAGGACCCACCTCTTCTAGCCACACCCTACCCACCTACAGTTAGCACTCAGTTAATCCTCATCAGGGGATTAATTCAGATTGGGTGAAGGCTCTTGCAATCCAGTCACTTCCCTATTAGACCCTATGCTCTCTCTCAAGCTTTTGGGGGACACCTTACATTCAAACCCTAACATGATATTGGCCAAGTTACATTGCTATGTTGCATGCAACAGTGAGTCCCAGAGAGGGGACCACTTCAGAGCACACTTCCTTCCAGCCAGTCCTGTGAAAAGTTGTTCATGGTTCCAGACACCTTCTCTTTGAGAAGGAAAGGACTTCAACTGCTCTCAAGTGGGAGCTTCCTTGCAGCGGAGCCTCCTGTGTAAAGGTCGGGTGAGCGTCGGAGGAAGAGACAACCAAGAGACTGTCTCATGTAACAGCAAGGGGTTTATTGGGGGTCCAGCATGCTGGGGCTTAGAGCTCACTTGAATATAGCAAAGAGCCCTGAGTACAGCTTAAGCAGAGCTTATATACTTTCCTTAGAGAGCGCAGGGAGGGACGTTCATTGATGGTTCAGGGCGAGTGGGCGGTTTGCGTGCAACCGGGTAAGGGAGTACATTCTGCAGTTTGGCAATTGGGGACATCAAATTCTGGGAACAAGATTAGCAAACAGTTCTCAAGATTATTAACCTTTCACCTGGAGGTGGGGGCAACAGGAGTTTTCCTCTGGGTGGGGTTCCCTCGAGATATAGTTCACAAGGCCTGCTGGGGTCTGACTTTAGACAACATGTAGCTCCAGGTGGAGGTGGCCATGCCCCCCCCTTTCAGGGTGCAGGATTCTAGATACATAGAACATTCAATGTTTTCTAATCAGAAGACTTCAATGGTTTGACAGTGGGTTATAAGCCAAGGCACTTTGCCAGCAGTATCTCCAGTGGTAGCTTTTCCGTGTTGCTGGTTAAAGATGCTGAGGATCGCTTCCCAGCTGTTAAGTCCTTAACATTGCATTTTAAGTGTGTAGCTAAAGGTATTCATGAGCTCTGTTGAGGGGACAATTGTCATGTCATGCAGGTTAGTTTTCTTATAGGATTAAGCTAAAAACTGATCTCCCCTTAATATTCTTGCTGTGCTATGGTCATGCATCAATGGGGTTCATTGTGATATATTTGTACATGCACAGGAGTGCCTTGTTAATTTCATTCTGCCCTTCTCTCCCTTTTCCATCCCTCCCCCTTGCCCCTTCCTCCCCCCATCCTCCACTCCAGTTTCATTTTTTTAAAAACCACCTTGATATGCTGGACATCAGAAAGCCACACATTGACTCATCACCTGATGAATTTGGTTTGTTTAAATTGCTATACTTTGAGCCTTGGAAATCTGTATTTCATTTCTCATGCTCTACCAGTATTTTCCTAAAGCCATTTTCATCAGGAGAACCTTTTTTTTAATACATACAGCAAACATAATATTTATTCCATTCTGCTGCCCTTCCTATCCCCCCTACTCCTCCCCTCCCCTCCCCTCCAATCTAATGTGACACACTTTTTTTTTCTTTTTCTCATCACAACATCATACATGTATTCTATATAACGATGTTTTTCTCCTTTCATTTTTCAAATGGAGAATCTTTAGTCAAATGAGCCATGCCCTAGAAGGAGTGGGAGAATTCAGAAGTTTGAAATCCTGATAACTTATGGGTTTGGCATAATCCTCAAATGATATTAAAGAGAAGTTGTTCACAGAAGATTCTTTCATGGTCTGCCCTTTAATCCTGTCAGTAGTAGTCAGAGTTTGATTGTTATGTGTCCACGCTAAAATAAAGCTGAGCTTGGGTTTTGTGCTTTGTTCCTGCAGAAGGTCTTGACATTATGGCACCATCAATTAAGTTGGGCAGAGAAGTTACTGGTGATGCTGCATTCCATAGGTCTCAAAACGGCCTTCAGAAAACCTAGGACTCTGAGACAGTCATAGTGAGTAAAAATTGATCAGAAGAGTCCCCTTATGCCTACTTAACCAGTTGGGGGACTAGAAAATTCTATGGAGGCCATGGACTCAGGAAAGCAGACTGGTTATTGGGCAAGCTGGTCCATACAGACCAGCATTGGTTCTGAATTGCCAGCCCCTCTGCTCAGATATGCCCAAGGGGCAAGCAGTGCCCCAAGTCTCAGAGCAGAAGCAGACATTCAGCCAACATCAATGCAGAGTAGTTCATCTGCGAGTGTAACCCCTTGAGCTCCTCCTTAACGAGGACCCTGGGGCATGCTCCCCTTAGTTGAGCCCGTATCTGTTCTTCGGGGTCCTAGGCTTGGTTTCCTGTTCTTGGCAAGTCAGGTAGAAGCCAGCTCTGCCCTTGGGAGCCTCAGCAGCCAGATGCTAAAAGGCCAATGAAGGTCTTCACCGGTGCCCCCTGGAGGCTGCTGCTTTGTCTTAGGAGGCTTGTGAGTGAAGGGGCAGATGGGGGAATTTGAAGGAAACTTGGTCCTTCTCAGTCTAGTTCTTTGGGAAGGAATTATTCATCGTGCACTCTAATGGGTAGGACGTGGACCCGCCTTAGGCTCTTCATTGGCTGCTGCTGTACAGTGCCAGCGTAACCTAGGACGTGAAATCCATGGTTCCCTTACCATTGGAGGGGAATTTCACTGCCAAGTCCTTCTCAACCCAAAGGTTTTATCCCCACGTCCCCTGTCTGGGGACATAAAAAGCTAAGCCCCCACCCTTACCCATAGGGGTGGCTTTTCTTTCTGTAAACATGTACCTTTAAGGGCCACAGGTGCCCTTACTTGTCCTTTAGAAGCACCTTCTTGAAACACAGGAAAAGTCACAGGCTTCATGGGATACTGGGGGTCTGACTGCAGATCCGAGATAAAAGGGAAGCCAGTTTTCTTTCAATGGGGACAGGAAATAGTCTTCAGCTATGGGACATGGATCCAGGCTGTCTGCCCCTTCCAGTCAGGACGTCCACGTGGGAGGAGGACGGCCCTGTTGACTTCCTGTCCGCTTGTCTGGGAGGATGCCCTTTTGGTCATTTGCTGGCAGATAGCCTGGGTTCCTGAGAAGCTGATACCCACAACAATGGTCTTCAAGGGCAGTAGAGGAAGTGCCTTGCAAGCCAGAGCTACCAGCTGCACCATAGCCAAGCCCTGGAGGCTTAACTATCCCACATCATCCCTTGAAAGGCAGAAGTTATCCCAGTGTTCCAGGGAGCTAAAAATGGCCCCCACACCAGCAGACCCAGAAGCATGTGTTACAACACCATGGCCAACAGGCACTTTGTACCCCTGGAGACAGACACAGACAGGCTTCCTTCATGGCTCTGATGTTCACATGCACTCAACCAGAGGGACATTTGAGGAACGGGAGTGGGGGTGAGGGATGTGCCTCTGTACATGCCAGACATTTCAATCCAGCGAGGGGCTTGTTCCCTGTGTTTGGAGACCACACTTCAACACAGCATCACCTCATTCTTGTGTTATGAACACATGGGCCACGGAGGAGGAAATAGTTATGTTCCTTCCAAGCAGTAGTTGGGATCCATCTGAAGCCTGCCTTGTCTGTTGACCCTCAGATGGTGACCAGAGAGGGACAACATTAGATCCGGTGGCCAGTCACCTGCCCAGGCACCACACAGCTGCAGCCCCTTGGATGTGCACATTCCACAGGGCAGCGTGGGGGGCAGTAGGAACACAGCTCTCATCCCCAACTGTAGGCTTCGTTCTGAGACCATCACCGAAGGCCATCACCTGAGGACATTTCTGAGAAGACAAAGTTCCAGCCCTTCCTGCAGCTAGTAAAGGTCATACTCTGGCCCAAGCCTCTCCCACCCGGGACTTGTGTCATGGAAATGGGCCCAAACTAAGGAAGAAGATAAAGATCTCCTCAGGATGACAGGAAGAAAGCCAGCCCTTCCTTCAGGTGACCCACTTGGGGAATAAACGCACATTTATATCAACTTCTGAGGGAAGTCAAGTGTCTGAGACAAGCCTGTTAAGAGTCCTCAGACTTCTACTTTCACCACAGAGAATTCTAGAAGCAGAAGGGAAGCACCCTAGGTACGTGCAGGAGAATCCCAATTCCAAGGGCAGCATCTCGGCAGCAGGGGTGTTGTCTGTGGCCTACCAAGGTCCCCAGGGGGAAAAAGGTGATGGAAGATGACAGAGCCTTCCTTCCCGAGAGGCCACCAAGAAAGGCCCACTCCTCCCCTCCCCGAGTCTGCTCAGGACCCAGGTACAGAGTGCAGAAGGCTACAGTCAACCCAGAGCACCAAGGGGCTGCGGCCCCAGGGAAATACTGGGCTGTTCCCCACCAGTGTCCCTCCAGGAGGACCCGCCTCAAGGCCCTCAGGAGGCCAAACGGGAAGATGATCAAGGTGCAGGGGCCCAGAGCAGAACTGTTCCTGGGCCCACTTTGAGATTCAACTGAGGAAAAAACACCACCCTCAGGGACATCTTTCCCAAGAGGCCTTTCTGTCCCCCTCAAAGTTCAGAACATGGGGGATGCAGAGATGGGACCTATTCCTTCAGTCATGGGCCATGCGACAGTGTCACAGGACGTGAAGGGGGAGTTAGCGATCCGTCTGACAGAAGTGGAGCTTCCTAGTGTGTCCCGTGACCCCACCACAAGCCCAGTGGCAGGCACTGAAACCAGATCTCCCTGCCCAGATTCCAGGAGAGCCACATGGTGGCCCGACGTCTTTCTCCACTTCTCTCAAGCCAACAGACAGCTGAGGGACCACCCATCCCACTTTTGACCTAATGGACTTGCACAGGAGGAAGGAATCCAAGGGCACGGGAGGACCCGGGAGTGGGCTCTTCTGGTCAAGGGTTGTTCCAGACTCCTCTCTTGATGTACCTGAGGTTTGGCTTTGCAAGGGACCTGTAAGAGCCGACTGTAAACTCAGTGTTCCACACAGGGAGGTGGCATGGGGACAGGCCGTTAAAGCTGTCCCCAAGGCTTCTGCCACAGACTGTCAAAAGCTCAAGCCAGGAAGTGAGGAACCTGGGCCCCCTCCCTGCCGGCCAATGAGAACTGGGCGCTGGGCCACATCCTGCCCAGTAGGGATTAAGTTTTAGACACAGAGAAAATGTCATAAAATAATGAGCTCTTTCTACTTACACCTCCTAGGTAGTCACCTCCTAGCAATCGTTTTTGGAAGAACTCAGGGATATTTTAGGCAATAGCAGTTCTGCGTGATTTCACCTTCCTCCTGACAGGGAGAGTTGTTTAACACATGCCAATTTTCTTCAAAAGAAAATCATCTTGAAGACATGGGATTCACAAGAGTCCTTGGTAATTTCTAGGAAACCCAAGAGACCAGAGCACCTCAGGCCATGTGGCTTTGACACAAACCCCAGGAAGTCTCTCTCCTGGATTTTTTACCCCTCTCCCTCCACTATGAGTGAAGGAGGTAGGAATCTATTTGAAGACTGGACTGCTGGCCATTTCTCCTCCTTGGAGAGGTTAAAGCATCTGCAATTTAAAGTTCCCTGTGGAACCTGGTAAGAGGACCACCTTTGGTTTGCCTAAACCACCCCCAGTGACCCTGCCCTTGACACAGGATGCCACTTCTCACTCACATCTTGTTCATGTTCAGGGAGGAAGAGGGAACACCCTCCTTTAGAAAGGGGGATCTTTTCATCAAGCCGAGACCGTCTCTTGCTTAGGCCGATTCCAATTCCTCCCAGTTTTAGAGGAATATCAAAGAGTCGGTATGAGCCAGAGTTTACTACCCAAATCTGTTTCTGAAAGTCAAAGCAAGTGGCCATGCTCAAGTACAGACAGCTCCCTCTAAGAAAGAGGAAATCTTGCACAGACAATCTTTAGACACTAAAGTAGGTGATTTGACAAGACTCTGTGGCTCTTCTGGCCTAGGAGTGACACTCTAAGCCATGGGTTTGCGAAGCTACAGCAGGTCCCCAGATGGGCCTGGGTTCTGATCCATAACCCACGCCCTGGCTCTGTCATAGCTCTTGGTTTTCCATGTATCTTTGCATGCTACTTCTGTCTAGTTTTGAACTTGTATTTTCAGAATCATTGTTCGAGGCTAGATGATAATGGATCATTGGCTGTGTTTCCATGCCCCATATCATGTTGGATTATTATTCTTTTATACCCATTCACTCGGGTTTTACCATGAGGGGATGCGGACTTTAAAGGAATCAATTTTCTGTCTCTATCGAGATGATTGGTGTGTGTCCTAGATTGCCCGAGATGTATCCCATTCATCGACTCACGAATGTCAAACAACCTTGGGTCTACAGGTCAGAACCAGCTCCATCATGGTGCCAGAAACTTTGATGTGATATTGAACTTTACTGCAAGTATTTTGAGGATTTTTATATTTATGATGGTGTTACTTAGTGACATGTCTGCTCCCTTCAACACTTGACCCCGGCCAGCTGCATGGCTATGGTCTCATACCACAGATCTGCCTATCGTGTTGATCTGCTAGTGCCACAATTTACACCAGTAACCAAGAGGGGGTTTGCCATTGCTCAGAAAGCAGCCTCAGTGCAGTTTCCCCCAGAAAGATGAAGTGATCAGGAAGGTCTATTCTAAGCCACATTGGCTTCCACGTTTTGGCTACACCATATTCAGCCCCTGAGAATCAAAGACCAATAACAGCCATGGAAACCAAAGCAAATAGAAACTCAGTTGAGAGTCACCGTCTAGAGGAGCTGGCAGAACTGAGTTCCTGTATAGCTCCCTTTTGTCCCCTCTTTATTTAAGGCCTCATCCCAGTCAACGTAAAGAGAACAGGCCTTGGGCAGCACCCACCTCAGGGTGAATTCCGTTTCTTTCACAGTTGGACATCTTTCCAGGTGCTGAGCCCTCGGCTTCCCCATATGGAACTTGGAACTCTTCCACACCAGCCATAAGGAATTAAGGGAGGAATTTGAAAGATCCACGGTAAATACCTAATATGTTTCTTGAGTAATGGAAGAAAGTTCTCTTCCAAAAATCCTGCTGGATTTACAATAAGATGAGTGGATTTTGTTATGGCCCCAGAGACAGCATTGAGTAGAAGAAACCATGTCTTCAAGAATAACTTTACTCTCCATCATTGGAGAGTTGACAGTTGAGGCCAAGTTGGCATCCCCTGCCCCAAGTGATCATCTCCTCCCTTGGGAGGAGCTAGCATGTCCTAGTATAGAGCCCAGATGAATTTGGGCCAAATCCGAGCCATGTGGCCTGGTCAAATCCCTGCCCCACCTGGATAAGATTTTGCTATCATGTCCCTTGAGTCTAAAAATAACAATTCAGAACAAATCAACTTGCAGAATGGTACTTCCACACCAACCTTGGTCAAAAGTTAGAGTGAACACCCTCGTCTGTTCCCGATTTTAGAGAAATGCTTTCTATCTCCTCCCATTCAGTCTGATATTGGCTATGTGATCTGTAGATATCCTGTGTTATTTGGGTTTCTTACCATTTTATACCTGTTTATTATTCAGGGTTTATCACAAAGGGATGCCAAGTTTGAGGCCGCCAATTGTCTGTCTTTAGAGAAGATTTTCTGGTGTTTATCCTTTGTTGCATGAAACGCATTGCATATATCGACTCGAGTATGTTGATCAAACTTGCATCCTTAGAACAGAACCAACTTGATCATGGTGCACGAGATAGAATACTTGAACTTTGGGATAGTGAATTCCATTGAGGAGTTTCTCATTTATGTTCATCTGGTTTCTTTAGGGCAATACATGTTTTCCCTGACTCGTGAAGGCACTAAGTTCTTCAAAGGTCTGGAAATTTCAGCAACCGAATCCATTCAGTCCAGGGTATTTCTCTGAGAACAGCTTATGACTGCTTCCATGTCATTGCTAGTTACTGGTCTAGGCAGGATGTCAACCGAAGTTTGGTAAATTCTGGGAGTCTAGAAATTTTTTCATTTCTTCTGGATTTTCCAGTTTGGGAACATTTTGAGAAGTTGTACACCACTCTCTGGATTTTGGCATTATCTGTAAAAACGTCCCCTCTTGCCAGCTTCTGTTGCATTTTTCCTCAGACAATTTAAAATTTTGTCAATTTTGTGTATCTTGTCAAAGAATCAACCCTTTCCTTGGTCCTTTGCATTGTATTTTTAGCCTCTTTCTGATCTTTATTTCTCGTCTACCAATTTTTTTGCTTTGGCTTATTGTTTAAGATCTTATGATGCGTCATTAGGCTATTTGAGGTCTGTCCTGTTGTGGACACTCACAGCTATCCAAGTTTTGTTTTACTGTGTTCCAAAGGATCTGGTTGGTCATTTCAGGTTTTCATACTATTCTAGGAATTTCTTGACTTCCATTTCAACGACCCACTGTTTGCTCAAAGCCTATTGCTTGATCCCTTTGTGATCACATATAATTTCCCCAGCTTCTTTTGCTGTTAACTGCCACAATTTTGTTATGGTTTGATAAAAATGCAAGGTATGTTCAGATTTGTGTTGCCAAGCCTTGAAATATTCATGGCCTCAAGTATGATCATTAGAGAAAATTCTGCATGTTCATGAGAATCACGTATTCTGCAGTCTTTTCATGAATTATTCTGTAGGGCTGTTAAGTTACAGCAGAGAGCAAGGGGAGACAACGGATCTAATGAATGAAGGAAGTGTGGTGTGTGTATAAAGTATCATTTAACCACAGAATGAGATGCCATCCATGGAAAGATGAGGAAGAGATCTTTGTGTTGAGCAAAATAAGCTAAACTCCTGACAAATATTCCATGCTTTCTCTCATGTGGAGTCTCAGATGATATAAACGGGGATTTTGGGGGGTGGGGGGAAGGTAAAGGGGACTAGGGAGGAGTGGTAGAGGGTTGCCACATGGGTGGCTATAACCAGAGTTATAAGCATGTATAGAAAGTCAATGAAATCCCTCGACTTGTACTAGCCCTATGCACTCATTTAAGAGATATTTAGGATTTTACTGATTACTTTGCCTCATGTGGTCTGAGAACCCGGCCCCTCCTCCAGGCTTCAGTTGATCTAGGATTTTAGTAAAAACTGATGTCAGAGGCCTGCTCCTAGGCATGAGGTCAGGGCTCACCTTGGGAGGTCTGCCTGTGGGACAGTGCGTCCAACGGCCAACCCTGAAGCAGATGTAGAGAAAACCCAACATGCCTATTGGACTAGTAGTTGATTGTAGGTGGTTGACCTTAATCCAGAGACAGGATGGGCTTGTGTCTAGGCCAAAAGGTTAGGCAAAGCCACAAGTGGTCCTGTGGACTCAGGAAAGTGGAGGGTGGGGAAGCTGAGGAGGGTTTAATTGGAAGATGGATTGACCCTCCCAGTGGAGGCTGGCCACACTAGAACTACTGTCATTTTGGAGAAGTTAGGCTATGCATCACTTAGACTCATCCCAAGGGAAAGGGAACACATTAGGGTTCGGGGCCATCACCATCATTGACGTTTGGCCCGATCCCCCTGCACAACTAGCAGGAGGAATCCATGGAACCCGAGTTGGAGAAGTCCAGATCTCTAGTTTCGTGGGTGGCTGTGGAGACTGACATAGGTGGATTTTCAGAGAGAATTGCTCTGTGGATCTGGAGCTTCCAGACTTGCAGTATTTGGTCTTGTTCTTCTGTCTCATCTAATTTTAGATGATATTTAGGTGAGGAGTGAGGAGCCAACACTGTGGAGAGTGCTTTGTAAACATTTGTCTCTATGCTGTTCAAACTGCACCCAGGAAGGTGCAGGCAGGATGACCCTTGAGTGAAGGCTGAGCTAGCTTCCTCCCCAGGTCCCAATTCCCCAATTCCCCTGAGGATACCAACAGCCAGATTCTCCTGCATTATTCTGGAATACTGGATTCTATGTTGGGAAATGGGAATTGCAGGATTAAGATGTAAATTTCTCACTCTGTGCAAGAGTGTCTTTAGAAACCTGTGACCTTCTGCTATTCCAATGCCCATGACAGACAGAAGTCACCTTAGTATGGTATTAAACTTACAACCTGGACTTGGTTCCAAGTATGCCACTATTAAATGGAACCAGAACATCTTGAAGTGCTACATGAACCAAGTCTCATATGGTATTAGGAAGTGCTTGAAGACTGGTGACATAAGTTTTAGAGGACATAGTGGCCAGCTTGAAGCTGTTCCTTCTGGGGCTGGGGATGTAGCTCAGCATTAGAACACTTGCCTCTGATCCCCAAAGCCAAACCACAAACCCCAAAAGGTGCTTTCCTGGCTAGTGTTGCATCTTGTTACAGCTGTCCTTGTTCTAGGACTGAGAATTGCAAGGTGGTTAGCCAAGGATCAGAGCTGGTTAGTGAAGCAGTAGAACTAGTTGGTTCCTGCAGCTGGTGAAGAGCAGCACCGGTCTGGCCTGGCTCCAGCTACTCGGCACAACAGAGCTAGACCCGGACCTTGAGAGGAGCACCACTTGGAAGTGAAAAAGCGAAGGCAGGTCTTGAGGAAGGCCAAATGGAGCCTTTCTTCCATTCTTAAGAGTAGGTGGGTCATTCTTTACAGTGTGTGTTCATGTCTTGGATTTTTAGGGGGAAAAGAGAAAAGATGACTTGAAGGTCATTGCTCCTTAAGAATTTTGTTGCTATCAGCCTCAAACTTTGAGAATGGAGGCTACAAGCCTCCACAGGGGAACCCAGGGAAGAACACACAGACTCCCCCACCCTACCTTTAAAGGAAAGCCAGAAAATTTGGACAACACCAGGCAGCCGATCAAGACCATCTGCCTTTCACGAGAACCAGTGACGGGCAAATACAGAAGAACTGCGGGAGGGCAGACATGCCAGTTGAAGGAGAGACATCAGAAGACAACCCAGCTCCCCATGGCCCTGACCTGCCTCACTGAAGTGCTGGGGTCAGCATTGATTGGCAGCACTTTTCATGCCCAAATGCCAGGTGACCAGATGCCAGCAAGTCACCTTCCTAAGAAAGTCCAAAGAACATTCCCGTCGTGCCCCAGGAGGCCAGATCTGGACATCATTAGAATCAATACTCCCAGGAGTCTAGAAAAGGGTCTTTGCTTCTATATTATTCTGGTAGCTTCTACTGTGGTTTCATGAGTAGGGGTTTCCCCTACTAATGAAGATTTAATAAGACCTTCCCCCTCAGAGGTGGTAGAGTTCAGAAATTTGTAACCTGACGACTTACAGTTTGAGTGAGTCAAAGAAATCAAGAAGTTAGGCATTGCATTCTTAGGCCACGTCCCTGGAAGTTCTGAGAACAGGATTGTGTTGTGCAGTGGCTCCTCCACCTGGGCAGGGGTGACCTGCCCGTTGCCTGGAGCAGTTGCTGGAGACCTAAAGAAGGAGCCCACACTGACCTCCTGGGGCAGGATCCCAGCTCAGCTTGGGGAAGAGGAGAACAGTTGTCCTCAGAGGCCTGTGACCCATAGGGGCCAGGCTCTATGCTGACACGGAAGGCTGGGGTCAGCTTGGGCTACACGGGCCTGGGTTCCCAGAGATACAGGAGCAAGGACACTTCCTTACTTCCAGATGCAGATTTCCACTCCTGCTCCTAGAGAGCAGCATGTGCCCCTGACGTGTTCCCAGAAGCAAAGTCTTAGTGCAGAGATGCTAACAGCCAGGAGCCCTAGGGAAGGGGGAAGAGAGGGAGTGGAGGGAGAGCCTGACCGTCCCCCTACAGTCAGCTCCAGAAGGACATGGGCAATGGATCCCTGGTCCTACCTACACCCTGCTGGCAGAGTCTTCTATTCGAGGTGGAGGAATGCTGGGGATCGCCACTCATCCAAGTTAATCAGATGAAAAGCTTCTATGTTCAGACTAAGTATCTGAAAGCAGGAGGGGCTATTCTCTTGCCCTTTCCCAAACATAGGACTTGGAATATATAAAACATTCTTCAAAGTGTTAACAGGAGACCTTTGTGGTTTGACAATGGGTTAAAACCCTAGGGCGCTCTACCAGTATTGTAATCCAGTGGTATTCATTCCCCGTGTTTCCAAGTCACTACTATGAAACTCGGGGCTGGGGGTGTGGCTTGGGGGTAGAGCCCTTGCCTAGCACATGTGAGGCACTGGGATGGATTCCCAGCACCACATGTAACGGTCCGTCGACCATTAAGAAGTCAAAAAAGTGGGCACAATGCTTTGATTTTTAAGTGTGTGTAGTTTTTCATCGACTGTATTTAGGGCGAGCGCAGGTTGTCAATTTCCATGTGGGTTGTTCCTTTTCCTTTGTGCTTCTTTACAAAAACCGATGCTATGATTGACATGTCAAAGTGATGCATTTATAATGTGATCAGCTGTTGTGCTCAATTTTTAGTGTTTTGTACTTGATAGTGCTGTGAGCCTTTGAGGTGATCCGTGGGTCACTCTTATGTTGTGCCGGCAGTTTCTGCCATGGTTTCATTGTGGGTGATGTGTGCACTGAGAAGAGTGCTAGAATTCTGAAGTTTGGAACCATCCTGATGACTTGGAGGCTTGCACAGCCATCCTCAGTAAGTGCTAAGAGGACATGAAGCTACTGGCAGAGGATATTTCCATGGTCTCTATGCCCTCTCCAACCCTGCCACCATTAGTGGTCAGATTTTTAGTACCGTGTGTCCACAGTAAAGCTGAGTTAATATTTGTGCCATTATTCTTGCTGAAGGTCATGGCAATAGGGTGCCAAGTCAGCTTCAAGCTTTGCAAGGCAGTTACTGGTGGTATTGGGTTCACTAGGCCCCCCATAGTTACTGCAGAAAGACTTTGAGAAACCGAGTCATACTGAAAAATAGACTGATCAGAAGCAGTCCTCTTACACCTGAACCAGTTTAGGTTCTAGAAAATTCCAGAGGCTATGTATTCGGGAGATGAAACAAGTTATTGGGCAAGCTGGTCAATGCAGCCGGTACAGGATGAGGGTTCTGAACCAACAGCCCATTGCTTAAAGAAGCTCAGTGATGCTCTAAGGGGGTCCTGTGCCCAAGGCCCCAGGGTGAAACCAGACAGTCAATATCAATGCTGAATAAGTAGTTGACCATGATCCTCACCTGAGCTCATCCTTAAGGCTTACTTTTGAGAACTATAGACTTGATGCTCCTGGATTTTCAAGTCGTGAAACATTGTCCTTTGAAGAGATGCCACTCGGCCCCATTTGGAAAATGAAGTGTGTGGAGGGTCCACACCGAAGTTCTCTTTTACCCATTCCCATGCTAGGATCATCCCATTCCCGGGACAGGTTAGTCCGAGGCCCAGGTTTTGCCTTTAAGAATGGCCCTCATCAGCCCTATGAGCAACGCCAGCTGAGAGTAAGCGGAAGATGCTGGCCAGGATTGACGTGTTCAAGTTTTTCTATGACATACATTTCTGAATCATAACAAGAGCTCAAGTTCACTCTGATTAGGGTTGTTGTTCCTTGACAGAGGTTTAGATGTGACAGGAAAGGGAGAAGTATTTCTCGAGCCTTGTGCATGACACTCTGGCTAACAGGCACTTGCCTGTCTCCCTGGAGATGGTGTTCTTTATGGTGCTGACGTGAACATGTGTTCACCCAGGTGCAGGCTTTAAGGACAGGAGTTGGGGAAGAAGGACATATCCCCTGTAGCACACTAGTAATCCTGAGCTGGTGAGGGGCACTCTGCAGGCTTATCCCCCTGTGTGGAGACTCAGAGCCTCGACCCATTGTAGGGTGATATTCTAGGGGTGTTGTGGACAACAGAGTCAAGGTCAGTTAGATGCACACCCACAGATGAGGGCAAAACCCCCAGTCAGGCTTAGTTAACCAGGTACAGATAGGGCTGGGGGAAGGCTGTGGTCCCTTTAGATCCAGACCCTTAGTCACCCACCCCCAGACTATGTCAGAAAATGCCAGTCAGACCCTCGGTGACCACACCAGGATGGATACTTGATGTCCCTATGAGCAACAAAGCGGTGGCCACACTAGAGAAGGACAACAGCACATTAGACAGAAAGTAGACCCTTCCCCATGGAGCGAGTCCCTAGCCTCCCATCATGGAGTGCATGCAGGGACAGCCCCAACAGGACACAAGCCACCACCCTCATGGGGTTCTGTTCAGTATCCATCTGTATTCTAGTCAGGGAAAGCAATGGCTTCTCAAGGGAATTGTCAGCCTGGAGAAGATTTGCAAATTCTCCAGATGGGCTAATGTAAGACAGTGGGGAGCCCGGATAACCCAAGATGACATTGGTGCAACTTTCATGAATTTGCTGAAGAAGTAAGGCAAATGGCCATGTGAAGACCCCACGTGAAGTCAGACACCATCACCCACCCCCATCTATCCTGGGTTCCAGACCCTGAATTTGTGGGAGGAAACTGGGCAAAAGTCTTGGAAACATTGCCTCTAAGAACCAGATGGGTATGTTCACCGAGCTCATCTCACCCACTGACTAATGGGTTTGGTGACCAAGGAATGACAGCACTAGACTCACTGGGCATTTGGCCCACCAGGTGCCACAGAGTTGCTACAGCTGCTTGGGTGTGCATTTCAAGTTCCCCCCCAGAGTGTCATGGGGTGAGGGTGGGGGGTGGGGATCACCAAGCAGTAAGTACACAGCCTTTGTCCCAACTATAGGCTTCATTCTGGAAATGTCACTGAAGGCCCTGGCTTTTCCCCACAATGACATTTCTAAAAAGGGAAAATTCTGACCCTTCTTGCAGTGAGAGAAGTTCACAATCTGGGTCCAAGTCCTGCCTGACCCACCTGGTACTTGTGGAGCAGGTCAGCCCAGCTGGACCCCAAGGGTTGAGGGCACACACATTTCCTAGCAGTCAGAAAGCAGAGATGGAGGCAGAGTCAACCCCCAAAGAGCAGAAGGAATGCAGTCCTTCCTTCTAGGACCAACTTGAAACATATTTTAGTTTTCTAAAGTCAAAGAAAAATGTGACTTCAAGATCCAAGCTTTTTGGCAGGAAGCGCTGTCCTGTTTTGTCAGTCTCCACTTTGAGAATGGATATCTTAAGAGGCAAGGAGTGGGATACTAGGGAAGCCCAAGGCAGAATGTTCAGGGAGCCTCAAATATTCAGGAGTCAGTATTAGTGGAGGCTGGGAGAACAGGCATCTGGTCAACCATGGGCTCTACTTCAAAGAGCCACAGTGACAGGAACTAGCCAATCATCTGTGAAAAATGGTCAAGCATCCTGTCCAAAGGGGAAGCCCAACACAGAGGCACATAGGACCTTGGGAGAAGGCACCCTTTCCTCCATCATTTTTGGAATCTTTCCTACGGACCATGAAGGGCCTGATGTCAATCCAAGCTGAGCGGTAAAGTCTAGCAATTAACTGCTAGGAGGACCGAGTGTGTTCCTCCAAATCCAGAGAATATTCCTCAAAGTAAGAGAAAATGTAAGCTATGGTGTACAGTATGGGGAATTCTTTCCTCAAGAAGTCAGTGGACATATTGATGCACTTGAAAGTGTATTTGGGGTACAGAGGTCATAAAGCTATATGAGACATAAAGTCCTCCGTGTATTCTAAATATGAGAGATTAAGACAGCTCTAGACCATGCCACACTGAGATGATTACTTTGGTTAAAATTGTGTTTCCAATTTACTGGGTAGATGTGTCAGTATAGGGTCTTAGGGTGTTTTTTTTTTGGGGGGGGGTACTGGGTAATGAACCCAGTGGTGCTAAGCCCACGAGCCTCATCTCCCCAACCCCTTTTGAGACCCAGTCTGGCTATGTTACTTAGGGCCATGTTGCTGAGGCTGGCCTTGAGCTTTTGATCCTCCCAAGCCACTGGGACTATAGGTGTGCACCTCCACATCTGGCAGTCTCTACCTCACACCAGGGAAGCTGAGGCAAACCAAGGACAGCCATTCATAGGTTTTCAGTGTCAGGTCCATCCGACACTGGTGGTCCAGGGTGGTGCCCCAACAGAGGCTACAATCCAGGAAGGTGCTGATGCCAGAAGCCTGACCCACACAGCCAGGAGGTGCCCATCAGCGTGCCCATAGGTGGATCCAGAGTGAGGGGAACGCACCCTGGAACAATAGCACCCAGAAGACACCTCAGCCTCAACTCCCACGTCATTGCCCCACTGCCAGGTCACTTCTGACCTGAAGACAGTTCAGGGTTTATCTGCAGAAGATGGACCAGGACCCTTGAGCCTGCTTTTCCTCCCTCTGCGTTGCAGTCTGAGGTTCAGTTTCTGTTAGTGGCCACTCAGGCTGACACCGACTCTGCCTTCTCGGCCTCAGCTCTCCATACATAGTGCCTCACGAGCCCCGAGGACACGCCTGCATTTCTCACAAGATGAGGAGCCAAGCAGAGAGTTAGAACTCGATTATTTGCATCACCACAGAACTGATCTTGAGGTGCAGCCATCTTGATACCCCACTAATGGGCTACAGCTCTGATTAGCAGGGAAAAGCTCATCCACAGATGACAGGTGTCCCCAGACTTCCCTGTGCAGCCCCGAGACTAGAGAAAGTGGAAGAATTCAGGAGAGCAGACAACAGTGACAGATTTCTCCACATCAAGACCAACAGCTCCATAGACGCCGCTCCTTCCAACTGAAACAAGTTCACCGTCAAAGTCCTTCTTTCCCCAAGATATTTCATCCAGACCTTTCCAGAGAGACTACAGGCCAGATGGTCAGTCACAGGTAGCTGAGATGTGTCTTGCAATGACAAAAACCCATAGTTGCCCCGAGCATTGTTATGTGACATTTAGGGTCTCTGCCCACAGTGTAAAATGCCACAGGCTACAGTGATCTGAGGACATATGGAAGAGAAAAGGGAAGCAGGGCTTTCAACGGGGCAGGAGCCCTCTCTTCTTGCTCTGGAGACATCCCCAGGGCTTCTCCCCTCCTAAGGGGTTCCATGGGAAGGACGATTCTGATGTTCCCAGGGACCCCCTAGTCAATCGCCTGCTTCGAATGAAAGGCCTTTGGTCATTTGGGTGCACACAGGGCCTGAACCCATAAGTAGCCAACCTTCCAGAATAAGCACTGAGGATGGTAGGAGAGGTCATTGGAACCAGTGAGGACATGCACACTAAGCTCACGGCAGCAGGCCCGAGAGTGGTGCTCAGGTCTATCCCTCATTCCTCCCAAACCCTGCACACCAAGGAGTGGCTGGATCTTGACACTCAGCTCAAAAATAAAAAAGTCAACCAGGAGCTGGAGACCAAAACAGAACAAAGCTCAGTTTTGCAGTCACATTCTTCTCACATAATCCTAGATTCAGACGATAGTCTGATTTCTGGCGCTGAAGTTGGAGTGAGCCAAAATGAGGTTTTAGAACCAGGAGGTGGGAATCAGGAAGGTCATGGGGGAAATGTTAGGTCACCTTTGATTTTGGCCCGAGGCAGAGCGAGGGGCCCCCTCAGCCTACATAGATCTGGCTTTGTACTTAAGGAGAGCCAGGGCAAATTTGGGAATGTCACAGACATGAGTTGAGGCCACGGAGACATGGCCATTGGAGATAATCTCAAATTGGCAAAAGCCACGAAGGCAGGATTTTAATAAGGACATCTCAGGTACAGCACAGGATAAAAAGACTAGTCCCTTTTGGGGACCTGCAGCCTCAGTAACTACTAGAGAATTAAGCTGGAGGCTATAACTGTCTCTCAGTGACCACTCCTTTGGGCTGGGGTTTTGGTCTCATTCTGGCATGGTCAGGACACTTGGTCACCCAGGGCAGCGAGAGCCCTCAATGACAGAGCCCACCATGCAGGCAGAGAATAATAGAGGCTGGCATAAAAAGGAACCAAGGGTCCCAGTTATCTTAGAGGTTGACCCACATTCTGCATTAGCCCGTCATGAAAAATTTAAGAAAGTGGCAGGTGGGGCTGGTGTCATTCTTTTCAGTTCCCATGTAAGACAGGGGATAGGAATGCTTGGAGTAACCAAGGTGAAGACCACGCTTTCCATCATGTACTTTGCCCCTGTCAAGACAGGGCGAGGAGAACCCTTGTTCCCCACCAAGACATTCTGCCCAGCAAGAACTACTGTCCGTAGGCATTTCCAACCATGACCAGGCTCAGAGTTGACTCCTCCCAAGTTTTACTAAAAACCCCACATGCACAATATGTCCAGCCTTGACTGACACAGCCTTCCTGGGAGGCCGATACTGAACGTGTCTATCAGCTTTGTGATCTGTGCTGCTGACCTCCACATGCCTAGGATCCCTCTCCCATTGAGCAGAGGCCCAAGACTGAGCAGATCTCCCATGCAAACCCTGGTGCCAGGGGCAGAGGAGCCAGGTGCAGAACTCCTGGGGTCATGTGCCTACCTGAGCCAATTTCCCTTAAGCTTCGTCATGTCTTTGGAGAGCTGGTTTAGGAACACTCACCCATGCATTGTCTCCCCTCAACTCCAGCAGAAGTCCCAGCAGAGCCTTGTCCCAACTCTAACGGTCACCTCTTGGTGCTCTCTATCTCCAATTGATCAGGAGAACCCAACGCTTATCTGGGAACACCAAGAGCCGGTAACACCCTCCATACCACCTCCATATGAACTGGACACTATGAATGTATGTTGTTTAGATAAGCCAAGTAACGTCCCAAAGGCTTTTGGTGGTAGAGCTCCCCATGGAGCAGTTAGGACACACCTGCCAAGTCTCCATCGTGCACTGGCTCCTAGTCGGCCCACCGAGAAGTGAGGGAGTCAGATCTTGGTGGCCAAGTGGACACAGCCTGGAGAGTGACTTCTCCAAGCCCAAATGGGACCCTACCTTGAAGACAAAGACAACTTTCTGAGCCAGAGCTACAATAAGATAGCAGCACTCTACTGTCACATCGGGCTCCTCCATGATCCTTAGACAATTAAAACCTCTTAAGGTCTTGTCATCTCACTGGAGCATTTCCAGTCTCGTGTCAAGATAAGGGGGTCCATGTTGTCCAATATGTCAGACTATTGTTGTTTACTCACTTATCTACCAAGGCAAGTCACAAATGCCTTCAGTAGTGGACAATAGCACTTTTCCTAGAACTGGGGAGGAGTGTCAGAGGGTCTTTGAAATGTTCGCCATCCTCCATGATTGGGGAATGGATAGGGTAGCTTTTCATTTCTGGTCTATTCCATAGACTTGTCGCTAGAAATCCACATTTGGTACCATAGAGCAGTTAGGCTGCTACAATTTCAACAGAACAAGTTCAATCTCCATCTCAGGTCATGAGTGACAGGTCGTCAGCACACAGGTGTGTTGAGAACCCTACTTCTGTGAAGTCCGACTGTTCCATCCTGAGAAGCTAAAGAGTTTTTAAAAATGGAGATGCTCTTTGGCTTGTAAGAAAATGAAGGTTGTGCAGATCATCATGTTCCCCAAAGCCATAGCAAATCCAAAATTATCTAGAAGCATCATTTAGGTATATCCTCAATGGGAACAGAAGTTCAGTAATGAAGTCCAATGGCCGTCCCCTGCACCTCCACTACCGAGGGACACAGAAGATTATCAGGTTACCTTCAGGCAGAGGGACACAACTGCAGCTCTGACATATACGTGGTCGTCCTACTGTCCCCCCATTATGGGTCTCTTGACAGCTACCACATGACATACACCATGTGAAGCCAGAAACATTTCCCAGGAATCACGGCAGGAAGACAGGGTCCAGATGAGGCCCGGCAGGTCCAACCAGATCATTATCAAGGGAGGCCATGTCCCTTCTCTTTTCTTTACCTGAGAATTAGAATCTTGTGCTCTCAGGGTTGGAAAGCTAGATTTATTGGGGAAAGTGTCTCCCATTCAGAGGACTGAAGCAAACATCTGCTTTAGGACACAGGGAAGACAGAATTTGCCAGGGGAAAAGGTGGGGTAACCCCTGCTCATGATGTGTAGGCTGTATCTGAATCCCCATTTAAACAAGCCAGTTTTTGATGATCCTTGTGAAAGTTTGGCTTGACTGTCTGCATGTTGGAGAAACTGAGTTTGAATGCTAAAGGCATTAAGATGTTAGGTACATGTCCATACACCATGGAGGCTGCAGATGGAGATGTTTGTTTGCCTTAATGTGTTTTTTACAGAAGCTGGTGAGGAAACCAAACACCATGTCCTAGCTGTCAGAGGTGAGTCCCTGAACACAATGGGAACAGCCATTTCTCTGGCTGGTTCTGTGCATTTCTGAAGTTTTTATAAGAAGGAAACCAAAGATTTCTGGCCACACGAAAGACCAGGTGTACCATGATTGAGATGTTTCTCACGTTCCATGAGTGTTCTGAGGTCCTGTCAATTAAGAATACACCACCTCCTGGTTATAACCACAAGAGCCCTACATTGCCATTCAACATGATAATGTTTCATGAGAAATTTCCCATTTTTTGTACTAAAATGGAAGTTTCTAGAGGGAAAGTTGGAGATTCCCACTCATGACAGGGCCACATGTGCTCCAAGATAAAGACCTGTGGTGAAGAGTCATTTTGTGAACAGTGACAGTCTGGTCTACCTTCCACACAGGAACTCTATGACAATGATGAGGTATCCTACATCCAACAGGAGGGAGGCCCCCACCAAGTCTGCACACAAGTGAATTCCACAGCCAACGCCAGAGAGGATTCATCTAGGAGCCCATGGAGAAGACCAGAGAAGTGCAGACAGGAGTCCCAGCTCTCAGGGCCATCAATATAGAAGTCTGTCCTATGTGCCAAGTCACTTCCAATCCATAAACCAAGCCCAGAACTTTTCAGGAGGACCTAGATGAACACTAGGGAATGGTCACCTTAGTCTGAACCAGTTTCTCTTCCTGCTCGGGGGGGCCTGTGCTTTGGTTCCCCATATTGGCATTGGGGCAAAAGCTCTGTCCTTCCAAATCTCAGTCTCCCACACAAAGTGCACTTCCTCAGATGATCTTCTCTGGGACACAGCAGCATTTTTTCTTAATAAGTTGTTCCAGGGTTTAACAAGGGAAAAAGTGAATGAAGAGGAACAAAGTTGAAGCTTAAGGAATGAAACGTCTTACCTGAAGGTACAACCACAGAGCACAACCCCCACAAAGAGGGTCCAGTTCGAATTGCCCTGTACAAGCTCAGTGCTCTGCCTTCCCCAGGAGGGTCCCCAGGCTCCTCCATGGAGCTGGGGGAACTAGAAAGAGGGAGACCAGGCACCTGAGATGGCAGCCCACCCATGCTCCAAGGCGGACTCTAGAACAGATGTGGTTCCTTCTTTAGATTCTTGTCATCTTCACTCCAAATATTCTCAGCCTTAGAGATCCTATGCCAGATGAATGGTCAAGGTGGGAAGCTGAGAGTTGGCTGTCCTATAATGACTTGCCCCAGTGTCTTTAGGTGACATTTAGGGTCTCCTCCCCAGATAGTGGTGAAAGCCCCGGGACACCTGTAATGTTCGCCTGATGACATGAGAAAGGGGAAGCAGGGCTCTCAATGGGGGAGGAACCGTCCCTTCCGATACTGGAGGCATCTCCCCTCCTAGGATTCTGTGGGGAAGGACAGCTGCTCGTCTGGAATGCTGGTCATTTGGTCAAGTGGGTACACACAGGACCTGAACCCATAAGCAGCCGACAACTTCAGGAATGAGTACTGAGGACAGTGGAGCAAGGGCCGTGCTACCTAGCAAGGCCACATCATTGTCATGCCCAGAAGCAAAGCCCTAGGTGACCTCAGTTCTATCCCTTGTCCATCTGAGGCAGTTTGCAGGAAAAAAGACCCATGTCCAGAAAGCCATGAGCCATGAGCAGTCATCTTAGTTGTACAAAGAGCCTTGGTCAACCCTGGACCCAAGTTTAGGGAGATGTGGTTCCTGGCCCCAAGGAGTCCATGATCTCACTCAGATTTGAGGTTCTCAAACAGAGGCAGGCAGCCATAGACAGGTGGTGCAGGTGTAGCACTATTGGTTCTGGGCCCAAGCAGGAAAGGGACATCCAGCCCTCCCTTCATGGGGCTTGTACACAGGAAGCACCTGAGGACCTTTAGGGAGAAATTCCATGGACGTTGCTCTGTGTGGTTTAGGTCTCTGAGGTGTTCCCACAGGGGAAGACTTTGCAGTGGCACAAACCTAAGTGCCAGGTCTTAAAGTCCCTTCAGGTGTAGTTGAGGGAGACAAGGTGATTCCTATGACTGAAGAAAGTCAGCCTCCAGTGTTTGCCTGGAAGTCACTCTCTGGGGGCCACTGTCTTAGGATTGACATTGCCCGTCATTCTCTGATTAGATTATAGATTCTAGGTGACAGGGCAATGCTTCTTGAAACTAAAGATGGAATGACACTGGTGGAGCCCAATAAGGGCCACACAACTTTGGAAAGACAGGCTGGCCAGTTCCCTGCCTCATCCACACAACTCATCAGAATGACCAGTCATCTCAGATGCCTTCACCTTGCCATGATTGACATGAACACCATTTAACAGGGGCTGCCCTTTGGGAATTCTTGTGAAATCATGGGAGAATGTAGTGGTCAGATCCCTCCTGTTAGGCACAGTTATAAAAGTGTGGTCTACAATATGGGGGACACTTATTCTGTAGCTGACTAAATACATAGCTGACTAAAAAACATCTCTTCTTTGAGAAGGTAGATCTCTTACATAGACCAAACTCCAATTCCTGGAACCTCCACATCATTTGGGGGTAATGACCTCAACCAACACCCACATCTTTACTAAGTATTCCTAGTAAACATACACAGTATTTTCGATAGGAGTCCAAGTCTGTCAAGAAAGTTAAGGTGACCTTGACCATAGTTTGTGCAAAGAATTCAGGAAGAAGACCTGCTCTTAAATCAACAGGGTTAGTGCCTGTTTGAAGAGGTGCTTCTTGTCTAGACAGCTGGAAAGGGTTATGTCAGTAACCCTCTAAAGTTGCAATTTCTAAAACTATAGAAGGAAAACTCAGGAATTCCCTTGGTAATTATGGAATGTATTTATAACATCTGATGGCAGCGCAATACCCAAGGTTCAGATTCTACAGTTGAAATAGAAAGTCACTTTCAGGGATGTCAAACCTTTACCCCACATGAATCACAAGTCAAGGAGTCGACCCTTTACAAAAGAGGGGCTGTTGGACTTAACTGAGGAGCAATCTCGGCATCCTCAGAAGCGGAACACCACAGCACATGCTTCAACATGTCACCCCAGACGAAGTGACCACCATTTTCTTCTGACTCTGGCCAAGTATCCAAGTGGAGTGGAATCAGAAGGAACCAAATGCAGAGTCCAGGTTGTCTTATAAGATACCCTTCATTCTGGATGAGCCTGTCTAGAAAACTTGACAGCCACATGGTTTTGTAAGGTTAGAACTTGGATGTCCTATCTGAGTGGGTTTCAAAAATGCTCAAAGGTGACCAGTGTTGAAAGTTGGATTCAGGTCCTTCCATGCAGGCCAACCATTAGAACAAAGACAAACCCTTACAACAAGGGTATTGGATCTGGGAGTTTCATTGGGGCAGTTGTGCACCAAGGTTCCGGTGTCCAGCGATTCTCAGGGCTGGTGACCAGAGGGGATATAACCACATCCATCTGACTGACTGGCTGCAGTTTGGCCCTGCCCAATCCTCTGATGCAACTCTTGGGTTAGAGGCTGGGATGAGACCTTAGTATGAAGGCAAGTACGAGAGGTGAAGCTTCAGTAGAAAGCTTTCTGCTGCTGCCACCATCTTGTACCTTCTTCTAGACTCTTTCTTGCATGTTTCAGTATTGGCTTTAAAAGTGATCAAGAACCTTTCCTTGCATTGCAGACTGTCCCACCTCCCATGGTAGAGTTAATCCTGACCATACACAGTGTGCTTTTCTTGCTTCAGGTGTTAACATGTGGGGTGAATTTGGATCTGATGGACCTTTTAGGATATCAAATAAAGGTCGCAATTCTCCTGTTGGAATACCTAGATAATTGGTTAAGGCCTTATGTCTCCTAATAACTTTTGAAAGTCGTTAAGTGATTTGAGTTCATCTACTCATATTTGAATTTTTGGTGGGTGGACCATGGTTGAGGATAATAGAACTCTTAAATAATTAATTGGAAAATTTAATTGTACTTTATCTATTGCTATCTCTAGATTATAATTTTTTAATAAATTTGTAAGTGTGGCATAACATTCTAGCAATGCATTTTTAACTTTGTGTGCTAATAATACATCATCCATATAATGAAATATTTGTAGTTCAGGATTTTTATTTCTAAGTGGCTGGATTACTTTGTTAACATAAATTTGACACATTGTTGGGCTGTTGGGAGTACACATAGTTGTACTCCCTTGAGGGAGTACTTTCCATTCACATCTCTGATCAGGACCTTCATGATTTACTGCAGGGATAGTAAATGCAAAACATGGACTATCCTCAGGATGAATTGGAATTGAAAAAAACCAATCTTTAATATCTATAACTAAAACATACCAAGTTTTTGGCAGACAATTGAGGAATCCCTGATTGAGCAGGTCCCATAATGACCATTTCATTATTAATGGCTCTTAAATCTTGCAATAATCTCCATTTACCAGATTTCTTTTTGATGACAAAAATGGGAGTATTATGGGGAGATACAGAAGGTTGTATATGTCCTTCTGCTAATTGTTGTTTGATCAGATCATGGGCTACTTGTATCTTTTCTTTAGTCAAGGGCCACTGAGGAACCCATACTGGTCTTTCTGATTTCCATGTAATTTTTATTGTCTCAGTGGCCCTTTGTGAAAAATCCAACCCATGTCTGTGTGTTCCTTGATCTATTTGTATTGGTGCTGCTATACCTTGTTCTTGTTTTTCTAATCTTTTTCCTTTCCTAATACCTTGTCTAGCCATAATAGTGGGTGCATTTTGATTGATGTTATTTGTTAATGTCAAACCTAATTGATCTAGGACATCTCGTCCCCATAAATTTACGGGAAGATGACCCAATACATATGGCTGTATAGTTCCTTCACATCCATCAGGATCCTTCCAATCTAATACCATTGCAGTTCTATCGGGATTAGTCGCCACTCCTAGGCCTCGAAGCACTTGAGTGGCTTGTTGTAATGGCCAATGTTTTGGCCATTCTTGACGAGAGATGATGCTAAGGTCTGCACCTGTATCCAGTAGCCCATTAAATTCATGTCCTTGAATATTTAGTTTTAGCATGGGGCGAGAATCTAAATTTAAAGAAAGCATAGCCCAATCTACACCTGTGGAGCCTAATCCCTTGGAACCTCTTTCTACAGCATGACTGGAAAATTTATCATGTAGGCTTGGTATTATTAGTAACTGTGCTATTCTATCTCCTGGTGAAATTACCGATATACCCTTTGGAGAACTGACTATAATTTTTATTTCACCTTCATAATTGGGATCAATTACCCCAGGACTTATTAAAAGTGCTTTTAGAGTAAAAGAGCTGCATCCCAATAATAAGCCTACTATTCCTTTGGGAAGAGGTCCTTTTACCCCTGTGGGAATGATTTGAACTCCCATCTCTGGAATTAGTACTGATCTGGCGGACGCGCAGATGTTCAACCCTGCACTCCCTCAGGTTTTTCTGATGAGGGATGTGATGAACAATGTGTCCTGGTCACTACCCTGATGGGGTTGCTGGGTTCCTACAGTGCTCCGTATATTTGTGGTTTGGGGCCCCGGAGCATTGGGGCCCCCTGTCCATTTTTTGGCAACGGAGCCCGATGCCTTTCTCCATGATATTGTGGATAAACACCTTGTCCTTGTTCGTTTTTTGATAATTGAGTACCCTCTATGGTGTTTGAGAACAGCATTCATTAACCCAATGTAATGGAGTACCCTCTATGGTGGTTTGAGAATGGCATTCATTAGCCCAATGTCTCCCTCTATGGCATCGTGGGCAAATACCCGGTATTCTACTCCTTTGATACCTAGTTTTGTTAAACCCTCCTCCTATGGGGCAATTCCTTTTAAAATGTCCTGTTTGTTGACATTTGTAGCATATTCTTGGCCTGGCATATAAAGCCTGTTTTACTGCAGCTGCCACAATTTGCCCTTGTTCATTAATGTCTCTGGCATCTAAAGCCTGTTTTACTGAAGCTGCCATGACTTGCTCTTGATCATTAATGTCTCTACATAATTTAATATATGTGTTTAAATCTTCCTGTTTCCATGGTCTAATGATATCTCTGCACCAATGATTCGCTTGGTCATAAGCCAGTTGTTTTATTAATGGCATTGCTTGTTCTGTATTCCCAAAAACTCTGTTAGCTCTTTGAATAAGCCTATCTACAAATTCAGCATAAGGTTTATTAGCTCCTTGTATTATCTTAGATAATTGACCTCCATGTCCTTGTAAAGTATTCCATGCCTTAACTGCATCTACAGCAATTTGTAAATATACACCAGGATTATATGCAATTTGTTACTGCTGATCCTCATAAGGTCCCTTTTCTAACAACATGTCTAGATTTCTCTGAGGATAACCAGCTGCTGCATTTCGCCTAGCCGTCTCCTTGCAAAATTCCTTATTGGCAACCTTCGATAACAGGTATTGTCCTCCATTTAGCACAGCTTTACAAATATTAGTCCAATCTGCTGGCCTCATGTTTAAGTTGGTAATGGATTCGACCAAGCTTACAGTGAAGGGTGCTTGAGGACCATAGGTTGTTACAGCCTCTTTTAGCTCCTTCACTGTTTTGAATTTTAAACCCTGGTAAATTCGCTGCCCTCCTATCTCAAATACAGGACATGTTAATAGTTGAGATCCTGAGACAGGATCTCAAGGATCAACTGCAGTGGTTGGGAGCCTCCTAGCATATGGAGGTGGTGCTGTTGATTGGACACTTATGCCCTCTGTTGATAGAATGCTGTTAGTAGCAGTCTCCTGTAGAGGTGGTGCTGTTGGTTGGACACTTACGCTCTCTGATAGAAAGGTGTTATTAGCAGTCTCCTGTTGTAACTTTTTCCCTAATGGCCTTTTCTGCTTTACACTTTCTTCCTCTGTCTGACTAGTTTGAAAGACCCTCTCTTTTACTTGAATCTTTTCCTCTGTCTGACCAACTTGAGAGACCTTCTCTTTTACTTGAATCAATATGTCTTCTCCTTCCTCTATCTTTGTCTGAACTGAAGGCTTTGGACTAAGCAGACCAGATACCAACGTCCACAATGGCAATGTGCCAACTGGCAGAGTTCCTGGGCTTTTCTTTGCTATTCTTTTTAAATCTTCACCATGATGGTCCCACTGTGATATATTTAACAACTCCTCCTTAAAAAGCCATGGGCTACATTTTTGTATTGTATCAACGTATGCCCTGACTGTTCTTGATTTTACTGAGATGCCTCCTTCCTCTAACAATTTACTTAACAGTCTTTCAGTTTGTTTTTTACTAATTGCTGATCACGTGTTTCTACTATAATACAACCCAACAAGATGACGCCAAACAAAACCGAGACAGAATGCAATAAAAATGGAACAATAATTCATTATATCAGCCTTTCTATCCTCCTGAAATGTGTATCCGTCCTTTCTCCCTATCTAGTCCTCAGACGCAAATAGTTTTTCCTCAGATGTGAGAGGTTTTTCTTCCATCTCACTCATCTCCAGGGACAGGCAACTTAAAACAAAAATGAAGCAAAACAAAAGAGGAAACTTAGAATGGCTACCCATCCTCTCACCCTGCCCTCAGGGGCGAGCAGTTTACTTACCCACAGTCGCTCCCTGTGCGAGCCACCAAATGCAGCAGTCTATCTGGGCACAATTCAGGAGACACTTGTCAAAAGAAACTAACTTTATTTTTAGAACTACAAATGCCAAACAAAACAGCTCCTCAGGAAAAAACCCTCAGAGCCCAACTGCCACCACTGTCTTCCATAAGCCTCTCACCCCCACCCCAGCCTCTCCACCTCCCACAATCCTCCTGCTCTTGAGGCTGTTTGGCTGGGTTGTGTGGGCGGAGACAAAGAAGTCCCCCAATGAGCAGCTCCATGGAGGAGCCAATCAGCTAGATGTTGCTGGGGCCGCTGTGAGCCAATCATCAGCTGGCAGTCTGAAGGGCAGGGAAACAGCCCAATGTACATCAACGCAGAGGAGCCAATCAGCTAGATGTTTCTGGGGCTGCTGTGAGCCAATCATCAGCTGGCAGCTGGAAGTTTGCTGGGGTCCCTTTGGCTGTGGCTCTCAACATATCCCCCTCTCTGTTTAAACAATAAGGAGTTCTATGGAAGGTAACATAGAACTATCTTGTGTAGCCTTGGCAGGATAACTAGGAAGGCATTAAGGATTACGTTCCTGAATATTCTCTTGTCTTCCATGGCTGCCAGGAGAGAATGTCGAGCATTTTCCAAGATCCATCATATCCCAATGGAGGACAAATTCCACTTCTATGGTTAAAAGTACAGGTATCTGGAAGTGTCTGATGTTCAGAATAGAATTAGAAATGCTAGATTATACACCTTGTTCAACAAGTTAGTACAATTTGTGAACTAGAACAAGAACCTCTTTTGTCCCCATGTAATGACCACCCAGCAGAGAAAAGAAACTTCATAAAGGGAGAAAAAAAAATCTTTGGTTTTATCAAGTAGCAATCTCAGTGTCCATAATGTGACCCCCAACATGTGCCTCTGAGACAGGCCACTACAATGATCACCTTCATGAAGTCTTTCCGAGTCATACTTAGGAAGCAGGACTTTGAGAAGGAACATAACTCCTTCAGCAGGAGCTAGAAAAGGACCAGGTGGTTTCACCCATTACCCGACTGACTACTGGCCTTTCGTTTGTGTCCAGGAACCCACACCTGGTACAATGGACAGTCAGGCTACTAGGTTTCAGGCCAACAGGACAAGTCTTTCATCTGAGGAACTGTGGTACCAGTAGATAGAACGTAGAACTACAAACCTCTATCCTCAGGCGACAGCAGAGCCAAGTTCCCAAGCAGTACCGAAGACTCTGCAGGTCACTCCAGGCCTCATCTGGCAAGGCTGGTGCCCCATGACCATGCCCTCCTTCCCCGACCCCAGGTGCCAGTGCCACAGACAGAAAGAGCCTTTTGAGGGGTTGTAGATTTGGGATACTACTCCTGCTCCAAGCTAAGAGAGTCTCAAAGAAAAAAAGATGAACTAACAGCACACTCAGTTTCAGGAGTTGCTGAGGAGCAGGCGTCGAGGACCATGAACAGGAACGTGAAGCCATGACAGGTACCGGGCACATCTGTAGGATATTGGCTGTCCAGTGTAGAACAAGCAGCCAGGGGACAAAAGGAACGGTTCCATTTAGAGGACTTGTGGTCTGCTAGCTACCAACATATGGACCATGTTCAGATCCCTACTTGAACAGTGGAGGAAAAGGCTGCCAACTTGGAGGGTGACTACTTATGGGTCATTTGGTAGAGGAATTGGGTTTTTCTGAGAGTGTGTTAGAGACGTCATGGTCTTCATATACTGCAGGAGGCAGACCTAAGACCTAGGTCTAAGGGAGGCTTGAGAGGTTGAGGGATAAGAAACAAGACCCAACCCATTTCATTGGTTTGGTTATTGCTGAGAGGAAAGCCATGTTGTGCCTTTCTGATGCTTTCTATGACCATTTTAGAAACACCGAGGACTCTTTACATATCCAAAACCAGCATAAGCTGCATCTAACAGATTTATACCACTCCCCTGTCCTATGGCCCTGACGTGCATATCATGTCCACTGGATTCAAGGATAATAATCTTGTTGCAAGAATTCTTCTTAATCGTCAAGAACTCTTTACCCTCCATAGAACTGCATGCTTTCGCTAACATGAGTGTATTTAAGTCTTAGTTAAAAAACCTTCATGCGCCTGCATTTATACAGGCTTCCTGAACATTCAGTATCAGGTGTGTTAAGATGTCAGTGGTAATGACATGGACTTCTCTTCCTGTTGGATAGGGGACTTGATATCAGGACAGTGTTGATAACAGCAAGGGACCTGCCCAGTTGCTAGGAGGCTTTAACGAGCTTGTGCACAAGTATGTTAGGGTGAGCGAAAACTGCCCCAGAAAAAATGAGGCCCAGGGGAATACACCTGAGAGACCCAGTGGGAGCCCCACCCTCTCAGAGGTCTGGATTTACAGAGTTGCTAAATAATTCCCGATTTGAGATCCAAGTTTAGAGTCTTTCAGGATAGGAAAGTTGTGGGGAGAGCCACCCTAAGCCTGCTCCAGCTTCTCTTCATGGAGTTTGGAGGTTCAGTTTTCAGTGTTGACATCAAGCAGATACTGTCCTGAGCCTCTGCGTCCCTCTGCACAGAGGCCAAGTGTCATGTTCCCTAGCCTTTACTGGGGACACTTCTCTCTAAGGAGATCAAGAGTTAATGGGCAGAGAGGAGTGACGGGAAGGGAGTGTAACAAGGGAAAAATCATCATTGCTCCTACTTCGAGTAGACTCAAGATAGGGTCCTCATAACTAGGGTACAGCTTTGGCAGTTCTGGTAGACATTGCTGGCCCTTCTCCAACCTTCCCAGGCTCCTAAGGAGGAGCAGGAGAACTGGAAAGAAACTAGAGAAGTACACTCTCTGACAGGTTCCCCATGTCAGAAGAACATTTTTAATGTAGCTCTTCCTATGTGAAAGTCTTTTATCGTCAAAGTTTTTCTGAACCAAGAGTCTCAGCTGTACCCAAATAAAAGTCAGTACCCAAGGGTGGTAGGTGACCTTTTTCTTGCAACAAAAGACAATACACATGTGCTTCAAGTGTCATTACCTGCCTTTCATGGGCTTACTCCAAACAAGATCCAGAGGTGTGGGGTGACCTTGGAGGTAGAACCGGGGGCAGAGGTCTCCTTCAACTAGGTCAGGAAACCCATTTGAGCCTTGGAGACTTTCCCAGACCATTTCCCCCTCTACATTAAGAGCAATCCTTCCATGTCAGGTTACCCCCCACGCACAGACTTCAGAATCTTGGTGAACACTATTTTGCTGGTCTATGGCACTTAAGGCTCTAGCTCACGAGAAGTTGACATCTTCCATCATTTCCAAAGATGGCAGGGCAGATAATCCAGCAAGAACAGAAGCCAAGTCTCAGAGGTCTCAGCTCTATCGAAACCAACATGATATTGAACTCAGGGGCACTTGACCCGAGCCACACCCCCCAGCTGTTTTATTTAGAGACAGGGTCTCACCCAAGTTCCTTAATGCCTCACTTTTGCTGAGGCTGGTTTTGAACTCCTGATCCTCCCTCAGCCTCCCAAGCTGGTGGGATTACAGGCATGCACCAGCATGCCTGGCCCAAGATTCTCAAGAGTGGCTACTTCCAGTGTTAAGCTAATGGTTCAGAAGTCCAGGAGACCCAGGCAAACCCCACTCCTAGTCTATAGGCATATGTCAAGTCTTTTCCATGAACCCTTGGACATTCTAGAAAAGGATCCAGCCTCTGGGGCCAATAGGAAGTCACTAGGATTTAAGATCAGCATGCAGAATGAGGCGAGCGTGACCAAGTAGTAACATGTCCACTAGACCACAGCTTAAGTCAGTCAAAGACTCAGGTTTGCCACTGGTTGCTGAGAAGTAAGGCCACACCTAGTGCTGCATTGTCACCAAGGAGAGTCAGCATGTGCTCTTCAGAGGGTAGTCAAGCACCTTCCTGAGATTCGATGTCACCAAAACATGTTTTGTCCCACTGGGGACTTGGTCCTGCCCACACAGGTGATTCAACTAAAGACCATTTTCAAGTTGGTAGGGCAGGGTAAAGTTGATGACCATCACATCCAGATCATTCAACTGACACTTGAGACTCTCCCCTGGTGCACATGCATAGGCACACACCAGGTGACTCATCGGCTCACCTATATCCAAGGTGATACTATAGCTGGAGGTTGGAGAGGTCAATAAAGAAACAGTGACTAAGTTCCCCAGGGTTGGTAAATCCAGTGATCATGTCACTGGAGGTAGCCAGGAGAGAAACTGATCTCACTGAACAGTTCCCATCTTTGTCCCCATAAGACCCTGAATGGATGCCGTCAGTGGGCTAGGAACTGAGGGACCTTGATAGCGGAGAATCTGCCACTTTATTCCAGTCTAGCAGAACTGAGCTTCCCTAGCAGGTGGTGAGCAGTTGACTGAAGTGGTAAGAAAATTCTTTGGGGGAAGTTCCTAGTCTTGAAGAAACACCTCTGGTTCAATCAGAAGTGACTGTCACCACCATTCCATATGCTTAGTTTAGTTAAAACTAACTCCGGTCCTGGAGGAGTGAATCCAACCAGTGCTCATAGTTCCCAAATATATCCCTACTGAGAACGGGCCAAAGACATTTAAACCAGAGGCCAGTTATGGGATGGAGGAGGAGAAACCCAAAGCATGGACAGGTATTCCAGAAAGTGAGGAGGTACCCCAGGGGCATGGGGTGATGGGAGCCAGGCTATAGAGATTTCTGGAAATGGAAAGAAATGCTTAGCATGGTCTGAATCTGATACGAAGTGGGAGGGGAGACACTGAGTATTCCCATAAGGAGGGTACACATGGGAGAATTAGAGGTGTCTAACTGACTCAGGGAAGAGTCAGGGCAACCTCAGGGAGGTCAAGAGGAGGGTGGAGACTGGTGGGTGGTGGGCGGGGGAGCATGAGAGGTGGCTCATCTGCTCCCGCTTGTTACAGCCCATGTGAGTAAGATGCGATGCCATTGATAAGGTCTCCTTTAATTCCTAGAAAGATGTCCGACTTTGCATGTCTCAATGAGGAAGAGACTCTGCTTCGTTTTTTGGGAAAATCTTGTCATTTGAGACAGCAAGACAAACTTCCCCTTGTCTGATGTGGCTTCAGATAAGCCTCTGGAGTATCCTTTCAGGATCAGCCCATTTGGGCAGCTGGACAGAAGGGATGGTGGCCACAGCAGTAGCCATGGCCAGTGGCTTAAGCCACTTCATGGGCTGTTACCTTCAAATGCAGCGTCAAGCCCAGGGGCATTCCTGCAGGGCGAGCAGGCATGGTGGGGAGGAGGGGGACACAACATGGAGCAGGGTTCTCGTACAAGAACCCCAGCAAGAGCTGAAGTCAGTTCCAAGCATGCGGAGCCTCCACTGCATGGGGAGGCTCGTAGGGTAGCTCCCTCACCTCTAAACTGGAGAAATATTGGGGGTCTAGATCTTGACTAGACACTGGGTTAAAGAACAAAGATCAAAAGAGCCACCAACAACCTATGTGGGTTTTCACCTTTAGGAGATCTCTTCAGTCCAAGTGGGTCCAAGAGTCCACAAAACCCCCATGAACACATGGCCAGACAACACGCCAGAGCATCTCAAGAACCACAAAGGACTGAGAGGGAGGCCACTTCATCCCAGTCCTAGGGCACTTTAATTGGGATCTGAATCAAGGGACATCAGGTCACTGTGGTACTTGTGTTCCAGACAGCTGATGCCATGTGAAGATGTGGAAATGGTTAACAAAGAGGTTTCTCGGCCTTTTTGGCTACCAGCATTGATTGGCAGCCCCCTCTTCCCAAATGTGGGGAGTGTAGACTCAAAGCTCCACCTGGCAATTCTACAAGAGCATGGGTGGGGACATGCTCAGAAATGGTGATTCTAGTCCCATGATCACAGCCGTATAAGGCCTCATGGCCCAGCCAGCTCCTGCATAACAATATTGTCCTCCCCCATGCAGAGTGACCACAGCCATAGCCATTACTGCTTAAAGTGCAGATCAGAGGTCCAGTGTCTTCCTCACCCAATTTCCCCATTTCTGGCTGTCTACATCCCCTTCCTCTATTATACCTGGAGTGTCAGCAGTTTCTGGGACCTGCTGGGGTCTATGGGGATGGCTGGAAAAGGTACAAAGTGCTGCAGGTCCTACTGTGCCACCATCTTGGTCTGGGCAATGTCACCACCATCAGCTCCTTCCCGGAACTGATAATAAGTCTGTGATGGTCAACTTTCCCCTCTACCATGGCCATAAATCAAGTTCAAACTCAACCTTGGGATTCTTAAGGGTGGCAGTTTGTGCTAGCAACCTGCACTGTCTAGTTGGAGATACCCCGGGCACTCTAGGAAGCCAAGTCTTACTTCACTTATAGGACAGTTGACTATTCAGGCTCATTCTAGTTGACATGGGGGTTCCTGACCAGGAGAGCCTCAAGGGTTTAAAGCTTGTAAGACAAGGTTCCTCTCTGGTTCTAGAGGGCCAAGTAACTGGGGAGCTAGGAGTGGAGAGCGAGTTTATAACTGGTGCCACCCGTTTGCATTCACCTAGTTTTATTTAAGGCAAGATCCCAAATGAAGCTGATGCCTGGGTTATGCTTCAGGAAACAATGTCCAATACAAATTCTCAGGAACAATTTGAGCCACACTTCACTATAATCTCAGCTGAGATTCTGACCAGAAACGATTTCTTACCAATTGTAGAAAGAGACATCGTTCAGCATCAATAGCCATCATACAAATTTAAACACCTGGGTAGGGCGTATGATCCTTGAGGCTCCTCTTTTTTGGCCAAGAAACTGAGTTAAACAGAAATAGGAAACGATATCCAGGGAACGGATAACGTGTTTATTCTTCAGGGACATTCAGGCATGGACTCTTGTGTGTGCATTTCATGTTGCTATAAATAGCAAACTGCCCTATAGCAACTACAGCACCACTTGCCACCGTGGTTGGCGGAGACTTCCAATTAGATGTCCCAAGTCCCTTTTAACATGGGCTGACCACCTAGGTGTTAGGGAGCAGCCCAGTGGTTAGGTGTGTACACCAGACCCTGGGTTCCACCCCGTCACAGCCGGCCAGTGACATCCTTAACTTACTGAAATCTAGTTTTTCTCTGAGACACAGAATGGGGAGCAGAAGAGGTAGCTTTCCGAAGTCACAGCAAGGAATTCAAGATAAAGGGAAGTAGGACAAGAGTTTTAGGGAACTCATGTTCACTAACTGCCCAATGCCATCACAGGACACAAAGTTCCCCTAATCCCCTCATTCTGGTGGTTTTAGTTGCTATCCAACAGCCCTTAGAGGTCAGTGTGCAAGGGTACGTTGGTGGAAGATGGACCTTCCAAGGTCATACCCAGTTTTCAGCTGTGGACCCTGCTGGCGACTAAGCCAATGAGAAGCACAAGGCCCCAACTCTCCCAGGGTCATTCCGTCTCCAGGACACTCAGCCTAGCCAGGGTTCCTTCCACCACTTGTGTTTCCTGGCACTTCTTCTGTCTGCCCGTCCATTTCTACAGGATCAATCCTTAAGACACTCTGGACAACACCTGAAGGGAGGGTTGGAGGCATCTGGCCTCCATCTGAGGTGAGCAAGGATGTGTGAAAGGGGCCAAAGCACAAGCCAGCATCCAGAGTCCCACTGCCAAAGGTCTTGTCACCTCTGATACCATCTCAGGCAGTGTCTGCACTACCAAGTGATGTCCTGGAAGGCCACAGTGGCAGAGGCACCCAGAGGCTGGGCCTGTTATTTCATCTGGACTCCATCAGGCCATATATACCACCTTGGCAGAGGGGGCCACCCGGACAGCACCAAGATACAACACCCCCCACCTTAATAAGCTCATCCATTTCCAGAAGCTTGTGTCCTGGTCCTAAAGAGTTACCCAAAGCTGCTTGGTGCTCTGTTCCTGACAGATACCAGCATTTCTCAGTTGTGATAACTTCGACATCATGGTCACTGACTTACCCTAAAGCACGGCAGCCACATCCCTGGAGGATTAGGGAAACCACAGAGACGGCCTTGCCCCTCTTCTGGGGCCTCAGATTGTGCCCGACGAGACACCAGTATGAAAGGCCCAAGGGTCACCTGGCTGTCCTCTGGGCCCAAACCTCCCCAGGCAGAGCTTGCATTTCAAGAGGCCCTCCCCATGGGGTTGGGTCACAACATGGCAGCCTGCATTCTTTGCCCTCCAGACACCCCCACCCCCAAGAGCCCTTTTACATAAGTAAAAGCATGCTTGGGACCCTGTGACCGCTTCTCATCTCACCATTTCCAACTTTCCCATGGATAAGAAAGTTGGCTAGTCCAGCATGTCCTGGGCCAGCTCTGGTTCTTACTTTTCCTTCAGATCTCAAGGGCATTGAGTAGGGCATTTCATGCTTTCCCAGGAACTGGGGGAAGAGTCCATGTTGGGCTCAGCACCCTCTTTCATGCTTGCCCAGATTCTAGTTCCCTTTAGGATGCATCCCTCATGGACGAGTCCCCTTGGTCTCTAGAGATCTGGTTCTAGTGATGAGACTGAGGCTAAGAGCCCAGGTACAAGGACAAGCAGTCTTTAGTCTATCAGCACCTCCAAGAATCCTTGCATGCCAAGGCTGAGAGTCAGCTCATACAAGCCAGCTATACCCCACGTCTGATGTCCTGATGCCAAGAAGTCCCTCACTAACCCATCCCAAGTGCCAACGTGGGCACTTTCATGGAAACTTAGCCCAGCTTTCAACCCACAATGGGGACGAGGTGGCGATTGGGCAGACACATCCTCCACAAAGCAACACCCCAAGTCTAAAGTTGCTCAAGCAGCAATGCTTCAAGTGCAGTTCAGCAAGGCCTTTGTCAAAGCTCCAGACAGCAGCCAAGTCTCTCATGGGTCTGCTACCTCCAGCACTGAGGACCATTGTTCAGAAGGTCAGTCACTATCATCAATAAGAGCTGGTATCAAGAAGCACCAGATAAGCAACCTCAGCTACCCTTCACCCCACTCCTCACAGGATTTGACTGAAAATCCAGAGGATGTATGACATGTGGTAGGTGATTTCCAGAGTCATGGCTGAGGGGTCTCAGCTGAAACCTAGTTTTTAGGTGTTCCATCAGCTCAGTATCAAGGCAGAAGGATACTTTGCCTTGAGGATTATAGAATTTTCCTCACCCCAGACCAAGAATCAAACATGACCTTCAGCTTTGGTGGCTGTCCCTTCAAAAGGGCTGAGGATTAGAAAAGTCAAATTTAATAAGGGAACTGGGGAAGGAAAATGAGATCAGGAGTCCAAAGGGCTCTCTGATGTCAGAAGTCAGGCTTCCGCTGGGATCAAGATCTAGAGGGCAGAGGCCATTCGAGTGTGTGGCAACCTGAACAGGTTTTCGTCATAAGGTCTAGGCCACAATTGATGCAGTTCCTCTCACCCAGTGTCAACTCTGGCAAAGCTGCACATCTCAGAGCCACTTTCCAGTCTATAAAGCTCAGCCACATTCCTTGACCCTGCAGGTGACGTTGTCCACGTGTGCCACAGGTATCTGCCTTTTAGGGGCTCCAAGACCAAACCTAGGAAAGTCACTAGGGTGGCTTGTGATCCTGGATCTGATAAGATTCAGGAGAAGGAGAGGTTCCCCCCAACACGTGAGGAAACTGCATGTGATTGAAGGTGTTCTGGGGCTACCTGTACTACAGAGTTATCTTTCTACCTGGAATTCCTCCCTGTCCCATGGGAAGGTGAGGATTCAGTTGCTTATCCATATGCTGGATTTGGGTGGTCTGGGTGTACGTAAGGTTTGTGCTCACAAGAGGTCATCTCCATAGACAGAAGCTGGATCAGATCACCACCTCCCCCCCACCTAGAACACCTGAGACAACTTCAGACAAGTCCTGGAACTATCCCAAGACTCCCCTCAAGCAGCAGCTCCACGTTAGGAACCCCATGGTCCATACAGTTCGGGAAACCAGGAAAATTACATACCAGAGAGGTTTGGTAAGCCTTCCTCAGAAACCCCTGGTCAAGTTCAAGGAAAGGCCTGGGCTAGCCTTGAGGTTAAAAACCTTCATACCACCCAGGTCCCCAGAACAAGTGCAGAATGAAGGAGGGGACTGGAGTATCCACACAGCTCTGAGCTCATGTCGGACAAGGGACTTTCAGATATAGCTTTGAATGCTACAATTACAGGGCCACGAGTTTTAGAGCATTGCTTCAGGGGAGTGTTATTATTGCCTGGATTCAGAGAAGGATTAAAGAAGGACTGGGGCAGATCGGGCATGTCATTTAACATATCAAACATTCATCCCACAGGAGGGTCACAAAGAGCTGGTGTCTGGCTACCTGTACTCCAGAGTTATCTACTGTACTCCAGCAGCCCGTGGGCAACCCATTCCTGCGTGAGCTGCTGTTGGTTTCCAGCAACTTCATTGACCAACTCGGTGCTGGAAACTCCGAGATGTTCTGTCCACACCCCATTTCTCTGGGCTCACGGCCTCTGTGGGTAGATGTTCATCTAAGTCCAACCGTTGCCTCGCCAAGTGACACCTCCCATGTCCCTCTAGATGATACCATGATGCACCTGCCAGCTGAATGGGTTCTTGCCAACGTGACTTGAACAGGAGAAACTGAAGGGGGAAGCACTGGGGTTGGGTTAGTTTAGTCTTAAAGATCCTTCTGCCCATTTGCCTTGGGTAGACTCTAAGGTGACCAAGGTGAAGAACACACTAGAAGTAAGGTGTCCCCCTTAAGATAGATCCACATGGAAGTGTTACAATGTAGGGGACAGACAGGGATGTTGGCCATGTGGTCCTCTTGAGTGACCAACAAGGACAGTTTCAGATGTGGTACTGTCACAGGGCTGAGGGGCATGTCTTATGCTATCTATTTGCCCCTTAGTGGGGAACAAATCCAGGGAAACCCCGAGTCTCCCCTCTAGCCGGGGGAAAGACTAGGGTACCTTCTGCCTCCACCGGACCTGCTCGGTACAGACTCAGCCCAGTTAGGCCTGGGTTGATGGGAACCCACGGGACGAGAGCAGGAAGGTGAGCTGCAGGCACTGGGAAGAGGGGAGGAGTCACATCCTCTCCAGGGAGATTTGAGAAAGCACTTGTAAGATGTCATGAACCATGGTAAAGGCAACTCATTCCTAGCTTTGACATGGGGCCATTAAAAAATGACATCACGGTTGGCCAACAGCCAGCCTCTGGGGAGTCCAGACTTAGAACTCCATGAGCCACGGGTATCCATGGTCGCATCATGTAGCTGGACCCCGCCCCCCCCCCAAAAAAAAGCATGCTAGCAAGCAGAACTATAGTTGCTCCACTGGTGGCACATGTGTTCCTGGCCCAACAGAGCCTCCTGGTTAGAGGTTGGAAGGCAATGGCCACTTTAGCTCTAGAAAAACAGACCAACTTTCAGTCCAGTCTTACTGGGCGTGGTCCACGGCACCAGTCTGGATTCAAGGTAAGATCAAAGCCAAGCTAATGCGGAGCCTGGATCCTGTCTTGATACTCTACAAAAGTCCAGTCACAAGCCCTTGAAGACATGGTGGTGGATGACATTTCTCTCGGGCTAGGACCACAGAGACACTCATTTCTTACACCTTTTAGAAAGTGACAATGTTCTGCACTAGCCATGAGCAGTAACGCTCCTCTGCTCCTGGCCCAGAGTCTCCAACAGACACTTTTTGACTAGAAAAATGCAAACCACAGGGAGCAGAAAATTGAGCTGGGGAGGAAAGCATTTGGTTATTTAGGGGTGTTTAAGTAAAGACTGGTGTCTGCTTCAAACATGCATCCTTTATAAGGTTCAGTCTAAGAACCCCCTAACTACACCCTAATTTGATGCTGTCTGGTTTTATGCAAACTTAGGCAGTCAGGAACAGTAGCGGGGACAGCTTTGGACACTGAACTAGGAACTTGATGCCTAGGAAAGCAGAGTCAAGGAATAACCCAGAAGGGTCCTACTTTATATTCTCCTACTTCCAGTCACCAAGTGCTCAGTTTGACAGGTCTGTGTGCTAGGTGTTTCTAGAGTTAGGTCTCCATGTTATGGGGAGACCAGGAGGTAGGCTCCGAGATGTTGCTGGCTTCTGTTTAGGCAATTTCCTTTTCCATTCCACATCTGTATTTCTACCCCTTTTCTGGCTAAGGTGAATTTCCGGAGTCACCTTCTCATTTTGGTGTGTGTCATGAACATTGCTACATCTAGATGGAAGTCCTAAGCCCTCCATCCAAATTCAGAGATGGACGTTTAGCTCAATGGTCATTGTTTGCGGGTGAGGGTGAGAGTGAAGAGTCAAGGTCATCAAGGTTAGCAACTGAGCTCACTTGATACAGGTGCTACAGGGTATGGAGGAGCAACCTCAGGGCCTGGTCAGCTGGTGGACAAGGTTCAGTGTCCACCGATCTGCCACATGTTCTAGGCCATGAGAATAAGACAGCGATTCTGACAATGCAGATTCCATTTTGATAAGACTAAGGAATGGTCGGGTTTTACATGGGGCTCCCGGGGACTAGGCCCAAGGAACTCAGCCTCCCCTACCTCCACTGTTTCAGGAGGAGCTCAGAACGACTCGGATTTGAGTCAGGCTGTGCTCAGACGTCAACCTGGTGGGCTGAAAGTAAGGGCGTCCATTACTAGAGGCCTCCATGGCCATCACTGGCACAACTGTTCACTGACCAGGGGAGCCCACGTTAGTAGAGCTGGTTCCGAGTGGAGGTCAAACCCTTGAAGTGGGCCAAGTTAGGGCTTGGGAGTGGGGGCCGACACCCCATCCGCAGATGCAGCACGGCTCCAGCAGCCCAGGGGAAACCCATTCCTGTGTGAGCCGCTGTTGGTTTCAAGCAACTTCATTGACCAACTTGGTGCTGGCAACTCCGAGATGTTCTGTCCACACCCCATTTCTCTGTTCTCACAGCCTTTCTGTCCAGTCTCAACTGTGGCCACAAGGGCCCGCTTCCAGTTGTCTCCTGGAATGCTCCCTTCTCCACAAGGATACTCAACCCCGCCTGCTCACTCCCAGTTCAGCATTCACCCCCGGAGTTGTCTGGTGTCTCAGGCCAGAGCCTATGCGCTCAGACCCCGAGTACACTCGTCTCTCATGGGACTATCACCCATCAGGTAGGGCGGGCACAGCATGCTACTATGTAGCTTAGAATCAAGTTTTAGCTGAATTCCCCAGGAAGATCTCTGGGTCAAGATAATAAGAGCCAAGGTTCAGGTTCTAACCATTTGTTACTGTTCAAGTGTCCTAGGACAGTCACTGCAGAGCAGTAGCCGAGGGTCTCTACACAGCTGTGTGGTTCTGGATAGGTGGGGGAAAGACGACCAAGGCTTCAGATACTGCCAGACTCCAAGTCTGGGATCAGCATGCAGTCGCATCAACTAGGGACTATGGATTGACATCTATTTCCTCCCAGGGCCCCAAGGAAGGTAGGTGACCAAGACAAGTGTCATAAGGCTAAGTAGCACATGATGGGTCAACTCAAGCCTTTGATATGCCATTCAGCCTTGGATGGCTTGTCCCTTAAGATCAGTGACTACTCAAATTATCAGAGCCAGGAATCTCGTCCCCCTGGAGACTTGGCTAGTGGAGTGGGCCAGGAAGAATATAGATCAAGAGTGTTGCGCTAGGCCGAGCTTGAGCTCACCTCAATCCCCAGCCTCCAATTTGTCGTTTCAGTAGTTCCAATGCTAAGGCCCTCCTGTTTGAGCTGCCATAGGTTCCTGAGACCTTCCATTAAGCCACTCTCACTGGGAGCAGCCGAGCCCATGACCTGCCCCCCAGAGTGGCTTTTTAAGTGCATCGTTCCATTCACCATGGGGGAGACCCAAGACCCTGAAACGGACATGCCTGCAGAGGCCTGAGAACTGACAAGCTCAAGTCTGACTCGAGAAGGTGGAGCTCATGGCAGCGGGAGGAAGAGGTCTGAGGACTAGAGGGAGAAAGGGAGCCATGTCCTTGAAAGGACCTCAGGAGGGGTCCATCTGAGCCCTGGGGCTTAGTGTTCCCAGTTAAAGTCCACAAATCCCTCACGACCATAGTGAGGACATTCTGTATCAGAGAAGTCCCTTCAGTGTCCCAGCACAGGTCTGTCCACCCCATTCCTCTCCACAGCCATGACCTTGCTACCTCACAGTGGATGCCCACTCTAGCCTCACGTTGTAGGTTGCCTTAGTCAGCCTTTTCATCATGGCAACCGAAACCCAAGGCAAGAACTTAGGATTTAGGGTGACTTCTGGCTTCAGAGGCCTCAGGCCATGCTTAGATGAGTCTCTTGCTTGGAGCCTCAGGTGAGGCAGAACCTGGCGGCAGGTGTGGACGAGGAGAGGCCCTCACTGCAGAAGCAGAGGCCAGTCAGGGACAGTACAAAGGCACATCTTCAAAGGCCCACTTACTTCCTGGACAGTAATCCTCAAGTTATTCATTGGTTCAGTGGATTAGTCTACTGATTAGGTTACAGCTCCCATGGTCACTTGACCTCTGAACATCGATCCCCCCCATGAGGTATTTTTGGGGGCAACACCTCATATCCAAAACCAATACGAATCCTTATCAACTTCCTTCATCTTTAGATATAGGAGACGAAGTCCTGATGTTCTCTTCTAGGTTCTTAGTGACACCTAACAAATGCTATCAGATGCTAGCTCTGGAGTTGGAGTTACCCCTAGTTGTGTTTAGTAGCTAGTTAGCCAGTGACAATAGCCAGGCATCACACTGGTATGTGCCCCTAACTTGGCCCTTACTCGGCCCCAGCCTGGAAGAACCCTCTGGCTCATGGCATCCCGAGTCTCCCAATAAGCCCGTCTCTATTTCCTCTTTAGAGTTTATCCCTGTCTTTCAAGAAACAGGCACCTGCCCTCTTGTCAGCATGACTTCCAGTAATGCCAATGTTCGGCCTTTTTTTTTTACTCCCCGTTGACAGAGAGATTACAGTCAATTTATCTCAGAAAGCTAGTGTCCCCATGAAGATGGCATTGGAAGCTCAAGGGACCTCCGGTTCTTCCCAGAGGCTGAGGCTTTGGGCCTTGGGTTGGTATCCCTGGGATTACCCCGAGAAACCCAGATGATCATTCCCCTTACATTTTATAACAGGATCTCCCTGGTTCTGAGCCAAGCTGCGAGGTCACCTTTCCCAAAGGCCCCATTGGGTCAAGCAGAGTAGGAGACTTGAATCGGCAATGGCGTTGGAGCTGTGTCAACCATGACAAAAATCCAGAAACAGACCACAGCCACCACATGGTCAACACTGCCCTCAAAAATCCTTCTCCAGAGGCCTCTGCATTCAAGGCTATGTTCACAGGCATCTGTCCACAGCTAGTAACCCTCTGAGGGCAGGGAGAGGCGACGGGAGGCGACAGTCAGTTGTGTTCACCTCTGTACACCCCTTTTACTCCCTTAAGTCCAGGAAGACCCGCTCTGACCAACATTCTCACACCACCAGGATACTTTTCCCTTGAGCCTTTGTTGGCTCTCCAGCAAGACGGACAGGTTGGTTCCATTGGGCACTGCTCAGAATCCTGCTCTACCTGGACACAGCCTTATGGGAAGGGCAGCCCGTGGACAGTTTCTTAGTCATTAGCACACTCCCCCTTTCAGTAAGGTCTTGGGATAATTAACACCAAAAGAAGGGGCAGAACAATGGCAGAGGTCTTCAACTATCACCAATCTTGGCCCTTAGAAGGGTCAGGCAGCCACAAGAACTAGGAAGTTTGATTCAATACAACTAGAGCTCGACTTCTCTTTTCAGCGATGCCGTTTTTTCCTGGTTCCAGATTCAGCTCTAGAACGTCAGGTTTTGCCATGTCCATTTTCTCATTATTGTGATTCTTGACCCATTTAAAGGGTTCTGCCCATTTTGCAGCATATTCCTCAACTCAAGCCTTGGGAGGGCCACATGTTCCCATGGGCAGGGTTGTGCATCCTGGCCTGGTGGAGGTGGTGCACCAAGGTGGCACCTCACAGCAAGTACTTGAGGGCACTAGGCATTTCTGGTGACCTTATCACAAGCACTTGAACCAAGGGGTTCCAGACTGGATTACCTTCTGCCTCTGGGCACCAAGTATTGAAGGGGGTGATGCCAGACTCTGCAGCTATCTCATTTCTGCTTTATGTTCCGTTCACCCTTTGGATTTGGTTATTCGAGTGCCTGGAGAGCTACGAGGCCAACAGCACCAGTAAAAGTTCAGTCTATCAGTGGCTTAGGACTGCAAGCATGAGCTCCCAGCCTAACCCTGCAGGCTCATCTTCAGACACCACTCTCCCAAGCTGCCGTCAAGCCTAGAAACAAAAGGGGTTAGAAGGAAGAGGTCAGCAATAAGCTTTATGTTGTCCTAGGAAGGTTCTAGAATGCCAAGGTAGTATTTTAGGCAACCATCTCAACTCCCAGAAACATCTGAGCCACAGGAAGTTTTCTGCAGATGAAACCATTCAAGCATAGCTGCATGATGTGGGTGGCGGAGCATGAACTAATGGAGTCATGTCCCCAGGGAGACATTTATTCAGGCACAAGGGAACCAACTCGTTCTGTTCAATATTTGATCAGCGATTTGGATAGAGACACAGGTCTGATCAATAATGGTGCAGTTACTCTGAGACACATTGACAGTTGTTTCGTTCCATTTCCAGAAGCTTGTGTCCTGGTCCTAAAGAGTTACCCAAAGCTGCTTGGTGGTCTGTTCCTGACAGATATCACAAATGAGAAATGCTGGAAACATTGACATCGAGGTCAGTGACTAAAGCACGGCAGCCGTGTCCCTGGAGGATTAGGGAAATCATGGAGATGGCCTTGCCTCTCCTTCTGGGGCCTCAGATTATGCCCAATGAGACACCAGTATGAAAGGCCCAAGCGTCACCTGGCTGTCCTCTGGGCCCAAGCCTCCCCAGGCAGAGCTTGCATTTCAAGAGGCCCTCCCCATGGGGTTGGGTCACAACATGGTGGCCTGCATTCTTTGCCCTCCAGACCACCCCACCCCCAAGAGCCCTTTTACATAAGTAAAAGCATGTTTGGGACCCTGTGACCGCTTCTCATCTCACCATTTCCAACTTTCCCATGGATAAGAAAGTTGGTTAGTCCAGCGTGTCCTGGGCCAGCTCTGGTTCTTACTTTTCCTTCAGATCTTAAGGGCATTGAGTAGGGCATTTCATGCTTTCCCAGGAACTGGGGGAAGAGTCCATGTTGGGCTCAGCACCCTCTTTCATGCTTGCCCAGATTCTAGTTCCCTTTAGGATGCATCCCTCATGGACGAGTCCCCTTGGTCTCTAGAGATCTGGTTCTAGTGACGAGACTGAGGCCAGGAGCCCAGGTACAAGGACAAGCAGTCTTTAGTCTATCAGCACCTCCAAGAATCCTTGCATGCCAGGGCTGAGAGACAGCTCATACAAGCCAGCTATACCCCACGTCTGATGTCCTGATGCCAAGAAGTCCCTCACTAACCCATCCCAAGTGCCCACGTGGGCACTTTCATGGAGACTTAGCCCAACTTTCAACCCACAATGGGGACAAGGTGGTGATTGGACAGACACATCCTCCACAAAGCAACACCCCAAGTCTAGAGTTGCTCAAGCAGCAATGCTTCAAGAGCGATTCAGCAAGGCCTTTGTCAAAGCTCCAGAGAGCACAACCATGAAATACTTGGCTGCTACCTCCAGCACTGAGGACCATTGTTCAGAAGGTCAGTCACCATCATCAACAAGAGCTGGTATCAAGAAGCACCAGATAAGCAACCTCAGCTACCCTTCCCCCCCCCTCCTCACTGGGTTTAACTGTAAGCCTAGAGGCTGTACGACATGTGGTAGGTGACTTCTAGAATCATGGCTGAGGGGTCTCCCCTGCAACCCAGTTTTTAGGTGGTCCATCACCTCAGTATCAAGGCAGATGGATCCTTTGCCATGAGAATTCTAGAAGTTTTCTCATCCTGGACCAAGAATCAAGTCATGACTTTTAGCTTTGGTAGCTGGCCCTTCAAAAGGGCTGAAGATTAGAAAAGTCAAATTTGATAAGGGAACTGGGGAAGTAAAGTGAGATCAGGAGTCCAAAGGGCTCTCTGATGTCAAAAGTCAGGCTTCCGCTAGGATCAAGATCTAGAGGGCAGAGGCCATACGATTGTGTGGCAATCTGAACAGGTTTTTGTCATAAGGTCTAGGCCTCAATTGATGCACTTCCTCTCACCCATTGTCAACTCTGGCAAAGCTGCACATCTCACAGCCACTCTCCAGTCTATAAAGCTCAGCCACATTCCTTGACCCTGCAGGTGACGTTGTCCACGTGTGCTACAGGTATCTGCCTTTCAGGGGCTCAAAGGCCAAACCTAGGAAAGCCACTAGGGTGGCTTGTGACCCTGGATCTGATAAGATTCAGGAGAATGGAGAGGTTCCCCCCAACAGGTTAGGAAACTGCATGTGATTGAAGGTGTTCTTGGGCTACCTTTACTCCTGAGTTACCCTTCTACCTGGAATTCCTCCCCGTCCCATGGGAAGGTGAGGATTCAGTTGCTTATCCATATGCTGGATTTGGGTGGTCTAGGTGTACGTAAGGTTTGTGCTCACAAGAGGTCATCTCCATAGACAGAAGCCGGATCAGACCACCACCTCCACCCACCTAGGAGACCTGAGCCAACTTCATACAAGTCCTGGAACTATCCCAAGACTACCCTCGAGCAATAGCTTCGCGTTAGGAACCCCACGGTCCAGAAATCCAGGAAATCAGGCAAATTCCATACCAGAGAGATTGGTAAGCCTTTTCCACAAACCCCTGGTCAAGTTCAAGGAAAGGCCTGGGCTAGCCTTGAGGTTAAGAACCTTCATACCATCGAGGTCCCCAGAACAAGTGCAGAACGAAGGAGGTGACTAGAGTGTCCACACGGCTCAAGTCGGACAAGGGACTTTCAGATATAGCTTTGGATGCTATGATGGCAGGGCCAATATCCCCAGTGGCACTGTCACAAGATCTTAAAAATCTGTTAGTCCCTCTGCATACTCTTTCAGTATAAGTATGCATGGTGCCATCATCCAGCCCACCTGGTCGTCCAGCCTATCCTAAGGACTTGGGATGGAGGGCCACATAGACCAAGTTTGGGAAACCCCAACATATTAAGTCACTTGATTGCACAAGGTGATGGCTGAAGAGAAACTGCTCTTCCAACTGAATGTCTTCAATTCCTTGAGACCTCTAGTAGATGCATCATCGAAGGGACCGGATTATCCACAGACTGGAGTAAGGGACACTCCTCACCATTGACCAGCAGTGCCTAAAGCTCACCTGGAAAGTGAGAGGAATGACTGTCAGGATGTGGCAAGGAATCCAGGATTGAATTCCCCCTCGGTAGGGCCATCAGTCCCATTTTAACTATGAAATTTACACCTGCTGTATGGTTTCTTCCAAAAATATAAATCCTGGGTTAGTGAACACACTCAGTACCCATGTGATTTCAAGTGGGACTCTCCAGGGAGGCCAATTGTGGCTTTGAAACAGGTAAAGTCCAAGGTGAACCTTGGAAACATTGTTGCCAAGAGCAAGGGAGGACATAAGGAATGGTGGACAACTGGTCGACTTGACAGGGCTCTTGGACAAACTGAAAGAGCTACAGAAGAAGCAGTTGTTTAGTGTTCAAAACCCACAAGTTTTAGAGGATTGCTTTAGGGGAGTGTTATTATTGCCTGGATTCAGAGAAAGTTAACAAAGGACTGGGGGAGATCAGGCAAGTCATTTAACATATCAAACACTCATCCCTCAGGAGGGTCACAAAGATGACCATCTACCCACAGGGGTGATACCTCTAAGTCCAACCTTTGCCTCACCAAGTGACACCTCCCATGTCCCTCTAGATGATACCATGATTCACCCACCAGCTGAACAGGTTCTTGCGAATGTGACTTGAACAGAAGAAACTGAAGGGGGGAAGCACAGGGGTTGGGCTAGTTTAGTCTTCAAGGTTCTTCTGCCCATTTGCCTTGGGTAGACTCAGAAGTGACCAAGGTGAAGACCCAACTAGACATCAGGTGTCCCCCTCAAGTCAGATCCACATGGAAGTGTTACAGACACAGGATGTGTGCTGTGTGGTCTTCTTGATTGACCAGGAACAAGGACAATTTCAGATGTGGTACCGTCACAGGGCTGAGGGGCATGTCTTATGCTATCCATTTGCCCCTTAGTGGGGAACAAATCCAGGGAAACCCCATGTCTCCTCTCTAGCCGGGGAAAAGACCAGGGTACCTTCTGCCTCCACCCGACCTGCTCGGTACAGACACAGCCCAGTTAGGCCTGGGTTGATGGGAACACATGGGACGAGAGCAGAAAGTTGGGCTGCAGCCCCTGGGAAGAGGGGAGGAGTCACATCTTCTCCAGGGAGATTTGAGAAAGCACGTGTAGGACATCACATGCCATAGTCAAGGCAACTCACTCCTAGACTTGACATGGGGCCATTAAATAGTAACATCACAGTTGGCCAGCAGCCAGCGTCTGGGGAGACCAGAAAGAACTCCATGAGCCACTGGGGCTGCCGCATGAGCACAGGTATCCATGGACGCACCATGTAGTTTGGCCACGCCCCCCCCAAAAGAAGCATGCAAGCAAGCAGAGCTGTAGTTGCTCCAGAGTAGATCCATCTTCACGCATGGCACACGCTCCTGGCCCAACAGAGCCTCATGGTTTAGAGTTGGGAGGCAATGGCCACTTTGGCTCTAGAAAGCCAGACCAACTTTCAGTCCAGTCTTACTGGGCGTGGTCCATGGCACTGGTCTGGATTCAAGCTAAGATCCAAGTCAAGCTAATGCGGAGCCTGGATCCTGTCTTGATACTCTACAAAAGTCGAATCCCATGCCCTTGAAGACAACGTGGTGGATGGCATTTCTCTCGGCTAGGACCACAGAGGCACTCATTTCTTACACCTTTCAGAAAGTGACAATGTTCTTCACCAGCCGTGAGCAGTAATGCTCCTTTGCCTGGCCCAGAGTCTCCAATGGGCATTTTTTGACTAGAAAAATCCAAACCACAGGGAGAAGGAAATCGAGCTGAGTAGGAAAGCATTCGGTTATTTAGAGGTATTTAAGCAAAGACTGGTGTCTGCCTCCAATATGCATCCTTTATAGGGTTTAGTCTAAGAACCCCCTAACTACACCCTAACTTGTTGTTGTCCAGGTTTATGCAAACTTGGGTGGTCAGGAACAGTGTGGGGGACAGCTTTGGAAACTGAACTAGGAACTTTTCCAAGGAAAGGAGAGTCAAGGAATAACCCAGAAGGGTCCTACATTGTAGTATCCTACTTCAAGTCCCTAGGTGCTCCGTTTGACAGGTCTGTGCTGCGTGTTTCTAGGGTTAGGTCCCCAAGTTATGGGGAGACCAGGAGTTAGGCTCCGAGATGTTGCTGGGCTTCTATTATAGGCCATTTCCTTTTTCATTCCACATCTGTATTTCTACCCCTTTTCTGGCTAAGGCCAGTTGCCAGAGTCACCTTCTCAGTTTGGTGTGTGTCATGAACATCACTACATCTGGATGGAAGTCCTGAGCTCTCCATCCAAATTCAGAGATGGGCGTTTATCTCCATAGTCATTGTCTGGGGGGAGGGGTAGAGCGAAGAGTCAAGGTCATCAAGGTTAATAACTGAGCTCACTCAACACTGGTGCCACAGGGTATGGAAAACCAAGCTCAGGGCCTCGTCAACTGGTGGACAAGGTCCAGTGTCCACCCATCTGCCACATGTTCTAGGCCATGAGAACAAGAACTCAGCCCTAGCTCTACTGGCATTTTAGAGGTTGGTGTTGTAGACTTGGATTCCTGGCCCCATTTTGGTGGCCAGCACAGACCACCTGAATTCTGAATGCTTGTCCCTTGGGAGCCAATCAAGTCAAGGCATTATTTGATCTCTTCCTGGTCCCAGCTGATGCTGGACAGCCCAGGAGCTTCCCCAGGAGATCAGGTTGGGTCCAGAAAAAGGCGTGGACACTATGGCCCGGTTCATCCTCTACCAGCTGCCTCATTCCACTGGAAGCCTGTTCATCGGGGGTTCAAATGGCCACGGTCATGGTTTGTGTTCTCCTTAAGTTACATGTATTCAGGGACCAGGTGCAAAGCCTGATATGGGCCATGGAAATGAAGGTAGCAGCATCATCGTCACCTGAAATGCTAGAGTGTACAGAGGTCAAGGAGAGGGGCTGTCCCCAGGGGGACTAGGAAAGTCGATATGTCACTTGTTCAACAATGGCTTGACCTCAGTCGTTAGGTCACAGAGCATCTTTTGTTTCCCTCTTCACATCCCCAGATGAGAACGCACCGCAGAGGGACTCGCGGGGCTACGCTTTAGGAGAAGAGACGCAAGGACAGAAGCCAGAAGCACAAGCGCTCCTCCAAGATTCTCTTGTACCCAGTAACGCCCTTCTTCCGAAGGGACTTGGGGGGGGGATGTCACTGGAGGCTTATTTCCTGTCACTAGCAGGGTTATCCAGAGCTCACATGTGCCACAGCAAATGTCTTAGCCTGAGCCCTTTCCCAGGATGTTCAGCCCCTGTACAGCTGTAGTGAGGGCAGTGGCATCTCTAGCTAAGGTTCTGTCATGTGTCACATTTCAGTCTTAATTCATGTGACCCCTTCCTCAGCACAGCCTGTGTTCTTACTGAAGATCATTCCGAAAGCCACTTTCCAAAGCTTCACCACCAATGCGGACCCGTAGGACCTTAGTCCAACTCTGGACAACTCTGACTGGCAGAGTCGATGGCCCCTTACAAGTATACATGGTCCTTGACACCCCCAACCCAGTTGAACCAACTCTGCTCAGAACATGCCAAGAGGATTTGGTCACAACAGTCCTCCCAATATGAGTGTGCCTAAACCATTCACTACGAACTTGAAGAAACAGCCATGATTGTCACAGCACCAGGCTTCTAAATGCCACCTGATCATCACCTTATCTAGGACCCAAAGCAATGTTGGAAGTACTGGTCAGTACATTCCGCTTTCAAAAGCTGCTTTCTGGGACAGAGCTTACTCTTGAATTCAAATGCCACAGGTACTAGTGCTCAGCAGGGCCACAAGAGGGCCACCTGACTAACCTCAGGCCTCTGTGCAAAGAGGCAGCCTCTAAGTCGCAGAGCACAGGTGAAAGATAGGGCAAGTTGACACTCTGGTTGCCGTGGCAGCTCACAAGGCCACTGAGCAAGGACTTAGCCACCACTAATCCCCCCATAGCTCATCACAGAAGAGGGAGGAATGAGAATGGAAGGGGTTGGGGGATATCGATGCAAAGGAGAATATCATCTTGCAGTTGGCACCCACACTTGGGCTCTTTGGCCATACAGTGGACAAAGGATCTGTGGCTTCAAGACACAGCTGTAGGATGCAACTGGGAGCTAGGGAGAAGGGCGGGAACCTCTGCCCAGGGTGTGTTCTACAATGGGAGGCAAAATTTTTTCCTCCAAGTCAGGAGCTCTCTGTATGACAGCTCAGCTGCTGATTAGCACTCGTAAACCAAGATGGGGAAGTAGAGTGCTTTCCCATCCTCTTACTACCCAGCTGAAGGGACACCAGGGGATTGAGGGTCGGTAAGCACCATAAGATGGAAACTGTTCCCGAATTCAGGGGCCAAATGCATGCTCACCTGAAGTTCTAGGCATCTTATTTCTTGCCTCCTGCCAGCCATGAACAAGTATTTGTATCAAGACAGGTAAAGAAGCTCGCTGCTATTTACATGTGGGAGAGAAACAAGCCCCCAGCTGGATTTGCAGTCGAGCCTCAGAAGTAGATGTGCATTGAAGGCATAGGAAGCCACATGGAGGGAGAAAAAGTTCCCAAAAGAAATAGCTCAAGCCAGTCCCCACAACCTATAGCATAGGCTGGGGGAACGGAGGGCCCCAGAGTGGGGGGACACATGGAAGCCCAGATGTTGCACCAAGAACTGGAGTGTGTGGGTTTGAACTGCCTCCACCTGCTTTTATGGAGCCCATTCGACAGCCCTGGTCACCCAAGCTGGGGAAGGACGCAGGCACGATACAGCTGGAAAGGCTCCTACTAGCCTCTGCTCGGGTGTCCAGTCCTTACAGGGACCAGGGTTCAGGATCTGAGGCCCATCTGCTCAGATCAGCGGCAGGGGAGTGCATCCTGTCTCTCCTCTCCAAGTCTCCCCTGTCTGATTGCCCTGGCATTTGACTCTAATCCTCTCTAAGCTGAGGCTAAACAAACACCAGGCTCCCTTTTCTTCTTCAGGGAGAGGGATCCATCTGTGCCTCCTTAACAGCAGGGGAAACAGACTTCTGTCCTCCCGGGTCAGGGAGCAGACACCTCCGAGATGGCCAGCTCTCCAGCCCCTGCCCTCCCGTCAGTCCCCAAGCCAGAAGCTGGAGACACTGTCACCTCTCATTAGAGGGACCCAGTACCCTGGTTGCCCTCCTTAAAAGGGCAGACACTGGATAATCACCTCCACAGGGGGCCGAGAGAGGGGCAGGCGCCCTGGACCAACCAGTCAGGCTCATTAAGGTCAGAGCCAGGGATGTCCCTTGTCCCCATGCACATGAGCAGTCCTGACTAGCTTTGTTCTGGTGCCTATTGTGGCCAAGGAATGAGTCCACTCCAGGTGTGGAGACTCCTCCTAAATACAGGGTCACCATAGGAGAGGACAGGAAACAATAAGCGTCATGGTTCTCCTCAAAGTGACCTCTCCTAGAACTTAGTTTTGAGCTTAATTCCAATGAAGGTTTGAGGCCTGCTGAGCCTAATTGCAACAGGCCTGGAGAAGGTTTTGTCTAGATATGCCTGTCATTTAGGGTCATACTGTTCAGGGTCAGAAAACCCAAGAATCATGCAGACAAGCAAGCTTGACATCACGAGCTGGGTTTAGAGGGCACAGCTGACCGCCTTGGGTTGTCGGCATCAGGAGCCAGATATAGGCCAGTACTGAACACTTCCAGAGAAGAATGGCTTGGAAGCCTACTCACATTCCAAGAGCAGAAGATTCCAGAAAGGAGGTTCTCCATGAACCAAACACACCATCCAGGCAGCTCGTTAAAACCAAGATGAACTCAAGTAAAATCCATCACCTTAGACATCAGGAGAAAGCTGTGTTCCTTCCAACTTCACCAACAATCAAATTCTAGACTTGGGTAAAAGACCCAAGTTCCACAAAATTTCCCAAAAGATTCAGTGTGGCCCCCTCAACTGAGGTCTCTAGGAGTCTCAATGAGTGGGTATTTGCTATCAGCAAGTCAAGCCCCAGGAGTACCGGGAGGTTCAGAGAAAGATGGCCAGTGTTCCTCCAGAGACCAGAGGCAAGAAATGCTTATGGTACTCAGGGGGACAGCCAAGTTGGGCCACTGCTCTAAATCCAGAGGCCGGGGCAGTGACAGCTACCAAGTTAGGACCACAGGGAGGTTCTGCCCCCACCTCTGCCGAGTTCTTGACGCAGGAACTCAGATCTCCAGTGTGGGATATATAACAGCCTCCTCCCGGCAGGGAGGACTCGTGTTGGATGAGCTGGGCTGATCCATGTGGAAACAGACTCCCTCCTGTAGGGAGCCATCCACCACTATGTCTAGAAGATCATGGACTACTATGGATGATTCAAAGGGAAAGAAAGGCAGTCTAAAGAGGAGCTGAGGGAAGGAGGAGCTGGCGGGTATAGGTGGATGGACCCTCCAGGGAAGCATTTGCAGAATTTGAAAGACGACTCTGAAGCTGTATCCCGTGCCAGTACCAGGCAACTGGCATTCAGCTGGAAGAGGGGACTCAACTACTTTGGGCTGCACCTGTGGTTAGGACTCTAGGGACATCCCAGCAGCAGCTGAGATCCTTCATATCAGGCGTTTCTCTCCCCCCCCACCCATTACCAGCCTAGAGACATTTGTTAAAAGGAAAGGTCTCTGGTTTTGGCAGAGGGGTGAGGGGATCTGTCACCTGGAGTCTGGTACACACCAGGGATCTTTTGTGTCCACTTGGTGCTTAAATAGCCATTTGGATCTTTTTTGAATCCTTTGAGTTCTGGTGAGGGGTGAGATTCTGAGAGTTAAAGTCCAGTGCCCAGAAGGTTGGGAGTTTGCTCCAATTTTTCTTCCAGTTGCTCTTCCCTCTGGATTGGGCAAACTCAGTTTCAATAGCCAAGTCCCCAGACGTCACCAGCTGACTGCATACCCATCAGCCGTAGTCTTCACAGAGGAAGAAGTGGTAGTCCGTAGTCCCCGAGTAGCTCACACGTAAGATTGAAAAGACATGGCTGCTTAGTGCTTCTTGAGAATTGAATCTGGTTTGTCCAAGATCAGGTAGATGGGATCCCATCCCCCAGGTACAAGCCTTTCCTTGTCTTGCAAGATGGGTGGAGCAAGAGGGAACTGGGTCGATTTACACAGTGGAGGACATCATTCCCTTCCAAATAGTCAAACTCTGAAGGGGAGGCATGGTCTCTTAGTCACCTTATGTCTTCTCCAGTTGGTGTTGGGGCCACGGCACCCTCGGGTCCCATAGGTTTAAGTCTCTGGTATTTCAATCCTGCCACTCTAAAGTTCCCCTTCTTTTTTCATTATGTCACCATTGTAATCTTGCCCCCTTTTAAGTAGAAGCTCTGAGCACCTGAGCATGAAGATGCCAAGAATAAGGCCCCTGGGTTGGAGGAGGAGCTGTCCGAGGAGCTCCCCTAGATACAGAAGGGCCTCACAGGGAGCAGCCCCTTGTGTCAGGAGGGACTTTGTTGGTTCATCTGGGTAGATGCCTGGAAAGGTGCTCACCCAGGACCTCAGACCCTCATGTTCCCTGAACATGCAGCATCGACTAGGGCACAGGAGGAGGTCAGCCTGGGCTAGAACTGGAAGTTTCCTCCATAAGCAACACTAAGCTGATCCAGAAGTGAATCCCACCAGCAGCACAGAGGGTTACCCTTTGCAAGAAAAGCTGGGGAGTTTTAACTAAGGATGACTTGGCTTTAGTGTTAAGCTTAGGAGAAATTGACGTTCCCGAATTGGTGTCTAAACCTAGAGCCAACTCCAATAACCAAGGTCTAATACTGCCTCGGGTTGAATGGGCATGAAGGTATTTCTACTCCTTGAGGGACTACATTTGATCAGAGATCAGGTTAGAGGACCACACGTGGCCAACATTCCTCAGACTGTTCAGGATCAAGAGGCAGAAAGTTCCCTTAAAAAAAAAAAAAAAAATCAATATCCTACTTTCTATGGTCTTGGTCAAGACTTTACATAAGACTTGAAAACTAAGAACCTTAGTTGTAGGCAACTCCAACTTGTTTATCCAACAGAATTTGAATTTAGTCTGGTTTATGAACCTGGTAAGTTTGTGTTGCTCTGTCCTGTGTTTAAAATGTTAAGACTTCTGTCTTGTCTTACTAACGTCTGTTAAGTATTTAAGATGCAGGGCCCTTTGCTTTCTGGACCTTGAGTTTGGCAATATTTAAGTTGTTTCTGTGCCAAAGTGAAAACCCTGGAGTATTGACTATGCGTTTGAATCATTTTCATTTCCATGGGTAATTTAAAAATAATTTAGAAATAAGGCAAGTGTAGATTGGATGTTTATAATTATAGAAAACAACTGAATCTTCATAAGTAAATATTAATTGCCAAGTTCAAGTACTCTTGGGTTCAAGTCTAAGAAGTTTGACTGTTCTGTAAGTTATGTAACACATACCACAAAGATGTGATGTTTGACCACTTCTAGGTATGTTCTCTAGAAGAGGACTTGTAAAGTACATTATCTAACATAGGCCAATAGTTTGGAGGATGAGCTTTGGAAGATAAAATAGAACCCCAAATCATGTTTAATTCTCAGATACTCATACACAAGCTGTTGCTCTATTTGAGTTGTAATGAGTGGTTGCCATCTTAGATGGCAGTTTGGGGGAAGTCTTTACTTTTCCATGAAGGTCCATTTGTAAATTATTCCAGGTACAGTTGGTAGCTCACCGGCCTAGCCCATCCACGTGTATCAACACCAACAGCTCAAGAGACCAGAGCGAGTTGCCTGCTTCTCTGTGAAGGTGGGAAAGAGCAGCCCATCTTGCTCTGACTTAGATCAGATTCCAGAGTTGTTAAAATCGTTTCCTGCAAGGAAACCTTGCCAATATTCAGAAACAATTCTCAGCATTTTCACACTTCAATGTTTCCCCTTCAAACTCACATGTTAAGCAATGCCACAATGTTCAGGTGAAGAGATTGGGTTATGAGCTCACTTCAATGAATTCATCCATTTGGATGGTCTAACCGGGCGATACTAACTGGGCGGGGGGTGGGGTAACTGGAGGTCGATTGGCCCTGGGGGTGCAGCACCAGGACTCTGTCCCTGGGTTCTTTCCCACCTGCCATGACCCAAGCATCTTTCTCTCCACATGATGTCCTGCCTCACCTTGGGCCTAGAACAATGGGGTTGGCCAACCATGGACTGAGATCTTTGAACAGGCCAGTCAGTAGAGTCGACCTCCAAGTTGTTCTTGACAAGTACTTTGATAAGACAGAAAGCTGGTTAACATTCCCACGAGGCAAACTGGAAGAGTTGTATGTCAATCCTACCAAAAAGTGATCGACATGAGGAACAACGTCTCTGTGCATCATCACATGATTCAGAGATCATGTACTTCTAGGAGGCCCAAGCCTCCATCTCCTTTGTACCTACACAATGGCAAATTCATGTGAGACCTAACTTGGCCTTCTCACGTACTAGACTTTGCCCAGCTGGGGAACCATCAAGCATTTCCAAATAAGCAAGTCAAGCCCCTTCCGATCAAGGGAGTTACAAGGGGGAACAGTAACAGGGTCATTTCACACTGTCCTTTGCCCACCTCCATCTTATGCTGAGGGGAAGCCTTTCCTTAGGTTTATGGTTTGACCTCCTGTGGTCAAGTCCATCCACATTCCAGAGAAAAGAGGACACCTTGGGAGGACCAAGGCCCCACCCAGCATGCGGGTTTCTCATCTCCTACTACCTACCCTCTCTTCCTTCCTATAGGAAGCTCTACATATGGATCGAACCCCTTCCGAGTCTTGAAATGGGACAGTCTATCTTCAGAGTTAAAGTTTAAGTCGATTCTCCTTTCGCCAACTCATCTTCAAGTTCTGGGTTGACCAGCGAGCGGCGTGGACATTCAAACCCAGAGGTAGCACGTTCCCTTCTGTCTCCATTTTATTTAGTTCTGGAAGGGCTATGTTGGTTTTTTCCAAGAGGCACAGGACACCGTCCAAGACTTCCTAGAGAACAAAGCAAATGGATTTAGAAGAGACAGTAATGGGCATGTTAGAGTCCTTTGCTGTTTCTGTAGCTGTGTTAGGCTGAGATACCAAATGGCCACAAAACAATCTGAAGTATCACAGGATCTCATCGTCACTCATGCATTGGAGCCATCTAGTATAAAGCCATCGCGCGCCTTCAGAACAACACAGTGGTGCCGAGAACGAGGATCCCGAGACCAACCTTCCAGGTAGTTCAGAGATTGAGTGAAGTTGACAGATTTCGCAAGTGGAGGCATTTTAAGAACAGGCTGGTCCCCTCCCTTTAAAAGGAGAGCCACGCTTTGGCTCCTGTTATACAGTTGCTGGTTCGTGTAAGTAGGGGCTTCACTTGACCTTCTCATGAACTAGACTTGCCCCAGTTGGGGAACCATCAGGTATTTCCAAATAAGCAATTGATCCCCTTAAGATCAAAGGGTCATTTCACACTGTCCCTTGTCCCCCTCCATGACGTCCCGTTATCGGAGGCCTGTGTGCAAGGAACTCCATGGACCTCGTGGAGGAGGCTGCACCCCTTTCCCTAGGTGATGGGTTCTACCCACCGGGGGGCTACATGGGTCATTTCAGCTCCCAGGAGGACAGTCTTCCCTGGACACTCTTGCTCTTGGCTTGTGCGGGGGACAGGGACAGTGTCACCTATGAATCAACACAGGCAGCATTGATGAAGACTCTGGACTCAGAACCCTGCTGGCCTAGGATCGAGTGGCGATTCCGCCATCACAGGCTTCCAGGGAGGCGGAAGCTCGAGCTCATTTCCTCCACTGTAAAATGGAGGTGCTGACACCGACCTGGGTCTCGGATTAGACAAGACCTGCTCAATACCCAACATGCAGTCGTGGTCGTCTTCACCACAGGGGTAGGCTGCATGGGTCTAGTGAGACCCATCAGAATGGTCTTGTGCCCAAGCCATCTCAGGTTTACAAAGCTCCTTAGTCACTGGAGACTACGCCCTTAATTCCACGTGAAGCTTAGGGTCAAGTTTTAACTCTTGAAGATCTCTGGGTCCATTGTGCGCTAGACACCCTGGTGGCCCATCTTGCTTGGAGTCTTTTTACCTTTACTTTAGATACCAGTTTGAATCTGAGGCCTGCAAGCACTTCTAATTCATCTCTGCAGAAGTGTCCTGAAGTACCCAAACTTCTTTCCAGATCCCAGACTCATGCAGGTGTGGCTGACGGCACCAGCTTTGTGAACATCCTCCCAAGACCTTCTCCACTATTGCAAGGCATGATAAATTTATCTGGACAAAGCCAAACTAGGAATATTTAACATTTGGAAACTCCATGCTCAGCAGCAGTTTTCTAGGGACAGTTGGTCACTAGAACCCGTTTAGTATCTACCACTTTTTACTCAGGTTTCAAAGAATGGTGTGAAGATAGAGAATCCAAACAGTAGCCTATAGACCCAAGGCCAGTCTTGTTATATAGGATCTCAGAAGAATGACTGCCTTCTGAGCATATGTCACCATCTATAAAGGATGACTCTAGCCCAGGTCAGCCTCAGAAGGACTACTCTGAGGAGCAAGAACAGTCTAGAGACCTGCAGGTAGGCCTCAGCAAGTCCCTCCCACAGAGCAAATGAAGAGGGTTGGGAAACCTTGATCTACCCAACTGGATAGAAGTTGTATCTTAAGATTTAAGATAGAATACAGATGTGAGGCTGTAGGACCATCAAGAGAAAGCAATTCCGACAATGCAGATTCCATTTTGATAAGACTAAGGAATACTCGGGTTTTACAGGGGGCTCCCGGGGACTGGGCCCAAGGAACCCAGCCTCCCCTACCTCCACTGTTTCAGGAGAGGCTCAGCAGGACTCGGATTTGAGTCGGGCTGTGCTCAGACTGTCAACCTGGTGGGCTGAAAGTAAGGGCGTCCATTACTGGAGGCCTCCCTGGCCCTCACTGGCACGCCTGGTCACTGACCAGGGGAGCCCATGTTAGTAGAGCTGGTTCTGAGTGGAGGTCAAACCCTTGAAGTGGGCCAAGTTAGGGCTTGGGAGTGGGGGCTGACACCCCATCCCCAGATCCAGCACGGCTCCAGCAGCCCGTGGGCAACACATTCCTGCATGAGCCGCTGTTGGTTTCCAGCAACTTCATTGACCAACTCGGTCTGGCAACTCCGAGATGTTCTGTCCACACCCCATTTCTCTGGGCTCACAGCCTATCTGTCCAGTCTCAACTCTGGCCACAAGGGCCCGCTTCCAGTTGTCTTCTGGAATGCTCCCTTCTCCATGAGGAGGCTCAACCCCACCTGCTCACTCCCAGTTCAGCGTCCACCCCCGGAGTTGTCTGGTGTCTCAGGCCAGAGCCCACGCGCCCAGACCCCGACTACACTCATCTCTCATGGGACTATCACCCATCAGGTAGGGCGGGCATAGCGATGCTACCATGACAGGTTTTCTTACAGGAGCCAAAGCTCAGGTTCTAACCAGTTGTTACTGTTCAAGTGTCCTAGGACGGTCACTGCAGAGCAGTAGCTGAGGCTCTCTACACAGCTGTGTGGTTCTGGATAGGTGGGGGAAAAGACGACCAAGGCTTCAGATACTGCCAGACTCCAAGTCTGGGACCAGTATGCAGTCCCATCAACTAAGGACTATGGATTGACATCTATTTCCTCCCAGGGCCCCGAGGAAGTTAAGTGACCGAGACAAGTGTCGTAAGGCAAAGCAGCACATGATGGGTCAACTCAAGCCTTTGCTATGGCATTCGGCCCTGAATGGCTTGTCCCTTAAGATCAGTGACTACTCAAGTTAGCTTATCAGAGCCAGGAATCTCATCCCCCTGGAGACTCAGCTAGCGTAGTGGGCCAGGAAGTAGAATATAGATCAAGAGTGTCTCACCAGGCCGAGCTTGAGCTTGGCGTGGGTCAATACCTCAATCCCCAGCCTCCAATTCATCATTCCAGCAGTTCCAAGGCTAAGGCCCTCCTGTTTGAGCTGCAATAGGTTCCTGAGACCTTCCATTAATCCACTTCCACTGGGAGCAGCCGAGCCCATGACCTGCTCCCCAGGGCGGCTTTTTAACCACATGGCTCCATTCACCATGGGGGAGGCCCAAGACCCTGAAACGGACATGCCTGCAGAGGTCTGAGAACTGACAAGCTCAAGTGTGACTCGAGAAGGTCAAGTTCTTGGCAGCAGGAGGAAGAGGTCTGAGGACTAGAGGGAGAAAGGGAGCCATGTCCTTGGAAGGACCTCAGGAAGGGTCCATCTGAGCCCTGGGGCTTAGTGTTCCCAGTTGAAGTCCACAAATTCCTCATGACTCAGTGAGGACGTTCTGTATCACAAGTCCCTTCAGTGTCCCAGCACAGGTCTGTCCACCCATTTCCCTCCACAGCCATGACCCTGGTACGTCACACTGGGTGCCCACTCCAGCCTCACTTTCTATGTCACCTTAGTCAGCCTTTTCATCACCGTGACCAAAACCCAAGGCAAGAACTTAGGATTTAGGGTGACTTGTGGCTTTAGAGGCCTCAGGCCATGCTTAGATGAGTCCCTTGCTTGGAGCCGCAGGTGAGGCAGAACCTGGTGGCAGGTGTGGACGAGGAGAGGCCCTCACTGCAGAAGCAGAGGTCAGTCAGGGATAGTACAAAGGCACACCTTCAAGGGCCCACTTCCTCCAGCCACACAGCCTGCCTACAGTTACCACCCGGACAGTAATCCTCAAGTTATTCACTGGTTCAGTGGATTAGTCTACCGATTAAGTTACTGCCCCTCATGAGGTTCTTTGGGGGGCAACACCTCATATCCAAAACCATAACAGGTCTTTATCAACTTCATTTGTCTTTAGATATAGGAGACCAAGTCCTGATGTTCTCCTCTAGGTTCTTAGTGACACCTAAGAAATGCTATCAGATGCTGGCTCCTGAGTCTCGGAGTTACCCCTAGTTGTGTTTAGTAGCTAGTTAGCCAGTGACAACAGCCAGCCATCACACTGACTTGTGCCCCTAACTTGGCATTCACTCAGCCCTGGCCTGGGGGACCCCTCTGGCTCATGGAATCCCAAGTCTCTCGATAGCCCGTCTGCCTTCATGGTCCTTTTCCCTTTGGAATCAGTTTAGCCTTCTCTGTCTTTAAAGGCACAGGAACCCATCCTCTTGTCAGCATGACTTCCACTAATGCCAATGTTCTGCTAGTTTTTTTTTCCCCTCTCCTTTTACAGAGAGAGTAGAGTCCATTGATCTCAGAAAGCTAGTGTCCCCATGAAGATGGCATTGGAAGCTCAAGGGACCTCCGGTTCTTCCCAGAGGCTGAGGCTTTGGGCCTTGGGTTGGTCCCTGGGATTACCCTGAGAAACCCAGATGACCATTCCCCTTACATTTCACGACAGGATCTCCCCGGTTCTGGGCCAAGCTTCGATGTCAACTTTCCCAAAGGCCCCATTGGGTCAAGCAGAGTACAAGACTTGAATCAGCAATGGTGTTCGAGCTGCGTCAACCATGACAAAAATCCAGAAACAGACCACAGCATCCGTGGGTGCCCACAGCCACCACATGGTCAACACTGCCCTTGAAATCCTTCTCCAGAGGCCTCTGCATTCAAGGCTATGTTCACTGGCATCTGCCCACAGCTAGTGACCCTCTGGGGGCAGGGATAGGTAACAAGAGGCGACAGTCAGTTGTGTTCACCTCCGTACATCCCTTTTACTCCCTTAAGTCCAGGGAGACCAGCTATGACCAACATGGCCACGCCACCAGGATAATTTTCCCTTGAGCCTTTGTTGGCTCTCCAGCAAGACGGACAGGTTGGCTCCACTGGGCACTGCTCAAAATCCTGCTCTACCTGGACACAGCATTATGGGAAGGGCAGCCTGTGGACAGTTTCTTAGTCATTAGCACACTCCCCCTTTCAGTAAGGGCTTGGGATAGTTAACACCAAGAGAAGGGGCAGAACAGTGGCAGAGGTCCTCAACTGTCACCAAGCTTGGTCCTCAGAAGGGTCAGGCAAACACAAAAACTAGGAAGTTTGACCCAGTGCAACTAGAACTCGACTTTCCTTTTCAGCGATGCCGTATTTTCTCGGTTCCAGAATCGGCTCTAGGACGTCAGGTTTTGCGAGGTCCATTTGCTCATCTTTGATTCTTGACCCATTTAAAGGGTTCTGCCCATTTTGCAGCATATCCTTCAACATGAGCCTCGGGAGGGCCACGTATTCTCATGGGCAGGGTTGTGCATCCTGGCCTGGTAAAGGTGGTGCACAAAGGTGGCACCACACAGCAAGTACTTGAGGGCACTAGGCATTGCTGGTGACCCCTATCACAAGCACTTGAACCAAGTGGTTCCAGACTGGATTCCCTTCTGCCTCTGTGCATCAAGTATTGAAGGGGGTGATGCCCAGACTCTGCACCTATCTCGTTTCTGCTTTATCTTCCGTTCACCCTTTGGATTTGGTTATTCGAGTGCCTGGCAAGGTATGAGGCCAACAGCACCAGTAAAGGTTCGGTCCATCAGTGGCTTAGGTCTGCAAGCATGAGCTTCCAGTCTAACCCTGCAGGCTCACCTTCAGATATGACTCCCCCAAGCTGCCTTCAAGCCTACAAACGGAAGAGGTTAGAAGGCAGAGGTCAGCGATAAGTGTTGTGTTGTCCTAGGAAGGTTCTAGAATGCCAGGGCAGCGTTTTAAACAACCATCTCAACTCCCAGAAACACCTGAGCCAAAGGAACATTTCTGCAGATGAAACCATTCAAGCATAGCTGGATGAAATAGGTGGCGGATCATGAACTAATAGAGTCACGTCCCCAGGGAGACATTTATTCAAGCACACGAGAACCAACTCATTCTGTTCAATATTTGGTCAGCGATTTGGATAGAGACACAGGTCTGATCAATAATGGTGCAGTTACTAAGAGACTTTGACAGTTGTTTCATTCCAGTCTGCTAATATTTGACTCCCCCACAACCAAGATTATTTTAAGGTTTGATGAAAACACAAGTCTAAGATCTCGGCAGAAGACACTTAAAATTCAACTTGCAAAGCAATACCGTTAGTGTCGGGAAGACCAATGCAAAAGCAGACTGCCTAGACAGTCAGGGCCTCAAAACAATAAGCCAGAGGAAGAATAAGCATGCTAGGCCAGGTGACCCTTCATCACCCCACTACCAGAACCCCACCATTGTTGGATCAGGAAGTTTCCTCAGTCTGTGCAGTCGCCAGCTCTTCATCCAAACCAGCAGGTATTGGAAGCCGGTTGTCCACAGGAGCAGCACAACTTTGAAACCCGAATTGGGAGTCCCCTTCCCCTTCTTTCCTCCCTAGGCAGCTTTGTGAACTTTGTAGAGCAGGCATTACTACCTCCCGCCTCCCGGTGTCAAGACAGAGCAGCCTGTTGTCCGTACTTGGTGCCAGGGGTGCATTGAGCCAGCACTTCAGACTACAATCGGGTGCCCAGCAGTGGACGCCACCAGCTTGCAGCTCCCCAGAATGTCCTTTCCACCTTGTGTCCAGGCTGCTGTTAGTGGTCAGGGCTTAAGTCATGCATTTGCACCTGATCCAGACAGTTTCTAAGCAGCATGTGATCCTAGAACGGAAGGAGACCACGTTCAGTTTAAGGTACCATGGCCACTCTTAGTCACTGGGGTCGCCACTCTCAAATTGAGACTGTATACAAGGCCACCAAGTCTGCCCAAGACCAGAGATCATGCCTTGTTAGTGGTTAGGTGATCACATGTTGCCAAGATCGAGTATTTGTCTAGTGTCATAAGACTCAGGAGGCATGGTGACAGGTGTGTTTTCCAAGTCATCATAGCCTTTAAGGCAGGAAACACAAAAGGTAGAGACGCTTTAATTTCTTACCTGGAGGCCTACCACCCCATTTGGTGTCAGGTCAACAGTCATGAGTTAGGACTACAGGGTCAGAGATCTGATGAGGTATGAGACTGGAGGTCATGTATGCTCTTAAAAGGGGGCATTCTCTGAATCAGTTGACAGAGTCAAGAATGGCCAGGAAAGTGGTTCAAGGTCATGTAGAGGCAAGATGAATACCCAGGCTCAGTTCCTAGCAAGTATTAGGAACAGCATCTCATCGCTATGGAGACAAACATGTGGTACTGGGACCAGTGCTCCAGTGCTAGTGAGAAGAGAACTACCAAGTGCTGAGTATCTATCTGGTGCCAGTGACGTGTCATCCCCGGGAAGCTGTTCCCAGCCCAAGCAGGGGTCCTAGGCGAAGTCTGATTAGATTGACATCTTGTTTTCTGGTCTTCACCAGCTCTCTAGAGGCTTCCCATCCCCGACCCCTGTCCTGTTATCAGATTTGGGCAGGTGGGTTGATATTAAAAGCTCTGATAAAGCTCCCTAAGTGGTAGCAAGCTGTAAACATTCCCACTGTTGCCACTTGATTAGCCAGCTGGGAAAATGCCTGAAGGTGGTCCTGGCTCATCCCTGAGTGAAAGGTAAGGGTGCTACAAAGAGCTGTTGAAAAGTGGGCAGAGACCCTCCCTCCCCCAGTCCCCAAGTAGAGTTATATAAAGCACCTGGCAACAGGTCTGTGCAGCATCTCATGTGCCATCTGCCTTGGTGGCTGTGGGTGTGGGATCTGATAGACACATAATGCAGGGACCTGCTGGTAATGCAGATAAGTTAATCACCTATGAGCAAAAGCAGGGATAAAGCCTTTGTGCAAATCCTGCCCCACATTCCAGAGCCACAGTTTTAACACTCTGGCTTTAACCATCTGAGTAGCTTCCCTGTTAGTAGGTTGCTGTTTCTAAGTGCACATCTGTTAAGGACTAGGGTGCAACAAGGATGCCTCGGAAGAACAAGGATTAGCTACTCATTGGGCATGAGCCCATAATGCTAAGGCCTGGGCCTTAAAGGCTCAAAGGAGGATTCGGTAAGGACCGCCACTGAAGTTCAAGTTCAGGCAATCACCAAAAGTTCAAGCATGTTCAAGGTAAAAGTACATCAATACCAAGATTTTGGTTTCTTTGCCTCCTTGGCAATTCCAACTTATACAGACATTTTGCAAGGAACACTGCTTAGATACATTTGTGCCCAATTTAGAACATAATTCTAGGATATTTGCAGGAAAAAGATTGTATTGGGACAATTAAAACTTGCCCATAGGGCATGATTGTGTTCAAGGGCTCCAGGTGCCTTGGTTTCAAATCCCCTGGACAATTTCCTGGTTATGTTCCGTCTTTGGCTCCAATGACTATGGTGCTACTTAGTAGAACATGTGTGTACTTTTCAGAAGACTCTTTGGCAACACCAATATGGAACCTTCTTGAAGCCAGCACAAGTCCCTTCTGCAGATTCATGCCATAGAGGTGCCAGTTCGTAAGGGTATGTGTACAACAAGGTTTAGTGGCCAAAAGTCCGAGCAAAAGCAGACTGACCTTGGTTTGGTAGTAGCTGAGTTAAGGGCCATTGTACCCTAGACAGCTGAGCTATCGCCAGTCGGCTTGGTTTCCTTTATTAGAAAAGCCAGCCAACTATGCTGTCTATAAGACAAGTCAATACAAATAGATCAAAAAACAGGTAAACATGGATTGGGTTTTCAGAAGGGTTCACTGAGGCAATAAAAATTACTTGAAAATCAGAAAGGCCAGTATGGCTTCCTCAGTGGCCCCTGACTAAAGAAAAGATACAAGCAGTCCATGACCTGGTCAAACAACAATTAGTGGAGGAACATATACTAGCTTCTGTATCTCCCCATAATACTCCCATTTTTGTTATTAAAAAGAAATCTGGCAAATAGAGATTATTACAAGACTTAAGAGCTATTAATAAAGAGATGGTTATCATGGGACCTGCTCAATTGGGGATTCCTCAATTGTCTGCTTTGCCAAAATCCTGGTATGTTTTAGTTATAGATATTAAAGATTGTTTTTTTCCCCATTCCAATTCATCCTGAGGATATTCCACGTTTTGCATTTACTGTCCCTGGGCTGAATCATGAAAGTCCTGATCAGAGATATGAATGGAAAGTACTCCCTCAAGGGATGACTAATAGCCCTAGTATGTGTCAAATTTATGTTGACAAAGCAATCCAGCCACTTAGAAATCAAAAAAGAAAAATACTAGGTGTTTGCCCACGATGTCATAGAGGAAAACATTGGGCTAATGAATGCCGTTCTGACTACTGTAGAAGGTACTCCATTGACAAAAAACAGACAAGGGGGCCCAATGCCCTGGGGCCCACAACCACAAATATTCGGGGCTTTGAAGGAACCCAGCAAAACCATCAGGGTAGTGCCCAGGATACATTATCCATTAACTCCCTTATCAGACAAACTAGAGGGAGCACAGGATTGTACATCTGCACCTCCACCAGAGCAGTACTAACTCCAGAGATGGGAGTTCAAATCATTCCCACAGGGGTAAAAGGGCCTCTTCCACAAGGAATAGTAGGTTTATTATTATGAGTGCCCGCTCAGTTCCCACCGAGTTTCCTTGCAGTAAAGCAGTTCCCGTTCAACCTTCACGTTGCTTGTCACCTCTTGGTTATTTTGCCCAGCTGGACTGTAGCAGTCTCAAACATAGACACCCTTCTATTAGCTGTTGGCAGACCCACAAGAAAGCCCATGAGGACAGTTGAGTGGAACAGTCAACTTCATCTGGAGAAGACTCAGTTTGTTTAGCATAGTGCACATTCAAGTTCACCTCGACAATTCACAAGGTAGACCACATCTTGGTCCATAGGATGGCCAGGCCCAGAGAAGGCAGCAGATGCCTTCTTGATGGCATTCATATGGGATATGAACCTTGCTGCCCCTCACTCCCACCATGAGCATCGACCAGGGTTTGTGTCTGTGCAAAGCATCTGTTAGGACTATAGGTATTATGTTCCCCAAACTGGGGCACAAGTTAGGGTTCTCAGGACAAATGGCCACATCTAGTCATCGCCCTTGAGGAACATGGCCAGGTACATTGCCTGGCACAAGGAAGGACCCCTGCTCCTGTTTAGACACTTACAGGGACGACAGTGTTAAGTATCTTCCCGATCACTTCTCAGGAGTTACTAGGTACAAGTCCCCTACCTACACACAACTCCTGGAGCTGAAACTGCCTGGATCCCACAGGTCAACCAAGCCATGTCCTGTACCACATGACCTCACCCTCCAGACTCAGCCAGCTATGGCCCAGTCTGCTTGTCAACAGACCTGAGACCCTGGCACAGAGGAAGGTGCTGGACCAAGTTTAACGTGTGTGTGAATAAAACACAAGGCATCTTGCTGTGCCCCTCCCCTGACTCAGGCAATGGCAAGGCCCTACTGAGGTGGATGGCGCAAGGCATCCATCTTCTGGAGGAGTGCAGTATGTTTCTGGGAATGGGTTGATTTGTTTTTGTATTCCTTTAATAAGTATAGTTGCAATTTATCATATGACCATTACGTATGAAGGAAAAATCATGACTTTCCCAATTAATGCAACTACTTCTAAAGCATAGATCTGTTTGCTCTAAATGCAATGATTCAGCTGTGGAGTGTAAATTGTTAATGTCTAATGAAAAACTCCCTGTATTCCTGTCAAGGAAGTTTTTGAGAAATTAAATTAAAATCTAGAGAAGAAAAATTAATGTTAAGAAGATAGATTAGTGCTTAGTACTAGGCAACTTGTTCTTGTTCCTGTGCACAATGGTTTGTGCTCTTACTCCCGTTTGATTAAAAGTAATAACAAGTCAACTACTTGCCATAACCATGGAATACAATGAAGGATTGTATTCCAGTCATTCATTGCAAGGACCGGATTGCTTAGGAGTGGCATCACCCCTAGATCTTTGAGGCAGCCACTAACACCTCAATTTTACCTTTGGGAGACGAGGTCTCAGCCATTGGGCACCTAGGTTGCACAACCAGCCCAGAGTCACTTACAGAGGAAAGAGGCTCATTCCTCATGTGGTTACAGGACATTAAGTGACAGAGGATGAGAGCCATTGAGAACAAGACTCCAGACCCAGCATAAATCTAACAATATGGCCCACAGAGTGGAACTGGGTCTTTAGTTGCTAGTGTGTGGTACAGCAAGAGGAGGCCAGGGCCATGGGTCATGTATGCTGCCTCTTTCTCCCCAGCACTTGACAAAGTGACCCCAAGCTTAGCCATGGCGATTTGAATCCCTTTGTGGTAATACGTTAGGGATAATACAGATCACAGAAGCTGGGGCTTCCATTCTGCTGGAACGGGAACCGAGGCTTAAAGCACAGTCAGGCTTTTAGCTCAGGGATGAGTCGGGTCCACTCATCCAGGCCCCTGGGGACAGGGACTAGGTACTTGATACCTCAGCCGACCAATATGCGACCACAAGTCCATCTTCATTCACCCAGGTCTGGGCGACTTGGACTGCACAAACCTTCTTGGTAGCAACATTTAGGGCTGGCATCTCTTCAGTTTGAGAGAAGCTCACCCTCTCGTCAGATCCTGCCATTCAGTGGTGGAACAGACTTGAACTTGTCCCCTTAGAAGGACCTGTCCAGTAGGTGGAAACCCAGTGTGAAGGTCCACATTTGTGTGCCCATGGAGCCAGAAATTGTGAGCTAGTTCAAAGGGCATCCCTATATGGAAGATTCAGAGAGAGGGAAGGAGGGTTCCACAGGGTATGGACCACACCAGAGACCACCTGGCATCTCTTCCATGGGGCAAGAGCTGCCTGGAGACCTAGCTAAGGCCTCTAGGTCTCTGGTTCCCCAGAATGCTAGGGTTCTCTTGCCGTCTGTATGCCAACTCTAGCTGACCCCCAGGACTGCATGTGGGCGAGTGTAAGATTTTAACTCCAAACCTAACACAGCAGAGGCACTTGCAGCTGTGGTATATCCCAAGAGACTCCTTCCATTCTGTAGCAGAGTAGCTGAGGCTTCTTGCCTCTCCTGGAGGCTTGGCACCTCGAGCTTCTCCCTTCTACTCTAGGGGAAACAAGGATCTCTGGCTTGATCACTTTGCTGACATCACTGTTCCTGCCGAGCTTAGTGCTGAGAAAGCCCAGCCAACCCACTTGTATTCATCCACCTGGAGACAAGTCAACACATGATCTTAAAGCCCATCGCGATCCAGGAAGTGCAGTAGTTCCATTCCACGGAGGTGCTGAACACCCCTGCAGGACCAAGGCATCTGCCTGCTTCCTGCTCCAGGCTTTGCTCCATCTGATCCCAGGCCCTCTATCTATCAGGTGTGTCACTTCTTGGGATTTAGTACAGCATGTCATTGGCTAAGAGGGAGGAGGTCGTGGAGACCTTCCTAAGTCTCCTATGGGTCCCCAAGTCCCGGTAGACAATGAACCATGTATCCTCAGGCTACATGTTGGTCAAAGGGATTTCTGGCTACTGAGGCTGGGATTTCTCAGCAACTGATGCATGGTAAATGCTGAGTTCTAGAAGACATGAGCAGGGGCTACACCTTGTGAGAGCCAGTAGCAATGCTAAAAAACAAGGCTGGCATAGAGGGCCGAGTCTAAGGCTGGATCAGACTCAACAGATCCCACAGGCTGCCTCTGCCAAGGCCCGGGTGCCTGTGCCTTCATGTACTTAAGCCAGTGCCTTCTAAGTTGGCCAGACAGCTGTTCATTTTCCCTCCCTTCCTCCCCAATCAATGCCCCTCAGAATGAGGAGAGTGCATTATTTATTACTAATGGAATTAGAGTTACTCAAGGCATCGATCAGTCAACACAGATGCTTCCTCAGGAAAGAAGAGGAAAAGGAGGAGCTATATATTAGAGGCTAACACCCATGAGCCAGGATCTGGGTGGCAGTCCCAGCCCAGACACTGAGAGGCTGCCTCCCCAGGTGGGCCTCAGTTTCCCCTCTTCATACAAAAAGGGATCAGGCCAGGTGGCTCAAGGACTTTCAGATCTGAGAGTGAAAGACACCTCCGTGTCCCTGTCCAAGGAGAATCACACGAAACACTGGCTGCAAAAGCAAGAGGTGGTTTATTGAGACACAGGCACCTGCGGGTGCCCAGCAGAACCTCAGCCGGAGCCTTTGTGAACTGGCACACAGGGCTTGGGGATACAGAGATTTTTATAGGGTTTAGGACAGGTTTTGCGCATGCGGGAAGCAACAGGTTGCTTATTGATTTCTTTAAATCTAGCATATAGGTTACCTAGGAGGTAAGGTTGTTTTTGTTTTGTTTTGTTTTATTTTTTGTTTTGTTTTGTTTCCACTTTATGTTCCCAGAACACCCACAGGTTTACTCATGCATGCCCCAGGATGTGGGTGCTCTGTTATTTCTGAAGCAGTTATGTGGTTCCGGTTTATTCATGCATGCCCCAGGATGTGTGTGCTCTGTTCTTTCTCAACTGGTTATGTGGTTCTGGTTTATGACATGCCTGGTGTTGGATTTCATACCTGGGCCTTGAGTCACTGGGCTGGGGTCTTTCAAGAGACTGGTAGGGAGTTTCCAGGAACTGTTCCCAGGACAGCGAAGAGTTGCTAGGACAGTTGAAACTAGTTAGTTTAACTAGCTCAGGTGCCCCCAAAAGTTGTTTGGGAAAAACTGTTACTTTTGTATGAATGACTCACTCACCCAGAGGGGACTAAATCTGCTCCCTATGATCAGCACAGTGTTAGACTTTTTTGCCCGGAGTCAGGACTGATCTACTTCAGTAGAAGCAATTCATGCTCATTAAAAAATGCAAGGGAAGGAAAAGAGGGCAGCTTCCCACCTTCTCTACTCAGGACTTTGATTATAAATCTCACCTATTTGGGTGTGGTGTTGAGAGCCACAGCCAGTCGGAATGGCCCCTGACATTTTGCCAGAATTAAGGTTGAGAGGCAGTGAGCCATTAAGATGATGCTGGATTGCTTTGTCAACATAAATTTGAATATTAGTAGGGCTATTAGCCATCCCTTGAGTGAGTACATTCCATTCATATCTCTCATCAGAACCTTCATGATTCAGCTCAGGGACAGTAAATGCAAAACATGGACTATCCTCAGGATAAATTGGAATGGAAAGAAAACAATCTTTAATATCTATAGCTAAAACATACCAGGTTTTTGGCAAAGCAGACAATTGGGGAATCCCTGATTGAGCAGGTCCCATAATAACTATCTCATTATTAATGACTCTTAAATTTTGCAATAATCACCATTTATCAGATTTCTTTTTGATGACAAAAATGGGAGTATTATGGGGAGATATGGAAGGTTGTATATGTACCTCTGCTAATTGTTGTTTGACCAGGTCATGGGCTGCTTGTATCTTTTGTTGAGTCAGGGGCCACTGAAGAGCCCACACTGGTCTTTCTGATTTCCAAGTAATTTTTATTGTCTCAGTGACCCTTTCTGAAAACCCAACCCATGTCTATCTACTTCTTGATCTATTTGTATTGGTGCCACTATACTTTGTCCCCTTTCTCTTTATCCTTTTCCTTTCCTAAAACCTTGTCTAGCCATAATAGTGGGCACATTTGAATTGATGTTATTTGTTAATGTCACACCTAACTGATCTAGGACATCTTGTCCCCATGAATTTACAGAAAGATGACCCAATACATATGGCTGTATAGTTCCTTTACATCCTTCAGGATCCTTCCAATCTAATACCATTGCACTTCTATGAGGATTAGTCGCCACTCCTAGGCCTCAAAGCATTTGACTGGCTTGTTGTAATGGCCAATGTTTCAGCCATTCTTGACGAGAGATGACGCTAAGGTCTGCACCTTGTCCAGTAGCCCAATAAGTTCATATCCTTGAATATTTAGTTTTAGCATTGGGCAAGAATCTAAATTTAAGGACAGCATAGCCCAATCTACACCTGTGGAGCCTAATCCCCTGGAACCTCTTTCTATAGTGCAACTGAAAATTTATCATGCAGGCTGGGTGTTATTAATAACTGTGCTATTCTATCTCCTGGTGAAAATACTGATGTACCTCTTGGAAAACTAGCTATAATTTTTATTTTACTTCATAATCGGGATCAATTACCCCAGGACTTATAAGTCCTTTTAGAGTAGAAGAACTGCATCCCAATAATAAGCCTACTGTTCCTTTGGGAAGAGGTCCTTTTACCCCTGTGGGAATTATTTGAACTCCCATCTCTGGAGTTAGTACGGCTCTGGTGGAGGTGCAGATGTCCAACCCTGCACTCTCTCTGGTTTGTCTGATGAGTGATGTGATGGATAATGTGTCCTGGGCACTACCCTGATGGTGTTGCAGGGTTCCTCCTGTGCCCCATATATTTGTGGTTGTGGGCCCTGGAGCATTGGGCCCTCCTGTCCATTTTTTGGCAATGGAGCCCAATACCTTTCTCCATGATATCGTGGGTAAACACCTGGTCCTTGTCCATTTTTTGATAACGGAGTACCCACTATGGTAGTTTGAGAACGGCATTCATTAGCCCAATGTCTCCCTCTACAGCATTGTTCGTGGGCAAATACCCAGTATTCTATCACTTTGATACATAGCATTTTAAACCCTTGTCCTATGGGACAATTCCTTTTAAAATATTCTGTTTGTTCACAATTGTAGCATGTTTTTGGCCTGGCATCTAAAGCCTGTTGTACTGCAGCTGCAAGACTTGCCCCTGTTCATTAATGTCTCTACATAATTTAATATATTTATTTAAATCTCCATGTTTCCATAGACTAATGACCTCCCTGCATCCTTTGTTTGCTTTCTCAGGGACAGCAGAGTGGCAACTCAGGCTAGAGGACTTGTTGGCAACACTGAAAGATGGTAACTGGAATGTTGGGCCCTAGCATCCAAACTGCTCCTGAGGAGGAGGGTGATCTGACAGTCATGTCAGGAAGCTAGATCAACACTGGAGCCACCTGTTGTGTGTTGACTTAGCCTGTTATTTCTTTAAGTCAAGGGCATTCTGTAGCAGTAGGTGGTAAGCTTCTGGGTAGTGGGTTTGCTTTCCCTCACTTGCAAAAATATATCTAGTTGTGTCCCAGGATGTCTTATGCCTGTTAGAAAAAGGATTAGCTAGGAGCAAGCATCTCATCTGGAAGACATGTTCAGATGGAAGTGTCTCCAGGGCAGTCCCTCATCCACTAGACCTGTCAGGTACGCCCTATGTGCACCCCCAGGAGGTACACTTCAGTAAGACCCTCTCCCAGGGCATGCTAGTGACACGTTTCCAGGTCAGCTTAGGACCTGAGGTGTGTGTAGAGATGACGACATCCCCTAAATCCATAACCTCCGACTATGGGTCCTATTACAAAAAGAGACAATCAGGCTTTATTCAAGTCTGTCTCCTTAATCTTCCTGGTCAAGAATTCTGTGGAACATCTCATTGTACGGGATCAAGTCCGTGAGTGAAACATCCCTTCAACCTGATCCATATCTGGACTCCCCAGGTATCCCAAGTGATGTCTGAAGGGTTTTTAGTGGACCATAGGTTGTTAGACCAGATGGTTTTTAAGCAGAGATCCCAAAGTTTACTCCAAACACTCAACGGTGTTGCCTTTGGATTTAGGGATTATCAGCATCAGGTTTGCTGTTTTAGGTCATTTGCCATTTTACGAGGCATTTTATCTGGGGGTTCTGAGTTTAGATTCTGAGGCAAGGCTGCTTAGCTGACCATGAGCACGTGTGCCTGCTGTCAACCCCACCCCAGCTCAGACTCCCAAGCAGCTACTGAGAGTCCTCTTGTGGCTATAAAGCTGCTGAGTGCAGAGAAGGGGCTGCTCTCCTCTGAGGGAGGGCCTTGTTGGTGTGCCTCCTGTTACCCACAAGGAGTCCCTTGCGTGATGTACCAGTGGGTAGAGGTGCTTGGACTTTGTGTGGACCTGCCCATTTAGGGACAGTTTATACTCGTTTGATAATGTGTTAACCTGGGACTTAAGTGACAGCCTAAAGGCATCCCGATATATTGATGGCTTATGGCTTACCAACATGCAGAGTCAGGCTTTGATGCTGTTTCCTTGAAGTGCCCCCCCCACACACACACACAGTAAGCTTGCATCTCAAGTGGTTTAATTTTTCTGGTTAGTTTTTAGCCACAGGGGCTCATATATTAATCCAAGACCAACAGCTGCCCCATCTACATGATCCACCCGAGTCCAAGACCACTGAGGGTTTGTGGAAAGGACAGGTTCCTATTGGATATGGATTCCAATGTTTAAAGAATTAAAACACATTGGACAAGGAAAGAGCCTCTTCATGGACTAATATTAAGGTGTATTTGATAAATTCTGAGCTGGGTTTGGCTCAGCCTCCTATACCCCTCACTGAGGCAATGTAGGGTTTGGGCTTAGCTTCAGGGGTTCTAACCCAGGAATTGTGATCACAACTCGTCTGTTATTTTCTCTAAGAAGAGCCAGTTGTACCAAATTTGAGAGCAATAGCTGCGACTACTGTGCTATTTAGTAAGGCCTCAAAGTTAACCTTGAAACAAGGTAATGAGGTTCAGACACCAAGTCCAGGCAGTTTATGAAGGGTCAACAGGGGTTCACAGGGGAAGGGAGGATATGTCAGGCTGTCTTGTTAGGGCGTTAGATCAACCTCACTTTGATCCAGTCCTAGAAGGTACCTCTTGAGAGTCGGGGTTGAGTGGCTTTGGAGATGGGCATTTTGAAGAAATCTTCAGAATGGCCAGATACACAGTGGTCAGTGGCTCTAGTATCATAGAGCCAAGTGCCCCCCCCCATGCCAACACCTGAAAGGTGAACTCGCTGACCTTGTTCAGGTCTTGTAATCAGGACAGGAAGTCTTGAACTTCTACAGATTAAGTATGTTTCTACAACATATGTTCTAGAACATACCATGGTTGTGCTATTTGACCATAAAGATTAATGTTAACAGTTAAGCACTCTCCAAGAAGTACAAGGATTTATGGCTTCTGGAGAGGATCAGCTTCTAATGTAGGTGTAGTTCACTGCAGGGGACACCAAGAAGGTGGCCCTTAGCCAAGGCAGTGGACTGCCTGATAAGACTGCAAGTTTATACCCCTGTCACAAGTCCCCACACAGCTAAGTTCATATTTAGTTCTTTTAATACTAAGGTATTCTTCTATGGAGATATAGAAATGGGATCAGTGGGGACACTACATTGATTCAGAACGGCTCACAGGTACAAGATTCCCAGTGATCAATGCAGACATATCCCTATGACCCACCCCTTAAGGTGCACCCACTGGGACCCAACAAGGGCCACTCTCTGGCATGAGTTCTTGGGACTATTTACAGGTTCAGTATTTTTCCCCAGGATGGATACTAAGCTTAGTTTGAATTAAATTCCACTAGGTGTCCCAATTTCCTCTTGGGCTCCCAAAGTCCTCTAGAGTGGTCACAGGGGACCGCTTCTTGCAAGAAATAAGTTTATACAGCTCTTGGAAGTCATAACTAGTTTGATATCTTGTCCTTGGGACAGGAAAGCCAACTATGTCCTCCAGCAAATCCTGGCCACGTAGCACCAGGAGACTCAGAGTCCTCACCACTCATTTAGGTGCCCAAGCAACCCCAACCAGCAGACCAAGTCGTCCTTTGGGGGTACTTAGGTCAACCTTAACCACTGCATGGTTTGGAGATATAGACCATGGCTTATGAACTTGGTCAAGCCCCAGGAGTTTAGGTGGAATTCCCTTTTTTGATGTGATTCTTATGAAAGAATAACCAGGAAGACAGGTCGTCTATGGAGAGTCACCAAGAGACCAACTTCAGCCTGAATAAGGACCCTCAGGGGATACTGGCCCCAACTGCTTTAGAGTTGGAGTTCCCCGGTGGGTTCACTTAGGGGTAAGACTTGTTCTAGACGATCCTCCACAGGATTCTCTAGGTTTCCCCAGGCACTGTGCTGAGGACCAAGTACCTCGTCAAGGTTGCTCTACCAGGAGATGCCGCCTGGTGATATAACTCACAGGGGCCCCCGTTTAGTTATTCAGACACATGGGAGCCTTTCCAGTTCAGAACTCTACATCACCCATTGTCCCCTCTGGAGCATGTGGGGGGACAAGACTAGGACAGCCTCCCTGTATCAGCATGAAGCAGCTAAAGATAGACCCTGGCCCCTTAAGTGGGGATAGATTGCTGGGGGGAGGAGGGACATAGAGGGAAAGTTGGTTGACTCATGGCCAGACAGCTGACCCCAGAAAGCCTGGGTTGTGCCACCCTCAGCCACTGTGAGCTTTGCATTATTGATGCCAGGGTGCCCTGCAGGTGTTCCCTTGAATAACAGGGATGCCTCTTCACTGGGCTGGATGCCTGGGGACAGCGTTGACACTCACTGCAGATAGCCCGCAAGGTGAGCTAGCGGGGTGAGCTCCTTCTGCTCAGTGGGCCCATCAGACCTTGATGCTCGACTCCCTTTCTAAAGGGGAGTCCCAGGGAGAGCCTTGCCCCCGAGTTCCCTCGCCCTACTTCATTGGTTTCCAGTATTGGGAAGAGAGTTTCCCCGAGTCCAGCGTCACCTGCTGGTTTCAGCCAAGGCGCCCAGTTTCAGCCTCCTGCTCCCAAATGCACTCCTGCTCAGAGCAGCTCCGGTTCAGAACACCAGAAACGACACTCAGCCATTTACTGCGCCACGCCACCCCAGCACACTCTGCATCTGAGTCACAAGCCCACCCGGGTCTGGCAGCTGTGCCCAGGTTCGATGCTGTTCCAGACCAGCCCACGGGGTACTCAGGTAAATAGACCATCCTTTGGGGAGCCCAGGGAGTGGCGTGGGGTCTCTGTTTATGGCCCATGCTGATCAGTCTGAGGAATGGGGAGAACTCCAGAGATTCTGGCCGAGTCCCTTCCCCATCAGCAACTACCAAGCCTGGTTCTTGGGCGTTCCTGCCTTTGAGAGGTATACCACCTATAAGGCACCATTAACTGGAGGGACAGTTTCCACCTCTAAGGGACTCAGTGCACTCAAGGACGACCTGGCATGAGACATGATGTGTGCACCCTCATGGCCATTGTCAGCTGTGGCCAAGACAGGCAGGCCGAGGCAAGGGGACAGGGTCTCCCCAGGCACTTGATTTCCTATCTGGAAGGCTACATGACTCTCAGGTGCAGGAGTAAGCCCCCCCCGCAAGCAGTTAGGCGGTGGAAGATGGGGACCAACAGATAAATGGTCCTTGTCACACCTCTAGGGTACTTTCCGACTCCCAGATGGCCCCATTGGGAAGCATGGTCAGATTAATCCATCTTGTTTTGTCCTTTAAGCCACTTCCTCCTGTGCCTCAAGGTCACCTTTCCAAACCCGTATGCCTGACCCCTAAACGCTGGTCAGGTTTCACTTTCACAGGTTGAGATGTAAGGATACTTGCAGTAGGAGGCCAGGGCACTGGTCCCCCAAGAGGAAGCAAGATCCAGCATGGCAGACATTCTTCCTGTAACTTGGAAGGTGCAGGTGACCTCGTTTTGGGAGTGGAGCATTGAAGGGCATCTCCCATCGTAAGATTGTTCAGTGTTTTAGTGGACTGTCCTGATAGGTAAGAAAGCTCACTTACAGGGCATCAGGGTTGGGGAAGGAAGTCAAGATCAGGATGTCACATGCCTACTGTCCAGTCCTGGAGGTGTTAACGCCAAGCCCTGACGCTTTAGGCACACTTCTCCAGTAGCCAGAGAAACCCCGGTTAGTCCTTTCAATGATCCCAGCTGATTGCTAAGAACTTCAACCAGGAGCTTGCTCAAGGTTAGGAGCAAGGTCAAAGATAATTGTCTTCCTTGACCATTTGTAAGGCCAAGGGCTACAGCTTGTTTAGGAGACAGCTCGGTTTAGAAAGATGGCATAAAATCTTAAGAGGCCCACGTACCTGCAGATCCCACTCACCCAAACCCCGTGCAGCACAGGTGGGGTAGGTATGCCTTCTCATTAAGGAAAAGGCTTCTAGGATTTGAAGCCAGCTCAGCCCAGGACTCCTCCTTACTGCTTGACCTGGCATCTCCTTTTAGACCAGATATGAGCTGAACTGAAATCCCCTTCAAGGGCTGCAATTGGGGTGAACTTATGACCTCATAGTTGATATGAAGTGTCCAACATGGACAAGTCCCAGGCACAACCACAACAAGTTGGTCAAATGGTCCTCAAAGCTCCCTCCTGGCTCTAGGGCCTCTGTGGTGGACAGCTTTGTCCATTGTGTGAGAGGTGGCAGGGCTTATGTGGAACATTTGAGCGTCCCCATCAATGTGCAAGTTGCTTAAGAATGTCCTGCCATGTGCACCTTCTTCCACGGGGAGGCTGGCTTCCTTCACCATACTGAATAGAGCCCTCACTGCAGCTTGGTGTGCAAGCCCGTTGTGTGATTAACCTACCGCCTCCTGTATTATTTGTTCTAATTAGAATAGCCAGAGACCCAGCACAGCCCCATGATGCTGGATGGGCATCGTGAGCACCCCACAACACCATCTGCGCATCACCGTTCTTGCAAGGACCCGATTCAGAGAGTCAGCCCCATGATCTAGCGCATTTAGAGGTGAAGATGAACCTCAAGGTTCCCCTTGCCAAGGTAAGTTGCAGGTTTTATCTCCTGGAGCTTCTTGTAACTGGGAGTGATCCACAGGTGGGCAGAGGAGTGAGCATGAGAATGAGCAAGGCTCCCAGGAGCTCGAGGGTTAACCCACTGCACCTGCAGGTTTGTGGTCCCTGATTATTTACTGCATGTGTGGACTTCACTAGCAGGACTTGCAGTACTGGAGCCTTGAGCTTGGAGTAAGGCTAACACATTGACAGTTAACCACACTGCCCCCAGCCCCCAGGCCAGCTTCCCCAGGCGCTTAAGTCTTGGGGTTTGCAGCCCAAAAAGGCAAAGCTACCTCCTCCCAGAGCAGGTGCCCCGTGCCCGGGCCACTCTTCTTCCTAGGGGAGACCTCACTTGCTGCAGGGTATCCTGATGCTTGTAAGTGGAAGCTTTTAGTTTTGAGCCATCTTGGGCTCCCAACTCCCTTTCCAGCATATAAGGAGCTGAGATTGCAAGACGGGAGAAAATATTCAAGTCAGAAGCAAAGAGGCAAGTGGGGGGACTTAGGATCCAGCCAGGGTTTCCCCAGTAGCTGGGGTCACTGTGCAGACCAGGAGGTGATAAGATGGCCATCTTAGGCTCAGCCCTCTGAGTTCTCCCCCAGGTTAGCTCTTGGAGGTAAAGCCAGGCCTTCCCGGCTTCAGAGAGTCAGCCCCATGATCTAGAGCAAGACTATCATTGGAGCAGTACTGTCACTTAGGTAAAGAAGCTAGGTACTACAGTCACTGTAGGTCTGGTGGACTGGCAGAGAGGTGAGAGCTCTCCAGAGGCCCTTGGGCAACTCGAGTTGATGCTCCAGAGCAGGCCAGCCCTCCTCCAGCAGGATAAGCTTGGAATGTCCCCCCACCCCATCAGTCCCCAGTGACAGACTTAGGAAAAGAGATGCTTATGAAGCCAGCTTCACAGGGTTTAGGACAGAGGCTTTTTCAAAAAGAAAAGAACCCTGCTAATTAATCCCAGGCCAGAATCCTGTCCTGGGCCTTCTCTCTCCTTTCCAACTCCAGTTGGTGGGCTCAGAGCCCAGAGTCCCTGCAAGGGTAGAGAGCAACAGAGCTTCAAGGCAAACTGCATGTGTGAGGAGCCCAGGCTAGGAACATGGTGTTTGGGAGCTTAGTGCATGTCACCTGGCAAGTCTGCCAGAGAAGCTCCTGTTCTCATTACCCACCCTCCTGGGACATGCCATTATGTCCCACAGGGATCCTGAAGGTAGGCAAGATCAGTAAGTCCCCCTGCAGGTTAGACTTTGAGCAACTAGACTAAGAATCAGAGAAGATGCTTCTGAGAGTTGAGTAAGAGCGAGATTTTTCTAGCAGAGTGTGACTCCCCGCCTCCCCTGAGGGCTCAGCTCCTTCCCCTCTTGGTCCTCCCCCCTCCCTAGACCTTGGCTCACAAGGATGCCAGAGCCCAGTGAAACTTTGCTCCTGAGACAGACTGTCCATCCAGTGCTCAATCCCCTGGATTCAGATTTTAAACGTCCCTCCCGTCTCTAACAACCTCAGTGTTCTTTGTTCCTTCCCTGGATCAGAAAATGTTGAGCTTCTCATTTTGCCCAACCAGTAGAACAGCAAAAGAGAGAGAGAGCCCAGCAAGACAACCCACATCCAGTCCCACCTCAAAGCAAGAGCAGAGCAGAGACAGCCCCTGAAGCCAGAGAGGGTCCTTTTAACCCTCCCCACTGGGTGTGATCCTCACGCCCACTGACTGGCTGCCCTCCTCCCAAATGCCCATCAGTTGGGCCTGAGGAGCAGCTCCTGGAGGTATTCCAGTTCAGGTGTTGCTTGTAAGCCCAGCTCCCCCTGTTGCCTGTGATTATCCACCGCATGGCCTTCCACTCTCGAACATATTCCATGTGGACAAATAGCCCTCGAATACAAACAGCAGTTGACTGGGCTCCCCAGAGCCTGACCTGCCCCCGGCTAACGAAGCCATCTCAGCCCCTGGCTCCTTCCTGTCACCCCAAGCATCATCCTTTAGCCACCTGAGTGCTGTTTGCTTCCTTTAACTTAGGGTGCTCTCTGGATACATGGAGGTGGGGATTTTCATCTGTGCTTTGATCTAAGTCCTTATTAAACTATTCTACTTTAATCTACACCACCCTGGCTCCAAACCCCGGCTGGGATGCTATCTTTGAACTCTGGGGATTGGTTCGTTTACCTTTGCTTGCCTCAGTTTCCCCATCAGGAACCAGGGTAATCCTCAAAACCTAGGGGTGGCAGAAAGATCAAGTGAGTTAGAGCAACAGGACCTGGTAATTAAGTCCTTTCTGTGGGTCAGTTCATTGCATCATTATATGTGTTAATTTGCTTCAGGCTGGCACCTCGAGCAGGTTCTCTTATTATAGGAATCAAAAATGCAAAGGTTAAGATGCACACAACAAGGTCACCCGATAAGAGAGCAAAAGGTTGGTTTTAAGCTTGGGTCTAGCTGTTTCCAAAATCCTTACAATACAGGAGCTGTATTGTATTTCTGTGAAACCCCTTGAATTGCAAGGGTGTCTCCTAGTTGCAGTGCAGAGGAATTTGCCCAAGTCCAGGTTTCCCCTATTTATATCCCCTCTGATTGTGTGCCCTTGATCACATCACCTCTCAGGACATTCCCGCTGTGGGCCAGTGAGTTTTCTCAAGCACAGCCAGAATTGGAGGAGAGAAAATGTTGAAGCAGAGCCCTTGAAATGCTGTTTTAGGATAAAAGCAAAACAGAATCCTGCCCATTGAGGAATCTGCGTATGTCCTCCCCTCCCCCAGTCCTTGTGCAAAAGTGAACCTGGAGACAAAGGGATCCTATTTAACCTTGCGGTGTCGGTGAAATGCCTTCTGCTCTATGTAACCCAAGGACTCCAGAAACAGGGATATTCACAGGGAAGAATCAGAGCTTTTCTGATCCTTCCCCACATTCTCCACAAACGGGAATACAGCATAAGTCATGGGGCTAGGTACAAAGAGATTAATAGGACCCTGTGTGGGAAGTGCTAAGTATAGACTCTGGGGAGCAAACCCTAGAAGATGTCCCTACTGTTGGGAGTCCCCTGGCTCCAAAGACTAAGTTCCCCATTCCCCAGAAGAGCCATCCAAAGGTGAGCCCTCCTGGCTCACATGATCCTTATCCACCAATCAGACTAGCCCTGCTTGCTCACATGATCCTTGCCCACCAATCAGACTAGCCCTGCTGGCTCACATGATCCTTACCAAACAATCAGACTAGTCCTGCTGGCTCCCATGATCCTTACCACCAATCATAAAGCACCCCATGCCAATTGTCAAACCCTTCAACCTTTAAACTGTCATAACTGTCAAACCACCCCTGGCTCTATAAATATGCAGAGATGTTCCATAATAAACGAGGAATTTTCGCCAACAACGAGCCTTGTTCGTTCTTTCACTTAGAGCTTAGCATCTTGCTGGGTGAGCTCCTTTCCAAGACTGAGCACCTGTTGTCACTCACCACCCCCCTTTTTCTACGGAGCTCGAGGCTGGACTTGGCGCAGAGGACACTTGTGTGTGTGCTGGGGACGGAACCAGGGCCTTGTGCCTGTGAGGCAAGCACCCTCCCAACTGAGCCTGACCTCCAGCCCAGAGGGCACATTGACCTCGTAGGTGACTGGACTTATTTGGCTAATTCTCCTACCACACCCTAGGAATGGAGGATCTTAAGAAGGCAGCGTCTCCAACTTCAAGGAATTCATGGTCTAGGTTGGGTGCAGTCTCTGAAAAAACACCTGCACGTCGCCTGGAATCTTGTTAGTAATTCAGTCCTGTCCCCATTCCAGGAGCCACCCAGTCAGGAGTCTGTGGGGTGGTGTCAGCACTTGGCATTTGACAAGCCCTCTGGGGGCTTCTGATTGCTTCAGTTGGAGAACACCGACCTAGTGGGAGAGAGGCAGATGAAAAATATGATATTTTTTTGGTGGTTCAGGCCAATTCAGGGACCCTGGAAACAGAGACAGGAGGGTGGCCCCAACTTGGGGGTTTTATAGGGGGGTTGGGGCATGAGCTGAATCAGGAAGTACAGGCCTGACAATAGGGAGCAGAGCCAGCCACACCAGAGCTGTAGTGAATACCATGGGGTTCCAAGAGCAAACAAGGTGTGGCCCCTGTTCTCATGAAGTTCATCATACAGAGAGGGAGGCAGGCACTGACCACTCCATGAAATGTCAGGTCACACAGAGGCAACACTACAAAGAACAGGTGTGTGAAGCTCAGGGTGGAAGTAGCAAAGAACTCTTCCATAGTCCCTGTTGCCACAGAAGGGACATTTGAGCTGGAATTCACAGACCAAGGGAGCAGAGAAAGGAAGAGCATGTGCAAAATCCCTGTGGCACTAAGTATAGCAGAAGCCAACTGGAGGGCCGGGAAGCAAAGAGAGAGGGGTCCAGTTGTAGATATGGCCAAACCTTGAAGTCTGTGTTAGGAAGGCCATGGGTAAACCGTTGAGGATTTTAGGCAGAGAGAGGCCAATTTCAGAGAAATATTTTGGCTGTTATAAGCAATAATTAGGTGTGGGTGGCAAGAGTGGAAGCAGGGAGACCCAGGTGCTCAGGGGTCCCTGCCACATACCAGATGGAAAATGGTAAAGGCAACAAGCAGGTGTGAAGGACATTCTTCTAGACCCTAGAGAGCTTTACCAAGATGTCACACTAGCCTCATAATCCAACAAGGAGGCAGGCGCTCTTATTTCTCTTCATTTCAAGGAGGGAAAGATGGAGTCTCCAGTTTTCACGGAAGCAGTGGGTTCCTAACTCTCCAGCTCAGACTAGGAGAGCAGTAAAGGAGAAGGAAGGGGTGGGAAATGCTTTTGGGTGACTTTGACGCCACACTCGTTCATTCACCGAACACATTCTGGTACAAAGCCCGCTGCCTGCTGGCCATTCCTCAGGGAGCTTGTCCTCGCCAGGATGCTGCCTACCCCTCTTTCTGACATCCCTTTTAGGTAGGCCTTGTGGTGCCCCATTTTACAGATGAGAATATGGAGGCTCAGAGAGATGAGATCATCTGACCCTAAACACTTAAGACACAAGAGAATATCCTCCAGGTTCAGTCTCAGGTTGATCCAGTTCCCAAACGCATATTATTTCTTTGTCCAACTCCACAGTCCCCACCAAGACCCGGCCCAGCCCGGAAACTCATTCGCTGCAGGCCAGAAGGGGCCTGGGAGGTCTGGGAGGTGCTGAGTGTTGACATAGGGTCTCTGACAGGCATGGTATATAGTTTTAATTAAGGTTATAAGGGGTGAAATCTGAGAACTCGGGTGGGTGGCCTTCGGGTCCTTTGACCTTCCGATGCACTATCTTCCAGATCCACGGGATGAGTACCTGGTCGAGTCCTGGAATGTTCCGGAATCAGGACTCCAGAGATGCAATCCTGTGTTAAATGTAGGTGGAGATGGACTGCATGAAACCCAGAGCAGGGGCTGGGAGAGTGGGCTGGACCCAAGCCCGTTCCTCCTGTTCTTTCATTAAATAGATTAATTTGGAGCTGGGTATGAGTTTTCCAGGTGCAGAAGTTATTGGTCCCCTGGAGCTAGGGCAGGACCCAGTTCTCAGGAAGTGTCCTGTGTGTCTGGAGACCAGCTGGGGTCTCCTTAAAGGAGCCCTGGGCTGAGGAACAGGAGCTGCACTGAGGTCCAATTCAGCCCCTCATTTTTGGGGGGATAATATTTTTCCTATTTCCTCCCATCCCCCTCCCCCACTCCCCTTTGTTTCTTCCAGAACTTTTCATTCCATGCCCTTATTTGGAAGGCACTTGGACTCACCATTGGGGACAACTGTCACAACAAGTCTCAGGCTGACTCCCACTGCCGTCCTGGCACCCCTAGCCTCTGACCCCCTCTTGCATCTGCTCATGATTCCCCCCTCTTGAATTTGTGGGTGCAGAGCTAGCCAGAAAAGGAACTGCTCTTAAGAGGGAGGCGAGTGAAGGGAGGGGACCACAGAGGTCCCAGGAAGGGGTGGCCATTCCTTAGGAAAGGGAAGCAGACAGCCCTTGGCCAGGGCCACCTGCCAGGTTTCTGTTCTTGCGACTAAAAGGCTCAGGGGTCACTCTAGTTAAACTGGGCTAACTGGGCTGCATGAAATAACCACATAAGAGACACAAATACCTTTTTCTTTGGGGTTGCTGTGAGGGCTCCTCTGACCTTAAGGGTCCACAGAAAGAGAGAGAGAGAGAGAGAGAGAGAGAGAGAGAGAGAGAGAGCGCACACACACACACACCCACACACATGGGTGCTGACCCCTTTTATTGAGGAGAAGCTATTCAAATGAGGCAAGGGGTCAGGTTTCAGGGGGCTGAGTCTATTTTCATGATGTCCACTGACACCTGGGTAGGCCACATCCAAGGACACAGTAAGAGGAGGGGACACACACAAGGCACTTCCATGGAAGATTCTATCCTAAACAGTACAAAGGAACAGGTGAGCATAGCTTCACCCATGGGGCTGTAGCAAGACACACCCATTTCTGTGACTGAGCACCTCAGCACCCAGCTGGGGAGTGTAACTCAGTCACCTGTAAGGTTGGCCTCCCACAGCCACCCTTGCATTTCCTGGGGGCCTGAGTTGAGCCTCGGCTGAGTTCCCATCCGGGGTCTTTTTTAGATCTGACCTGAGAGCTTGGTGAGCAGCAGGGTTGGGGGCAGGCGGGAAACAGAAGCAAATTGAAAGACCAAGGTCAATGCTGACAGGAGACTGAACAACAAAGGATTTTTAGTAAAAATAAAATTTAAATAAAATATACAGGAAAGTGCTCAGGCCAACTCTATAATTTGCTTGACCCCAAGAATAATGAAAATACAGGGTCTTTGTACAAAAAGCAGGAAGCAGGAGTGCCCAGAGGTCCTAGAGGGTAAGGATTTTCCCTTCCTCTGTGATTTCCTTCTTGATGTGTGTTGGTGTTTTTCTTTTTCTTTCTTTCATTTTTTTTTAAATTTGGTATTTGATATTATTCTAAGTAAAACAAAGAAATAAAAGTGAATCTGAAATCACAAGCATGAATTTTACCATCTTCCCGTCACAGGATGTCAACTTTCAATGCAGAGGCAGGAGCCGGGGATCCTCCACAGAATCGCCCGAGTTGGCAATTTGTGCTCCAGAGCTGATGTGGTGTGTGCGTCCCGCCAGATGTCCCAGGAGCAGAAAGTCCATGCAGAGCTGGGTCATCTGTTCTGCCCTGATGTCCTGACATGTGCACATTCTACCAACCCCCTGTACCTTCAGCTTACAGGTAAGGGAGGAAGGGAAGGAAGGAAAGAGACTAAGGTGTGCCCCACTTTCCCGTTTCCTTTGATGTCACCATCGGCAGCACAGGTGATTGGTGAACACAGGGGGTGATGTGAAGGGCAGAGGCCAGGATGGGCTTCCTTGCTGGTCTCTTTCTTAGTGTGCCATTGGCTTCTCTGTGCATTTGATGCAACTTCTTATCTCAAGGAAAAGTGTGGCATTTTTCCAGCTGTCTGTGGCTGTGGACACAGCACATTCCCCTGGTGACCCTCCCTGGGTTCAACAGAACCCTGTGCTCACGGGGCCTTCTCAGCACCATATGCAATGAGAGCATCAAGACCCGGAGGCACACATATTCCATGGGGCTCCTCTGCTCCCACACATGCCCTGTGGTCCCGTTGGGCTTCACTCAGAGTCAAAGGTAGAATTAACCAGACTATCAAGAGGGTGATGGCTGAGCTCATGAAGCCAGCCTTGCCAGGTGACAGAAATGGAGACCCAGTTCCAAGTCATGGGAGTCGTCATGGGAGCCCATGCCACAGCAGCCTGAGGAGATGCTGGGCTTGGTACAGGCCAGAATGACCTGAATATAGGGTTCTAATAGCCACATGGGGACAGAAGAGGTAGGCTTTTAGGGTCAGAGGGGATGGAGCTGGGATTGAGATGACTTGAGGCCCTTAAGGGAGCTGTGTTCTCCATGAACATGGAGCCCCCACCCAGGGAAGTGGCATGAGAGCTAGATCTGCCTAGGCCTCTGGATAAGAATGTTTTTAAAATTCCAATGAAAGATCAGATCCTTTATATGTAAGAATATAGTCCAAATTCACACACTCTATGGGGCAGACGTTGGAGTATTAGAAAAAAAAAAAAAAGGCAAATCCACACTGTAGGCACATATCCAGAAACTGAGGTGGATAAGTGCATGAGCAAAAAATTCCAATTGAGGATGAGTTTATACACACACACACACACACACACACACACACTCACACACCACTTCAATCTACACATAAAATAAAGCACTATAAAACTGAGTCAGCAGAAAATAGACCAACATAGTGATAACTCGAAGTCATAAATTATTTAGCACTATTAGACAAACATGTTACAATTATAAAAAATAATAAAATAAAAGAACAACGAGAAGCCACAATAAAATAATGCAGTGAAAAAAGAAAAGCTGAACTAGATAAAGCATAATATGGGACTCAGAGTGGTTCAAAATATTCGATGGATGGGAATCTGTAAAGATTAAACACAGCTAAAGAGCAACTTAATAAACTGGAAAACTAAACTGAGGAATTAACCAGAATATATATAGCACACAGAGACAGACATATGGAAAATTTGATAGGCAGGTCAATAGTTAGGAAGGATGGGGAAAAAAGAGGTAATAGAGGACAGAAAGAATTTACAGAAAGTCAAATTAAAAATAATTTAAAAAATAATCAAATATGTGAGTGTTAAAATTTTCCAGAACTAAGGGAAGATACAAATCTTTAAAAACTAAGTGTTATCATGTGCTTAAGCACATAACGAAAGCCTCACAAAGAGAATATCTTCAGAGTAATCAGTGAGAAAAGGGAGATTATCTACACAGCACATTCCTTCATTTGGCCAAGTCTCAAGGTATGAGTACAAATTGAATTGCTAATTAAAGTACAAAAATTTTTATGGTGATAGCAGGCTTTTAGATAGCAAAAAGGAACCCCAGGAGATAATAACAAAATTTCTTCAAAGTGTTAATGGAAAGATAATCACCATTTTAAAGTTACAAACCAGTTGATTAGTGGTGCAGGTGAGATAAACATGTTTTCAAACAAACTGAGGAATGGTATCTCTCACAAACACCCCCTTACCACATTTCTAAGGAATTTCTGCAAAGAAAGGGAAGGGTTTATAAGAAAGAACAGCAAGATTTCAATAAATATATCAGCAAATTAAATTATTATGTTCTCTAAAACAAACTGATGAGGGTTAAAATATACACAACTAGCTGGAATCCTAGAAGCCCAGGGGGCTGAGGCAGGAGGATTATGAGTTCAAAGCCACCTTCTCAAAAGGGGGCTCTAAGCAACTCAGTGAGACCCTGTCTCTAAATAAAATACAAAAAAGGGTTGGGGATGTGGCTCAGTGGTTGAGTTCAATCTCTAGTACTATTAAAAAGAAAGAAAGAGAAAAAGAGAGAGAAAGAGAAAGAGAGAGAGAAAGAGAGAGAGAAAGAGAGAGAAAGAGAGAAAGAGAGAAAAAAAGAAAGAACGAACGAACTAGATTGTGAGAATCAGGGCAGGGAACACCTCCATGGGAGCATGTTAAGATTCTTGTATGGTTTGATAGAATCATTGATGCCTTTGGATTTTCAGTCAAATGACCCTGTTCAAAATGTCAGGGTTTAACTATCAAGAGAGTAAGATGACATACAACACGGTGCTGGGTGTGGGAGGAGTACATAAAAGGCAGTTGATGGAATGGAAGGCAGGAAAGAAACTAAAACACGAAGCAAAGAAAAAAAATCCCATATAGAGAACAGGCTCAAACCAGAACTGGTAGAAATAAACACAAACAGTGATCCTGCCAAATGTGAACGTCAGAATACAGTGTTAATTCACAAAGCTGGTGAAACCCTCCAGTTAAAAGACCAAGATGGTCAAATTCAATATGGTGGCAGATGCCACTTTCTGAATATGGGCCTCACCATGGTCACACTTCATGTGCTCCTTTCAACATGTGGCTTTGTGGTTCCTCCACCAAAGCATGGGGTGGGGTTCCCCATAAAGTGTGGGTGGGCTTGTGGCTACTGTAGAAGCAGAGCTCTGTGGCATGACTGTCCATGGTGAATTGGAACAGAAGAGGCTAAACACCTGAAGAATTTTCAGGAAGCAGGTTGATTGACCACAGGGTTCAGAGGTGACTGTCTCCTAAGAATTCTTCCTCTGAACAAATAGTAAGGAAATTCTTTGAACTTGACACCCAGTGTGGAGGGCGGGGCTGGGAGGTTCATATGACAAGCGCATTTCTTTCCATCCTCTAGACAGACGGGGGTTTCACAAGTGTTTTTTTCTGCAAACCTGGTGTTTATAAACAAAGGGACAGCTGCTGACCACAATGCCTTCTGCAGATGTCCTCTGCACAAAGCTCTCCAATGCTACAAATATGGTGGGGGTTCTGCTTAATTATGGTAAGGGGTTCTGGGAAGGAGGATCTCTGGCCTGCTTCAGAGGGACTTCAGTCTTTCCTGGACCATCAACAGGTTTCTGCCTGGTGCAGGGGTCTTGCCCAACACAGAACCCTGTCCTGGGCTGATAGACCCATCTGAAGGCAACTGGAGTGTGGCCACTACACTCTTCCCACAAACATCGCCCCCTTGCATCTATGTACCCCCCTGCAAGGAGCAGAAACTCCCAGTGACCAACAGACACAGGCACAGAAGGCCATGTGCTAGCACAAGGGACAGCAGACAGGGGACAAGGCTGAGATGCCATTCTTGTTTCCAAGCTACTCAGAGGATCTGGCCAAGACTAGATTCCAGCTGAATGGCTCACCCTTGGCCTACAAGTCATTTTCTCTGAAGAGCTCTGCCCTCGACGACTCTGTTGGATGAACATCTCCATCTCAGGCTTCTCCTCTAGGGAGCCCAACGCCACATACTGATGTGGGTGGGGAGGGGGATTCTTCCCTTAATAAGGCTTAATTTGAATATGTGGCATGTGCTGCCTAAGAATGGTGACACGCTGTCAGAAATGTATCCTTGGTTGATTTTGTCCTTGTGTGAGTGTCCTGGAGTGTGTGGGTGATATCGTCTCAGGGAACCATCATCACACACGTGTTGACATTGATCAGAACACCGTCCTGCAGTGACTGATGGGGCCATCATTTCAGGTGCCCAGAGGCCCCGTGGCCATGTGGGAGGCAGAGTGTCCATACCACCTGCAGATTCAGGATGGTAGGCTCCCTGGCTCCAAGCGCATCCCACGACGGTCTTTAATGTCCGCAAGGTCAATAATGGCCGGCCAGAGAGAGCTCACTGGACAATTGAATTTCCAGTCATAAGAAAGGGGGCAAACTTGTTTTGACGTTCCCTGAGGCAGATCAAAGGAGTTATTAGTGACCATCACTGAGGTTCTGCTCCTGGCCAAATCTTTTCCAATTAGAGAAAATGAAATCTCTGCTTGGTGGTGAACCAAAACAGAACCGAGGTCCCTAATGAGTCCCTTGAAAAGGCAGCAGAGAATCAATTAAATTGGTAGAGCCATTTCAGAGGCTGTGATTTACTCTATTACAGCAAGAGCCATAAAAACTGTCATACGTTGGATCCAGAAATCTGCATGGTTTGCATGTGGAAGATGTTTGTGGCAACACTATGGGTAAGAGCATGGACCAGAGGCAACTAATCATGGCACGTCAGGGACTGACTCAGAGGCCCTGGAGCCTTCTTAAGATGGAGATAAACTGTCCTTCCAAAATATGTCACCAATGAGTAATTGATAACCCACACATCTTAATGGCCTATTACTAAGTTACAAAGGCGCGTCTTCACATGGAATTGAATTATGATTTCTTTTTAAAGTTTAATCACACAGGAAGATCGTGGGACTCTACACATCAACAATATTAAAGCTGTCTGCGTGGAAGGGTTGATTCTAATTAGGTTTGAGCTTTGTGCCTTTGTGCTTTTCTGTACTTTGAAAGAGTCTGCTGTGTTTCAAAGGAATAAACCAAGGTTTATTGCAAGAATGGAGGGTGAAAGGACTCAAATTATGAGAGAGCACTGCAAAAAAAAAAAAAAAAAAAAAAACTCCTTGCCATCAAGAAAACAGTTTTTTGGAAAATTGTGGAAAATTTTGGAAAATGGATCAGAGAGTGAATTTTAGTAGCCTGAGGGGTCATAACTATTTTGCCCAAATCACATAACAAACCTGTCAAAGAAGCCCAACTAGAAAGCCTGGTCCCTGACTTCAGAGTAGCAGCAACTGCTACTCTGATTTCCCACTAAAAATGAGATCCACTTCAGATTCCTGCAGCCTTGAGATTCTAAAGTCATGTAGAGTCATTTGTGAGATTCTCTCCCTCTCTCCCTCCCTTTCTCTCTCTCTCTCTCTCTCCATTCTCACTGTGTTCCAAAAATATCTTAGAAGTCTTATTTTTTCTTGCAATTCTATTTTTTATAGTCCTTGAAAAGAAAATCAGTGACTTTCCCAAGGTCACCCAGGTAGAGAGCGGAGGCTCATGTCCTTTCTCTCCCTCTCCTTCTCTTTTTTGATTCCTTCCCCCTCCCTTTTATTTTTGTTTCGTGGTTTGAAGACATCGTGTAGCTCACACCCCAGACAATAAGACATATGAAGTTAATGAATTCCCTCCTGTTCTTCTCTCTCATTTTCCCAATGGACACTCCATTCTCCCCAAGTCACTTTTCTTAGTTTCTTACCATTCCAGACTTTTCTTCTGCATGAACAAATAATGTGCATGTAAATTCTCATCTCCCCTTTTGCAGAGAGGAAGTGAGTTTTACGCATCCCTCTGCATATGATTTTTCCCAATTCAGTTATCTTAGCTTTCTTCCCACACCAGGACATAGAGAACTCCCTGGTTTCTTTCAGAGCAGCATAATATTCCTTGTATGGTTTTACTAGTCACCCACTGGAGGACATTTCTAATCCCCAATCCCATCCAAACCCACATGTACACGGGAGTCTTCAGGATACTTTTCCGAGGGTGCAGTTGTTGGGTTCAAGGTTATACATGTTTGTAATTTTAAAAAGTACTTACAAATGGCCAGAGGGGTGTAAATTGGTCCAAGCAGCATGGAAAGGTGTAGAGCCTGTAGGTGCCTCGTGGGACACAGTGAGACGGCTCAAAACAGTAAATGAAGAGGGGGTGGGGAACGGAAATATGCGCAGGAAGAAGGCAGGAGAGAGGCTGCTCTAGTGACATGGCTCTTGAGATCCACACTGTGACCTCTGAGTATCTTCCCTGACACTCCTGGTTCCCTGTGTGCCCTGTGACACTGGGTCCCCAGAGACTGTCGCCATTGCTGAGACACCCATCATGGAGACCCTGAAGTGGAACATTCATGGCTGTACTGGGACAGGGCCTCCTCATTCTACTCTCTAACCCTTCACACCTCCGACAGACTCACTGCAGCAGCCCGGCTGGCTGGGCAAACTAACCAGGGGGTGACGAGGAACTTGTGTAGATTGATACAGCAGGAGTGGGAGCCCTTTATTGTAGGACAGGAGGGGTACATTACTGAATACACAGCTTATCTTAATTAACATAAACTAGATACAGCAGTCAACCAATAAGGAATCTCTACACTTAATGGCTTGCTGGCCTTACTTCTCAAACCACTCCCTCTGGCAAAATGCCAGGCGCCATCTTGACTTGTTTACAGACCCTAACAAATCACCATCCTAAAATGGTGCATGGACCCTTGTCTTCCATGATGACTGCCCTTCAGTGTCCCGCTTGCTCAGGCCATCCAGTGTCCCAGCATAATGTTCCTATGGCACTCTGGGGACACTCAGACTTGCCAGGGCACTGGAACCACTAGGGGGCTTGTTGAAAATGTCAACCTGAGGTCCCAAGTGGGATCTAACAAAAAGAAAGTCCAAACAGAGGGCCCAGGAGTCTGCATTTTAACAAACACCTGGGTGACACAGACAGACTCCAGTCGCTGGGAATCACGCTGTAAGGCCTGGTACAGCTTAGCCCCATTCAACCTTCCTGAGGGTAGCGCCCCACAGTCCCCCAACCCAAACCCAACATCCGGGCCACAAGAGCTCCTTGCTCTCATGCCACATGCTGAGTGGTTGCACAACCACATCATCTGAGACACTTATTGAGGCCTTGCTGGGTACCAGTCAGACAAAAGGCTGATCTCAGAGCCTGGATTTACTCTTTGCATTCTGTCTGGTTGGCAGGAGCCATTACTGTCCTTGTTTGATGTAGTCACTCAGGCATTACCTGGAAGGAACAGGGCACATGTCTCCATACAAAGCAGCAGGGAGAACGTGGAGTCAGACCTGGCTTCAAACTCTGGCTTGGTCTCGGGTTGACATTTGCTGAATGCTTCTTCTATGTTCAATATCTTGGAGCAAATGACTAAATCTTCCCCTAGAAGGGGAATTTATTCACTGAGGCCGATCTAAGGGGGCTCCCTGGGCCAAAACTGGAGGAGAAGCTACATCCTCTTCCAGTGTGGGAAAGAGTTCCGTGAGCTGCATGCAGTAGGTAACAGCACTGCAGAAGCTTTGGACTAATGCTCCTTATGAGGATTATTCATTGATATTACACTTTCTTTGGAAAAAAGGTTAACACCACCTTGCGAGGTAAGGTCACCAGGTTCAAATCCTCCCGGTGGTTAGTTACCAACAAATTCAGGGGCCCACCATCTATCTATCTGTGTTTGTAAACAAAGTGTACTTGAGCCCCAGAGCAGGTTATTTGTCTACACCTGCTGTTCCCTCCCAAGGGCACAGCCCAGTAGATGCAGTCTGGACCATGTTGGGATTCCCAAAGCTAAAATATTCACTATGCAGCCCTCGGCAGACAGTGATGGCCGACCTCCAGGTCTAATTCAGGAAAAGTGCACGGAGAGGGTTATTTATGTTCTGTCTCCTTATTGAAAGATTTGGATTTTAGCTTTGCTCCCGTCCTCCTCAAATATCACAGACAATGATATTTCCATGCGGGAATAAGTCCTTTTAAGGTCATTGCTTTGGGGTGGCTGCCGGGCAGTGTGAATTCTACAAGGATTAAATTTTCCCTAGTGAATATCAGAGCATTGAAGAGCTTATTGTGGAGAGGATGACTGTGATAGTAGGAGCAAATGTGACCCCATTTTGTTTTATGACTTCATCCTGTAAAACAACCATACCAAGTAGAAGAGTCATGACTGGGGCAAGATGTTCTTTTCCTTTTGCTATAGAAACCTTTAAGAACATGGACTACCTAATGGGGCATTGTTTCTGTAACTAGGGTAACGGGGCTCTGTTTCTGTAACTGGGGTGACTGGGCTAACTGTGATTGGTTAGACTTCTGCTTGATTGCATTGTCCTGCTTCTGTAACCTGGCTTGCTTGCATTGGCTAGACCCCTGAACATCCTTTTTGCGGTTTTCAGGCTTATAAGGAATGCCCTTGCAATTGTTCAGGGCTGATCAGGGGAACAACCTTATGTTCTGGTCAGCCACCACCGGTGTGCTTCAATAAAGGCTTGATTCGATTATGTGAGTGGTCTGGAAGTCAGTTTATGAAACCCTGGGACAAAGCTTTAACTATAACAGGATCACAGATCACAGGTTAATTCCGACAAAATGAGAAATCTCTATGCAACAGATTCTTTGAATTCTCGGTGTCGCTCTGATTATATTATGAAAACCCCAGCTCCGTTCTAAGTGTGGAGCTAAATAGATCTTCTTTAAGAGTATTATAAGGAAATAGATGTTTTCCCCCTAGTATCCTAACAACTGGAAAATTTAATTAACTGGCATTTGGATGTATTTGTGGCAATGTTAAAATTAGGTTTTAGAGACGAGTGATTCCAATATCACATTGGTTGAGTATCCCTACTCCAAAAATCCCAAACCTGAAAGGCTCCAAAACCCAAACTTTTGAGCATCATGTCATCGCTCAGAAAGTTTTGGAGTCAAAGTCAACATAAAAGAGATACCTGCATACCTGTATTCATAGAGGCTCTGTTTACAATAGCTGAGATGCCCCTCAGTAGGTGAAGTGATAAAAGAAAATAGGGTCTGTATGCACAGTGGAGTATTTTTCAGCCATAAAATAGAATAAAAATCCCGTCATCTGCAGGAAAGTTGGGTGACTTGGAGATCAATATGTAAAGCTAAGTTTGTTGGACCCAGGAAAAGAAATACTGTGTTTTCTCTGCTAGGTGCAATATAGAGAAAAATAAATAAAAACAAGATGATACAAAAGTAAAAGGGGAAGGGGAAGGGGACCAGAGAGTGCGGAAGGAGTGAGAGATGGAAATTGGAAGGTGGATACAATCAAAGCACATGTACGCATGTATAAAATGTCACAGTGAAGACAGTAATGGGTCCAATGATTATGATCCAATTATGATTTTTTAAAAAGTCAATCAAAAGATGTTTTGGGTTTGGGAGCATTTCAGATGTCAAATCTGCATTAGGAATGCGCAGCCTGTGTTCTCATTATCATTCAAGACAGGGATCCTATATTCTGAGAAATCGCACCCAGCCTCTGGCTGCAGGTTGATAGGATCCCAACGGCCAATGGACTGACTGTGCCAGGTGGGATGTCCAACCCCCTCTCTGTGAACTGTTTCTTGAGTGGTCCTCATGATAGGCTCTGGGTTTGACTCCACTTTATGTCCCGAGTGCCTGACACACAGAAACTCTTCAGTAAAGCTTGTTGACCTGGCCCAACTGGTGAGACCTTCCATGTGGGGCTCAGAGATCATGGAGAGGAACCAGACGTGACTAGACAGGGCCTGGAAATGTCTCTCCACCCTTGGCTCCTTTTCTCCTGTCCAGGCCCCCAGAGCATTAGTAAATGGATGCTCCCCGCTGAGACTCTAGCTGCCTCCCACCACCCCTTCCTGTCCTCAATGCCCACTCTGCCTCCTGCTCCAGAAACATCTGCCTTGGGTCCCCCAGGAGTCAGCTCCTCGCCAGAAAGTCAGCGAATCTGCACGCCTGCAGCCTGGAAATATTGATTTCAGGTTGAATCACACTTTCTCCCAAGCTCCTCCCTCTATCATCCCCCCCATCAGAGGAGGCCTAGCACTGTGCAGAAGGTTCTGACACAGGACTTTGAATCTGGACAGTAACTGGGGCTCGGGGTGTATGGGGCAAAGGGGGGACTGAAGAAAATAATCCCCCTTCATGGAACCCTCAGAGGAAGACAGACTTGAACAATGAGCAGATGGTCCTCACAGGCCACCATGACAGACATTTCAAACTTATCACCCCCCAGCACTATATTAAGGCCCCGAGATTATAGTGAGGTTCATCAGAGCAACATCTGTTGGCAATCAGCACAGAGCCACCAGATATGATTACTCAGAGCACAGCCCAGGCTGGGGACAGGGAGATCCGATCTCTGCAGGGGAGAATGTCCAAGAGACACCATCCTTGATGTATTGGGCTTTCCTGTGGCTCACTTCCCTCATAAAACCAAGGACCTTAATTCAAATAGGCCCAGGAGCATCTGTTAGGAAGCAAGATACATTTTCAAGACCCAGAAGTCAATAGAAGTAATGGTGGTGTGAACAAGGACTACCTGGTAGAACTTAGTAGGTGATTAGCACTAAGGGGCATTATCTCCTTTCATCCTCATGTAACCCACAAGGTACTTAATATTGCCACCCCTCTTTACAGCCTAGAAAACTGAGGCCAGGGAAGGGAAGGAACTGTCACAAGGTCAAGTATCTAGTGGTTCATGGATATGGTGACCCACTCTCCTCTTTTACCCAGACTGAGGGTTTTCCTGGGATGCAAGACTCCCCAGGTCGTGTCCCTGGGATGGTCCCAGGCAAACCTGGATGCATCCTGACTCTGAGTTCACATCTGTCTGGTGTCAAAGCTCACCTCCTGATCCCTTCTGGGGCACTATCCCTTGTGTTCTCGGCTCCTTGCTATTTAACAAGACAAAGTGTTTACTGAACACCTACTATGTGTAGGCACCACTGTGGGCACTATAGACAAAATAAGTGAAGGACTAGACAAAAAAAAAAATCTGAAAACCTCTGCTTCTCGGAGCTACAGCCGTAGCAACTCTCATATTTACTGCATATTCCCCTAGACTCCATATCCTCCTGAGACGACTTAAGTTTAATCATTAACAACAAGAGAACTGGAAGGGCCACCTTTCTGGTGTCCTGGCCCCCATAGTTCTAAAAAGGATCTGTAGCCACCTTCTAGGAAGATATGTACCCACAAATCACATCCACTATATCACGTCCCCACGTTCCCTCTTCAGTATAGAAATAGGACGTCCTGAGAGGCGATGTGATCAAAGTTCACACAATCAGAAGGGTTATAAATAGGGAAACCTGGACTTGGGCAAATTCCTGTGCACTGCAACTAGGAGACGCCCTTGCAATTCAAGGGGTTTCACAGAAATACAATATGAGCTCCTGTATTGTAAGGATTTTGGAAACATCTAGACCCAAGTTGAAAGCCAGATCGTTCACTCTATTATCGAGTGACTTTGTTGTGCACGCCTTAACCTTAGCATTTTTGATTCCTATAATAAGAGAACCTGCTCGAGGTGCCCACCTGAAGCAAATTAACACATACAATGACGCAATGAACCGACCTGCAGAAAGGATTTAATAACCAGGTCCTGTTGCTCTAACTCACTTGATCTTTCTGCCACTCCTAGGTTTTGAGGATTACCCATGTTCCTGATGGGGAAACTGAGGCAAGCAAAGGCAAATGAACCAATCCAGAGTTCAATGATAGTGCCCCAGCTGGAGTTTGGAGCCAGGATGGTGTGGATTAAAGTAGGATAGTTTAAAAAGGACTTAGACCAAAGCACAGATGAAAACCCCCACCTCCAGCTATCCAGAGAGCACCCTAAGTTAAAGGAAGCAAACAGCACTCAGGTGGCTAGAGGATGATGCTTGGGGTAACAGGAAGGAGCCAGGGGCTGAGATGGCTTTGTTAGCTGGGGGCAGGTCAGGCTCTGGGGAGCCCAGTCAACTGCTGTTTGTATCCGAGGGCCATTTGTCCACATGGAATATGTTCAAGAGTGGAAGGCCATGCGGTGGATAATCACAGGCAACAGGGGGAGCTGGGCTTACAAGCAGCACCTGGGCTAGAATACCTCCAGGAGCTGCTCCTGGGGCCCAACTGATGGGCATTTGGAAGAGGGCAGCCAGTCAGTGGGCGTGAGGATCACACCCAGTGGGGAGGGTTAAAAGGACCCTCTCTGGCTTCAGGGGCTGTCTCTGCTCTGCTCTTGCTCTGAGGTGGGACTGGGTGTGGGTCGTCTTGCTTGTCTCTCTCTCTCTCTCTCTCTCTCTCTCTCTCTCTCTCTCTCTCTCTCTCTCGCTGTTCCACTGCTTGGGCAAAATGAGAAGCTCAACATTTTCTGATCCAGGGAAGGAAAAAAGAACACTGAGGTTGTTAGAGACGGGAGGGACGTTTAAAATCTGAATCCAGGGGATTGAGCACTGGATGGACAGTCTGTCTCAGGAGCAAAGTTTCACTGGGCTCTGGCATCCTTGTGAGGCAAGGTCTAGGGAGGGCAGAGGATGAAGAGGGGAGGGAGCTGAGCTGTCAGGTGTGGGGGGTCCCACTGTGCTAGTAAAAGCTCGCTCTTACTCAACTCTCAAAAGTATCTTTTCTGCTTCTTAATCTAGTTGCTCAAAGTCTAACCTGCAGGGGGACTTACTGATCTTGCCTATATACAGGATCCCCGTGGGACATAATGGAGCATCCCAGGAGGCTGGGTAATGAGAACAGGAGCTTCTCTGGCTAATCTGCCACGTGACATGCTCTAAGCTCACAAACACCATGTTCCTAGCCTGGGCTCCTCACACATGCAGTTTGCCTTGAAGCTCTGTTGCTCTCTACTCTTGCAGGGACTCTGGGCTCTGAGCTCACCAACTGGAGCGGGGGAGTAGAGAGAAGGCCCAGGGCAGGATTCTGGCCTGGGTTTAGTTAGCAGGGTTCTTTTCTTTTTGAAAAAGCCTCTGTCCTAAACTCTGTGAAGCTGGCTTCATAAGCATCTTTTTTCCCCAGTCTGTTACAGCTAAAGCCGGTTCTGGACTAGGTACTGATAGAATGGGGGGTGGGGGGGGACATTCTAAGCTTATCCTGCTGGAGGAGGGCTGGCCTGCTCTGGAGCATCAACTCGAGTTGCCCAAGGGCCTCTGGAGAGCTCTCCCCTCTCTGCCACTCCACCAGACCTACAGTGACTGTAGTACCTAGCTTTGTTGCATAAGTGACAGTACTGCTCAAATGATAGTCTCGCTCTAGATCACAGGGCTGACTCTCTGAAGCCGGGAAGGCCTGGCTTCACCTCCAAGAACCAACCTGGGGGAGAACTCAGAGGGCTGAGCCTAAGGTGGCCATCTTATCACCTCTTGGGTCTGCACAGTGACCCCAGCTACTGGGGAAGCCCTAGCTGGATCCTAATTCCTCCCATTCCCTCTTTGCTTCTGACTTGAATATTTTCTCCTGTCTTGCAATCTCAGCTTCTTATATGCTGGAAATAGAGTTGGCAACCAAAGATGGCTCAAAACTAAAGCTTCCACTTATAAGCAACAGGGGACCCTGCAGCCAGAGAAGTCTCCCCTAGGAAAGGGAGGGGGCTGGGCTTGGGGCACCTGCTCTGGGAGGAGGTAGCCTTGCCTTTTTGGGCTGCAAACCCCAAGTCTTAAGCCTCTGGGGAAGCTGGCCTGGGGGCCAGGGGCAGTGTGGTTAACTGTCAATGTGTTAGCCTTACTCCAAGCTCAAGGCTCCAGTACTGCAAGTCCTGCTAGTGAAGTCCACACATGCAATAAATAATCAGGGACCACAAACCTGCAGGTGCAGTGGGTTAACCCTCGAGCTCCTGGGAGCCTTGCTTGTTCTCATGCTCACTCCTCTGCCCACCTGTGGATCAACTCTCCATTACAAGAAGCTCCAGGAGATAAAACCTGCAACTTACCTTGGCAAGGGGAACCCTGAGGTTCATCTTCACCTCTAAACGCGCTAGATCACGGGGCTGACTCTCTGAATCGGGTCCTCACAAGAACTGTAATGCGGCAGATGGTGTTGTGGGGTGCTCACGATGCCCATCCAGCATCATGGGGCTGTGCTGGGTCTCTGGCTATTCTAATTAGAACAAATAAGGGTGCATGAGGTGCTGAGTTAATCACACAACGGGCTTGCACGCCCAGGTGCAGCGAGGGCTCTATTCAGTATGGTGAAGGAAGCCAGCCTCCTTGTGGAAGAGGGTGCCCATGGCAGGACATTGCTTAACTTGCACACTGATGGGGATGCTCAAATGTTCCACATAAGCCCTGCCACCTCTCACACAATGAACAAAGCTGTCCACTACAGAGGCCCTAGAGCCAAGGAAGGAGCTTTGAGGACCTCTTGACCAACTTGGTGTGGTTGTGCCTGGGACCTGTCTATGTTGGACACTTCATGTCAACTATGAGGTCATAAGTTACCCCCAATTGCAGCCCTTGAAGGGGATTTCAGTTCATCTCATATCTGGCACTAAAACGAGATGCCAGGACGAGTCCTGGCCTGAGCTGGTTTCAAATCCTAGAAGCCTTTTCCTCAATGAGAAGGCATAGCTACCCCACCTGTGCTGCACGGGGTTGGGTGAGTGGGCTCTGCAGGTATGTGGGCCTCTTAAGATTTTATGCCATTTTTCTAAAATGAGCTGTCTCCTAAAGAAGCTCTAGCCCTTGGCCTTACAAAAGGTCAAGGAAGATGGATTTTCTTTGACCTTGCTCCTAACCTTGAGCAGGCTCCTGGTTGAAGTTTTTAATAATCAGCTGGGATCATTGAAAGGACTAACCAGGGCTTCTCTGGCTTCTGCAGAAGTGTGCCTAAAGCCTCAGGGCTTGGCATTAACACCTCTAGGACTAGACAGTGGGCATGTGACATCCTGATCTTGACTTCCCTCCCCAACCCTGATGCCCTGCAAGTGAGCTTTCTTACCTAACAGGACAGCCCACTAAAACACTAAACAATCTTAGAACGGGGAGATGCCCTTCAATGCACCACTCACCAAATGAGGTCACCTACACCTTCCAAGCTACAGGAAGAATGTCTGCATTGCTGAATCTTGCTTCCCCTTGGGGGACCAGTGCCCTGGCCTCATACTGCAAGTGTCCTTAAATCTCGACCTGTGAAAGTGAAACCTGGCCAGCGTTTAGGGGTCAGGCATACAGGTTTGTCAAGGTGACCTTGAGCTACAGGAGGAAGTGGTTTAAATGGCAAAACAAGGTGGACTAATCCGATGAGGCTTCCCAATGAGGCCATCTGGGAGTCTGCAAGTACCCTAGAGGTGCGATGAGGACTGTTTATCTGTTGGTCCCCATCTTCCACTGCCTAACACCTGGACGGGGGGAGGGGCTTACTCCTGCACCTGGGAGTCATGTAGCCTTCCAGATAGGAGGTCATCTCTGGCAGGAATTGAAGGGGCTGGGGAGGCCCTGTCGCCCTGCGTCGGCCTGCCTGTCTTGGCCACAGAGGACAATGGCCATGAGGGTGCACACATCATGTGTCATACCAGGTTGTCCTTGAGTGCACTGAGTCCCTTAGAAGGGGAAACTGTCCCTCCAGTTAACGCCATATGATAGCTGGTGTCACTCTCAAAGGTGGGAATGTCCAAGAACCTGGCTTTGTAGTTGTTCATGGGGGACGGGAGGTGGCCAGAATCTCGGCAATTCTCCCCATTCCTCAGACTCATTCGAATGGGCCATGAACAGAGACCCCATGCCACTCCCCTGGACTCGGCACAGGTCGGCCTATCTGTCTAAGTCCCCTGTGGGCTGGTATCTGCAGTGAGTGTCAATGCTTTCCCGGGGCATCCAACCCATGGAAGACTACTCCTTGTTATTAAAGGGAATGCCTGTAGGGCACTCTGGCATCAATGACACAAAGCTGACAGTGGCTGAGGGTGGCACAGCCCAGGCTTCCTGGGGTCAGCTGTCCGGCCATGAGTCAATGAGCTTTCCCTCTGTGTCCCCCCTCCCCCCAGCAATCTATCCCCACTTAAGGGGCCAGGGTCTACCTTTAGCTGGTTCATACTGATACAGGGAGGCTGTCCTAGTCTTGTCCCCCCACATGCTCCAGAGGGGACAATGGGTGATGCAGAGTTCTGAACTGGAAAGGTCCCTGTTTGTATGAATAACTAAATGGGGGCCCCTGTGAGTCATATCACCAGGTGGCGTCTCCTGGTACAGCAACCTTGACGAGGTACTTGGTCCTTGGCACAGTGCCTGGGGAAACCTAGAGAAACCTGTGGAGGATCGTCTAGAACAAGTCTTACCCTTAAGTGAACCCACCAGGGAACTCCAACTCTAAAGCAGTTGGGGCCAGTATCCCCTGAGGGTCCTTATTCAGGCTGAAGTTGGTCTCTTGATGACTCTCCATAGACGACCTGTCTTCCTGGTTATACGTCCATAAGAACCGTATCAAAAAAGGGAATTCCACATAAACTTCTGGGGCTTGACCAAGTTCATAAGCCATGGTCTATATCTCCAAAACAAGCAGTGGTTAAGGGTTGACCTAAGTACCCCAAAAGGATGACTTGGTCTCCTGGCTGGGGACGCTTGGGTGCCTAGATGGGTGGTGAGGACTCCGAGTCTCCTGGTGCTATGTGGCCAGGATTTGCTGGAGGACATAGTAGGCTTTCCTGTCCCAAGGACAAGATATCAAACTATTTATGACTTCCAAGAGCTGTATAAACTTGTTTCTTGCAAGAAGCGGGAAATCGTGTCCTGAGACACCTAATAGATATTAATTCAAAACTAAGCTTGGTATCTATCCTGGGGAAAAATACTGAAGCTGTTAACAGTCCCAGAACTCACGCCACTGAGTGGCCCTTGTCGGCTCCCAGTGGGTGCACCTTAAGGGGTGGTGTCATGGGGATATGTCTGCACTGACCACTGGGAATCTTGTACCTGTGAGCTGTTCTGAATCAAGGTAGTGTCCCCACTTATCCTGTTTCTGTATCTCCATAGAGGAATACCTTAGTATTAAAAGAACTAAATGTGAACTTAGCTGTGTGGGGACTTGTGACTGAGGTATAAACTTGCAGTCTTATCTGGCAGTCCACTGCCTTGGCTAAGGGCCACCTTCTTGGTGTCCCCTGGAGTGAACTACACCCACCTTAGAAGCTGATCCTCTCCAGAAGCCATAAATCCCTGTACTTCATGGAGGGTGCTTAACTGTTAACATCCATCTTTATGGTCAAATAGCACAACCATGGTATGTTCTAGAAACATACTTAATTTGTAGAAGTTCAAGATTCCTGTCCTGATTACAAGACCTGAACTAGGTCAGCGAGTTCACCTTTCAGGTGTTGGCATGGGGGGACGGGACACTTGGCTTTTTGATACTAGAGCCACTGACCACTGTGCATCTGGCCTTTCTGAAGACTTCTTCAAAATGCCCATCTCTAGAGCCACTCAACCCCGACTCTCAAGAGGTACCTTCTAGGACTGGATCAAAGTGTGGTCGATCTAACACCCTAAGGTGACAGCCTGACATATCCTCCCTTCCCCTGTGAATCTGTGTTGACCCTTCATAAACTGCTCAGACTTGGTGTCTGAACCTCATGACCTTGTTTCAAGGTTGACGTTGAGGCCTTACTAATCAGCACAGTAGTCACAGCTATTGCTGTCAAATTTGGCCACAACTGGCTCTTTTTGGAGAAAATAACAGACTAGTTGTGATCACAATTCCAGGGTTAGAACCCCGGAAGCTAAACCCAGACCTCACATGCCTCAGTGAGGGGTGTAGGAGGCTGGGCCAGACCCAGCTCAGAATTTATCAAATACACCTTAATCTTAGTCCTTGAATAGGCTCTTTCCTTGTCCATTGTGCTTTATTTCTTTTAGCCTTGGAATCCATATCCAATAGGAACCTGTCCTTTCCACAGATCCTCAGTGGCCTTGGACTTGGGTGGATCATGTAGATGGGGCAGCCATTGGTCAGGGATTAATGCATGAGCCCCTGTGGCTAAAAATTAACCAGAAAAATTAAACCACTTCAGATGGAAACTTACGGTGGCGAGGGGGAAAATTTTTAAGGAAACAGCATCAAAGCCTGACTCTGCCATGTTGGCGAGCCACAAGCCATCAATATATCAGGATGTCATTAAGCTGAAATTTAAGTCCCAGGCTAACGCATTATCAAACGAGTACGAACAGTCCCTAAAAGGACAGGTTCACACAAAGTCCAAGGACTGCCACCCACTGGAATGTCACACAAGGGACTCCTTGTGGGTAACAGGAGGCACACCGACAAGGCCCTCGCTGCGAGGATAGCAGCCCCTTGTCTGCAGTCAGCAGCTTTATAGCCACAAGAGGACTCTCACTAGCTGCTCGGGAGTCTAAGCTGGGGTGGGGTTGACGGCAGGCACACACGCTCATGGTCAGCTAAGCAGCCTTGCCTCGGAATCTACACTCGGAACCCCCAGATAAAATGGCTCATAAAAAGGCAAACCTGATGTCGATAATCGCTAAATCTGAAGGCAACACCGTCTTGTGTTTGGGGTTAACTTTGGGATCTCTGCTTAAACCATCTGGGTCTAACCACTTATGGTGCACTGAAAATCCTTCAGACATCACTTGGGATACCTGGGGGAGTCCAGATATGGATTAGGACAATGGGGTGCTTCACTCACGGCCTTGATCCCGTACGAGGGGATGTTCCACAGACTTCTTGACCAGGAAGTTTAAGGAGAAGGACTTGAGTAAAGCTGATGGTCTATTTTTGCAATAGAAACCATAGTTGGAGGTTCTGGCTTTAAGGGATGTTGTCATCTCTACACACACCTCAGGTCCTACGCTGACCTGGAAACGTGTCACCAGCATGCCCTGGGTAGGGGTCTTAGTGTACCTCCTGGGGGTGCACATAGGGCGACCCTAAGAAGACTAGTGGATGAGGGACTGCCCTGGAGACACTTCCATCTGAACTTGGCTTCCAGATGAGATGCTTGCTCCTAGCTCATCCTTTTTCTAACGGGCATAAGACATCCAGGGACACAACTCGACCCTTTCTTGCAAGTAGGGAAAAGCAAAGCCACGACCCTGAAGCTTACCACCTACTGCTATAGAACACCCTTGACCAAGAATGAACCAGGCTGAGTCAACACATAACAGGTGGCTCCAGTGTTGATCTAGCTTCCTGACATGACTGTCAGGTTACCCTCCTCCTCTGGAGCACACTAGTTGTGTGCTAGGGCCCACCATTCTGGTCACCATCTCTCAGCGTTGCCAACAGGGCCTCTAGCCCGAGTTGCCACTGAGCTGTCCCTGTTGCTAGGGACCTTCTAATAGGAGTAGGTGACCTAATGGGACCCAGGGCTGTCTAACTTCCAGACTTCGAAGGAGGCCTTTTCCTAGGGTCACCCCAAGGAGGCAAGATTAAGGCAGCCAAATGCTGTTCAGTCAACTCTGGCTCACTCCTAGATACCCTAAAGATCTCGTGAACCAGAATGGCAATGAGTTTGTCCCTACTCTAAGCTTTTCAAACATCATCTTTGCCTGGGGCAAGACACCCATGGCTATTTGTCTTTCGAGTTTATCTCCACAGACACTCTCTAACCTGGGCTTCACTACCACAGACCTGCATAGCTTCAGCTAAGCAGGTAAAGTGTTCCAGCCACTCCTACAACCCCACAGCTCTCCAGCCAGATTGACAGGCTGAAGTGGTCACTCCCTACCTTGAATGGCTACCTAGAGTGCAGTGAGAACACACATCGGCCAACTCCCTCTTGAAATCCTGGCCTCATTTCTAGTGCAGTAACGAGCTGGGACTAGCCGCCTTCTAGGTAGGGGGGAAAGAGGAGCCTAGTTTCAGGGATTCATCCAGATTTTATAGAAAGAGGGGCATATGCCACAGGAGTCTCTCCAGTAGGTATTCTTCGGAAGGGAGAATGACCATCAGTTGTTGTGGTCTTGAACAAAACCTTGCTAAAGAGGGCGGGGGCTGGCTTCTCCGAAGATGTCACTTAGGAGGTGGTGGGGTGTGTAAGGATCAGATGATCCTGAATACATCTTGTACGAGTTTGTAAGACTTGGTCACCTAGAATGTTCAGAGATGTCCCAGCTCTTTGAGTGCTGCCAGACTTTTGTAAATGGGACCGTTCCCCAGGGAAAGCTCAAAGGAATAATCCCCTGCTGAGTACATGGGGGATCAGTCGTGGTGAGTTGGTCAGGCGACAGGCCCCTCTGGTCTGCTAGAGATAGCTTCATATCTGGTGTGCTGGCTTGAACAAGGATTGAAGCGATGAGAAGGAGGGTGCATGGAGAGGAGGCGAAAGGGGCAGAACAAAAGGAAGGAATGAGCTCCAGGACATGAAGGCTAAGACCAGTGTATCCCTTGAGGACCCATTTATGTCCCTCTTGCATCTGGGTTCTGAGCCTAGGACCTTGCATCTGGGGATGGCTTACATCTGTGTTTTGAGCCCAGATAAGCCCTGTCCTTGGCAGAATGCAGTCACAAATCACAAAAGATGCTGGACACTAGGTTTCAGCTGGTAATGGCAAAGAAACTGAGTCGGGTGAGCAAACGTGCAGGAAAAGCTTACTGCAGCTCCCATTTAGGAAGAGACAGCTCAGACACCCTCAGGCGGCTCCCTGGAAAGAGCTTTCTGGTCTTCAGGGGTGGAAGAGTAAAGTGACCTCGCCTGCACCTGGGTAGCACGCCCTATGCTAAAGAGGAGTTACTGCAGCCATTTGAGAAAATACCTGCAGGGCACCCTGACAATGACCCAGTGAGGGTCACACATGAGCCTCCTGGGGGTCAGCTGTCAGGACATGAGCCAAGGCCTGAAAATGCATCTGCCCTGTTCTCTGGGCCTTGTCTTAACTGGGCCAAGTTCCTCAAGAACAGGAAAGTTCAATGTGACAAGTGGTACCAGACTGGCCAAATGGCAGTCCTGATAAGCTCAAGGACAAAGGGTGGGAATCACTGCCCTACAGACTGGATAAGAAGACGACCAGGGACTGCCATGTCCAGGAATCTGTAGCCACTTTACACCAACTAGAACAGGCCATGAAGCAGACCCAGGTCGCCTGTCCTGTGCTCACCCTAGGAAGGTCTATGACCAGTAGTAACCAGCCTGAGCCTTCAAGGGGCTGGAATAGCACAGAACTGAACCCAGGACAGCCACACTGGACTGAGGTGGACACATGACTTCAGACCACAGATCCGTGCTCGGGTGGCATGGTGTGTGTGCAGTAGTGGCCAAGTGGCTCTCTGGAGTTCTGAACTTGGCACCACTCTGAGAGGTAGCGTCTGGCAGACTGGGAAGATGACCTAGATTTTTAACCTGGGTGGGTGGATGGGCTGCAGGGGTGGAAACCAACCTGCCTGAAACGAGGATCAGGAGCTAGATGGCTCCAAGAGTGTGGCCCCGAGTACTGCATCAGCTCTTGAACACTCAAGTCTGAACCCAGAAATCCTTCCTGGCCAGGTAAGTGCCACCGTGCCTGGCATCCCAGTGGCTTGGGAGGCTGAGGCAGGAGAATTGCCAGTTGGAAGCCGGCCTCGGCAAAAGCGAGCACTAAGCAACTTGGCGAGATCCTCTAAAATACAGAACGGGGCTGGGGATGTGGCTTAGTGGCTGAGTGCCTCTGGGTTAAACCTTCAGTACCCTGCCAAAATTCTTTACCTTTTTAAGTAAAGGTATCCAAGTAGCTCTGGAAAGCAAACTGAGCTGTGGGGCTCATAATGAACATCAATCTGACATGAAGTGTAGTCCTCCATTATGGATCACTCATGTCCTGAGCCACATGGAAAGACGTAAGCAGGACTGGCCTCACGGATGTCACCCTTGACACCATGCTAATCAGTCAAAACAAGTCAACTCAAGGCTCTGGGGAGACTTTGCTCCTGAGCAGACCCATAGCCCCTACCTGACCACCTGGCATGTCCAAGGCCCTCACCCGTCTGAGCATCTGCAGAGTCAGGCCAAAGCTCTGCACTGGATCCTGTGGAACTGCTCTGTCAAACCTCAACTCCTACCTCGTGAAAACCTAGGTCTCGTCCCCTCTAGACTTTCCTTGGGTACAGCCTAAGATAACCTGATCAATCAGGCGCATCATCCTGCTGAGGCGCTTGGGTACAGCATCGTCTGCCCTGGATCCTTCGTCTGCGATGAGCAAGGCATGGACTGACTGACCACATGGAGGTCAATGGCCTCACTAGCCTTCAGTTCTGTGCCTGTCTATGTCCAGGCAGAATCGCAGCTTGGTCTCTATCCTTCCCCCAAACATCTGAACAATGGGTTCTCCTGGCACATTCAAGTACTCAGAGCTCCTGACTTGGGGACCTGGCTTGGTGGTGTCACCTGCTGGTTGCCTTCTGTCCTGCTGATGGCACTTAGCCCCCTCTTCTTCCCTAGCTAACCTGACCTCAGTCTAACCCGGGCTGACCCGACTCCAGGCCCGTGAACTTATTACCAGGTGCAAGGGGTTGGGCACACCTTCAGGTGGTTGGATTCTCTGATTGGGGAACTTTGCCCTGAGTAGGTGGGTCAGGCAACCAGCTCTGGTGCTGCCACAGCCTTGAAAGCTTTCAGCTACCAGATGTGACAACTGGGGACTTGGAGCCCTGGATGAGGGGACTTCTGGGAAGTAACTGAAAGTAACTTGGGAGTCAGGCTGCTGTTCAACTCAAGTCTCAAATGGAAGCAAACCAGTCTTAAAGACCAAGTGAGGGCAGGAAGTTGATCCCCAAGCACCAGCCGAATGCCATACTCACTGGGAGAACCATCAAGCAATATTCTGAATCATGTAAGCCTGGACTGGGGCTCTAAGATCTAGTGGTCCTTTCCATTTGTGTTTTGATGATTTCTAGAATTGGCCTCGTTCGTAACAGCTGACTCGAGTCATCCCTCAACTAACAGCCCCCTTAACACTGTCAGAAGGTGACTTGGAGACTCAAAGCACTTAGACAGAATTCTTTCAGAATTTCTAAGAATCCTGAGACCTACGTGACTGTCTGGAATAAACAGACACAGGGCAGCCCCCCACCACCCACGCAGCTTGGGCCTCCTCGGAAGCCTTAAGTTTGACTCAGGGAGACCTGAACAGTGATGCCTGAGCATTTGGCTGAAGCCAGCATCTAGGCAAAGGTGTCAGAAAAGCAAAGTTCAGATGGCCCATGCAGAGATGCCAAGGTGTGGAAGCTGTTGGAACAAAGCACAGGAAGCATGAGTGGCAGGTGGGAAACCAAGGCTATAGCTCCTGACTCAACACTGCCACCGTCTGTTCAGCCCAAAGGCACCAAGGGTGCCCTCCTGGAAGCAATACTGAGACTGGGTGATGGCTCACCCGGGCTGCACGCTGACCACACAGCCATTCCTGAGGCATAGGCGAGGATGAGGGTCTGGAAGGCCAGAGGAAGTGAGCATTCAGGCTGCTGTAGCTGGCACAGGGGTCCCCCGGGATGAGCACAGCCCATAAAGGGGTAAGGGCTGAGGGAGCTCCCAACCACCGAAAGTTCACCCTTAGCCACTGAAGAGCTCTACAGACTCTGGTGCAAAACTCGAACCCAAACGGCCTGGAAGTCCATGTGATAGCACCAGTTTTTATAAAAGAGGTTTCTTGGAGGTGGACCAACAAGGAGGTGGACATGCATTCTCATCTCTGTAGGATGGGCCAGTAGCAAAGGATGGAAGCCTCAGGGTGAGCAGTGGCAGAGACTGATCCTAACCCGAGGTTCCAGTCCCTTCCACTGGCCCTCCAACTATAGAATGCCCCCCCCCAACCAGAGTAAAAAACCTTTCTCCAGGTCCTGCTGTAACTTGTGGCTTCATGCTCAAGGTCACGTCTCTGCTTCTCTTGGAGTTTACCCGACACTATGGGCTGCATTCCCAGACATGACTCCAGCAAGGCCCAGCCCTGGCACACCAGGGGGCCACTAGCAGCCTGGCACTTTCCCTAGACTAGGCCTGGATCAGAACCTCAGCCAGCAGGGGGTCTCGGTGGGCCACATCGCCTGCCCCATGACTCTCCAGAGTTCTGTCCTTGTCATAAGGAAACGGTTGGCACACACTGCTGTCTCATAACCTTGACTCGTGTGTGGTTGAACCACATAGTCAGACTGAAATAGCTGAGATTTATAATTGAAGTCCTGAGTAGAGAAAGCAGGGAGCTTCCATGTCTGAGTCATTTTTATAAAAGCAACAGCTTTCCCCAAATGACTACTGGGGGTTCCTGAGCTAGTTAAACTAACTAGTTTCAACTGTCCTAGCACTCCTAGCTGTCCTGGGAACAGTACCTGGAAACTACTTACTAGTCTCTCAGATCTGAAAGTCCTTGAGCCACCTGGCCTGATCCATTTTTGTACGAATAGGGGAAACCCAGGCCCACCTGGGGAGGCAGCCTCTTGGTGTCTGGACTGGGACTGCCGCCTAGATCCTGGCTTATTGGTGTTTGCCTCAAATGTATAGCTCCTCCCTCTCCTCTTCTTGGCTGAGGAAGCATCTGAGTTGATTGATCGGTGCCTTGAGTTAACTACTTCCGTTAGCAATAAATAATGCACTCTCCTCATTCTGAGGAGCATTGATTCTGAGGAAGGGAGGGAGGATGAACATCTGTCTGGCCAACTTAGAAGGCACTGGCTTAAGTACATGAAGGCACAGGCACCCGGGCCTTGGCAGAGGCAGCCTGTGGGATCTGTTGAGACTGATCCAGCCTTAGACTTGGCCCTCTATGCAAGCCTTGTTTTTAGCATTGCTACAGGCTCTCACAAAGTGTAGCCCCTGCTCATGTCTTCTAGAATTCGGCATTTACCATGAATCAGTTTCTGAGAAATCCCAGCCTCAGTAGCCAGACCTCCCTTTGACCAGCGTCTAGCCTGAGGATTGGTTCATTGTCTACCAGGACTTGGGAACCCATAGGAGACCTAGGAAGGTTTTCACGACCTCCTCCCTCTTAGCCAAAGACTTGCTGAACTAAATCCCAAGAAGTGACAGACCTGAATGCTCTCTAGATAGAGGGCCTGGGGACAGATGGAGCAAAGCCTGGAACAGGGAAACGGGCAGACGCCCTGGTCCTGCAGGGGTGATCAGCACCTCCATGGAATGGGACAACTGCACTTCCTGAATCATGATGGGCTTTAAGATCACTTGTTGACTTGTTTCCAGGTGAATGAACACGGGTGGGCTGGCCAGGCTTTCTCAGCACTAAGCTCGGCAGGAACAGTGATGTCAGCAAAGTGATCAAGCCAGAGATCCTTGTTTCCCCTAGAGTAGAAGGGAGAAGCTTGAGGTGCCAAGCCTCCAGGAGAGGCAAGAAGCCTCGGCTACTCCGCTACAGAGTGGAAGGAGTCTCTTGGGGTAGACCACAGCTGCAAGTGCCTCTGCTGTGTTAGGTTTGGAGTTAAAATCTTACACTCACCCACATGCAGTCCTTGGGGTCAGCTAGAGTTGGCATACAGACCGCAAGAGAACCCTAGCATTTTGGGGAACCAGAGACCTAGAGGCCTTAGCTAGGTCTCCAGGCAGCCCTTGCCCCATGGAAGAGATGCCAGGTGGTCTCTGGTGTGGTCCATACCCTATGGAACCCTCCCTCTCTCCCTCTGAATCTTCCATATCAGGATGCCCTTTGAACTAGCTCACAACCTCTGCCTCCATGGGCACACAAATGTGGACCTTCACACTGGGTTTCCTCCTACTGGAAAGGTCCTTCTAAGGGGACAAGTTCAAGTCCGTTCAGCCACTGAATGGCAGTAACTGATGAGAGGGTGAGCTTCTCTCAAACCGGAGAGATGCGAGCCCTAAACACTGGTACCAAGAAGGTTTGTGCAGTCCAAGTCACCCAGACCTGGGTGAATGAAGACGGAGTTGTGGTCGAGTATTGGTCAACTGAGGTATCGAGTACCTAATCCCTTTCCCCAGGGGCCTGGATGAGTGGACCCACTCACCGCTGAGCTAAATGCCTGGCTGTGTTTTAAGCCTCGGTTCCCGTTCCAGCAGAATGGAAGCCCCAGCTTATGTGATCTGCATTATCCCTAAGGTATTACCACAAAGGAATTCAAATCTCCATGGCCTCGCTTGAGGTCACTTGTGTCAAGTGCTGGGGAGAAAGAGGCAGCATACATGACCCATGGCCCTGGCCTCCTCTTGCTGCACCACACCCTAGCAACTGAAGACCAAATTCTACTCTGTGGGCCGCCAACCTAACTGCACAAAGGCTGAGACCTGGTCTCCCAATGATGAAATTGAGGTGTTAGTGGCTGCCTCAAAGATCTAGGGGTGATGCCACTCCTAAGCAATCCGGTCCTTGCAATGAATGACTGGAATACAATCCTGGTTGTTGCTTGGGGCTAATCAGCCCCTAAAGACCTGCTAACCTTCTGCCTGGCCTGCCCATTACCTTCAAGCCACCAATGGCACACAGAGGCCTCCTTGGGCGTTAGATCTGCCTTCCTGTAACATGTAGACAGAGGGATCTTGTGATGAGGTCAGGCCAACCCTGGTCAATCATTGCCTCAACCATGTATTGATCCCAGGTTCAGGTGCTGTCCCTTGTCACTTGGCATGCGCACACAGCAGGGAGCCTCGTCCTGCCTACCACAGAGGCAGCTATGATCCCCTGCCTGAGGATGGGTCTTCTCTCCAAATGTACCCATGGTCCTGTAATACCAGGCGCATGGGAGAAGTTGGAGCTCTGGGGACTTGAATCTTGACCCCTTGGACTAATCAGAAAGGGATGAATCCTGCTTCTTGATTGCTGCAGCCTGCTGGGGGGGGCTTCAATATGCTGTGGGACGGGCTTGTGGGACTGCTGAGGGGACCTACTGCCTTTACTCCAGGTCTGGGCGATGTCCAGCGCAGGCGCAAAAGCCCCGCTTCAGGCTCTATTGCCACTATGTGCAGCTCACGCTGCAGGCACCAGTGGATTCCATGCTCAGAGCTTGTCCCCCTGTGGATGTGGTTCTGGGAGTAGCTCAACAATGGAGTTTGAGCAAGGATTCCCTTCAGTCCCTTATAGGGAAAGCCCTACATCAGGTGGGTGCTGCCCTCTGTGTGTCAGATGGGTGACTTGGGCTAGACTGTATCCCTCCCTCCTTCCATCCCTCCCTCCCTCCAGTGAGGTCAAGCACTGAGGTCAAAGTTGGTTGAAGAAGCATTTTTAGCCTAATGATTCCATGATGGATGGGAATATGATACTTTGTACCATAAAGCATGCAATGGTAACTCATCAGCCAAGGACATTGTGTCCCTTCCTGGGAAGCTCCCAGATGGATCTGTGTCTGATGCTTGGGTTGCACCCACACTCTGACCTTCAAGGTGGAGGTGCTTGGGGCAGTCCTCCAATCCAAGGCAAGGTAACTAATCCATCACAGCCATCAATGAGCTCCTGTAGATGCTCAATCTCAGAACACAGTCCAACATAGTAGCAATTTCGAGTAATCTGAGGATGGTTTGTAGTAAGCTTCAGTCCTCAATTACCCATGTGGCATTTGCTAGAATGATAGCTCTGCTTGGCAAACTCGGGTGCAAGCTCCCTCCCTGAGAACTGCACACCAGTGCCCGGGTAAAATGGGTCTCGCCTGAAGTGCATGCCCTGAAGCTCAGGGTGGATAAGAGGTTAGAGGGGAAAGTTGGAGGACGGTGAAGTTTCCCTAGGCTTTTGCATTAATGTTTTGGGAAGTTATAAGCGGTACCACTTGATCTGAGGTCAATATCTTCCCGGGTCCTTATTTGCAACTAGGTTCTCTTAAGACCTGGTCTGAATGTTGGATTCATACTCAGGTCAGGGCCTTGTTCCCAATGGCTCTTAGCCTCTGTCACTTAACGTCTTGGAACCTCATGAGGAATGAGCCTCTTTCCTCTGTCAGTGGTCGGCTGCCAGATGAGCAACTAAGCTGGGTCATCCTCTTCACCTTGAGGGTGAATGGCTTTAGTTCTGTGGAGTCTTCCACCTCCCCCTCAACCTTCTCTTAGGTCATTCAGCTTACTTAGGTCATTCAGCCCTTGGGGGTACTGTTCTCTGGCTGCCATATCACAATGGTTAGTGACTTTGAGTGGATGTAGACATTTCTGAGACATCGAAGGGCATTGACCTGGAAAGAGTTGTCAGGGGTAGTGACCACTCCTTTACATACTGCTGCTCGGGCACCTACACCAACCACAATGTTTCAGATGTGCTTGGGCCCTGGTTTGCATCTCAGTCTGGAACTACAAAGACTGGGATGAAAAATGACCAAATTGTGGCTGGCATCAACCACCTCCCCCCAACTTCCTAAGCCTTCACAATGTGAAAGGCTTGAAGCTCTGGAAAACACAAATGAATCTCAAACTTCTTGATGCCTGGAAACACCTGAGTAAACCATTCAACAGCAAATGCCTGTGCACCAGATTCCTAGGAGCTGAAGATGTGGCAGAGATTGCCCTTGCCTGCAGAAAGTTTTCAAGACCCAACTGAAACATTGGGTGGTGGCATGACCTATGAAGGAAACTGAAGCCGGAGTATGGAGCGGGCAGAACTCGGGAGTCGTGGGCTCAGGTTCTGACCTGCAGTCTTGGCTAGACACAGAAGCCCTTGATCTGCAAGACATCCCACTGTCAAACCTTAATGTATGCTTCCCCTCAGAAGTTCACTAGATGCTCCTAAAGGAGTAAACCTTGATTCTTAAAGATGAGTCTAAAAAACACTAGCTAGAAACTCGAGGTAGTGAAATAGAGGTCTGGGGAAGGTGGGTCTGGCTGTAGCATCTTCCCCAAAACTGCCAATCAGACACAAAAAGGCTCCCAGTTGGTACTTCAGATGAGATAGCTTTGGGGTTGAAGAGCCATCCTGCTGGCTTCCTACTGAAACGTGTGTGGTGGACCTTAGTTTCCCTGAGGTCCCTTCTATGGGTAGGTGTGCAGACCTCGGGTCAGATTTCACTTGGCTCCAGCAACCCTCATTGGGTTGATGCCGGACTTGGATCCTGGCACCGCTTGGTGTTTGGAGGGAAAAGCTTGTTTGCTTGTTAGAGGGAGCAAGAGGGAGTACTGCAGTATGTACGTGTCCTGGGTCATAACTTGGGAAAACAGAACATGAAAGTACATGGGCTACAAAAACCATGGAGTGGAATATACCACGTATGTGGAAGAGATTAAAAACCATAAACCCCCACAAGTTAATGGGGACAGATGGCTGGCACAACAGATGGGCCAATAAATGGGGGCCTTCCCTGACCCGTCAACCCATCTTGGACTCTGGGTTAGCCAAAGTTTCTTCTACTCCTAAAATCAGCTCCAGAGGAAACGGAACAGTTTCCTAACCAAAAAGCTCGCCTTCATTCCAGCCCCAGGAGGGACGGGGAGATAGCCCTGGAGCAATTGAACTAAGGAACTTGGCAAATCATAAGGATGTTGCCATTTTATTTTTGCTCATAAAACACACAGGCCCTGCTTAGTGGACCTACATGGTGGCTCCTAAAAGCATACCTTGAGGGCCATGTGTGGCTTGGGTTGACCCTCCACCATCCTAAAAAATGGAGGTGGACATGGTCCACCCAAGTGAATACTGGGTGACTTGGGCTTGGAATTTCTGTCTAGGGGGAACTTAACTCTCCCCCTCAACTGAACGGCTAGGCTAGTGTCAGTTACCAGTCTAACAATTATGTACATGTGACTGTCTTTGGCTACCCTTCCCCCAGGGACTAGAGAGTCTGGATGCCCTGACAAAAATTGTGGACAGTTGCTTCCTTTGAGGAAAGAAGGGGAAATGAGCACATGAGCCCCAACATGGGCTTCCCTCAAGCACCAGGTATACCCACATTCTCAACCTCACTAAGGTATACTGTGTATGACAGTCTCTGCTGGAGAGGCATTTCTCAACCTCCCCATCTGGGATACAGGCCAGCAAATGGGCATCTGCAAATGTTGCTGAGCCTCCACTTTCCTTAGAGGTTGGAATCTAGGGACGTCTGGGCTGGAGTGGGTGGCACTGTCCAAAGGGCTGTGAGTCTTGTGGAGAGGGGGGAAGTACACTAGCAAGAGGTTGACTTCTAGGTTACTGGTATAAACTTAAAGGGTTGGACAATCGTGCTTCAACACTGCTTAAACGTCACCATTGGCACCCGAGTGACAACTTGTGGTAGAGGGCATTGGGTCCATCTTGGGTTACCACAAACCTCTCCTGTAGCCCCGCCTTCCAATAGTCAAAGGTACTAATGCAAGTGCTGCTCACACTCTAAGGCTTGTTGAAGCAAAGGACGGGTTGAGAGGGGGAACACTGGGTAGATGCAAGTGAGAATTTGAGGCTCTTATCCAGGTGACTCTGGGCTGACCATCTAACTAAAAGATTCAGGTTATTCTGTCGCCTAACGATCTTGTACACTTGGCTGCCTGTAATTAGACGGGGTTCTGCAGGAACTAGGGACTTGAACCACTCAATCCACCGAATCTTGCGTGGGCCATTGACAAGTACTGAGTAGGTGCTAGCTAGATTTGAAGACTTGAAAATCATTTTCCATGTCTGAGTCTCAAGTTGGCCTGAGATTTTACTTTTATGGAAGAATCCTCAGGCTTTCAAATACCGTCAGTTTGTGCTTGTAAAGGAAGCAAACTGACGCCCCCAACTCTTCCTGGGGTCTGGACTCCATTTGCAAGTGCTGAAGGTCGTTCTTGAAGAGCTCTGTGATTTGGGCTATAACTTGTCACTATAGCTTTGTACCCAATAAAAAGCTACTTAAAGGGAAATAAAGATTTTTGCTGGGAAATAGGTGGTGCCCTTGTAAGGGGAGCCACTCACTGAGGGCTTAAAAAAGTTGAATGAGGCTCTGAAGGAAGTCCTCTAAACATGGAGACTTCATAGCCTACCATGATGGCAGGTGGAGCACTTCTATATGCCCCCAGTCTTAAACCTAGAGCAAAATGTCCCGTCACCTGCTTGTCCTTGAAATGTCAAATCTGGAATGACTGCTGTCCTACTCCCAGCCTGTCCTTCTGTCCCCCAGCTGATCGGACAAATCTAGGGGAGGGAGGACAGCACTAAGTTGCGTCTGACACCAAGCTCTGTTGCTGGGACCTTAAACCCAAGCCCTTGCATGGCCCAGGCAGGTAAGGGCTGAGAGCAGACCAGGAGGGGGCTGGACAGTAGACACACAACTACTTGAAGCATGGCTCAAACACCTGAGACAGTGGGAGGGCCAACTGTGCTGCCAGTACTGTCCAACAGGTACTAGGAAACTCGAGTTTCCATAAACCACACGTGCAGGGCCCAGACTGCTGCTCCAGGCCAGGTGTGAACACAGGCAGAAGCCTGTGGACATTCCTTGACTTCTAGCGCTGGCCATGTAGGCAGAGTCCTGTACCTGGTACCTGCCCATATACCCAATAGTCAGCTCTTCCAATGTAGAGAACGTCAAAATCAAAAAGCCCTAAACCCAATGCTGGCTTGAATGTGATCCCTTGACCCCATCCCCAACTTCCCTTATGGGTGAGCCTGCAGCCACTAACACTGCCCAGGAAGGACTCACTTATGCAAGTGAAAATTGTCACAGCGTGCCTCTGGGACTTAATCTCAACAGCTCCTCTAGAAGCTGAGGACCTTCAGAGGCCACCCACTATGGCTGCCTAGAACTTCAATTTTTATGGACAACGGGACAATCCATCTAGTCAGATATGCTCTGTGACCTACAAGTCCTTGTGTTATATACAGTCCACCGCAAGATCCGCATTAGCTTGAGAGACCAAACATGAAAGGGAAGATGAGATACACCTCTGCACTGAATATAACTCGCAACGTCAGTGACAAGTCTCAAAGTTTACACAATCTCTTGGGTACAGCTTGGCTAAACACTCGAATTCACTGGGAACACCACTATACCTTAAGTTACGTTCTTGGTCTCAGCATGACTAAACACACCGGTACGTGTCTAGATCCAGGCTAAGCCATAAGACCCCATAGATGTAATGGTAAACCACTTGAAGTTTCTGAACACATAGTTTGGCTTACCACCTCTGACCTCGAAGTCTACATTCTGAATGCTAAACCAATCTCCTTCTTTCTGAGAAACTGCAAGAATTGACCCTAGTAGGGAGACTGGGAATCAATACCTTGTTGCTCAAAAGATGAATAAGGATCTTGACTTGTGCCCCTACTTCTTGTTGAAGCCACCAGTATTCAAAGCACCTCACAGCAAAGCCAGTCTTGTGGGCGGAGCTGAGATTGACCTGGAGTCGGACACCAGGCTTTGTCTCACTCCGTGAGATGCTGAACTAGGAAAGTTCTTCACGGCTTCTTGGCTACCTAATGTGCCCTCAGCAGGGACTTCCTGCTGCCACAATTCCACATTGACTGCATTCTTAAAGCCTCTTTCCACCATGAGTTCTGTGGTGGAAGTGGGTTCCCAAGGCACAGGTTCTGAGTGTCCAGGCTGTGAGCTTGGACGTGAGAACACTGTCGGTGCCTCTGGCCTCCCTCAGGTCAGAACTCTGGAATCATGCTACAGAAAGGCAAAGGCACAAAACTTCTCTGTTTGGAGGACTCCCACAGTAACCCACTGTGGTCACCATTCCAAGGTCAGAATGGTCTTCACTGTAACTCCATGTCCCTAGACCTAGCCTCACCTGTGCAATGGCAAGCTGGTAGGAAGGCGATTATATGAACATGCCGGGCCCTAGGATGGACTCGTGGGAGGACTAATGCTAATCCATTGTGTTTTCTTGGGGTCTAGACTGAGATGATCTCAATTGTCAGAGTTGGACTGAACCTGCTGTGTGCTTCCCCATCTGCCAACTTGGTCAAGGTCCCGTGACTATCTGCTGCTGATATTAAACACATCTGCTTTAGATTGAAGTGGACTGAAGACCTTCACATTCTAGGGGTGGGTGCATGAGGGCATGTTCACTCTTCCACACAGTCAAGCCAATGTAGTTGCAGAATATATGGAAACACAGGCTACATCCTAGGTGAGGCGCACCCTGTAAAGGAACTGAACGTGAAATGGTGGCACTCCGAAGTGGCACCTGGGAAGGTCTTGAGTGACTTTAGCGCAATATCATGTAAATGATCTCTGAATCTCCCAGTGAACCATAGGGTCCACGCTGTATGTGTATCGCAGAGGTGGGAAATCTAGGTGAAGTGGCAGAACCAGAATGAAGTGCTGCTCACATCTCCTAGTCATGCCAGGTTGACGAATCTCAATCTGTCAAGGTGCTTGCCTCTCCCCATTGAGATGGCAAATTGCTGCAAAAATGCAATTTGCAACCAATCATGTGAACAGTCTCTTCATGTATTTTTAACCTCCACCTGCATCCTGCTTGACTCTGGTTGACAGGGTGGAAGGTGGCTGTGTCTTCGATGCTCCCAACATGGCAGAGCCTTGTAGTTAAGGGGAGTGGCACATGACAGAATTGTGCTAATGGGCTCCATTATGTACGAACCTAAGCACGAAATTGCAAGTAGAAGGGTTGGTGTTGAGGATCCCGGAGGAACTGGACCCCATTGAAGCAGCTTGACACAGGGCTGGCTTCCTGGAATTCCCAGGGCTTGATTCCCTTGAGCTTGTTCTAAGTGGAAACAAGCTTTCAACCTCTATCCTTGAGATGCCTTGTGTTTTATTCACACACACGTTGAACTTGGTCCAGCACCTTCCTCTGTGCCAGGGTCTCGGGTCTGTTGACAAGTGGATTGGGCCATAGCTGGCTGAGTCTGGAGGGTGAGGTCATGTGGTACAGGACATGGCTTGGTTGGCCTGAGGGATCCAAACAGTTTCAGCTCCAGGAGTCGTAAGTATGTGGGTGGCTTGTACCTAGCATCTCCTGAGGAGTGGTCGGGAAGATACTTAACACTGTCATCCCTGTGTCAAAACAGTGCAAGCTCAGGAGCAGGGGTCCTTCCTTGTAACAGGCAATGTAGCTGGCCATGTTCCTCAAGGGGAATGACTAGATGTGGACATTCATCTTGAGAACCCTAACTTGTGCCCTAGTTTAGGGAGCATCATACCTAAAGTCCTAACAGATGCTTTGTGAAGACACAAACCCTGGGCATATGCTCGGGGTGGGGGGCAGCAGCAGTTCATGTCCCATATGAATGCTATCAAGAAGGCATCTGCTGCTTTCTCTGGGCCTGGCCATCCTATGGATCAAGATGTGGTCTACTTTGGCAATTGGCCCAGGTGAGCTTGAATGTGCACTATGATAAATGAACAGCAATTCTTCTCCAGATGAAGTTGACTGTTCCACTCGACTGTCTTCATGGGCTTTCTTGTGGGTCTGAAAACAGCAAATAGAAGACTGTCCATGTATCAAACCATGTGTCTCTTCCATCAGCTTCTTCCTGGCCCCTCGATGCTTTCAGTAGAGGACACATAGAGGTGAAGGGTTAATTCTCATGGAGGACTGTCCCCATCGTTCCATTATTCACTACAGTCAAGCTTTCCTTTGCAATTGGACTTGTCTGACCTAAACGTAGCTATCCCTGCTCTTTCTGGATCACTGACAGAATGTTATGTCACACCTGTGACTTGTCATCTTGTATACAACATAGTTGGATGGCTCTCCTAAGAAGGAAACTAAGCCGACCTGCGATAGCTCTGCTGACTAGGGTGCAATGGCCTAGTACCAAACCAAGGTCAGTCTGCTTTTGCTCAGATTTTGGCCACTAAACCTTGTTGTACACATACCCTCAGGAACTGGCACCTCTATGGTGTGGATCTCCAGAAGGGACTTGTGCTGGCTTCAAGAAGGTTCCATGTTGGTTTTGCCAAAGAGTCTTCTGAAAAGGACAGACATGCTCTACTAAGTAGCACCATAGTCATTGGAGCCAAAGACAGAACATAACCAGAAAATTGTCCAGGGGATTTGAAACCAAGGCACCAGGAGCCCTTGAACCCAATCCTGCCCTATGGGCAAGTGTTAATTGTCCTGATACAGTCTTTGTCCTGTCAATGTTCTCGAATTTAGTTCTAAATCAGGCACAAATGTCTCTAAGCAGTGTTCCTTGCAAGATATCTGCATAAGTTGGGTTAATTGCAAGATGTCTCTATAAGTTGGACTTGCCAAGGAGGCAAAGAAACCAGAATTTTGGTATTGATGTATTTTTAACTTGAACATGCTTGAATTTGTGGTGATTGCCTGAACTTGAATTTCAGTGGCTGGTCTTACCGAATCCTCCTTTGAGCCTTTAAGGTCCAGGCCTTATCATCCTGGGCTCATGCCCAACAGGCGGCTAATCCTCGTTCTTCCCAGGCATCTTTGCTGCACGCTAGCCCTTAACAGATGTGCACTTAGAAACAGCAACCTACTAACAGGGAAGCTACTCAGATGGTTTATAGCCAGAGTGTTAAAACTGTGGCTCTGGAATGTGGGGCAGGATTTGCACAAGGGCTTTATACCTGCTTGTGCTCAGAGGCGATTGAATTATCTACATTACCAGTGCATCCCTGCTGTATGTGTCTATCGGACCCCATGCGCGCAGCCACCCAGGCAGATGGCACATGAGATGCTGCAGAGACCTGTTGCCAGGTGTTTATATAACTCTACTTGGGGACTGTGGGGGAGGGTCTCTGCCCGCTTTTCAACAGCTCTTGGTAGCACCCTTGCCTGCAACTCTGTGATGATATCACTGAGCTTACAGCTCCCCGGAATGTCCTTTCCACCCTGTGTCCAGGCTGCAGTCAGTAGTCAAGGCTTAAGTCATGACTTTGCCCCTGACCTAGGACCACCTTCAGGCATTTTCCCAGCTGGCTAATCAAATGGCAACAGTGGGAATGTTTACAGCTTGCTGCCACTTAGGGAGCTTTATCAGAGCCCTTAATATCAACCCACCCATCCAAAGCTGATAATGCAACAGGGGCTGGGGATGGGAAGCCTTCAGAGACCTGGTGAAGACCAGAAAATAAGATGTCAGTCTAATCAGACTTCACCTAGGGCCCCTGCTTGGGCTGGCAATAGCTTCCTGGGGATGACACATCAATGGCACCAGACAGATGCTCAGAACTTGGTAGTGCTGGTCTCTCTAGCCCTGGAGCACTGGTCCAGGTACCACATGCTCGTCTCCATAGCAATGAGATGCTGTTTCTGAGCCTGGGTATTTGTCTTACCTCTACATGACCTTGAACCACTTTCCTGGCCATTCTTGACTCTGTAAAATGGGGGCATTCTTTGAATCGGTTAAGGGCATACAAGACCTCCAGTCTCGTACCTCATCAGAACTCTGACCCTGTAGTCCTAAATAATGACTGTTGACCTGACACCGGAGGCCTACTGCCCCTTTTGATAAGAAATCAAAGTGTCTCTACCTTCGTGTTTCCTGCCTTCAAGGCTACGATGACATGAAAAGCCATGTCACCATGCCACCTGAGTCTTATGACACTAGACAAATACTTGATCTTGGCAACATGTGATCACCTAACCACTAACAAGGCACAATCTCTGATCTCGGGCAGACTTGGTGGCCTTGTATACAGTCTCAATGTGAGAGTGGTGACCCCAGTGACCAAGAGTGGCCGTGCTACTTAAATTAAACATGGCTTTTTTCTGTTCTATTATCACATGCTGTTTAGAAACTGTTCTCGGTCAATACAAATGCATGACTTAAACCCTGACCACTGACTGCAGCCTGGACACAGGGTGGAAAGGACATTCTGGGGAGCTGCATATTGGTGGCCTCCACTGCTGGGCACCCGATTGTAGTCTGAAGTGCTGGCTCAATGCACCCCTGGCAGCAAGTACGGACAACAGGCTGCTCTGTCTTGACACCGGGAGGCGGGAGGTAGTAATGCCTGCTCTACAAAGTTCACAAAGCTGCCTAGGGAGGAAAGAAGGGAAAGGGGACCCCCAACTTGGGTTTCAAAGTTGTGCTGCTCCTGTGGACAACCGGCTTCCAATGCCTGCCGGTCTGGATAAAGAGCTGGTGACTGCACAGACTGAGGAAACTTCCTGATCCAACAGTGGCGGGGTTCTGGTAGCGGGGAGATGAAGGGTCCCCTGGCCTAGCATGCTTATTCTTCCTCTGGCTTATGGTTTTGAGGCCCTGACTTTTTCTAGGCAGTCAGTGTTTGCATCGGCCTTTCTGGCCCAATGGTATCCTGTTGTGAGTTGAAATTTTAAGTGTCTTCTGCTGAGATCTTCTTAGACTTGCGTTTTGATTGAAACTTAAATTAATCTTGGTTGTGGGGGGAGTCAAATATTAGCAGACTGGAGTGAAACAATTGTCTGAGTCTCTTAGTAACTGCACCATTATTGATGAGACCTGTGTCTCTATCCAAATCGCTGACTAAATATTGAACAGAACCAGTTGGTTCTCGTGTGCCTGAATAAATGTCTCCCTGGGGATGTGACTCCATTAGTAACTGTAGGCAGGCCATGTGGCTGGAGGAAATGGGCCTTTGAAGGTGTGCCTTTGTACTGTCCCTGACTGGCCTCTGTTCTGCAGTGAGGGCCTCTCCTCCTCCACACCTGCCGCCATGTTCTGCCCCAACTGAGGCTCCAAGCAAGGGACTCCTCTAACCATTGCCTGAGGCCTCTGAAGCCACTAGTCACCCTAAATTCTAGTTCTTGCCTTGGGTTTCAGTCACGGTGATGAAAAGGCTGACTAAGGCAACCTACAAAGTGAGGCTGGAGAGGGCGTCCAGTGTGACATACCAGGGTCATGGCTGTGAAGGAAAATGGGGTAGACAGACTTGTGTTGGGACACTGAAGGGACTTCTCTGATACAGAACATCCTCACTATGGTCACGAGGGATTTGTGGACTTCAACTGGGAACACTAAGCCCCAGGGCTCAGATGGACCCCTCCTGAGGTCCTTCCAAGGACATGGCTCCCTTTCTCCCTCTAGTCCTCAGACCTCTTCCTCCCGCCACCAAGAGCTCGGCCTTCTCGAGTCAGATTTGAGCTTGTCAGTTCTCAGACCTCTGCAGGCATGTCCATTTTAGGGTCTTGGGCCTCCCCCATGGTGAATGGAACAATGTGGTTAAAAAGCCGCTCTGGGGAGCAGGTCATGGGCTCCGCTGCTCCCAGTGGGAATGGCTTAATGGAAGGTCTCAGGAACATACAGTAGCTCAAACAGGAGGGCCTGAGCATTGGAACTGCTGGAATGATGAATCAGAGGCTGGGGATTGAGGAATTGACCCACTCCAAGCTCAAGCTCCACCTGGAGCAACACTTTTGATCTATATCTACTTTCTGGCCTACTATGCTAGCCAAATCTCCAGGGGGATGAGATTCCTGGCTCTGATAAGCTAATTTGAGTAGTCACTGATCTTAAGGGATGAGCCATCCAAGGCTGAATGGCATAGCAAAGGCTTGAGTTGACCCTTCATGTGCTGCTTTGCCTTATGACACTTGTCTCGGTCACCTACCTTCATTGGGGCCCTGGGAGGAAATAGATGTCAATCCATAGTCCCTAGTTGATGGGACTGCATACTGGTCCCAGACTTGGAGTATGGAAGTATCCGAAGCCTTGGTCGTCTTTCCCCCACCTATCCAGAACCACACAGCTGTGTAGAGACCCTCAGCTACTGCTCTGCAGTGACCGTCCTAGGACATGGGAAGAGTAACAACTGGTTAGAACCTGAACCTTGGCTCCTGTCTGCCGCAGTCCGGCTGTAGCAGAATAACCGGGGGGTGTCGAATAACTTGTGTACGTTGATGCAGCAGGAATAGGAGCCGTTTATTGTAGGACAACAGAGCTATTTATACATTTTGCACAGCTTATCTTAATTAGCATAAACTAGATACATAAGTCAACCAATAGGGAATCTCCACACTTAATGGCTTGCTTTTGTTACTTCTCAAACCACTCCCTCTGGCATTTTGCCAGGCACCATCCAGACCTGTTTACAACTCTAACATTTCTCTGGCAAAATACCACGTGTTATTTTGACTTGTCTGCAGACCTTAACACCTGTCAAATGATTTGTCATGGTAGCATCGCTGTGCCCGCCCTACCTGATGGGTGATAGTCCCATGAGAGACGAGTATACTCAGGGTCTGGGTGCGTGGGCTTTGGCCTGAGACACCAGACAACTCCGGGGTGGATGCTGAACTGGGAATGAGCAGGCGGAGTTGAGTCTCCTCGTGGAGAAGGGAGCATTCCAGAAGACAACTGGAAGCAGCCCCTTGTGGCCACAGTTGAGACTGGACAGAAAGGCTGTGAGCCCAGAGAAATGGGGTGTGGACAGAACATCTCGAAGTTGCCAGCACCGAGTTGGTCAATGAAGTTGCTGGAAACCAACAGCGGCTCACGCAGGAATGTGTTGCCCACGGGCTGCTGGAGCCGTGCTGGATCTGGGGATGGGGTGTCAGCCCCCACTCCCAAGCCCTAACTTGGCCCACTTCAAGGGTTTGACCTCCACTCGGAACCAGCTCTACTAACATGGGCTCCCCTGTCAGTGACCAGGCGTGCCAGTGAAGGCCAGGGAGGCCTCCAGTAATGGACGCCCTTACTTTCAGCCTACCATTTTGACGGTCTGAGCACAGCCCAACTCGAATCCGAGACCAGATGAGCCTCTCCTGAAACAGTGGAGGTAGGGGAGGCTGGGTTCCTTGGGCCCAGTCCCCAGGAGCCCCCTGTAAAATCTGAGCATTCCTTAGTCTTATCAAAATGGAATCCACATTGTCGGAATTGCTTTCTCTTGATGGTCCTATGGCCTCACATCTGATCTCTATCTTAAATCTTAAGATACAACTTCTATCCTGTTGGGTAGATGGAGGTTTCTCAACCCTCTTCATTTGCCCTGTGGGAAGGACTTGCTGAGACCTACCTGCAGGTCTCTAGACTGTTCTAGCTCCTCAGAGAAGTCCTTCTGAGGCTGACCTGGGCTAGGGTCTTCCTTATAGATGGTGACACATGCTCAGAAGTCATTCTCCTGAGATGCTACATAACAAGACTGGCCTTGGATCTCTAGGCTATTGTTTGGATTCTCTACCTTCACACCATTTCTTTGTGCTCAGGCTGAGGTTTAATTGTGGTAGATACTAAACGGGTTCTAGTGACCAACTGTCCCTAGAAAACCACTGCTGAGCTTGGAGTTTCCAAACATTAAATTTTTCCTGATGAAGCCAAACTAGGGGTGTTACTCCTGCCTTTCAATAGTGGAGAAGGTCATGGGAGGATGTTCACCAGGCTGGTGCCGTCGACCACACCTTCCTGACTCTAGAAACTGGAAAGATGTTTGGGTACTTCAGGACGCTTCTGCAGAGATGAATTAGAAGTGCTTGCAGGCATCAGATTCAAACTGGTATTTAGAGTAAAGGTAAAAAGAAGCCAAGCAAGATGGGCCAACAGGGTGTCTAGCGCACAATGGACCTAGAGATCTTAAAGAGTTGGAACTTGACTCTAAGCTTCATGAGGAATTAAGGGCGTAGTCTACAGTGATAACGAGCTTTGTAAACCTGAGATGGCTTGGGCACAAGACCATTTTGACGGGTCTCACTAGACCCATGCAGCCTACCCCTGTGGTGAAGATGACCACGACTGCATGTTGGGTACTGAGATGGTCCCGTCTAATCCGAGACCCAGGTCGGTGTCAGCACCTCCATTTTATAGTGGAGGAAATGAGCTCGAACTTCCGCCTCCCTGGAAGCCTGCAATGGTGGAATCGCCACTCCATCTGAGGCCAGCGGTGTTCTGAGTCCAGGGTTGTCATCAATGCTGCCTGTGTTGATTCCTAGGTGACACTGTCCCCCTCCCCCACACAAGCCAAGAGCAAGAGTGTCCAGGGAAGACTGTCCTCCTGGGAGCTGAAATGACCCACGTAGCCCCCCGGTGGGCAGAACCCATCACCTAGGGAAAGGGGTGCAGCCTCCTCCACGAGGTCCGTGGAGTTCCTTGCACACAGGCCTCCGATAATGGGACAGCATGGACGGGGGCAAGGGACAGTGTGAAATGACCCTGTTACTGTTCCCCCTTGTAACTCCCTTGATCGTAAGGAGCTTGACTTGCTTATTGGAGAATGCTTGATGGTTCCCCAGCTGGAGAAATTCTAGCACGTGAGAAGGCCAAGCTAGGTCTCACATGAATCAGCCGTTGTATATTTACAAAGGAGACGGAGGCTTGGGCCTCCCAGAAGTACATGATCTCTGAATCGGGTGATGATGCACAGGGACGCTGTTCCTGGTGTCAATCACTTTTCGGTAGGATTGACACACAACTCTTCTAGTTTGCCTCGTGGCAATGTTAACCAGGTTTCTGTCTTATCAAAGTACTTGACAAGAACAACTTGGAGGTCAACTCTACTGACTGGCCTGTTCAAAGATCTCAGTCCATGGTTAGCCAACTCCATTGTTCTAGGCCCAAATGAGGCAAGACATCATGGTGGAGGGAAAGAGGCTTGGGTCATGGCATATGGGAAAAGATCCAGGGACAAAGTCCTGGTGCTGCACCCCCAGGGCCAATCTACCTCCAGTTACCCCCACCCCCTGCACAGTTAGTATCGCCCAGTTGGTCCATTCAAATGGATGAATCCACTGAAGTGAGCTCATAACCCAATCTCTTCACGTCAACATTGTGGCATTGCTTAAAACGAGAGTCTTGAAGGATACATGTTGAAGTGTGACAATGACGAGAATTGTTTTTGAATCTTGGCAAGGTTTCCCTGTAGGAAATGATTTTAATGACTCTGGAATGTGATCTAGGCCAGGGCAAGATGGGAAAGGGCAGCCCACTTAGGCAGAGAAGTGAGCAGCCTCCCCACCTGCCCCCTGGTCTCTCCAACTGTTGGTGCTGATACACATGGACAGGCTAGACTGATGGGCTACCAACTTTACCCGGAATAACTTACAAATGGACCTTCATGGAAAAGCAAAGACTTCTCCCAAACTGCCATCTAAAATGGCGACCACTCACTACAACTCAAAAAGATCCTCATATACAACCTGTTGTTCTCAGAGTATTAAACATGATTTGGGGTCATTTTATCTTCCAAAACTCATCCTCCAAACTATTGGCCAATGTTAGATAATGTACTCTACAAGTTCTCTTCTAGAGAACATACCTAGAAGTGGTCAAACATCACATCTTTGTGGTATGTGTTACATAACTTACAGAACAGTCAAACTTCTTAGACTTGAACCCAAGAGTACTTGAACTTGGCAATTAATATTTACTTATGAAGATTCACATGTTTTCTATAATTATAAACATCCAATCTACACTTACCTTCTTTCTGAATTGTTTTCAAATTGCCCACAAAAATGGAAATGATTCAAACGCATAGTCAGTACTCCAAGGTTTTCACTTTGGCACAGAAACGACTTAAATATTGCCGTACTCAGGGTCCAGAAAGCAAAGGGCCCTGCATCTTAAATACTTAAGACGTCTGTCTTGCCTTACTAACATCTGTTAACATTTTGATCACAGGAAAGAGCAACACAAACTTACCAGGTTCATAAACCAGACTAAATTCAAATTCTATTGGACAAACAATTTGGAGTCGCCTGCAACTAAGGTTCTTAGTTTTCAAGTCTTATGTAAAGTCTTGACCAAGACTATAGACAGTAGGATATTGATTTTTAAGGGAACTTTCTGCTGCTTGATCCTGAACAGTCTAAGGAATGTTGGCCACGTGTGGTCCTCTAACCTGATCTCTGATCAGATGTAGTCCTTCAAGGAGTAGAAAAATTTTCATGCACATTCCACCAGAGGGAGCATTACACCTCAGTTATTGTAGTTGGCTCTAGGTTTAGACACCAATTCAGGAATGTCAATTTCTCCTAAGCTTAACATAAAGCCAAGTCATCCTTAGTTAAAACTCCCCAGCTTTTCTTGCAAAGGCTAACCCTCTGTGCTGCTGGTGGGATTCACTTCTGGATCAGCTTAGTGTTGCTTATGGAGGCAGCTTCCAGTTCTAGCCAAAGCTGACCTCCTCCTGTGCCCTAGTCGATGCTGCATGTTCAGGGAACATGAGGGTCTGAGGTCCTGGGTGAGCACCTTTCCAGGCATCTACCCAGATGAACCAACAAAGTCCCTCCTGACACAAGGGGCTGCTCCCTGTGAGGCCCTTCTGTATCTAGGGGAGCTCCTCGGACAACTCCACCTCCAACCCAGGGGGCCTTATTCTTGGCATCTTCATGCTCAGGTGCTCGGAGCTTCTACTTAAAATCCCTCTTCCCTTGCCCCCTTTTAAGAAAAATTTGAGCAAACTCCCAACATTCTGGGCACTGGCCTTTAGCTCTCTGAATCTCACCCCTCACCAGCACTCAAAGGATTCAAAAAAGATCCAAATGTCCATTTAAGCACCAAGTGGACACAGAAATCCCTGGTGTGTACCAGACTTCAGGTGACAGATCCCCTCACCCCTCTGCCAAAACCAGAGACTTTATCCTTCTAACAAATGTCTCTAGGCTGGTAAGGGGGGTGTGGAAGAGAAACACCTGATATGAAGGATCTCAGCTGCTGCTGGGATGTCCCTAGAGTCCTGACCACAGGCACAGCCCAAAGCAGTCGAGTCCCCTCTCCCAGCTGAATGCCAGTTGCCTGGGGCTGGCTGCTGCTATTGGCTGGCTCTGCTGACCCTCCTAGGGTGACAGGTCTATGCTGCTTGATGCTGGGTTGGAAAATCTAGGAGACTGAAGCAGGGAGAAAGTTCTGTTCAAACTGGCTTTTGAAGACAAACTTGGTGTAAATTTTCCTCCCATCTTGGAGTCTCGGAGTACAAAGAACTTCAAGGAGTTAAAGGGGCATGGTTGGATACTTGTCATGAATGTATGCTCGGCGAGGGGTCCTCATTCAGAGGCTCCCCCTCTCTGGGAAATATTTTGATGGCTTTGACTTTCTGCAATGAGTTAACTAGAACCTAAAAGGGGGCTTCCCGTTCACAAAGGATTAGGGAAGAGCAAGAGACCATTGCCCATGAAACCTGTTACGTTAGGTGCTCCCCAATTATGTGCCAGGAAATGCTTGAAGATTGAACTGCCCAACTGTCCTGGACACCAGGAGAAAAGTCAGTAAATTAAACTCATGACAAAGTCCACATGAGAACATCAAAAGCCTATACCAGTTCCAGACTTGCAAACAGATTAAAACTCAGTTGCCTCTATGGCCCTGAAGAGTGTGAAGCCTGGGCCAGGCATCTTCTGCAGAACTCGTGGGTCATGAGACGATAGCACACTGACAAAGGCTACTCGACAGACTCCTGAGCAGCACAGGCCTCAACAGACAAAAGTCTCGACACACCTGGGCACCTGGAGTGGAGAAGCTGACATGAGAGCCCCAGTTACCACTCTGCATGAATGACCATGTCCATTATTCTAGAACTTAAGCTTCCCAGGACCTAGAGGACTAGGTCTAGTCGGGCATAGCACTGAATTCTTGCCTGGACATCATATTGTGGCTTGAGGTTAAGTTGGAACTACTCTGACTACAGCAATGAGAACCACAGGCTCCAGATTCCGAATCTGGCTTCAACTACCCTCTTGCTCTGTGGCCTTGGATAGATGCTTGGTCTCTGAGTCTTGTTCTCCAGGACCAAAGTGGGAGTACCAATCATCTTGATCTGGATCCTAGGACAGGATTTGACCTGTTGAGAGCTTAACATGTCAGGGGAAATGCTGGAGGAGGCCAGGAGAGCCTTGGGTCTTGATGTGGGCCTGAAGAGAAGGAAACTGAGTGGGAGGTACACTAGACTGCTGGGCATGCTGAAGCTCTGCTGTGGAGTTGCTGGTTGGGAGCTGAGTGGAGAGACCAGGTCATGATGCAAACACAGGGTGTCTTATAAACTTCATAGATGGGACCCCTCCCTGCAGACCCAGGAGGTGTTTAAAATTGCTTGGCTGTAAGGACTTGGTACATGGTGTTAAAATGCATCTTTCAAACTGCAAGAGCTGCTATGCAAGGCTTTTTATTCTGGGTTGCTGTGTAGAGGCTACAATTCAGCCTGTACAAAACCACGCACATCACTACTCCTCACTCCTTGGTTTTCCTGCCGGGTATAATGGAGCTACTCTTTCCAGCCAGGATAAACCGGGAATGCCTACCTAGTGCTCAGCATGGTGTAGAGCAAGCAGAGAAAGCTCATAGCTGGATGGTGTTGGCCATTACCACCAAGGTCGCTGCTGGCAGTGAATCTGAGGAATCCTTCTGCTGTAGAAGGAGCATATGGCTTTTTTTTTCTTTTTTTTTTTCTCCAAACTACCTTGAGTGAGGTGAGCTGACTACCGGGTACATCTTGGCTCTCAGGCCAATTCATAAGCTCTGGTAGTCTCGGGTAAGAAACCCCAACTACACCCAGTGGGTCTTACCAAGGTCTTGGTGGAGCCTGGGGCCACCCTGCACATGTTGCTGAACTGTCTGGCCTTAGGCTGGTAGGGGGACCCTCACCTTGAGTGCAAGGCCACATCGTGGACATGAAATCTGTGTAGTCACAAAGAGACCTGTGCTTGTCTTGGTGTCTTAATGTTACCTCTTGAGCAAGAGGTCCACGTCCCCTTTTGTTAGGGGTCCCATGAGGTATACACCTGACCTGAATGAACGTTCCAGTCCAGGGTCTTGATAAGTGGCTCCCTCATTCAGGGGTAAACTGATGACAGCGTAGTGAATGGACCACATGCAGGTACACAAGCAGTGACTGAGAAACTTGCAGAGTGGCAGACTCGAGGGCTGGCACCCTGGGGAACAATGCCAACCCTAGGCTGACTCCAGCAAGACCTATACATGCAAGAACAGGAGAATGTCTTGTGTCCCTGCCAAAACTGAAGGCTAAAAAAATAACTGGGGGAATAAGGTCTCAGACTTTCCTGTCATAAGTCTTGATTCCTGTTGAACAAATGGTGGGGGGCAAGAAGATGGATGGAGGCATCCCACGAGGTCGACCTCCTGAGGCCCTGTGAAGGACTTGGAAAGGAAGAGCAGATGGGGACATCGTGACAGCTCTGTGCATATTGGTGTACATCTGAAGAAATCAGACTCCAGTACCCAGCCAACCAGTTCCAAATGGGATTGGTCATAGGTGCAATCTGTAGTTCCATGAGTGGTCAACAGTGTCTCCCCCCGCCCCCAAGAACCCAGATCTGTCCCTAGACAGGAAACTCGTTATCATCTCTGTCTGCTAGCTCTGCTAAAGTCCACTGTGATCTCTTGCCTGAGACCAACTACATCTAATTCTGCTCTAATGTCCAGCACAACCAACTCTGGATAGCAAGAGGGTAACAGCCTTAAGTGGAGACGAGGATAGGATTCTGTTCAGCCCTGATCATGTTCTTAAACATGAACGTAGGCTGTCTAAATTTTGCCAGTGGCTTCATGGGATCTTTTACTTGGAATTATTACTTTAAGACCTTTGTGTCTTTCACTATAAAAACTGCCATGGAGACAGGTCTTGATACTCACCCTTACAGGGTTAGAACTCGGGCAGCATCCTTGACATCATGGTGGGACTTCTTGGGACAGTTCTTGGTGTGTTCACAGAAGTGTGTTTCTGTATGGAGCCAAGTTCCCTGTGAAAAATGTGAACTTCAAGGTCCTAGGTGGAGAGTGAATTCATTCTGCTTGGGTGTGGTTTTTTGTTTTTTTATTTTCTTGGTGGGGAACAAGTTGTTACCTTCTGAGCCTTCACCATTTCCCCATCCACTCTTGTCCTCCTTTCCACACCCTTCATAGGGCTTCAAGTGCCCGACCTCTGTATTGACAGAGGGTAGGGACAAGCCAGCTCTGGACGTCAAGGATTGGTTGGGGGGTCTCTGCAGTTCCTGGGGCCTGCCCCTGCTGTCCCCCAGTCAGTACCCTGGAGAGCCAGATCAATGCATTACATTGTCGTACATGCCATAGGGATCAAGAACAGAGTGTCCTGCGAGCTGAGATGAGCTTCCTGGTCACCAGGATTCAACCTGTTGCCAGCAGAGGAGAAAGAGACCTCAGCGAGACTGGAAAGGGAGAGACGTGCTGTCTGAGAACACAAGAAATGGGCTGGGTCACTGCTCCAAGTGACTTCTGTTTGTGCTGAAGCCTTGGGCAGTATTACTGGACAGATGGGAAGGTCAGGACAGACTTCAATAAGTTAAGGATGTCACTGGCCGACTGTGACGGGGTGGAACCCAGGGTCTGGTGCACACACTTAACTACTGGGCTGCTCCCGAACACCTAGGTGGTTGGCCCATGTTAAAGGGACTTGGGACATCTAATTGGAAGTCTCCGCCAACCACGGTGGCAAGTGGCGCTGTAGTTGCTATAGGAAAGTTTGCTATTTATAGCAACATGAAATGCACACACCAGCATCCATGCCCGAATGTCCCTGAGGAATAAACACGTTATCCGTTCCCTGGATATTGTTTCCCATTTCTGCTTAACTCAGTTTCTTGGCCAAAAAAGAGGAGCCTTGAGTATCAGACGCCCTACCCAGGTGTTTAAATTTGTGTTATGGCTATTGATGCTGAACGATGTCTCTTTCTACAATTGGTAAGAAACCGTTTCTGGTCAGAATCTCAGCTGAGATTATAGCGAAGTTTGGCTCAAGTTCTTCCTGAGAATTTGTATTGGACATTGTTTCCTGAAGCGTAACCCAGGTGTCAGCTTCGTTTGGGATCTTGGCTTAAATATAACTAGGTGAATGCAAACAGGTGGCACCAGTTATAAACTCGCTCTCCACTCCCAGCTCCCCTGACTGAGGGTTTCTCGGCCCTCTGAAACCAGAGTGGGACCTTGTCTTACAAGCTTTAAACCCATGAGGCTCTTTTGGTCAGGAACCCCCATGTCAACTAGAACAAGCCTGAATAGCCAAGTGTCCTGTAAGTGAAGTAAGACTTGGCTTTCTAGAGTGCCCGGGGTATCTCCAACTAGACAGTGCAGTTTGCTAGCCCAAACTGCCACCCTTAAGAATCCCAGGGTTGAGTTTGAACTTTATCTGTCGCCATGGTAGAGGGAAAGTTGACCTTCACAGACTTGCTATCAGTTCCAGGAAGGAGCTGATTGTGGTGGCATTGCCCAAAACCAAGATGCACCAGGTATAATCGAGGAAGGGGACCTAGACAGTCAGGAATGGGAGAACTGGGTGGGGAAGACACTGGACCTCTGATTTGCACTTTAAGCAGTAATGGCTATGGCTATGGTCACTCTGCATGGGGGAGGACAATAGTGTTAATGCAGGAGCTGGCTGGGCCATGATGCCTGACACGGCTGTGATCATGGGACTAGAGCTCCATGCCTGAGCGTGTCACCAACCATGCTCTTGCAGAATTGCCAGGTGGAGCTGTGAGTCTACACTCCCCAAATTCAGGAAAGGGGGCTGCCAATCAAGGCTGATAGCCAAAGAGGCCGAGAAACCTCTTTGTTAATCATTTCCACATCTTCAGATGGCACAAGCTTTCTGGAACAGAAGTACCACAGTGACCTGATGTCCCTTGATTCGAATCCCGGTTAAAGTGCCCCAGGACTGGGATGAATTGGCCTCCCTCTCAGTTCTTTGTGGTTGTTGAGGTGCTCTGGCCTGTTGTCTGGCCATGTGTTCATGGGGGTTTTGTGGACTCTTGGACCCACTTGCACTGAAGATATTCCTAAAGAAGAAAACTCACTAGGTTGTTGGTGCCTTGTTTTGGTCCTTGTTCTTTAACCCAGTGTCTGGTCAAGATCTAGACCCCCAATATTGCTCCAGTTTAGAGGTGAGGGAGTTCCCCTACGAGCCTCCCCATGCAGTGGAGGCTCCGCATGCTTGGAACTGACTTCAGCTCTTGCTGGGGTTCTTGTACGAGAACCCTGGTCCAAGTTGTGTCCCCCCTCCTCCCCGCCATGCCTGTTCTCCCTGCAGCAATGCCCCTGGGCTTGACGCTGCACTTGAAGGTAACAGCTCATGAATCAGCTTAAGCCACTGGCCATGGCTGCTGCTGTGGCCACCACAGCCTTTCTGTCCAGCTGCGCAAACTGGCTGGTCCTGGAAGGATACTCTGGAGGCTTATTTCAAGCCACTTCAGACAAGGGGAAGGTTGCCTTGCTTTCTCAAATGACAAGATTTACCCAAAAAACGAAGCCAAGTCTCTTCCTCATTGAGAAATGCAAAGTCAGGCATCTGGCTAGGAATTAAAGGAGACCTTACCAATGGCATCGCATCTCACCCACACCTCTGGATCTTGTTTGGAGTAAGCCCGTGAAGGGCAGGAAATGACACTTGAAGCACGTGTGTATTGCCTTTTGTTGTCCATGCTTTGGGTTTCTCCTCCTCCATTCCATAGGTGGCCTCTGGTTTAAATGCCTTTGGCCCCTTCTCAGTAGGGGTATATTTGGGAACCATGAGCACTGGTTGGATTCACTCCTCCAGGAACTGAGTTAGTTTTAACTAAACTAAGCATATGGAATGGTGGTGACAGTCACTTCTGATTGAACCAGAGGTGTTTCTTCAAGACTAGGAACTTCCCCCAAAGAATTTTCTTACCACTTCAGTCAACTGCTCACCAGCTGCTAGGGATGCTCAGTTCTGCTAGACTGGAATAAAGTGGCAGATTCTCTGCTGTCAAGGTCCCTCAGTTCCTCACTTACAGACAGCATCCATTCAGGGTCTTATGGGGACAAAGATGGGAACTGTTCAGTGAGATCAGTTTCTCTCCTGGTACCTTCCAGTGACTTGATCACTGGATTTCCCAACCCTGGGGAACTTAGTCACTGTTTCTTTATTGATCTCTCCAACCTCGGGCTATAGTATCACCTTGGATATAGGTGAGCTGATGAGTCACCTGGTGTGTGCCTATGCATGTGCACCAGGGAAGAGTCTCAAGTCTCAGTTGAATGATCTGGATGTGACGGTCATCAACTTTACCCTCCCCCACCAACTTGAAACTAATCTTTTGTTGAATCACCTGTGTGGGCAGGACCAAGTCTCCAGTGGGACAAAACATGTCTTGGTGACATCCAATCTCAGGAAGATGCTTGACTACCCTCTTAAGAGCACATGCTGACTCTCCTTGGTGACAATGCAGCACTAGGTGTGGCCTTACTTCTTGGCAACCAGTGGCAAACCTAAATCTTTGACTGACTTAAGCTGGGGTCTAGTGGACAGGTTATTACTTGGTCACACTTGCCTCATTCTGCATGCAGATCTTAAATCCTAGTGACTTCCTATTGACCCCAGAGGCTAGAATCGATCCTAGAATGACCAAAGGTTCATGGGAAAGAGTTGACATACGCCTATAGACTAGGAGTGGGGTTTGCCTGGGTCTCCTGGAATTCTGAACCATTAGCTTAACACTGGAAGAAGCCACTCTAGAGAATCTTGGGCCAAGCATGCTGGTGCATGCCTACTCCCAGCATCTTGGGAGGCTGAGGGAGGATCAGGAATTCAAAACCAGCCTCAGCAACAGTGAGGCACAAAGCAACTTGGTGAGACCCTGTCTCTAAATAAAATGGCTGGGGATGTGGCTCTGGTCAAGTGCCCCTGAGTTCAATATCATGTTAGTTTCAATAGAGCCGAGACCTCTGAGACTTGGCTTCTGTTCTTGCTGGATGATCTGCCCTGTCATCTCTGCAGATGATGGGAGATGCTAACTTCTTGTGAGCTCAAGTCTTAAGTGCCATAGACCACCAAAATAGTGTGCACCAAGATTCTGAAGTCTATGTGTGGGGTAACCTGATGTGGAAGGATTGTTCTTAATGTAGAGGGGGAAATGGTCTGGGAAAGTGTCCAAGGCTCAAATGGGTTTCCTGACCTCATTGAAGACCTCTGCCCCCTGTCCTACCTCCAAGGTCACCCCACACCTCTGGATCTTGTTTGGAGTAAACCCGTGAAAGGCAGGTAACGACACTTGAAGCACGTGTGTATTGTCTTTCCTTGCAAGACGAAAGTCACCTACCAACCTTGGGTGCTGACTATTACTTGGGTACAGCTGAGATGTTTGGGTCAAAAAAATTTTGACCATAAAAGACTTTCAAGTAGGAAGAGCTACATTAATGATGGTCTTCTGACATGGGGAACCTGTCAGAGAGCGTACTTCTCTAGTTTCTTTCCAGTTCTCCTGCTCCTCTGTAGGAGCCTGGGAAGGTTTGAGAAGGCCAGCAATGTCTACCAGAACTCCCAAAGCTCTACCCTAGTTATGAGGACCCTAACTTGAGTCTTCTCCAAGTAGGAGCAATGATGATTTTTCCCTTGTTACACTCCCTGCCCGTCACTCCTCTCTGCCCATTAACTCTTGATCTCCTTAGAGAGAGGTGTCCTCAGTAAAGGCCAGGTAACAACGACACTTGGACTCTGAGCAGAGGGACGCAGAGGCTCAGGACGGTATCTGCTTGATGTCAACACTGAAAACTGAACCTCCAAAGTCCGTGAAGAGAAGCTGGAGCAGGCTTAGGGCGGCTCTCCCCAACTTTCCTATCCTGAAAAGCCCTAAACTTGGATCTCGAGTCGGGAATTATTTAGCAACTCTGTAAATCCAGACCTCTGAGAGGGTGGGGCTCCCACTGGGTCCCTTTGGTGTGTTCTCCTGGGACCTGTTCTTTCTGGGGCAGTTCTCCCTCACCCTAACATACTTGTGCACAAGCTTGATGGAGCCTCCTAGCCACTGGGCAGGTCCCTTGCTGGTATCAACACTGTCCTGATGTCAAGTCCCCTATCCAGCAGGAAGAGAATTCTATGTCATTACCCCTGACATCTTAACAGATCTGATATTGAATGTTCAGGAAGCCTGTATAAATGCAGGCTCATGAAGATTTTTAACTAAGACTTAAATATGCTCATGTTACCAAAAGCATGCAGCTCTACAGAAGGTGATGAGTTCTTGACCACTAACAGAGAATTCTTGCAACAAGATGAATATACATGAATCAAGTGGACATGATGTACAGGTCAGGGCCATGGGACAAGGAGAACTACTGGCAGGGCGGTTTTATGCAGCTTATGCTGGTTTTTGTTCTTCAATGAGTCTTCAGTATTTCTAAAATGGTCATAGAAAGCATCAGAAAGGTACAATGTGGCTTTCCTCTTGGCAGTAACCCCGTCAATGACATGGGTTAGGTCTTGTTTCTCAACCTCTCAAGCATCCCTTAAACCTAGGTCTTAGGTCTGCCTACTGCAATATACAAAGTCCATGAGGTCTCTAACACACTCTCAGACAAACCCAATTCCTCTACCTAATGACCCATAAGTAGTCACACTCCAAGTTGGCAGTCTTTTCCTCCACTGTTCAAGTCGGGATCCGAACATGGTCCATATGCTGGTAGCTAGCAGACCGCAAGCCCTCTAAATGGAATCATTCCTTTTGTCCCCTGGCTGCTTGTCCTACACTGGACAGCCAATAGCCTACAGATGTGCCTGGTACCTGTCATTACTTCACGTTCCTGTGTTCCTGTTCATGGTCCTCAAAGCCTGCTCCTCATCACCTCCTGAAAGTGAGTGTGCTTTTAGTTCATCTTTTTTCTTTGAGGATCTCTTAGCTTGGAGCAGGAAAAGTGTCCCAAATCTATAACACCTATAAAGGTTCTTTCTGTCTATGGTGCTGGCACTTGGGGTTGGAGAAGGAGGGCATGGTCATGGGGCACCAGCCTTGCCAGGTGAGGCCTGGAGTGACCTGTAGAGTCTTTGGTACTGCTTGGGAACTTGGCTCTGATGTCGTCCAAGGATAGAGGTTCATAGTTCTACCTTCTATCTACTGCCTACCACAGTTCCTCAGATGAAAGGCTTGTCCTGTTGGCCTGACACCAGTAGCTTGACTGCCCCATCCTTCCAGGTGTGGGTTCCTGGACACAAATGAAAGGCCAACAGTCAGTCAGATAACAGGTGAGACCAACTGGGCCTTCACTATGTCCTGCTGAAGGAGTTCTCATTCCTTCTCATATGACTTGGAAAACTTTCATGAAGGTGATCACTTGTAGTGTCCTGTCTCGGAGGCACATGTTGGGGGTCACATTATGGACACTGAGATTGCTACTTGATAAAATCAAAGATTTTTTTTCTCCCTTTATGAAGGTTCTTTTCCCTGCTGGGTGTTCATTATGTGGGGACAAATGTGGTCCTTGTACTAGTTCACGAATTCTACTAACTTGTTGAACAAGGTGTATAATCCAGCATTTCTAATTCTATGGTTAACATCAGGCACTTCCACCTCCCTGTCCTGTTAACCATAGAAGTGGAATTTGCCTTCCATTGGGATGTGGTGGATGTTGGAAAATGCTGGACACTCTCTCCTGGCAGCCATGGAAGACGAGAGAACATTGAGGAACATAGTCCTTAATGCCTTCCTAGTTATCCTGCCAAGGCCACACAATATAGTTCTACGTTACCTTCCATAGAACTGCATACACTGTGTATGGTCAGGATTAACTCTTACCATAGGAGGTTGGACAGTCTTCAATGCAAGGAAGGGTTCTTGATCACTTTTAAAGACAAATACTGAAACAGGTAAGAAAGAGTCTAAAAGGAGGTACCAGATGACGGCAGCAGAAGGCTTTCTACTGAAGCTTCACCTCTCGTGCTTGCCCTCATAGTAAGGTCCCATCCCAGCTTCTAACCCAAGAGTTGCATCAGAGGCTTGGGCAGGACTAAACTGCAGCCGGTCAGTCAGATGGATGTGGTTATATTCCCTCTGGTCACCAGCCCTGAGAAGGCTGGACGGCCGAACCTTGGTGCACAACTGCCCCCATGAATCTCCCAGATCCAAGACCCTTGTTCTAAGGGTTCATCTTTGTTCTAATGGTGGGCCTCTGTGGAAGGACATGACTCCAACTTCCAACACTGGTCACCTTTGAGCATTTTTGCTACCTACTCAGATAGGACATCCATGGTCTAACCCTATAAAACAATGTGGTTGTCAAGTTTTCTAGACGGGCTAATCCAGAATGGAGGGTATCTTATAAGACAACCTGGACTCTGCATTTGGTTCCTTCTGATTCCACTCCACTTGGAATCTTGGCAAGAGTCAGCAATGTGGCAGTCACTTCTTCTGGGGTCACATGTTGAAGCATGTGCCATGGGGTTCCGCCTCTGAGCATGCCGAGATTGCTCATCAGTTATGTCCAACAGCCCTTCTTCTGTAAAGGTCGACTCCTGGACTTGTGATTCATGTGGGGTAAAGGTTTGAGATCCCTGAAAGTAACTTTCTATTTCAACTATAGAGTCTGAACCTTGGGTACTGTGCTCCCATCAGATGTTATAAATACATTCCATACTTGCCAAGGGAATTCCTGAGTTTTCCTTCCATAATTTTAGAAATTGGACCTTTAGAGGGTTTCTGACATAAACCTTTCCAGCTGTCTAGACAACCAGCGCCTCTTCAAACAGGCCCTAACCCTGTTGATTATGAGCAGATATTCTTCCTGCATTCTTTGGACGAACTATGGTCAAGGTCACCTTAACTTTCTTGACAGACTTGGACTCCTATCGAATGTACTGTGTATGTTTACTAGGAATATTTAGTAAAGATGTGGGTGTTGGTTGAGGTCATTATCCCCAAATGATGTGGGATTCCAGGAATTGGAGCTTTGTCTATGTAAAGGAGCCATATTCTCAAAGAAGTGATTTTTTTTTTTAATCAGCTATTCTCAAGTTCCGACAGAATAAGTGTCCGCCATACTGTAGACCACACTTTCATAACTGTGCCTAACAGGAGGGATCTGACGACCACGCTCTCCCATGATTTCAAAAGAATTCCCAAAGGGCAGTCCCTGTTAATGGTGTTCATGTCAATCATGGCAAGCTGAAGGCATCTGAGATGATTGGTCATTCTGATGAGTTCTGTGGATGAGCCAGGGAACTGGCCAGCCTGTCTTTCCAAAGTTGTGTGGCCCTTATTGGGCTCCATCAGTGTTGTTCCATCTTTAGTTCCAAGAAGTGTCACCCTGTCACCTAGAGTCTGCAATTGCAACAGAGAATGACAGGCAACTTCAATCCTAAGACAGTGGCCCCAAAAGAGTGACTTCCAGCCAAACACTGGAGGCTGACCTGTCTTTAGTCATAGGACTGACCTTGTCTCCCTCAACTACACCTGAAGGGACTTTAGGACCTGGCACTTAGGTTTGTGCCACTGCAAAATCTTCCCCTGTGGGAACATCTCAGGAACCTAAACCACGCAGAGCAATGTCCATGGAATTTCTCCCCAACGGTCCTCGGATGCTCCTTGTGTAAAAGCCCCCATGAAGGGAGGGCTGGGTGTCCCTTTCCTGCTCGGGCCCGGAACCGATGGTGCTACACCTGCACCACCTGTCCATGGCTGCCTGCCTCTGTATGAGAACCTCACATCTGAGTGAGTTCATGGACTCCTTTGGGCCAGAAACCAGATCTCTCCCGAAACTTGGGTCCAGGGGTGACCAAGGCTCTTCGTAAAATAAGATGACTGCTCTGGCTCATGGCTTTCTGGACATGGGTCTTTTTTTCCTGAAAACTGCCTCAGATGGACAAGGGATAGAACTGAGGTCACTCAGGGATTTGCTTCTGGGCATGACATTGATGTGGCTTTGCTAGGTAGCATGGCCCTTGTTCCACTGTCCTCAGTACTCATTCCTGAAGGTGTCAGCTTCTTGTGGGTTCAGGTCCTGTGTGTACCCACTTGAACAAATGATCAGCATTCCAGACAAGCGGTTGTCCCTCGACCACAGAATTCTAGGAGGGGAGTTGCCTCCAGTACCAGAAGGGACGGTTCCTCCCCCATTGAGAGCCCTGCTTCCCCTTTCTCATGTCGTCAGGCAAAGGTCACAGGTGTCCCAGGGCTTTCACCACTATTTGGGGTGGAGACCCTAATTGTCACTTAATGACACTGGGGCAAGTCATTGTAGGGAAGCCAAAGCTCGGCTGCCCCCCCCCACCCCCTTGACCATTCATCTGGCATAGGATCTCGAAGTCTGAGAATATTTGGAGTGAAGACGGCGAGAATCTAGAGAAGGAATCGCATCTGTCCTAGAGTCCGCCTTGGGGCATGGGTGGGCTGCCATCGCAGGTGCCTGGGCTTTCTCTTTCTCATTTCCCCAGCTCCATGGAAGTGCCTGGGGACCCTCCTGGGGAAGGCAGAGCACTGAGCTTGCACAGGGTAATCCGAATTGGACCCCCTTTGTGGGAGTCGGGCTCTGTGTTTGTCAGTGAGTTGGAGGGAAGGGATTTCAATCCTTAAACTTCAACTTTGTTCCTCTTTATTCACTTTTTCCCTTGTTAAACCCTGGAACAACTTATTAAGAAAAAATGCTGCTGAGTCCCAGAGAAGATCATCTGAGGAAGTGCACCTTGTATGGGAGACTGAGATTTGGAAGGGCAGAGCTTTTGCTCCAGATGCCAATATGGGGAACCAAAGCACAGGCCCCCCCTCTGAGCAGGAAGAGAAACTGGTTCAGACTAAGGTGACCATTCCCTAGGGTTCATCTAGGTCCTTCTGAAAAGTCCTGGGCTTGGTTCTTGGATGGGAAGTGACTTGGCACATAGGACAGACTTCTATATTGATGGCCCTGAGAGCTGGGCTCCTGTCTGCACTTCTCTGGGCTTCTCCACGGGCTCCTAGATAAATTCTCTCTGGTGTTGGCTGTGGAATTCCCTTACATGCAGACTTGGTGAGGGCCTCCCTCCTGTTGGATGGAGGATACCTCGTCATTGTCACAGGGTTCCTGTGTTGAAGTTAGACCAGACAGTTACTGTGTACAAAATGACTCTTCACCACAGGTCATTATCTTGGAGCACATGTGGCCCTGTCAAGAGTGGGAATCTCCAACTTGCCCTCTAGAAGCTTCCCTTTTAGTACAAAAACATGGGAAGTTTCTCATGAAACATTGTCATGTTGAATGGCAACATAGGGCTCTTATTGTCATAACCAGGAGGTGGACTTTCCTTAATGGACAGGACCTCAGAACATTCATGGAACTTGAGAAACATCTCAATCATGGTAACCTGGTCTTTCATGTGGCCAGAAAGTCTTTGGTTTGGCTTCTTATAAAATCTTCAGAAACACACAGAACCAGCCAGAGAAATGGCTGTTCCCATCGTGTCCAGGGACCCACCTCTGACAGCTGGGACACGGTGTCTGGTTTCCTCACCAGCTCTTGTAGCTACCCTTAAGGCAAATGAAAATCTCCATCTGCAGCCTCCATGGTGTATGGACATGTACCTAACATCTTAATGCCTTTAGCATTCAAACTCGACTTTTCTGGCATCTAGCAACATGTAGACAGTGAAGCCAAACTTTCACAAGGATCATCAAAAACTGGCTTTTTTAAATGGGGATCCAGATATGGCCTACACATCATGAGCAGGGGTTCCCCCACCTTTTCCCCTGGCAATTTCTGTCTTCCCTGTGACCTAAAGCAGATGTTTGCTTCAGTCCTCTGAATGGGAGACACTTTCTCCAACAAATCCAGCTTTCCAACCCTGAGAGCACAAGACTCTAGTTCTCAGGTAAAGAAATGAGAAGGGAAACAGCCTCCCTTGATAATGAGCCAGTTGGGACCTGAGGGGTCCTCACCTGGGCCCCCTCTCCCTGTCATGATTCCTGGGAAAGTTTCTGGCTTGAGATGGAGTATGTCATGTGGTAGCTGGGGGGGACAGTAGGACAATCGCATATACTGTCGGAACTGCAGTTTTGTCCCTCTGCCTGAAGGTAACCTGATAATCTCCTGTGTCCTTCGGCAGTGGAGGTGCAGGGAGCGGCCACTGGACTTCATTCCTGAACTGCTGTTCCCATTTAGGATCTATCTAAATGATGCTTCTAGATCATTTTGGATTTGCTATGGCTTTGGGGAGCATGATGATCTGCACAACCTTCACTTACAATCCAAAGAGCATCTTCATTTTTAAAAACTCTCCAGCTTCTTGGGAATGAAAAGTCAGGGACTTCACAAGAGTAGGGTTCTTAACATTCCTGTGTGCTGACGACCTGTCACTCATGACCTGAGATGGAGATTGAACTTGTTCTGTTGAAATTGTAGCAGCCTAACTGTTCTATGGTACCAAATGTGGATTTATAGAGACAAGTCTACAGAAGAGACGGGAAGGAAAAGCTAACCTATTCATTCCCCAATCATGGAGGATGGCGAACATTTCAAAGTCTGATGTATTGGACAACATGGACCCCCTCATTTTGACACAAGGCTGGAAATGCTCCAGTGAGATGACGAGACCTTAAGGGGTTCTAATTGTCTAAGGATCATGGAGGAGCCTGATGTGACAGTAGAGTGCTGCTATCTTATTGTAGCTTTGGCTCAGAAGGTTGTCTGTCTTTGAGGTAGGGTCCCATCTGGGCTTGGAGAAGTCACTCTCCAGGCTGTGTCCACTTGGCCACCCAGATCCGCTCCCTTGCTTCTTGGTGGGCCGACTCGGAGCCAGTGCATGATGGAGACTTGGCAGGTGTGTCCCAACTGCTCCATGGGAAGCTCTACTACCAAAAACCACCAGGATGTTACTTGGCTTTTTTAAACAACATACATTCATAGTGTCCAGTTCATATGGAGGTGGTATGGAGGGTGTTACCGGCTCTTGGTGTTCCCAGATCAGCGTTGGGTTCTCCTGATCAATTGGAGATAGAGATCACCACCAAGAGGTGACCGAGAGAGTTGGGACAAGGCTCTGCTGGGACTTCTGCTGGAGTCAAGGGGAGACAATGCATGCTGAGGGTTCCTAGACCAGGTCTCCAAAGACATGACGAAGCTTAACGGAAATGGCTCAGGTAGGCACATGACCCCAGGAGTTCTGCACCTGGCTCCTCTGCCCCTGGCACCAGGATTTGCACGAGAGATCTGCTCAGCCTTGGGCCTCTGCTCAATGGGAGAGGGATCCTAGGCACGTGGAGGTCTGCAGTACAGATCACAAAGCTAATAGACACGTTCAGTATCGGCCTCCCAGGAAGGCTGTGTCAGTCAAGGCTGGACATATTGTGCATGTGGGGTTTTTACAAAAACTCAGGAGGACTCGGCTCTGAGCCTTGTCATGGGTGGAAATCCTTACTGACAGCAGTTCTTGCTGGGCAGAAAGTCTTGGTGGGGAATAAGGGTTGTCCCTGCCCTGTCTCAACAGAGGCGTAGTACATGATGGAAAGCGTGGTGTTCACCTTGGTCACCTCCAAGCATTTTTATCCCCTAACTGACATGGGAACTGAAAAGAATGGCACCAGCCCCACCTGCCACTTTCTGCATTAGCCAGTCATGAAAAATTTAAGAATGTGGGACAACCTCTAAGACACTGGGACCCTTGGTTTCTTTTTATGCCAGCCTCCATTATTCTCCACCTGCATGGTGGGCTCTGTCATTGGGGGCTGTCACTGCCCTGGGTGACCAGATGTGCTGACCATGCCAGAATGGGACCAAAACCCCAGCCCAAAGGAGTGGTCACTGAGGGACAGATATAGCCTTCAGCTTAATTTCCAGTGGTTACTGAGGCTACAGGTCCCTAAATGGGACTAGTCCTTTTATCCTGTGCTGTACCTGAGATGTCCTTATTAAAATCCTGCCTTTGTGGCTTTTGCCAACTTGAGATTATCTCCAATGGCCACATCTCAGTGGCCTCAACTCATGTCTGACATGCCCAAGTTTGCCCTGGCTCTCCTTGAGTACAAAGCCAGATCTATGTAGGCCTGGCTTTGCCTCAGGCTCAAAATCAAAGGTGACCTAACATTTCCCCCATGACCTGCCTGGTTCCCACCTCCTGGTTCTGAAACCTCATTTTTGGTTCACTCCAACTTCAGGGCCAGAAATCAGACTATCTTCAGAATCTAGGATTATGTGAGAAGAATATGACTGCAAAATTGAGCTTTCTTCTGTTTTGGTCTCCAGCTCACGGTGACTTTTTAATTTTTGAGCTGAACGTCAAGAGCCAGCCAGTCCTTGGTGTGCAGGGTTCGGAAGGAATGAGGGATAGACCTGAGCACCATTCTTGGGCCTGCTGCCGTGGGCTTAGTGTGCATGTCCTCGCTGGTTCCAATGACCTCTACTACCATCCTCAGTGCTTATTCTGGAAGGTTGGCTTCTTATGTGTTCAGGCCCTGTGTGCACCCAAATGACCAAAGGCCTTTCATTCCAAGCAGGTGATTGACTAGGGGGTCCCTGGGGAACACCAGCATCGTCCTTCCCATGGAACCCCTTAGGAGGGGAGAAGCCCTGGGGATGTCTCCAGAGACAGAGGAGAGGGCTCCTGCCCCATTGAAAGCCGCACTTCCTTTTCTCTTCCATATGTCCTCAGTTCGAGGGTCACAAGTAGCCTGTGGCTTTTTACACTGTGGCAGAGACTCTAACTATCACATAACGATGCTCGGGGCAACAATGTTTTTTTTTGTCATTGCAAGACAAATCTCGGCTACCTGTGACTGACCATCTGGCCTCTAGTCTCTCTGAGGAGGTCTGGATGAAATATCTGGTGGCAAGAAGGACTTTGACAGTGAACTTGTTTCAGTGGAAGGAGCGGCGTCTATCGAGCTGTCAGACTTGACGTGGAGAAATCTGTCACTGTTGCCTGCTCTCCTGACTTCTCCCACTTTCTCTAATCTCGGGGATTCACAGGGATGCCTGGGGATACCCGTCACCTGTGGATGAGCTTTTCCCTGCTAATCAGAGCTGTAGCCGATTAGTGGGGTATCAAGATGGCTGCACCTCAAGATCAGTTCTGTGGTGATGCAAATAAGCAAGTTCTAACTCTCTGCTTGGCTCATCACCTTTTGAGAAATGCAGGCGTGTCCTCGTGGCTCGTGAGGCACTATGTTTGGAGAGCTGAGGCCGAGAAGGCAGAGTCGGTGTCAGTCTGAGTGGCCACTAACAGAAACTGAACCTCAGACTGCAACGCAGAGGGAGGAAAAGCAGGCTCAAGGGCCCTGGTCCATCTTCTGCAGAGGAATACTGAACTGTCTTCAGGTCAGAAGTGACCTGGCAGTGGGGCCATGACGTGGGAGTTGAGGCTAGGGTGCCTTGGTGTTTTCTGGGGTGTCTTCTGGGCTCTATTGTACCAAGGTGAGTTCCCTTCACTCTGGATCCATCTATGGGCAGCCTGATGGGCATCCTGATGTCACCTCCTGGCCTGTGGAGCAGGCTTCTGGAATCAGCACCATCCTGGATTGTAGCCTCTGTTGGGACACCACCCTGGACCACCAGTGTCGGATGGACCTGCACTGAAAGCCTATGAATGGTTGTACGTGGTTTGCCTCAGCTTCCCTGGTGTGAGGAAGAGACTGCTAGACGTGTGGGTCACACCTATAGTCCCAGTGACTTTGGAGGCTGAGATAGGAGGATCGAAAGCTCAAGGCCAGTGTCGGCAACTTGGCCCTAGGTAACATAGCAAGACTGGGTCTCAAAAGGGGTTGGAGAGAAGTGGCTAAGGGGCTTAGTACCCATGAGTTCATTCCCCAGTACCCCAAAAAACACCCTAAGACCCTGTACTGACACTCCTACCCCCAAAATTGCAAAAACAATTTTTTTATTATTATTATTTTTTATTGGTTGTTCAAAACATTACAGAGCTTAAGACATATCATCTTTCATACATTCGACTCAATTGGGTTTTGAACTCCCCAAATACATAATACAGACTCACTTCTGTTACATACTCACATTTTTACATAATGGCATATTAGTGACTGTTGTATTCTGCTACCTTTCCTATCCCCTACTATCCCCCCTCCCCTCCCCTCCCCTCCCAACATCCCTCTCTACCTCCTCTGCTGTTGTTCAATTCTCTCCCCTTTTTTTCCCCCCACCCCCTTGCCCCTCATAACCTCTTATTATTTTGTGTATCACTGAAGGTCTCCTACCATTTCCATATGTTTTCCCTTCTCTCTTCCTTTCTCTCCCCCCATTCGTCTTAGTTTACTGTTAGTCTTTTCCTCATGCTCTTCCTTCCTGTTCTATTCTTAGTGGCTCTCTTTATATCAAAGAAGACATTTGACATTTGTTTTTTAGGGCTTGGCTAGCTTCACTTAGCATAATCTGCTCTAATGCCATCCATTTCCCTGCAAATTCTATGATTTTGTCGTTTCTTAGTGCTGCATAATACTCCATTGTGTATAGCTGCCACAATTTTTTTATCCACTCATCTATTGAAGGGCATCTAGGTTGGTTCCACAGTCTAGCTATTGTGAATTGTGCTGCTATAATCATTGATGTGGCCGTATCCGTATAGTGTGCTCTTTTAAGGTCCTCAGGGAATACTCCAAGAAGGGCAATAGCTGGGTCAAATGGTGGATCCATTCCCAGCTTTCCCAGGAATCTCCATACTGCTTTCCAAATTGGCCTCACCATTTTGCAGTCCCACCAGCAGTGAACAAGTGTGCCCTTTTCCCCACATCCTCGCCAACACTTATTGTTGTTTGACTTCATAATGGCTGCCAATCTTACAGGAGTGAAATGGTATCTTAGGGTGGTTTTGATTTGCATTTCTCTGATTGCTAGAGATGTTGAGCATTTTCTCATGTGCTTGTGGATTGATTGTATGTCCTCCTCTGAGAAGTGTCTGTTCAGGTCCTTGGCCCATTTGTTGATTGGATTATTTGTTATCTTATTGTTTAATTTTTTGAGTTCTTTGTACATTCTGGATATTAGGGCTCTGTCTGAGGTGTGAGGGGTAAAAATTTGTTCCCAGGATGTAGGCTCTCTATTTACCTCTTTTACTGTTTCTCTTGCTGAGAAAAAACTTTTTAGTTTAAGTAGGTCCCATTTGTTTATTCTTGTCATTAACTCTTGGGCTACGGGCGTTCTATTAAGGAATTTGGAGCCCGACCCCACAATATGTAGATCGTAGCCAACTTTTCCTTCTATCAGACACAGTGTCTCTGTTTTTATATCTAGCTCCTTGATCCATTTTGAGTTAACTTTTGTGGCTGGCGAGAGAAAGGGATTCAATTTCATTTTGTTGCATATGGATTTCCAATTTTCCCAGCACCATTTGTTGAAGATGCTATCCTTCCTCCATTGCATGTTTTTAGCCCCTTTATCAAATATAAGATAGTTGTAACTTTGTGGATTAGTCTCTGTGTCCTCTATTCTGTACCCTTGGTCCACCTGCCTGTTTTGGTACCAGTACCATGCTGTTTTTGTTACTATTGCTTTGTAGTACAGTTTGAGCTCTGGTATCGCTATACCTCCAGATTCACACTTCCTGCTTAGAATTGCTTTTGCTATTCTGGGTCTTTTGTTTTTCCATATGAATTTCATGATTGCTTTATCTATTTCTACAAGAAATGTCTTTGGGATTCTGATTGGCATCGCATTAAACCTGTAGAGAACTTTGGGTAATATCGCCATTTTGATGATGTTAGTTCTGCCTATCCATGAACAGGGTACATTTTTCCATCTTCTGAGATCTTCTTCTATCTCTCTCTTTAAGGTTCTGTAGTTTTCATTGTATAAATCTTTCACCTCTTTTGTTAGGTTGATTCCCAAGTATCTTATTTTCTTTGAGGATATTGTGAATGGAGTGGTTTTCCTTATTTCCATTTCAGAGGTTTTGTTGCTGATATACAGGAATGCCTTTGATTTGTGCGTGTTGATTTTATATCCTGCCACTTTGCTGAATTCATTTATTAACTCTAGCAGCTTCTTTGTAGATCCTTTTGGGTCTGTTAAGTAAATTATCATGTCATCTGCAAACAGCGATAATTTAATTTCTTCTTTTCCTATTTTTATGCCTTTAATTTCTTTTGTCTGTCTAATTGCTCTGGCTAGTACTTCGAGAACTAAATTGAATAGAAGTGGTGATAGAGGACATCCCTGTCTTGTTCCAGATTTTAGAGGGAATGCCTTCAGTTTTTCTCCGTTTAGGATGATGCTAGCCTGAGGTTTAGCATATATAGCTTTTACAATGTTGAGGTAAGTTCCTGATATCCCTAGTTTTTCTAATGTTTTGAACATAAAGGGATGTTGTATTTTGTCAAATGCTTTTTCTGCATCTATCGAGATGATCATATGGTTCTTGTCTTTAAGCCTATTGATGTGGTGAATAGCATGTATTGATTTCCGTATATTGAACCAGCCTTGCATCCCAGGGATGAATCCTACTTGATCATGGTGCACAAGTTTTCTGATATGTTTTTGTATTCGATTCGCCAGAATTTTATTGAGAATTTTTGCATCCAAGTTCATTAGAGATATTGGTCTGTAGTTTTCTTTCTTTGAAGTGTCTTTGTCTGGTTTTGGGATCAGGGTGATGTTGGCCTCATAGAATGAATTTGGAAGAGCTCCTTCTTTTTCTATTTCTTGAAATAGTTTGAAAAGTATTGGTATTAGTTCTTCTTTGAAGGTTTTGTAGAACTCCGCTGCATACCCATCAGGTCCAGGGCTTTTCTTGGTTGGTAGACTTTGGATGGCTTCTTCTATTTCTTCCTTTGTTATTGGTCTGTTTAAATTGTGTGTGTCTTCCTGTCTCAATCTGGGCAAATCATATGCCTTAAGAAATTTATCGATATCCTCGCTATCTTCTATTTTATTAGAATATAGGGTTTCAAAATACTTTCTAATTATCTTCTGTATTTCTGTAGTGTCTGTTGTGATATTGCCTTTTTCATCCCGTATATTAGTAATTTGAGTTCTCTCTCTTCTTCTTTTTGTTAGCATAGCTAAGGGCTTGTCTATCTTATTTATTTTTTCAAAGAACCAACTTTTAGTTTTATCAATTTTTTCAATGGTTTTTTTTGTTTCAATTTCGTTTATTTCTGCTCTAATTTTAATTATTTCTTGTCTTCTACTACAATTGCTGTTGTTTTGTTCTTCCTTTTCTAGGTTTTTGAGGTGTAGTGTGAGTTCATTTATTTGTTGGTTTTTTTCTTTTTTTGATGAAAGAACTCCAGGATATGAATTTCCCTCTTAAAACTGCTTTCATTGTGTCCCATAGATTCCGGTATGTTGTGTCTGTATTATCATTTGACTCTAAGAATTTTTTTATCTCTTCCTTTATGTCTTCTGTAACCCATTGATCATTCAATAACATATTGTTCATTTTCCATGTGGTGTAGGATTTTTCCTTCCTTTTTTTATCATTGATTTCCAATTTCATTCCATTATGGTCAGATATGGTGCATGGTATTATCTCCACACTTTTATATTTACTAAGATTTGCCTTATGGCATAATATATGGTCTATTTTTGAGTAGGATCCATGTGCTGCTGAGAAGAACGTGTATCCACTTGATGATGGTTGGTATATTCTATATATGTCAGTTAGGTCTAGGTTATTGATTGTGCTGTTGAGTTCTATAGTTTCTTTATTCAGCTTTTGTCTAGAGGATCTGTCTAATGGCGAGAGCGGTGTGTTGAAGTCACCCGTAATTATTGTGTTATGGTCTATTTGACTCTTGAACTTGAGGAGCGTTTGTTTTATGTAGATTGCAGCTCCATTGTTTGGTGCATACAAATTGATAATTGTTATGTCTTGTTGGTGGATGGTCCCTTTTAACAGTATATAGTGTCCTTCTTTATCCTTCTTAATTAACTTAGGTTTGAAGTTGATTTTATTTGATATGAGTATGGCCACTCCTGCTTGCTTCCGAGGGCCATGTGAGTGGTATGATTTTTCCCAACCTTTTACCTTCAGCCTGTGTATGTCTTTTCCTATCATATGAGTCTCCTGAAGGCAGCATATTGTTGGATTTGTTTTTTTGATCCAGGTTGCTAGCCTATGTCTCTTGATTGGTGAGTTTAGGCCATTAACATTTAAAGTTACAATTGAGATATGATTTGTACTTCCAGTCATGCTTCTTTATTTATTTATTTTAGTTTGGCTAGTTTTACTTTTTTGGTTATTTTCCTCCTCCTTTACTGAGATACCTCTTGTTGTTAGTTTTGGGCACTATTTTTCAATTCCTCTTCTTGTAGTATATTGCTCAGAATGCTTTGCAGTGCTGGTTTTCTTGCTGCAAATTCTTTTAGCTTTTGTTTATCGTGAAAGATTTTAATTTCGTTGTCAAATCTGAAGCTCAATTTTGCTGGATACAGTATTCTTGGTTGAAATCCATTATTTTTCAGCGTTTGAAATACATTGTTCCAGGATCTTCTCGCTTTCAAAGTCTGTGCTGAGAAATCAGTCGTTAACCTAATTGGTTTACCCCTGAATGTAATCTGTCTCTTTTCTCTGGTAGCTTTTAATATTCTCTCCTTGTCCTGTATGTTGGCTATCTTCATAATTATGTGTCTTGGAGTTGGTCTATTATAGTTTTGAATGTTTGGGGTCCTGTAGGCTTCCAGGATTTGGCAATCCATTCCATCTTTCATCTCTGGGAAGTTTTCTACAATTATTTCATTTAATATGCTGTCCATTCCTTTGGTTTGAATCTCTGTGCCTTCTTCTATCCCGATGACTCTCAAATTTGGTTTTTTAATGACATCCCATATCTCTTGAATAGATTGCTCATGGGATTTAAGCATCTTTTCTGTGTTGACTATACTCTTTTCAAGTTGATAAACCTTGTCTTCATTATCTGATGTTCTGACTTCTACTTGATCAAGTCTATTTGTAATATTCTCGTTTGAGTTTTTAATTTGGTTTATAGTCTCCTGCAATTCTAGGATTATAGTTTGATTCTTTTTTAAGATCTCTATCTCCTGGTAGAGCTCGTTCTTTGCCATTTGAATTTGTTTGTTTAATTCATTTTCAAAATATATTTTTATTGCTTGGACTTGCTGTCTCATGTCTTCTCTAATATTCCTTTCCATTTGAGTTAGGTATGCCTTGAGTTCTTTCCCTATCCCTGCTTCTGATGTTTCTATGTCCTCTTGTAGAATTAAGTTGTCTTGCATTGTTTGTACTCCTTTTTTCCCTTGTTTTCTCATGTTGTCCCCGTTGCTTTCCAGCTCTATTTGATTGTCGTGTTTCTACTCTCTTCTATAGATTTGTTTTGGTTCTGTATTACTCTGATGCCTCTCCTTAGTGTTGTTAAACTATGCCTGCTGACGTGGATTCCACTGTGAAGGAAGATCCGACGTCCGAGCTCCAGTGACGACACTACTTTGCTATGACCGGCCCCAGTTCCTTGCCTGGGTATCCTGATGAGGTGGTGTGACTGGACTGTCTCTGTTTGATTTCAGCTACCAGTCGCGGCAGGCAGGCGGTCTCTAGCCGCCCAGTATCACAGGCCGAGGGCGGGTGATCGGTCACCTGCGGCCGGGTGTTCTCCTACCGCCCAGCTATGCGGGCAGTGGGTGAACTGTCGCCGGTGGGCCTGCAATTTCCAGCTGCCCAGTCTTGAGGGCCTTGCCTCTAGCCTCCTGGTTTCTCCTGCTAGCCTTCTGTAGCCGCAGGGCAGGCCGCACGAATCAGTGGGCCTGGATCTCCGGGGTCCCACAGTTGGCAATTGGGATCCCAGGCACTCTGTCCTTTGGATTTTTCCTGCTTGCCCCTCCCCCAGCTCTAGCTAGACAGGTTTCGTTTTGGATGCAGATGGGTAGGGGGGGTTGCAGGTCAGGTGCCTCTAGTTCCCCCCTAGTCTTTATGCAGGCTCACTCTGATTCTCCCTCCCCCGGCAAGCCTAGGAGAGAATTTATGCGAGTTCCCGATGTATGGGGGATGGGCTGAGTGCCACACACCTGTTTTGTTGTTGAGATCTGTTGGAGAATGGCGGTGGATATATCAGCTGTTCAAGATGCTGACTGCTGATTCCCTTGGTGGAGTGTCCGCTGTGGGGGATGGGACTGTACCGCTTCCTTCCCCGTCTAAACTCCCGTACTCAGCCTGGGGGTCAGTGCGGGCTTGGCTGGTGGGATTCCACCTGATCGCAGCCGAGCCTCTCTGCAACAACAATTTTGAACAAAATAATCATCTCAGTGTGGCATGGTCTAGAGCTGTCTTAATCCCTGGTATTTGGAATACACAGAGGGCACTATGTCCCAATAGCGTTGTGACCTCTGGACCCCAAATACACTTTCAAGTGCCTCAATCTGTCACTGACTTTCTGAGGAAAGAATTCCCCATCCTGCACACTATAGCTCGCATTTTCTCTTACTGTGAGGAATATTCTCTGGATTTGGAGGAACATACTCGGTCCTCCTAGCACTTAATTGCTAGAGTTTAGCGCTCAGCTTGGATTGATGGCCAGCCCTTCATGGTCAGTGGGGAAGATTCCAAGGATGATAGAGGAAAGGGTGCCTTCTCCTAAGGTCCTAGGTGTCACTGTGTTGGGCTTCCCCTTTGGACAGGAGGCTTGACCATCTTTCACAGATGATTGGTTAGTTCCTGTCACTGAGGCTCTTTGAAGTAGAGCCCCTGGTTGACCAGATGCCTGTTCTCCCAAGCCTCCACTAATACTGACTCCTGAATATTCGAGGCTCCCTGAACATTCTGCCTTGGGCTTCCCTAGTACCCCACTCCTTGCCTCTTAAGATATCCATTCTCAAAGTGGAGACTGACAAAACAGGAAAGCCCTTCCTGCCAAAAAGCTTGCATCTTGAAGTCATTTTTAGTTTTCTGAAGTCGAAGGAAAAACGTACGTTTCAAGTGGGTCTTAGAAGGAAGGACTGCATTCCTTCTGCTCTTTGGGGGTTGATTCTGCAACCTCCATCTCTGCCTTCTGACTCCCAGGAAATGTGTGTGCCCTCGACCCTCGGGGTCCAGCTGGGCTGACCTGCTCCACAAGTAGCAGGTGGGTCAGGCAGGACTTAGACCCAGAATGTAACCTTCCCTCATTGCAAGAAGGGCCAGAATTTTTCCTTTTTAGAAATGTCATTGTGGGGAAAAGCCAGGGCCTTCAGTGTCATTTTCAGAATGAAGCCTGCAGTCAGGACAATGGCTGTGTACCTACTACCTAGCGATCCCCACACTCCCCCCCATCCCATGCCACTCTGGGGGGAACTTGAAATGCACACCCTAGGGGCTATAGCAACTTTGTAGTGCCTGGTTGTCCAACTGCCCAGTGAGTCTAGTCCTGTCACTCCTTGGTCACCAACCCTATTAATCAGTGGATGAGATGGGCTAGGTGGACGTAACAATCTGGTTCTGAGAGGCAATGTTTCCAAGACTTTTGCCCAGTTTCCTTCCACACATTCAGGGTCTGAAACCCAGTAGAGATGGGGGTGGGAGATGGTGTCTGACTTCACGTGGGGTCTTCACTTGGCCATTTTCCAAACTTCTTCAGCAAATTCCTGAAAGTGGCACCAATGTCATCTTGGGTTATCCGTGCTCCCCATAGTCTTCCATTAGCCCATCTGGAGAATTTGCGAATCTTTGCCAGGCTGACGATCCCCTTGGGAAGCCATTGCTTTCCCTGACTAGGATGCAGTTGGATACTGAACAGAACCCTGTGAGGGTGGTGGCTTGTGTCCTCTTGGGGCTGTCCCTGCATGCACCCCATGATGGGAGGCTAGGGATTCGCTCCCTGGGGCAGGGTCTACTTTATGTCTAACGAGCTGTTGTCCTTCTCCAGTGTGGCCACCACTTTATTGCTCATAGGGACATCAAGTATCCATCCTGAAAGTGTGGTCACCGAGGGTCTGTCTGGCATTTCCTGACATAGTCTGGGGGTGGGTGACCAAAGGTCTGGATCTAAAGTGACCATAGCCTTCCCCCAGCCCTATGTGTACCCGAGTTAACTACTCCTGGCTGGGGGTTTTGCCCTCGTCTGTGGGTGCGCATCTCACTGACCTTGACTCTGTTCTCCACAACACCCATGGAATATCGCCCTACGATGGGTCGAGGCTCTGAGTCTCCACACGGGGGGTGAGCCTGCAGAGTGCTCCTCGCCAGCTCAGGATTACTAGTGTGAACAGGGGATATGTCCTTCTTCCCCACCTCCTGTCCTTAAAGCCTGCACCTGGGTGAACACATGTTCACGTCAGCACCATAAAGGACACCATCTCCAGGGAGACGGGCAAGTGCCTGTTAGCCAGAGTGTCATGCACAAGGCTTGAGAAATACTTCTCCCTTTCCTCTCATGTCTGAACCTCTGTCGGGGAAAATTACCCTGATGGGAATTAACTTGAGTTCTTGTTATGGTTCAGAAATGTTTGTCATAGAAAAACTTGAACATGTCAAACCTGGCCAGCGTCTCCCACTTCCTCACGGCTGGCCTTGCTCATAGGGCTGATGACGGCCATTCTTAAAGGCAAAATCTGGGCCTCAGACTGACCTGTCCAGAGCATGGGATGATCATAGTATGGAAATAGGTACAAAAGAACTTCGGTGTGCACCCTCCACATACTTCATTTTCCAAATGGGGCCAAGTGGCATCTCTTCAAAGAACAATGTGTCACGACTTGAAAATCCAGGAGCATCTGCCAGGGTCCTGCCCTAGCGGGGTCCAGGGAGTCCTGAATGATGAGTGGTATCGGCAAAAAGATGAGACAGGAGTCGTTCCATCCGAGCAGTCTCCAGAGAGAGCGCTAATGCAGCTTTCTCTGGGTCATCTTTTATTACCATTTTTTTCATCATTATAGATTCAGAATACGTCATTGATTATATAATTTAAAACTTTGCCAAGACATCACATTTCCTTAACCATGATTGGGGGTACAAACAATGTAACATTAATCTACATTTTTTCAGGATATGTCCTTCAGTTATTATTTAAAGTACAGAATCATTAATAAAATACGTCACTAATTTACATTTTTCAGATTTTCCCAAGATTTACTATTTTTCTCAAGATGTTATTTTCTTATTAACTAATGCCAAACTACATAACCAGACTCTAAGTCTCCTAACCAATCATTAGAAATAAAGTACAAGTGTACTTTAGGTTAATCTGAAATTCCCATCTAAAAAAGTCCCTTTAAATCTTATATTTAAAATATCCTAAAGTTTATGAATCATTCTTAAAACATATCAGAAACCCATACAACTAAAAACTTAAGTTTAGAAATTCTTAAGAATCTAAATATAATAATATTTCTAACATTATTCTAAAACTGTGTCTTATAAAGCTATTTTAATTAATTCCTAAATTTATTCTCATAAAACTGGTGAGCTGCTTTCTCAAAGAGTTTCTTTGTTTCTCAGTCAAGGTGCACTAGTTCTCATATCTTTATACTCTTAATAGAAAGTAAGTTCTAAACATCAATCCACTTTCCACCAATATTAACTATGCTCATCATATATCCCTATGTAAAGTAAGAAAGAGTCTATAAAAAGAGAAGAATATATCTTTATATGTTTTAACTTTCCTAAGTGTAAAAAATGAGACTACATGTGGTGAACTTTGTAAAATAAGCATACTGATTAGGTTTTCCAAGAGGCCGGAAATATGGGCTTGGGTTCTGGTTGATATAATCAATGTGGTGCCTAAAATTCTCATGACCTTTCAAAGGATGATTGTTGTCCATTATCAGGTTTGTCCACAATGTACTGAGATAAAAGAACAGCCTTCTACTTTGTCCTTGATATGCTGAGGGGTAGTAGAAGAGCCTCCAAGGCATGAACTACCTGTTATGTTCTAGCCATCTGAAATTTAATTTGTTTAGCATTTAACATACTCATGCCTCCTGTCAGAAACATAAGCATGAAAATGAAAAATCCCAATTACATAAAAAAGGGTCTCATGCTTTCGGTTTCCCACCAACCAGTGTGGCTTTGCCAGCATTCATCCTCACTGTGACCCTGTCAAGACAGTGGGAGAGCGGCTTTGCCAACACTTTTTTCTCATCATGACCCTGTCAAGACAGTGAGTGGGGGATCACCTTCACCAATTTCCCCTTTTTTATTTTTTTAAATGAAGTAACTTTAGTTCTAGATGGGCTGAATGAATTCCACAACTCAGCAATTTGAACAGGACTGGAGGAAAAAAATAAGGACAAGAATAATTAAAATACTTAAACCATTATTGATTAAAATAGAAAATAAGGTTTTGCTGGAGACTAAAGAATTTAATTTGGAAACAAAAGTGTCAGCTAATTCTGGAATGGTTGTTTCTGAAATATGTGCCTGGCTAATGTCTTTAATTTTTTCCTGTAATATTGCATAAGGGAATCCTACACAAGCCGTAACAAAATGACTCTCATGTACTGAAGAAGACCTAATCATACGTATTGTGTCTAAAGAAGCCAATAACCTATAAAGTTCTGTATAAATCTGATAATGTTGTTTAATTTTAGTAAAATATAAAGGGACAACCCATCTAGCTGAGAACTATTCATTCATCGGTTCAAGTGGAACGCTCCTAATAATTCGTATTCAAGGAGTATTTCATGAAGGTGATGATAACATTTTAGGAGCATCATAATCAGATTTAGAAATAGAAAAATCATATATTGGAAAAGAAGAATTTTTTGGAAAGATTTTAAATCCTCTTTCAATAAACATACATGTATGCCACATTGGAAATCCAAATTGTCTATTTGTTCTTACCATGAATGATCAAGATGGGATTCAGCTTTTTCAAATCTTGAAACATAGGAGGGGGCTTTTCTGAAGGTAAAAATCAGGAAAATTTAAAGCTAAAATAGAAAGCATCCAAAGATCCTTTATATCATTTTCCTCATTTGGAGAATTTGTCATAAAAGTTCTATAATTAATTAAGTGTTATGCAGCCCACAATTTGAATAACATTATAATTAAAACACAGAGGAGGTAAATGACTATGACTTTTAAAACTAAAATTATGAGTTGATACATTCTAAAAGAATTAGATTCACCCCCCCAGGAGATTAGTATTATTGGTAAATACCTTAATATCTCCTTTTCCCCAAGTAGTGAGATGAAATAAAGGTGGATCAGGATAATATGCCCAATAATATTCAGAAGACACATTGGTTACTTGACAGGTAAGAATAGCTAGCATAGCAAAAAACATTTTCTCAGGAGTGCAGGGGTTTGACTTAGTAGAAATAAGTTCTCGAGCTTGATGAGTCAATTGTTTTAATTGTCCCCAAGTTGGTAGTTCTGCAGATCTTGTAGAAGATGATAGTCTGAATAATGATTGAGGATCATCAAAGTTCATTTGGGAGAAAGATGTAATCGAGGTAGTCATCAAATCTTCCTCAGGAACTGTGTCAATGGTGAGGCGTATCGGAGACTCGGAGGGCACAATCTGTTCCGCTTTCTGGTCTGGAGGTTGGACATAGGGTTGAATCAGTCTGTCAGGAATCCAAATGGGGGAATCTGCGTCCTGTGGGAAGACACAAGCATATCTTCGTCCACAAGTTAGTAATACATCAGGTTTTTTCCATTTACCTGTCAAAAGATCTTTCCATTTTACCAAGAGTTTTGCTGATATTTTTCCATTTTCCCAATGTCTTAACATGGGAGTTACTCCTTTATAATCACAATTAAGATGATTAATCATAAATAAAGCATGTTGTAAAACATGAGAATTATATTTTTATTCTCCTTCTTGAAGTTTAGTAATTTGAGCTTTCAATGTTTGATGAGCTCTCTCAATTCTAGCTTGTCCTTGAGGATTATAAGGGATTCTTGTAGAATGAGAAATTTTAAATATATCATAAATTTTTTTAAAATCAGTTGAAGTATAAGCTGGTGCATTATCTGTTTTTAATGCTTTAGGCATTCTCAAATATGAGAAACAAGTGAACAAGTGTTGCACTACGTCTTTATGTTTCCCCAGTTCTTGTTAAGGCAATAATCACATGAGAAAAAGTATCAACAACAACATGAATATAACTTAATTTTCCAAATGAAGGAATATGAATAACATCCATTTGCCATAAATCATTAGGTCTTAAACCATGAGGATTAACTCCCATGGGTAAAGTTGGCAATAATGATGGACAGGTTTGACAATTTCTGACAATAGTTCTAGCTGATTCCCTAGGGATATGAAATTGCTGTCGAAGGGCAGAAGCATTTTGATGATGTAAAGCATGACTAGCTGTAGCCTCCTGAACAGTAAGAATTTGGGGTCTGGTTAATGAATCTGCCAATACATGGCCTTGTGACAATTCTCCTGGTAATTTAGAATGTCCTCGAATATGCTCTATAAAATAAGGATGTTGTCTATCTAAAATTAACTTCTGTAAAGAATTTAAATGATGAAAAATTGTAGTCTTATGCTGAGGAAGAGAAGCTGTCTCTATATGAGGAAAAATTTTCATAATATACTGAGAATCAGTATATAAGTTAAATAATTGATCTTTTAATTGGGTAAAAGCCATAATTACAGCTATTATTTTTGTCCTTTGAGCAGAGGTTTCCTCTGTCTGTTGAACATAGGTTTTATCATTAATAACTAAAGATGCTCGTCCATTTGAGGAGCCATCAGTGAAAACTAAAGCTGCTGGTTGAGGTAAAGGTTCAGAAGAAAACAATTTTGGAAAAATAACAGGGTGATTCTTAACTAAATATAAAAAAGGGTCTCATGGTTTCAGTTTCCCATCAACCAAGTCTATAGTTCTCAAAAGTAAGCCTTAAGGATGAGCTCAGGTTAGGATCATGGTCAACTTCTTATTCAGCATTGATATTGACTGTCTTCTCTCACCCTGGGGCCTTGGGCACTGGACCCCCTTAGAGCATAACTGAGCTTCTTCAAGCAAGTGGGCTGACGGTTCAGAACCCCGATCCTGGTTCGGCTGCATTGACCAGCTTGCCCAATAACTTCTTTCATCTCCAAATCCATAGCCTCTGGGATTTTCTAGAACCTAAATTGGTTAAGGTGTAAGAAGATTGCTTCTGATCAGTCTATTCAGTATGACTCGGTTTCTCAAAGTCTTTTTCTGCAGTCACCTTGGGGCCTAGTGAACCCAATACCACCAGTAACTGCCTTGCAAAGCTTGAAGCTGACTTGGCACCCTATTGCCATGACCTTCAGCAGGAATAATGGCACAAAGACGAGCTGGGCTTCTCTGTGGACCCAAGGTACTAAAAATCTGACCACTAATGGTGGCAGGGTTGGAGAGGGCATTGAGGCCATGGAAATAGCCTCTGCCCTCTTAGCACTTACTGAGGTAAAGGTTCAGAAGAAAACAATTTTGGAAAAATAACAGGGTGATTCTTAACTAAATATAAAAAAGGGTCTCATGGTTAGCACTTACTGAGTATGGCTGTGCAAGCCTCCAAGCCATCAGGATGGTTCCAAACTTCTGAATTCTAGCACTCTTTTCAGTGCATACATCACCCACAATGAAACCATGGCAGAAACTGCTGGCACAACATAAAAGTGACCCACGGATCACAGGACTATCAAGTATACAACAATAAAAATCGAGCCCACCAGCTGATCACATTAGGAATGCATCACTTTGACATGTCAATCATAGCATCAATTTTTCTAAACGAGCACAAAGGAAAAGGAACAACCCACGTGGAAATTGACAAGCTGCACTCCCTCTAAATATGCTGGATATAAAACTACACAAACTTAAAAATCAAAGCATTCTGCTCACTTTTTCGACTTCTTAATTGTCGATGGACCTTTACATGTGGTGCTGGGAATCTAACCCAGTGCCTCACATGTGCTAGGCAAGGGCTCTACCCGAGCCACACCCCAGCTCCGAATTATGTACTCCTGACTTGGAAATGCAGGGAATGGCTACCACTGGATTATAATACTGGCAGAGCGCCCTGGGGTTTTAACCCATTGTCAAACCACAAAGGTCTCCTGTTAACACTTTGAAGAGTGTTTTATATATTCCCCAGCTTCCTCCACCTCGAATGGCAGACTCTGCCAGCAGGGTGTAGGGAGGACCAGTTATCTGTTGCCTGTGGCCTGCTGGAGCTGACTGTAGGGGGATGGTCAGGCTCTCCCTCCACTCCCTCTGTTCCCCTTGCCTAGGGCTCCTGGCTGTTAGCATCTCTGCACTAAGACTTTGCATCTGGGAACATGTCAGGAGCACATGCTGCTCTCTAGGAGCAGGGGTGGAAATCTGCAGTCTGGAAGTAAGGAAGGGTCCTTGCTCCTGTATCTCAGGGAACTCAGGCCCGTGCAGCCCAAGCTGACCCCAGCCTTCCATTTCAGCATAGAACTTAGGCCTGTGGGCCACAGGCCTCCGAGGATAACTGTTCTCCTCTTCCCCAAGCTGAGCTGGGATCCTGGCCCAGGAGGTCAATGTGGGCTCCATCTTCAGGGCTGCAGCAGCTGCTCCAGGAGAGGGGCAGGTGGAGGAGCCACTGCACAACACAATCCTGTTCTCAGAACTTCCAGGGACGTGGCGTAGAATGCAATGCCTAACTTCACGATTTCTTTGACTAGCTCAAACCTGTAAGTTGTCAGGTTATGAATTTCAGAACTCTACCACTTCTGTGGGGGAAGGTTTTATTAAATCTTCATTGGCAGGGGAAACCCCTACTCATGAAACCACAGTAGAAGCTACCAGAATAATATAGAAGCAAAGACCCTTTTCTAGACTCGTGGGGGTGTCGATTCTAATGATGTCCAGATCTGGCCTCCTGGGCCACGATGGGAATGTTCTTTGGACTTTCTTAGGAAGGTGACTTGCTGGCACCTGGTCACCTGGCATTTGGGCGTGCAAAGTGCTGCCAATCAAAGCTGACCCCGGCACCTCAGTGAGGCAGGTCAGGGCTGTGAGGAGCTGAGACGTCTTCCAATGTCTCTCCTTAAACTGGCATGTCTACCCTCCTACAGTTCTTCTGTATTTGCCCGTCACTGGTTCTCGTGAAAGGCAGATGGTCTCAATCGGCTTCCTGGTATTCTCCAAATTTCCCAACTTTGCTTTAAGGTAGGGTGGGGGGTCCGTGTGTTCTTCCCTGGGTTCCCCTGTGGAGGCTTGCAGCCTCCATTCTCAAAGTTTGAGGCTGATAGCAAGAAAATTCTTAATGAGCTGTGACCTTGAAGTCGTCTGCTCTTTCCCCCCACCATAAAAATCTAAGACGTGAACGGACACTGTTAAGAATGAGCCATCCCGGAAGAAAGGCTCCGTTTGGCCTTCCTCAAGACCTGCCTTCACTTTTTCACTTCTAAGTGGTGCTCCTCTCAAGGTCCGAGTCTAGCTCTGTTGTGCCGAGAAGCTCGAGCCAGGCTGGACCGGGCCTGCTCTTCACCAGCTTCAGGAACTGACTAGTTCTACTGCTTCACTAACCAGCTCTGATCCTTGGCTAACCACCTCCTCAATGCTCAGTCCTAGAACAAGGATGGTGTAACAAGATGCAGCACTAGCCAGGATACCACCTTTTGGGGTTTGTGGTTTGGCTTTGGGGAGCAGAGTTACTGGGGATTGAACCCAGAGGTGCTTTACCATGGAGCCACATCCCAGCCCTCATAAATTTTTCAAGTTTCTTAGTGTCTTTTTAAATCACCAAGGCTGGCCTCAAACCTGTGAGAACTTTTCCAGACCTTTGAAGAACTTACTGCCTTCATGAGTCAGGGAATTCATGTATTGCCCTAAAGAAACCAGATACAGACACAACAAACTAGATGAATGTCCTTGATGAACATGAATGAGAAACTTCTAAATAGAATTCATTATCTCAAAGTTCAAGTATTCTATCTTGTGCACCATGATCAAGTTGGTTCTGTTCTAAGGTTACAAGTTTCATCAACATACGCAAGTCGATAAACGCAATGCTTTTCATGCAACCAAGGATAAACACCAGAGAATCGTCTCTAAAGACAGACAACTGGCTACCTCGAATTTGGCATCCCTTAAACTTGGCATCCCTTTATGGTAAACCCTGAATAAACAGGAATAAAATGATAAGAAACCCAAATAACACAAGATATCTATAGATCACATAGCCAATATCAGACTGAATGGGAGGAGATAGAAAGCATTTCTCTAAAATTGGGAACAAATCGAGGGTGTTCACTCTAACTTTTGACCAAGGTTGGTGTGGAAGTACCATTCTGCAAGTCAACTTGTACTGAATAGTTATGTTTAGACATGAGAGACATGACAGCAAAATCTTATCCAGCTGGGGCAGGCCACAAGGCTAAGATTTGGTCCAAATTCATCTGGGCTCTATACTAGGACATGCTAGATCCTCCCAAGGGAGGAGATGAACACTTGGGGCAGGTGATGCCAACTTCACCTGAACTGTCCACTCTCCAATTATGAAGAGTAAAGTTATTCTTGAAGACATGGCCCCAGAGACAGCATTGAGTAGAAAAAACCATAACAAAATCCACTCATCTTATTGTAAATCCAGCAGGATTTTTGGAAGAGAACTTTCTTCCATTACTCAATAAACATATTAGGTATTTACCATGGATCTTTCAAATGCCTCCCTTAATTCCTTATGGCTGGCGTGGAAGAATTCCAAATTCCATATCGGGAAGCCAAGGGCTCAGCACCTGGAAAGATGTCCAACTGCAGAAGAAACGGAATTCACCCTGAGGTGGGTGCTGCCCAAGGCCTGCTCTCTACTGTTGACTGGGATGAGGCCTCGAATGGAGACATGAGGGGACAAAAGGGAGCTATACTGGAACTTGGCTCTGCCAGATCCTCTAGACGGTGGCTAGATTCCAAACTTCTGAATTCTCCCACTCCTTCCAGGGCGTGGCTCATTTGACTTAGTCATTTTTCATCAGGAGAATCTTTAGACAATACTGGTACAGCATGAGAAATGAAATACAGATTTCTGAGGTTCATGGGACAGCAATTTAAACAAACCAAATTCATCATGTGCTGAGCCAGTGTGTGGCTTTCTGATGTCCAACATATCAAGGTGGTTTTTAATAAAAGAAACTGGAGTGGAGGATGGGGGGAGCAAGGGGCAAGGAGGAGGGATGGGAAAGGGAGAGAAGGGCAGAATGAAATTAACAAGGCACTTGTGTGCATGTACAAATATATAACAATGAACCCCATTGATGCATGACCATAACACAGAAATAATATGAAGGGAAGATCAATTTTGAGCTTAATCCTATAAGAAAATTAACCTGCATGCCATGACAATGGTCCCCTCAACGCAGCTCAGGAATACCTTTAGTTACATGCTTAAAATGCAATGTGAAGCACTTAACAGCTGGGAAGCCATCCTCAGCATCTTTAACCAGCAACACGGAAAAGTTACCACTGGAGATAATGCTGGCAAAGTGCCTTGGCTTTAACCACTGTCAAACCATTGAAGTTTTATGATTAGAAAACCTTGAATGTTCTATGTATCTAGAATTTGTGCCCTGAAAGGGGAGAGCATGGCCGTCTCCCCCTGAAGCTACATGTTGTTGAAAGTCAGACCCCAGCAGGTCCTGTGATCTGTATCCCAAGGGAACCCCACTCAGAGGGAAGCTCCTGTTGCCGCCACCTCCAGGAGGCTGGGCTGCAAGGAAGCTCCAACTTGAGAGCAGCTAACGTCCTTTCCTTCTCAAAGAGAAGGCCTCTGGAAGCATGAACAAGTTTTCACAGGACTGGCTGGAAGGAAGCATGCTCTGAAGTGGTCCCCTCTCTGGGACTCGCTGTTGCATGCAATGTAGCAATGTAACTTGGCCAATATCATGTTAGGGTTTGAATGTAAGGTGTCCCCCAAAAGCTTGAGAGAGCATAAGGTCTAATGGGGAAGTGACTGGGTTTCAAGAGCCTTCACCCAATCTGAATCCCCTGATGAGGATTAACTGGGTGCTAACTGTATGCTGGTAGGATGTGGCTAGAAGAGATGGGTCCTTGGGGTGAGCTTCTGGGGTTTAGTCTTTGTCAAAGAGATCTCTTCTTCCTGCCCTTGTCCTGAGCCACTTTCCTCCTCCACCCTCTTCCACTATGATGTCCACCCTCAAATAAATTTTCTCCCCTCTAAAATTGTCTTTGTCAGGTCTTTTGTCATCTTTTGCACCAGTATGACCAAAAGCAATCATTCAACAGGTATTTGCAACTTCCCTCTCTACTGATTTTTTTTCCTCTGAAAGTAAGACCTCCCCATACCCTTTACCCCTCTTGCTTCCACATGAGATAACATGACCCTTGACTTTCCAAGTTTGGGTTTTTTGCTTAACATAATGTTCTCAAGTCCCATCTATTTTCCTACAAATCTCTTTATGGCTGAATAAAGTTCATTGTGTATAGTCATCACTTTCTTTTTAATCCATTGATGGAAACCAAGGCTGATTCCATAGTTTGGCTCTTGTGAATTGTGCTACTGTAAACATGCGTGTATGGCTATAGTATGAATTTTAATTCCTGAGGATAAATACCAAAGAGTGGCACAGCTAGATCATACGGTGACTCCACTAATAGTTGGCTATGTTAGAATCCCTTCAGCAGTGTGTTCCTTCCTCTCCATTCTCTCCAGAATTTGTTAATGAGATTCTAGCTGAAGTGACAAGAAATTGGGCTTATTTCCCTAACTGCTAATAATGTTGAACATTTTCTCTTACTAGTCACTTTATTTTGAAGTGTCTGTTTAGTTCACTGGCCCATTATTTGGGTCCTTATTCTTTATGTAAAGTTTTGAGTTCTCTATAGATTGTGGATATTAAATCTCCATCACAAGAGTAAGAGCTGATGCAGAAGGATCTCGAGCTCAAAGCAAGCCTCAGAGATTTGGCAAAGCCCTGGGCAATTTAAGGATATCTTGTGTCAAAAACTAAGGGCTGAGGATGTGGCTCGGGGGTTAGGCACCTTGGGGTTCAATTCCTGGTACCCTAAAAGTAACTAGCAAAGACTTCCATTCTGAAGATTCTCTCAACATTTTTTGCTGTGCAGGAGTTTTCTAACTTGATGGCATGCTGCTAGCTCGGGAAATAATGGCAAGAGTTTTAGGGGCCCTATTGAGGAAACTCGGTGCCTCTGCCCATGTGCTGGAGTACTGACCCTACATTTTCTAGGACTTGGGTAGTTTCTGGTCTAATTCCTACGTCTCTATCCTTTTTTTTTTTTTAGTTGAGTTTTTAACAGGATGAGCATGGTCTCAAGTATCTCTGATATCTTGCTGAATACATTAGCTCTAGCAGTCTTCTGATAGTTTATTTTGGATCTTCTGAATACCAAATCATACCTGCAAACTGAATCTGACTGCTTCCTTTCCTACTGTTCATTTCATTCCCTCTCCTCATTGCTCTGGCGAGTATTTCTAGTAAAGTATTGAACAGGAATGGAGTAGGCATTCTTGCCTTCCAGATTTTAAAGGAAATGCTTCATTTTCCCCAGTCACTATGATAATAGCCTTGAGTTTGTCATAATCTTTATGATGTGGTAGCTCTTATCACTATTTTCTTCAGCGACTCCATTATGAATGCCGAATTGTCAGACTTTCTTTTCATCACTAACTTTTGTCCTTAACTCTACATAACATGATAAACTATTGACATGCATGTTAAACCATCTCTGCATCCATGGGATTAAAGCAAGCTGGTCATGCTGTGTGAACTTAATCTGTTGAACACAACTGGCTAGTATATTAAAAGATTTTTGAATCTGAGTTCATCAGGAATGTCAGTCTGCAGTTCTTGATGGTTCCTTGTCTAGTTGTAGATGGACTGATGCTGGATTCCTAGAATGATCTGTAAATGTTCCACTTTCTATCTTGTGGAATAACTTGAGGGACATTGGCATTCGTTTTTTAAATGTCTGGAATTCAGCTGAGAATCCATCTGATCCTGGGCTGTTTATTGGAAGGCATTTGATAACTGCTTCTATCATATCGTTAGTTACTAGTCCTGCTTAGGCTATTTCCTCTTGATAAATCTTTGGGCATAAACCTTCCAAGATCTACATCTTCCAGGTTTTCCAACTTGTTAGTCTGCTTTCAAAATAGTCCATAACTCTCTGGTTTTGTAACATCTGTGGTGATCTCCTTTTTCACTTTGAACTTCATCTGGGTCATCTTGGATTGGGTTAAGGGCTTATCAGTCTCTGAAAACATAGGATCAATGATACACTTAAACAACAATGTCTCATGGAGTTTTTAAATCTTTTTTGTCTGGGGTTCTGAATGATTCCTGTACCTGGATGTCAATCTCATGCTTGAGGCTTAAAAATTGTTTCCCGGAAGGGGCTCTATTAGCTTGCATCTTTCCAACTCAATTCCAATTTCTTAAATCCTATTTATAAATTCTTACTGTTGTCCCAGACTACTTGTATTTTCTGGTCATACTTATATTCTCTAATACTATCTGAATGATCAAGTCTGGCCACTTTGTCTTCCAACTGAGATTCTGGCTTCAGCATAGTCTATTCTAGACTTCCAACTGGATATCTTTTTTTAAAAAAAGAGAGAGAGAGAATTTATTAATATTTATTTTTTAGTTTTCGGCAGACACAACATCTTTGTTGGTATGTGGTGCTGAGGATCGAACCTGGGCTGCACGCATGCCAGGTGTGCGCGCTACCACTTGAGACACATCCCCAGCCCTACAACTGGATATCTTAATCACCATCTTTCATTTGAGATTCCTGTTTGGTTCTTAACATTCATTTCATTATTGACTTTGCACTCAGATCCTGTGCCAACTTCCTTAACTCAATTGTGCTTTGTGTGCTTGGAATTCAGAGACCATTTCTCTTTCAAATACTAAAGTGGATGAAATGGAAATACCTTAAGAGTAAGTTGCTGGTGGATCACGACCTCGAGGAGGCAGCCAGTTACCTCGTGCATGTCATAGTCCTGTGATGGGTTTTCTGCATCTGTTGGGATAGACTTCTTTTCCACTCTCATGTGTGAGGCTTCGTAGGGCACACAGCCTTGTTGCTAAAGTGTCCTAGAGTGATCTAGATGGAGACCCCTTTTGGTGTGGTATCCACAGCCTCTGTTAATCCTTGCTATAGAAGTGGGCGTTCATTGGTGAGACCGGAGACCCCCTCCAGCCATGCCTACTTGAGGCTCTTGTCATTTGGAGGTTTTCTCTCACCTGTTCTCTGTATTAGAGTACAGCTGACGTCGGAGTGTGGCTAACTGGTGGAGAAGGTCTGCTGTCTTTTGGTGGCTTTAGTTCAGAATCCCTACCCTGTGAACCTAGTTTGTCCTTAGATCCCTCCCTAGCACTCAAGAAAAGGGGAAAGGATGAAGATGAAATCAAAGCCCAATACAGCATCTAAATATCTGGTGCCTTCTACAACACCTAGGACGCTAATTAGCACAAAAACAGGAAGGGTGGGCTCAGCAGTTGCTAGCAGTTAAACCAATAAATAACCAGGAACCGAATCTGGAATTAAGGAAAGAAGATTCTTAATGAAACTGTCTCCACTGAGTCTCAAACAGTCCACAAGAATAGACAGCATTGCCTGTGTCCAACTGTTCTCTTTTGGGGGGTGGGTAGGGGCTTTGCTATGAACCAAGAAAGCAAGGGCTGGGTGGTATTGGCCACTTTCTTGTGTTGCTTGCTGAGCTGGTAGCTGGAGTGGCCAAAAATAAAGCTGGTTGAAATAGCTGTTTCCATTCTCGCCAGTAAGATGGAATAACTGTCAAAGGAAATTCTGTCTGGACAAGATCATATGGATGCACCCCAGGGTAGGGCTCCTACAGTTCTATGAAGGATGTTCCAGTTTCTGGAACTTGCAGGGCCTCAAGGACTTCACTGAAGAGATCACCCATTCCTGGGGCCAGGAAGATGCCAGTCTGGGCTGGGAGCCTGTGTATTAGGAGCCTCCCAAGAATCCCTGTCATGGGGTGGGGACTAAGCCTGGGGAGTCTGTATTCATGGGCAGCAGAGTGTGGGCAGAGTTGGATCCCCCGAGTGTACTCACACCTGCCTGATCCATTTCCCAGCCCTCCTTAGCCTATCCCATGAGCCGCCAGACTCAAAGGGAGAGCGTGTTGCACTCACCTGTCTTTTCTCACTGGAATACCCTAGGTAAAATCTGCTGTGTCCATTTCACACGTGGTCTATGTCCACCTTAGACGATGAGTACCAGGAATGTGCTGGAACAAGGTGGCAGCCTAAACATGGCTTCTGCTTCCACTCTCCACTTGCCAATTGAGAAGTAAAAAGCACTTTTCAATACCAGGGTGTTGTGCAGCCTCTCATTTTGCTGAGTTCAGGCTGCTTTTTTGATCTACAGGCTCTTCCATGATAGATGTCCCCTTTGCAGCCAACCAGTGCTGTGGCTGCTGCCACCGCCATAGCAGGCTTGACCCCAAAGTACGTTCTTGTTCTCTGTTCAACACTCCCAAATTTGAGTCTGTCCAATACTAAAGTTCAGTAAGTCCCCTCTTTCACCAGAGAGCAGTACTCCCTCAGCTTGTATCCTAAGCCATGGAGCAGCTGGAGATGGACTTCTCTAGCGTCTTGAATCTCCCATTCTCCCAGTTCAACAGGAAGCAGATGGCCCTCCTAGGACCGGGGGCACCACCTACCCTGTCACTTTGACAGGCTGCTTGCAGGCAGGCAGGGTGGGGGAGAGCCAGAGTCCAGCTGTCTGTGGCCAGGTGGAGCTGACCATCCTCCTAGGCTCCCCTTGCCTCCTGCTCAGGGTATTCGAAGCTCTACATTAAGACTTTGCTGCTGCGAACACACAAGGGCACATGCTACCCTGGATCCAGGAGCAGGGGTGGCAATTTGCAGGCAGGAAGCAAGAAGAGTGCACTTCCTATTGTATCTTCAGGAACCCAGCTGCTGTGGTATGAGGCCAACACTGACACAGCCTTCTGTGTCTGCAGGGAGCCTGGCCAGCTGGGCCCCCAGGCCTCAGGTGGCAACTCCACTGTCTTCTCCTCTGCAGCCTGAGCTGGAATCCTTGCCCAGGTGTTGAGTCCACCCATGTCCGGGTGGAAGGACTGATGCAGGAGACTCAATTTTATACCCAATCATGTCCTGTTCTCAGAACTCCAGGGACATCACCTCTTGTCCACATCTAATTGTGTTTTTCTCTCAATGACATCTTGAGGTTGGCCTCATTTACTATGTCAAATATTCTTGACTCATGAGCTTAGGCAGAGTGACTAACACACCTGGTTTCTGATCTCCGTGTGTGCATAATGCTGTCAGTTAAAGCCAACACCCGTGTCCCAGTGAGGTGGGTCCAGAGTGCAATGAAGAACCAGCTCTCCCAGGTCCTGGGCTCTGGTTTCTCTCTGCTCTCTGTGAAAGGTGGGAGACCTGCTCTGCAAGGAGGCTTTCCCATCTGCTTTCAAGATAACCTCAGTGGCGGGAACCAGACAGGATTAGCTGACCTCATGCCCACTGTTCTATGGGTAGCTGTTGAGCATCCTTGGACCTTGGTGTTCGCCCATTCACTGGAGTATTCTGCAGAATCCTTTTATTTCCCTTGTCATCTCCATTCTCAGGAAAGAATGGAGATAAAATGTCCTAGTGCTTCTCCCAACACCAAAAAAAAAAAAAAAAAAAACCACTGAACATTAAAATGAACTAATTTAGAAGGAATGTTGAATCTCAGCCTTTCCTGGGGTATTTTCTCAGCCTGCCTACACTTCGGGGTGAGGGAGGGTGGATGCCTCTCTCATCTGGAGGCACCGCTGGACTTATTTCTTTATCCAAAGCAGAGAGCGAGGCAGGGGTCACACCAGAGCCTGCTCCCCTCCATCCGTAGTAAGGGGGATAGACCTTTCCTTACATCATCCTTAAAGGGTTTAGGCCTTCAATGGCATTATGGTAATGACCCTAGCATTAGGGACAAGGACTAAATCCCTATTGCCTTGGTACCCCAAGCAGCCTTATGACTAGCTTGCAGACTACAAGCGTCTAAATGTGTATAATAAACTACTAGTTTGCATTTTGGGCCAAGAGGCCTCCAGCTGCTTTACAGCCTCGGGTGCTGTGATGCAAATAAGCTTGTCCCTTAGCATGAAGGATTTCTAACAGGGCAAGATACCTCTGTGCCTGGAACCAGATATGGGTTGGGTACACACACTGGGGGGCAGAGGGGCAGTGTGTCTTCCTTCCCCGGGCAGCCTCATGATGTGGAAGCACAAATCTATACCCTGCCCTCTGAGGGTTCTATTTACCTCATGTGGCCCCTAAACTAGCACATATACTGCCCCTCATCTGTCACTGCAATAGCAAGTGTCTGCTGAGCATCTTGGCTCAATTGGCCATCTTGGTCTCTGATGGTCCCAGGACGCTAAGGATGTACACCCAAAGAAGCCGTATTCTGACCTTGGTGTGCTAAACTTGCTGCTCCATGGACCTAACTCTGAGAATATGCCTTGACCTGTGTTCCTTGTGTCTAGTTCGGTGGCACACAGCACGTTCATGTGTTAGCTCTCAAATGTGTTTGAGGGAACACCTACCGAAACTCAAATCTTATGTATTCATTCAGCTAAACGTGGTTTTGCTAACCCCAGGGCTGGATTATATATACTCCTGTGAATTTCCCTGAAAATTCATCTTCTATAAAGTTCATTTTTCTATAAAATTTTCTACTTATGAAAATCATGGTCACTTTGTGGATGTTAGATGGCTTCTTGTCTAACACACGTAGCTTGAGACTTTTCAAATTACCTTGAACCTGTTGAAATGTGGCTTGCCCTTGGCCTTGGATCTACTAACAATACTACTTAAAGTAGAGGAGTGGAAGGTTGGTTGTGGTAGGCAGACCAGATCAAGGTAAACCAAGGCATAGAATCGAGTCCAAGCGGGAAGTGGATATCATTCAAGTACTTCTGACAAACACTGGCATGTGTTCTCTCATCTAATACTGATGCCATCCCTGGCAAAATGTTAAATGTTTTATAGACTAAACTTATTAAATGTTTCATAGCTATCTTACCAAAATCTTGGTAATTAGATGTGCTGGGGGAGGGGGTTATAAAAGTGTCATTCAGGGAAACATATCTTGGGTCTCCAGCTCATCCTGAACCATCTCACTAGCATGTGGTCCAACACGATGGCCTTCGTGAATGAGCTGAAGTGTCGGCACTCTGAGCATTTCTGTTTTCAGCCCTGGGTACAGTAATGCCTAAAAACAATTGGCTTGATTGATGATCTTACCTACAGATAGATGTGAATACATCTGCAAATGGTTGGACTTGGTGATAGCTTAGCTGGGAGTAGAAAATTCTGTGGCTGTGGTCTCTGTAGCTCATTTCTGGAAGTAAGACCTTATCAATGAGCATGTGGGTTCCTGATACCTGGGCACACATAGGAGCAGGAATAGGAATTCTTTGGGGGACTCCAGTTTTATACTCTAAAATGCCATTGTCTTAGTTGTTCTAAAGCTTTCATCCTCAATGGGGTTTTACGAAGGACATGTAACTGCCAGCTATAGTTCCCCCCAACACAAGGTCACCTCTTGACCCATGTTTGGCTGAGATCTAATGCTTTAGAAATACTGCCTGTATCTGATAGTGCACATTTCCTACTGGAAACACATATCCCCTCTATTTTGGGACACCATCATGAAGCAGATTATTTGAAGTTCTTTATGAACAGAAATCATCAGTTGTGGTAACAAGCTCTGAGCGAGGGAGTCATCATATCATTTGCAGTTGAATCACTGGACTTGTCTTGGGTTCAGACTTGTTCATCAAGTGGAATTTGAGACTTCCCCAGTCTGGATTCTGAAGGAACAGAATTTGGTCATCTCTAGTCTGCAAATGGTTGGACTTGGTGATAGCTTAGCTGGGAGTAGAAAATTCTGTGGCTGTGGTCTCTGTAGCTCATTTCTGGAAGTAAGACCTTATCAATGAGCATGTGGGTTCCTGATACCTGGGCACACATAGGAGCAGGAATAGGAATTCTTTGGGGGACTCCAGTTTTATACTCTAAAATGAATCACTGGACTTGTCTTGCGTTCAGACATGTTCATCAAGTGGAATTTGAGACTTCCCCAGTCTGGATTCTGAAGGAACAGAATTTGGTCATCTCTAGTCTGTTTTGCTATTGGCTTTTGCTCTTCTGTCTGTGACCTTAATCTGACTGAAATTTTAGGTTGACTTAAAGGCCTCTGAAAGCAGAAGTCACTGTGGCTGTTCATAATCTTTTTTTTTCTTACAGGAAACTTGACACAAAGCCCTTTCCCCAAAGGAAATACCTGTTTTCATTGAGGCAAAGGTAGTATTCTCTCAGAACATATCCAGGAAAGACCTGGATAAAGCCCTAAAGATGAGTCTTCTCGGGCATTGCTTATATCAAAGAGGCTTAGAATTATTTCTTGGAGGAAAGCCACCAGGAACTAGTCGGGGTTAAGGTCTAAAGTGATATTGCGGCAACTCTGCTTGTTGACTGAGTATTCTATGCTACGGACCTTTATGTCGGACTTCAAAGTCGACAGGAAAAGAAACGTAAAGGATTTCGTTGAAAGACAAAGTAAAAAGGATCGCCCTCTTACGATATACCCTGCGTAGATCATCTTTTTCTTTAGAGCAGGACAAGCACCTGACAGTTGCCCTTCTAGACTCAGGAAATAGTCTGTGGTCTTGAGCTGGGGTCAAGACCTTGGGGAGAATAGGTAGCTTTCTCTAGAGTAACCCTGGCTGCAGGCCTGTGGGAGGTGGTACTCTGCCCAAGCTGGGAACTAGTCCCAATTCCTCTTGGAGCATCCCAGCGGTGTCTGGATGACTTCTGATTCTGATTGGGGGAAAGGGTGTTAGGCATCCAGAACTGAACAGGGTAAGATAAGCAGGGGTACTTCTAGGTTGAAGTTTAGCACAAGAGCCTCATGTCTCTGGTCTCATGTCTCATGATGTGAGGACAGTTATGTTGACAACTTGAAGTTTGGGCACCTGAGCTTCGGGGCCCCTTGGCCTCCAACACCATAGAACTCCCATAGAAGCTGGACTGGATGTGGTGGTCTATGCTAGATTCTTGGGTCTCACCATCTCAATGGCCTCAATGCCATTTTCAATTATGGCACCACAGACATGTTCTGATTTGTTCTAACCTTTCCTTCAAGTGTTTAGAGAATGGAACTTGACGGCTATGTTGGATCTATACTGTCATACCTACTTATGACTGAATGTTATTGTATGGGGTGGGGGGCAATTATGACTAACAGTTTCCTGTCATTATGTCAATGTCTCTTTGGCAAAAATGTGAAAGGGAAAGAGGCATGTCATAAAATGGTACGTCTTGCCCTTAATCAGGATTAAAAAATAAATCTTGCTTTTGGAATCGATGTGCCAAACTGTCTTGCCAAACTCTCGTTCCAACAAATTCTTATGCCCACAGCAGAATCCCGATGACTTTGGTAGAATCGGTGAGTCTGACCCTTAACCAGACAAGTTGGTTCACACAGGATGGCCAAAGGACACCTGTCCAATGCCTTTGGAAAGATGGCAACAGATCTCAGATCAGATTATAATACTCAGGGGTGATTATAATAGGAGAGCCTTCAGGTGGAGACAGCCTCTGTAGCTCCTAGAAGCAGCTCCAGGAATATGCAGCCAGGCATCCAGGGCCATGCCTAGGATTTCTCCATGTCAGAGAAGGAGCCCTTCAGATCAAGAGTTGGGCAAACAATTTTTGCTGCTGAGGGTCTTCCATGAAGAACCTTCATGTCTTTTTTTTTTTTTTTTGAGGTACCCTCTGGTCTGTCCTTGGGCAATTGGCTCAAATGAAACAGTGACAGTCCTGAGCATCCTGGTCACCGCCATAGACTGACTCGGAATCCGTGGGCTCAGCTGTGAACGTCGAATGTACATTTCTGCCAATTTCTTATCCTTTGTTGTGGGAATTCATTCCTCCACGTGGGGTCAGCACTGAAGTCTGGGGAGAAAAAACCTACTTCTTGCCTCCTGATCTGTGCTCTAGCTCCCAGTGACCACAGGTTCATGGACTTCAAACCTAGTTCCCTCCACATCTTCATCTTGGTACCACTCCTCGTGTCCCTCTGATACATGCTGTGCTCCCCAGAATTTGGGGTGGACCAGGAAACCTTCCCTTGCTGCTTCGTACAGAAATAGAGGCCAACCCGGCTCAGCCAGTCCCTGAATGAGAAGCAGCATGGAGAACAGGACTCCAGTTAACAGGGATTTGGAAAAATGGTCTTTGACCTTGGAATGGCTGGCAGATGCCAAGAGAACTGAGTTCTCAGTGTCTCAGCCTGGTTCTCCTGCTCGGATCCATCTTTCCATGAGGAAGGAGCTCTGACATACACTGAGGAAAAGCCGCCCACCCCAGGCAGCATCATCCAATCCTGACAACTCTATTAAATGGGGAAAAAATAACGCACTCTCAGGTAAACCAATGAATACTCATTGTGTCACTAAAACCCTTCAAGTTTTAAATTTCTGTGATCTACTAAGGAATTTAAAACCAAGCATTTCAAATAGTTTCCCTAATTAACACTTAATGAGTTTTATGCCATCAAAAGTATCTTCAGTAGCATAAGATACTCAATGTGCTTTTGAGGGGGACTGGCTCATGAGGTTTTGGACAATGAGCAGGCTTGTTGGATTCAACTAATTCCAGCTCTGTGGCTGTAGAGTACCCCGAGCTCTTGGGCTATTGATGTGGACTTGGCAAACCAAATCTTGAGCTCGCATGTCCATCAATTTCTCAAAACTATTATATTCCCCCCCCTTTCACAAATGTTTAAAGGCATATGTGGAGTCACCAGGAGTCCTGTTTCACCTTGTCTCAAATCTGATCATCAAATACATTAAATTGGCATATCTTAAGTAGTTCATGTCAAGATTCCTTTAGAATCGTGCTTGGTACCAAAGCCTATTTAGTCAAAGAACTACAGGGAAGATTGATAGGAGGTATATAAATATCTGCAGACCCCTGACTAGCCATGAAGACAGAGAAGGTTGTGTCAATAAGGCTTCAGATGGGAAAGCAAATCCTGTAGAGCCCTGGACCCACAGCCATTCAAGTTATGTTTTTGTCAAAGAACTCATATGAGTACGGATGAGACAGGATTTAAGAGAACTTGTTTGAGTACAGAGGCTGAGAAGGCCCCGACAGGCCATCTGAAAGCCAGACATGTTGAGATCCTCGGAGAAGCTTTGTCCTAGTGCAAGTCTTCAAACTGCTGAGGTGGGTAGAGGGTGCTTGTGTCAATCCTGGAGTCCTGATCAAGAACAGGATTAAGAGCACATCCCACTCTGAGGCTCAACTCGTTCCTGTTCCATGCAGGACCCCAACCAATGCAAAGGGCTCCTCCATGTGGGAACCAACCCCTCATGCTTGGTCTACTCCATTTCTTCTAGAAACATCTCCTTAGAGGTATCCAAAACTCCAACTTTTACAGTTCTATAGCTGTTGACTAATCCAAGTTAACACCTAAAAGTGAGCTGTTTGTAACAATGGAATAGATGTACATTCTCTACCATGGCCCCCAAAGGTCCTGCACTGAAGGCCTGGTGGCACCCTGTGGCACTAGTAGAAGGCTGTAAGGTCCCTGGGGGCAGATCCTTGAAGGATCTGTTAGGACTCTGGTCCTTCCATTGCTCTTCCTGAGTGAGGTGACTAGCTTTGCTTCTTCCTTGATGCTCTCCCTCCATCCAGAAACAAAGCAATTGGGGCTAAGTGACCATCAACTCAAAACTTCAGAAAACCAAGTCTAACCCTGTCCTCCTCACAAACTGTCTATCTCGGGTATTTTTGCCAAGGCAATAGAAAACGAAACAAAACCTGGTACCAGGAGTAGGGCCACTGTGGTGATGACACCTGGTATACTTTAGAAGCCTTTGGAATTGGCTTATGGCACAAGTTAAGTCTAGAGGCATGGGGCTGGAGGCATCCTAGGATGGTCCAAGCCAAGTTAATGGATGAGCATGACTTTGGAGGACCGATAGGCACGCAGACAGGGAAGGTTGTGCTGATGAGGCTTTAGATGGGAAATTGGATCTTGTGGAGCTGGGGACCTGCTGCCAATTGTGCTGTACTTTGTCCCTCCAGACTTGAGAGGCTGAGTTTGAAGGTGAACAGTTATCTGGAGAGAACTTCAAGTCAAAATATCATTTAGATAGAACTGGAGTTGCTGTCTGCTTTTATCTAGATCCCAGTGAGTCCGGAGCAGAATCCAGTGGAAAAACTTGAACTTTCCATTTTGCAGAAAACGGGGGTACTTAAAACCTCAGCCAGTGACGGTTTTGTTGGTAATGAGGTGATTGCCACTAATAAGCCAAAAGTGGGTGAGCACTTCCCTGGTCACACAAGGCCCTGGGATTCCCACTTTGGCCAAGAAAGTAGAAAAAGGCCATTAAGGGCATTCTAGGCAACCAGCAAAACTCAAAGCCTCCCAGACTCACACTTCCGAGAGACCCGGGATGCACTACTTGCTCAAGACCACCTAGGAACCCTACATCCCCAAGGTTTGTTTCCCTATGCTGTGGCGTTCAGACACTCGGGCTGCCATAGCCAAGGTCTGAGCAGGTCCCCATGTGTGACTTGCTTGAAGGGAAGATCTTGGCCTTGCTCATGTGATGATCCTTTGAAAGCTCTGTTGGATGTTAGAACTGTGGGGCTGGAGTCAAGGCAAACCTGGGAGGCCAGAAACCTGTTTCTGTCAGAAAACCTCCAAGCATCACCAGAGGGTGGGCTGTGACACTGCGTGAAGTTGAAACTAGAATAGAGTCCTCAGATTTGGGGATGCCAAGAACGGGGGGCATTTGCTGAAGGAAGCTTCAGGAAGAGTCAGCCCATCTGTACCTTCTGATGCTCACATCCTCCCCCAGGTGTCCCTGATCCCAGGAGGAAGCCATAGGATTTAACGTCTGCCCTGCTGGGTTTGGGTCTCCTTGGGTCTGATCCTTCCTATCATCCTACTGCCTTCCACAATTAGTGGGTACCCTGAGCCATCTAATCTTGGAAATAAGTGACTTGTTTCTTGGCTTTTAACTGAGGACTTGCAGCTAAAGTTCACCTTGAGGTGCCCAGATGAGTTTGGACTTGGTCTCCTAAGCAATGCTGGGTCTGCCAAGGTTCTGAGAGACTCCTGAAGATCACTAAATGCAGTCGTCATTATAAGATGCACATGGGCCTTCGTGGGCCGGAGGAGGAAGGCTATGGTGTGCCTCTGAAACGCCTCTCAGAAGCCATTCCCTGAAGGTTGTGCTGAGGAGGCTTTGGATTAAAAAGCGGTCCTCATGGATCATCGGACCCTCAGCCGTCCATTGCTGTCTGTTATAAAAGGAAATAAGGGTTCACATGGCAGAATATATGGTGCAATCAGTGACCAAAGGTCAGTTGTGCCTGAAATAAAAGAATGGAAGGCAGTCTTGGGACCCGATAATAGGACTCTGCATCCAAAGACCTGGAGAGAAACAGAATGGGAAACTCTGACATTTGACCTGCCTTGGTTGGCAGTCATGCGGCTTAGAGAATTTTTCCCTTATGCAGGATGATAACAATAAGCCTGCCGTCATGGAGTCCACCGATGAGGGACTTGGCACTGACTCTGTGGCCTCTGTCCTCAATGAACCAGGAGTGCCAACTCTAATTCCTCGCTGGCCCATTCTTGGCTTTTGTTAATGAGGTTGGGTTTGGTGGCTAAGAAAATAATGGTAGTCTCTGGAATTCTATGGTATGAGAGGTTTGTGAGGGGGGGTGGGACTTTCCAAAAGTCTAGGGCTATCCAGACTTCCCTTGAAGAAAACTGTTGGCTCCTGGAATCTAGTGGGAAGAGACGGAAGGACAAGAGAAATAAGGACATTAGATAGAAAGACCTGAGTTTTGTCGTCATCCCTGCATGCTTGCTATGATACAAGCTCTCCTGGGACATGGAACCAAATGCCAGGGGACCCACTGAGGTGGCCTCCCCCACTTATTTCTTGGCAACAAATAAACCTCGTAGCTTTGTAGAAATGGAGTAGATGAAACTGAAGTTCAGCTTCCTACAGGAAGCCAGCACTTGGGATAAAGCAGGCATTGATGGTATTAGAGCCTAGATGGGTCTAGGTCCATAGTTCAGTGCTGTTTGAGAGCAGAGTTGGCTCTTGCGGGATGAAACATGGAAGTGAAGAGGGAATAAAGAACCTTCCACTCCAGCTAGAAGCCCCACCATCTGCCAATTCCAAATGGCCCCAGACTGTATCCAGCTCAGACCAGGGTTATTCCCCACTGGGGAGCAGGAGAACAGGTACCTGTCCAAGTGGATGCACCAAGTGAGATTGCCTGTGTGTAGGAAAAAGTCCTATGGTACCTTCTTCCAAAAGCAGATCTCTCAAAAGAACACACCAATGTCAAGATGCTCTGCTTAAATACAACTGCAGTGACACATTCACTCTATGAACACTCCCTAAGCATCATACTTGGGATCTTCCCATCTCCCTAAATGTAATAAAAACACTGTAAAACCACTAAAGTATAAATAACTGACCTGGGGGTTATGTGAATGATCCTATTACAATATATCCCCTAAAACTAAAATGACCCAGGGCTCATGGTAATCATGGAGCCACAGGAGTGAGAGAAGGGATCAGACCACACATGCCACCTCATGCCACTGATGGACGCATCATTTTGGATTACTTTTTCCCTCTTCCAAGTTGGCTCACTTGAAGATGCAGAAAGGAATCTTTCTGCCCTACATAGATAACTTGCCCTCTGCACTCATCCAGCAAAACCTCAAAATTCCTACATCTCCTTCCCCTCCAGAAGGGCTTAGGGGGCTTCCCTCTCTTCTGACCCACCTTCATCCCAGCTACCCAGATGCCTGGCTGGGTCCTGAGTTGCTGCATCTGTTGGTGAGGCCATAAATCAGAGGTGGGGTCAGGCCTGGTCAGCTTCTGATGGAATTAGAGTAACGAATGGAGTGGGGGATTTAGATTAGTCTTGGCTCTGGAGCTGAAGGAGGAAGGCTGGTACTTCTTGATAAACTCAGCACCAATACATCCTAGGTCAGCAATTATGGCTTAAAGATCCCTTGGGAGGGGCCCAGGTGGAACCTGCCTGAGCAGCTGTGTCCACCTGAGTAGCCCTGCCATGACTGAGAGGTGGGCAAGATCTGAAAGCCGGAGAGAGCCAGCTTCAGATGACATAAGGTACTTGTGAGTGTGGAGCCCTGTCCCCTCATGTGCCCTGCCCTCTCGCTTGCCCTGTGCATGAGCTGAAGTACTCTGCAGAGGTAAAGTGGTGAATGGATGTGGACAGGGGAGACTTGGATTATAAGTCTGAGGATATCTGCGCAAAACCCAGGGGGAAGCTCCAGAGCAAGGCTAATTTGAGCAATGCCACACTAGGCACAAATGAGCCAGGCCCCATGTCCCTTCTGTGCTCAACCCTGGGCTGGTGACCTGAGAAGCTCAAGGTGGCACTGCCAATGCTATGATAAATCCCAAAGGTGCCATAGATGGATACAGTCCATCCGTTTAATAGTGACTTTCTCTTTGAATAAAAGCCTGAGACCTGTGGGACTGCCACATGGACATATTCATCCCTGCTCCAGAATCCAGGCTCACTGGATAGTCTGATGCATCCAGATATGTCCACTTAACCTGCATGTCACACTTGGGAATTTTCTCGGTCGGTGGACTTGGCAGCAGGGCCTTTTCTGTGATCCTTCGGGCAGTCAGAGCACAAAAGGACTTGAATGGCCTATTCAATGTGTGGGCTCATCCCCCTATAGACTTTAGCAGAAGGGCCGGAAGCTGTGCATCCCTCCAGTCTTCATGTCTCCAGGCGTCTGCATTGGATGAAGACCCCAAATCATGGGAGCAATGGTTTACCTGATGTGATTCCAGAAAGCAAAAGATAAAGGGAAGAGGCCACTGGGGGTTGGAAGGCTGCCTTCAGGAGTGTCCTACCCCCAGGGCTTCCAGGAGCATGATGAGCACTGACTCACCACAGGCACGGTGACAGAGAAGCTCAAACATTAGAAACAGGCAGCTGGAGTGACTACAGGGAAGGGATAAGCAACATGGGGTGGGAAATCAATGGGATAGCAAATAAATTTTAAAAAATGGTCTCCAGTTTCCCCAGTTCTCCCAAACTGCATGAAGATCCACCCCTTACTGCTTGCAGCTGGACTCATCTTTTGCCTTCTTCATTTGATAAAACATGCCATAAATGAGTCTTCCAAGGCTGGGTCACAAAGGTGTCGGGTTGGATCTCCACTGCCTATCTTTAGACACTTGGTCTTGGAAACCCTCCACCATGTTGTGAGAAAGCCCAAGCTCCCCTGTGGAGAGGAGATCTGGAAAGAAACCCCTAGTACTTGCTAGCTTCACCCACATGGCTGGCAAGTCATTGCAGATAACAAATCCATGTCAAGAATGCTGTCCTGTCACCCAACTAACTGAAGACGGAATGAGCTGTCTGTTCCTTCCCTGATTTCTATACATGTGCAGATCCATGGACAAACAGAATGCGGTTGATTGAAGGTGATATTCAGGCAATTGATACAAAGAACATCCTAGCTTCAAAACCTCCAATATAAGGTGTAGGGGACAACATGACCTTTTTTGGATGAAGGCTCAGAAAGGTGAAGTTAAAAATTCCTGAGATCACAAAGCGAGTAAGAGAATAACCTTCAGACTCCGATCTGTCTGACCTTAAACCATACGTTCAATGCTACTTTTGACCATCTTCAAGATGTTCTTCCCCAAACTGCAGGGAGGTCAATCAATCCTATGTTCACACAGATAGTACCCAGGCCTCCCCAGCATGGATCCTTAACTGCCTACAAGACATAAATGACCCCACACTGCTGGGGGCAGATCACCCATTACATGTGTTCAACAACCGAGTAGCAGATACAGACTTGTGTAGAAAATCATATGTGCTTTCTAAAAGCTGTGAGTCGAGGGAGCTTATCACAACAGCCCTGAGATAGATCAGGATGGTTTAGCTTCTGAGCTTTTATTTTCTCAGCTGTAAAATGGGGATAAGGAGCTGGGGGAGTCTATGCTGGTAGTCCTGTGGATTTTCACCCTGACATTCAGTCTTCAGCCACGCCAAAGCTGCCTGCAAGACCAAGTGTCAGACCAGTGTCCCGTATCTGGACACCAAGCCTTCTCGGTTCTAGTGCTCCCCAGTCAAGCATACAAGGGGATCTTTGTGCTGGCTCAGACCACACAGCAAATCCTCTTTCTCCTCCACAATGAAGTCCCTGTGAACATGGGCATCTTGCCATGTTCCAGATGGCCAGCCTGTTCTCCTGATGCGTCACTGAACAATCCTCCATGTTTCATGGTCCTGTCCATTAATAGTCTGTTGCTTAAACAAAGTGGAGGCCTCTGGCTGGAACTGCCACTGGTAATCTGCAGGCTCTGTGCTGAGAAGCACAGGAGCTATGTCCACAGACTGAGGAAATTCCCAAGAATGAAATGGGACTTCACCAAGGGAACTAGGTAATGGCTGGCCAGGGGCCAAGGGTATCCAGCCCAGATCCTTGGGTACCTTTGGAGAGATGCTCATGTGCTCCTTGGTCCACTGGGAGGCCAGGATCTCGCCATCCTGAGATCCACAGAAAGATAGAGATACATAAGAATCAGGCACTGACCATTGCTAATGGCTGTGGGTCTGAAGTCGGTCCCAGCTCTGGTGCTTTGTCATGAAACCCAGTCGGATCTGAAAAATGGGAACCAATTTCAGTATTAAACTCTTGTGAGAACCCACATCATCATGTCCAGTGCTCAGAGCACCAAGCACACAGAAGCCCTGGATCCACTGTGAAACCTGCAACACTGGCCTGCAGTCGCTACCATTTCCATGGATGGTGACACTGGGAGTGTTGGGTTTCCTCAGGGGACTGGCATCAAGGCAGAGGCTACAAGGGCTTCCTTGGGCTCAACTCGCTGGAGAAGGAGACAGGAGTTCCGCTGCCACACAGGCCCAGTGACGGACCCCATAGGGAGCTCTGGAACTGGCAGGTCCCTTCAAAGGCATCAATATGGCCTTCCCAGCCCCTCATAATGACGTGGCTGTGCCATTGGTTGGAAGCCTGGAGAGAGCATGTGACCTTGGCCTAGGCTGCACCCCACAGATGAGGCAGCCTCAGGAGGACTGACATCCAGGGTGGCAGATGTAGGGAGGTCTGGGTGCAGCATAGGAGACGTGGGGAGCTGGGGACAGTATCCTGGAGGTGGCATCTCGGCCGAGTTGGCCAGGTGAAAGATGGGAGGAGGAGCTCCAGACAGACCTTGTAGCTGAAAGGTGGGGAGGGGACGAGGGGAACAGTTGGCCCCACTGACGCCCTCTGACATCCCTGGGGCACACTCACCTGCGTGTGAGCTCACTTCCTCTCCTTAGCTCTTGTAGGAAACTTCCTGAGAAGGTGACATTGAGCTGCTACAGTAGCCCTTGTTACTGTCCATCCCTTAAATTGATTTTTTTTCCTTGTAAACTCTCTCAATTGGATACCACATCCCAAACCAGATGAGAAGGTCTCACCTGCCTCGTGTTTAACTTCCCCAGTGCCCTGAGCAAGATGAGACTTTGACACATTCGGTGACTGTCCTATGGGTCTAGATTTTCCAGTCATGGGGAGGAGGGCCAACAGGTAGAGTGGAAGAGGCATTGAGTGCTAGGATTCCACAAGGTCTTGGAGTCATAGAAGTTGGAAGGTCAAGTTCCTAGGTCTTGGGAGGTGGGAATTTTGACCTCAGTGGTACATAAGGGGAAAGGACCCCTGAATCCTCAGGAAAAAGAGGCGAGTTCTGACGCACCCTCGGATGAATGGACAACTAGGGGAAGAGACTGGCACACCAAGGCCTCACTCCAAAAGCCTTGGAGACAGACCTGCACTACAGCTAACAAGGTGCATCTGCCCATGGCGAGGCCAGATGGTCCCCTAAGCCATCCCACATGGGCAGCTCTCCTGCCGCCCCAGCAAAGTCTCTCATCAACTTACCTAGAAGTCGCACCTTCCTGGGGCAGGATACTCTTTTATTGCAAACTCCCTGACTGATTGTTCTCAGGACCAAGCCCTTTGATGGTTTTATTGTCCCTAAATTCACAACAGGCTCCAGTAACTTCAGAGCAGGTAGAGAATGCAGAGAGAAGAGGGTTTGGGAAGGGAGCTGCCCAGGATCAAGGCAGGAGATTGGGACTTCTAAATCTGCCCCACCAGACTTCCTCTGAAAACTCGCACATGCAGGAGCAGGTCCCATCATCTCTGGCCCAGAAGGCCCACGTTAAGTGGATCAACGTGGCCATCACCTCTGGGAGCTCCTGAGCACACCTGCTCCCCCTGGTTGGTCCACGCAGCTCCCCAATTACCTGCCTAGTGGCCTCGTTCAGGGACTGAGTGGCTCTCAAGATGGACGCTGATGAGGTTTCATGGTAGTTTCTAAATTTCCCAGTTCATGCTGGGATCGGCTTTGCCAATGTACTGTCTCCAAGTGTGCTTTGGGAAGTTCCCAGACTGAGCTTGGGTACACGAAGTCCACTCACTTCCTGTCTCCTTTCCCCACCCTCTTGCTTCCTGGGATGGACCTCTGGATTACAGGAGGCCATTAGGAACCCTGTTGAGCAGAGGGGCTTTATCCTGTTGGAAACGGATGGTCTGGATATTTCTTACCAAAACTCGCGTGCTGAGGACCTGCCACCCGAGGCTCTGGTGGAAGAGGGAGCTGTTGGGAGGTGTCTAGGCCCATGAGGGTGGGGGTGCCCTCAGCCCTCCTGAAGGGACCGTTACACCCATGAAATACCCCAGAGACCTACCTGTTCCCTCCCAGGGAGGACTCAGAAAAAGGGTCTGAACCAGGAAACAGGCCTCACCAGACACTGAGTCTGCTGCTACCTTGATCTTGACACTCAGACAGAGATTTGTTTAAGCCACCCCCACCCCAGTCTGTGGCCTTTTGTCAGAATAGCTCAAACAGACTAAGACAGGGACGACTTGATGGGTGGCCCAGAAGAAAGCTCTAAGGACAGTTCTCCAGGCAAAGAGGAAGCCACAGGGTATTGAACCATCTTTCATGGGTCAGATGGGGTGGGCGCCTCTGGGTGGGGATGTCTAGGGACTTCGGGGTTGTATGTGCTTCTTGCATGCTACGTGATCAGAGAAAGACCTCAGGTTGACTTTGAGGCTATTAGCATGATGCTCATAGGGACAAGGACTGTCTGAAGGGACAGGTGGACTTGAGTGGGCTGGGAGGATGGGAGACATGCCTTGGATTCTAGCTATGCACATCCTAGCTTTGGTCTGGGTTGGCCGATACATGCTGAGGCCCTACTATGTATCAATGCCTCTTCTAAGACAATTGCAAGAAGGCACTTGGCAAGAAAGCCCACTGGGCTCCAAGCTTACTGTGTAGGACAGGAGGAATGTGGGCAGGTTCAGGGTGTTTGAGAGCTTACTGGACATGCTGATGGACAGGATGTGGAAAGAGGGAGACTTCGTAAGGTGGCCATGCCAGATCTTGCTTGAGTCCCTAAGGAAATAAACGCAGAGATGGAGACAGGAAAGAGGCTTGTTGGAGACAATTCCCGACTGTGTTGAGTGCTACCTCGTCTTGGGAGATCAGCTGCAATGAGAGTGTTTACACCACAGAATCTGTCAGATGCTATAACCTGAGCAGGTTGAATGTTGCCAGCATGCCACCAGTGTCTGCAAAAGAGATGGGGGCAGGAGGTGGACCTGGGCAGAGAGCCTCCACCCAGGAAGCAGACTTGATGGTCCCCATTAACTCATTAACTCGGGGTAGCTAAGAGCCAAGAGTGCCTCTCTATGGAAGAGTCCTGCATGGGGCAGAAGTGCCCCTCCATGTTCAGCCTGTGACTTGGGGCTGCCCAGGAAGAGCCCAGCTCAGCCTGAAAGCAGAGATCAACCCTAGAATCACAGCTAATGGCATTTCTGCAGCTAAATAGAAAGATGATTTGATTTTTTTTTAATTTTCTTGAAACATGTGTACTGAGGGACAGGCTCAAGCTAATGCATTTCTCTGGGTTTCTTGTTTTCTGTGATTAGAAAGCAAAACCGACTCTTGCCAATTTTCCAGAAGGCAATACTATGTTAACAGACTTTTTCATGTGATACAACAGATCTCCTGAACTTCTTCTTATCTGACATTTTGTATTTGCCCAACATCCAACCACACCCACCTGTTACCAAACATTCTACCCTGCTTCTGAGTTCAACATTTTTAGGATCTACATATGAGATCCCTTTGGGAGGGGTCTGGGAGGTTCACCTGACTGCTCTGCAGCATGTGTGCTAAGAAACGGGAATCTGTACCCCAGTCTTCCTGCTCTCCATGGTGGGGGTATGTGGGGGAGTGGAATCATGTCCTCCAAGGGGAGGACAGAAGGCACAATCACTAGGATTTATAAGATGCCAGGGGTCAATCCCCATCTCCATGGCTTCCCCTCCTATCTAGACCAGATCTGTTTTACTTCTGGCCTGTGCCAGATAGCCATGTCTGCCTTTCAACGGAGTTCAGCCCGCAGAGATGAGGCAGGACCTCAGGGTGGGAGGGAGTGGTGGGACAGCTAGTCTCCAATAGCAGGAGCTTTGCCCTTTCTCAGTCCTCTAGATGTGGTTTCCCCAGAGTGGCATGGCTCCTTTCGTCTCCCAGGTCTCTACTCATGTGCCACCTTCTTCATGAGACCTTCTCTATCATAATTAACATTGTAACTTTGCCCCTCACCTCCTTTATTTTCTCCACCCCAACGAGGATTTCTTTATCTTCCCCACTTGGAACCCAGAGCTCCACAAGTGCTGGAATTCTGCATCTGTCTCTGCTAAATCCCCAGCAGCTGATTGACTATCTGATGCAAAACTGTTTTTACCCTGTATCCCTTAAAGTGGGAATACCATGTGGGAGGTGCCCTGGGTTGGTGCAAAATAGGCACAGAAGGCCAGGTGGTGTCAATCACTGGCCCCAGCTCGAAGAAACATGCCAAGAAGCTTAATAAAGGCCACTTAATATGGAGAAGTCCCTTGGAGATGTTGGGGCAAACGGGATAAGAAGACCCCACACACATCTTCTGCAGAGATTAGCAACAGCCTCCAGCCACCTTGTCCTAAGCCCTCTGGGGACACAAATCCTCCGGCCCTCCACCTCCATCTGTGCTCTGAAAGCCAAGTGCACCCTGAGAACAGGCAAGATGGGCGCCTCCTGCAGAAGTGGCAGTGTGTTATTCCTGCCCCACGCCCTGGAATGGAGCGGTGTCATGGGTAGGGGACTTGAGTAATAACGAGAGAAGGGGGGACTCTGTTCCCAAATAAACAGGCTCATGAGTGATGAGGGGACCCTGGGCTCCTGCCCCCACCCAGGCAGCTGTCCTGCCAGCCCCACGTGCATGCCCCTCCAGGAGTGGGACCAACACCAGCAGGACCCACTTCAAAAGGCTCCCGGGCCTCGAGGAGGAGCAGCTGCTGGTGATGGAACCAGTGTGCTGGGGGCTGACCAGGGCAGAGGCTGGGGTGGCCTCTGCAGCAGGTGGCCCTGAGCTGTCCAAATACATCAGAGTGGAGCCCTCAAAAGCCCAGAGACCGAGAGCAGGAAAAATAATTTGCTTATCTCTGACCAAGTTTCTTCTTTGATCTCACCCCCCCATCGCTCTTCCCACACCACTACTTGGATTTTTCTTTCCTCGCTACCTTCCCTTAAAACTTTTCTTAAAAGCCTTTCCTCCTCCTCCATTTGATTTATGTCCCAAACAGCTCTGGAAACCTGACGTCCCCTTATGAATTGTTGGGGCTGTTCTGTTCCGAGATCCTGGGCTGGCTGGGAAGGGGGCAGGGCGGAGGTGGGATGGCGTCCTCTAAAGACGTGGCCCTGCCAAGAGACATGCCATGTAGACATGTGTGAACATGTGTGTAGAGGCATGTTGCTGTGGGCACAACCATGTTCCCAAAGCTTGGGCTGTCCCCTGCTCCCCTGAGTCTGTGTGTTCAGAACCCACATAGGGATGAGGAGAAAGATCCTCTCTGCCCGCCCCTCCTCACTGGAGGGTGATCCATTAAAAATAAAATCACATGCTGACTATGTCCAGAGCTCTGGGAACCCTAGATGGCCGTCGTGACTTGGCCACAGCACAATAGCTACTGTCCAGAGCAAGATCATGCCAAGGTCAAAGGCTCTGGGCCAGAGTGCCCAGGTTCAAGTTCTATCTCAGCCATTAACTAGCTACGTGACCTTAGCTTAAGAGAAAGGCTTAACCTCTGGGCCCCAGTTTTCCATATGTAAAGTGGGGTAAGAAGGCCAGGGTCCTGGGATTAAATGAGCTAACACTGAAAACACATACTAGACTCCACAGAGTGACAAGCACTTTTCTCAGCTGTTAGCAGGCAAGACGGCCAGAAAAAGTCCAAGAAATGGCTAACAGAAGTATGTAAGCTAGTCAGAAGCCTCAAGAACCTGAGAGTAAAATCAATTTGTAGGTGCAAAGGTTCTGGGGCTGAATTATTCAAGGAATTAAAATCTACCATTAGTGCGTGGAAATTCAAAATGCAGGAAACACAATGAGACTAGAGCTGCTGGTAGACGAGTCTTGGATGCTAATGGGAGTTTGGTCTTTGCCCATGTGGCAATGGGGAGCCCTTGAGGGCTTAATGTGGAGAAGTGGGGTGAGGTACATTTAGAAGACCTGAGTGGCTAGTCCTGGGAATGGAAACTGGAAAAGAGGCTGGGAAGGTAGGAGATGGTTGGACTTGTCCAGATGGGAGAGGACAGGGGCATGGGGGAGCATGGCTGCTCCCCTCTCTGCTTAACAGACAGCAATGGTGGCTGTGGGAGGAACTCTACCAGAGTTCAGGAGCCTTGTGGAGGAAAAGTCGAGGCAGCCTCCCAAGTCTGAGCATCTGGTGCTCGGTGCCCCTGGCTGCAAGGAGGGTGGCAGTGTTCTTGGTTTTGCCAGGAAGCGCAGGCAATCCTGGAGGGGCCGAGCTCGTCTTGCAGGCCTAAGCAGACCGAAGATGGACGGCCAGACAGAGCGATGACCAGGCTCCCTGAGCAGGATCGTGAGGGAGCTGAAACCTAATGTGGTAGGGAGATCGTCGTCATTAGTGGCTCCCGAACTGTGCTGCTCATCGGGATTCTTAAAGCGTTAATGCTCGACCTCCATCCCAAGGCATTGTGTGAGGTGGGATGTGGGCACCAGGACACCTCAAAATCCCCCAGGTGACACTACTACAAAACTCGGACACCACTATTTAAAACTCTCAAGGGTCAGATGGTGGGCCAAAGAGATGAGGACCCAATTTTAATCCCCAACACCTCCCTTTGAAGGTAGTTCTCACCCGTCCAAGGACAGGTGGTCACGTCTGTACCTGGCCATCTGACCCAGGACTGCCATCTTACAAACCCTTCAAAGCTTCCCATGGGGCTCCAGGGAAGGAGAACTAGAGTGGCCCTGGGCAGAGGTCCCCAGGGAGGGTCTTTGCTACCTGCACAGATGCAGATTTTAAGCTTCTCACTATTGGACTCACATGGGTTGGTGGTGAGACACACTGGATGGGATCCGAGGACAGGGGCTGGCATCAGGCATGTCTTTCTGGGAAGGCTGCTGAAGACTCTTGCCTCAGGTGGGGACTTTACCTGAGTGACTCGTTAACCACAGGATGGAGGTGTCGGTGATCGTCTAGGATGCAGCAACCATGGACCCCGCCTTGTCCATCTTGGTCTCGGTCACTCTGCTGGGCTTGCTAGCCCTTCAATCCTCCTCTACTGTTGCCCTTCCCTGATCCAGAGTCGAGCAGGCCATGTAGTTTGATTCTTCTAACTGGATTCTTACCCTATCATAAGAATGGGCCAGGATGCGTCCTTCGACCTTGGACTTGGTGGCTTCCAGCTTGGGATTACAATGAGCAAAGCTGCCGAGCTCATCCTCGGCCATGTCTGTGGTGCAGGGGGTGGAATTGCAGCCCCAGGTGTAGAGACCTTCATGTTGACCTCGGGGACTGTCATCAACCTGGTCTGAGTGGTGTAGATGTTCCCAACAAGAGTGCCTGAGGAATCCTGCAGGGCCACACCTCTGACAAGATCTGCCTACCTAGGAATGGCTTGTTTCCACATTCCAGAATGTTCAAAGTTCCTTAAGTTTTTTCATGTTCATTTGATCCTCAAACTTATCCCTTGAGAGGAGAAGGTGGTGGGACACCCGTACTTCGTGGATAAGCAAGTTTAGGCTCACATATGTCACACCCGTGGGACGGGGCCATTCCAGACCTTGTCTGCTCTGAACTTGGTAGCACATTACCTCCAAGATCAGAATTTCCTCCACTGTCTATGAGGCTTCCCCTCCCCACCACAGCACAGAGCGTCACCTGCCCCAGGTGGGGAATAGCTCCTTGTAGCATATGGACTGCATCCTAAAAGCTCGTGGCCATGTGGTTTCTGTTATTCCAGACCATTCCAAGGTCAGCCTCCAACTTAAGGGTACAGGCTGCTTAGGGCTTAGAATGGGATCTAGTGGTCCAATGCTGTCACCCAGGGAACATCTCTCGACCTTGCTGAGCCTGTTTTGGTCCCTCTGAAGATGGGAACACAGAGCACTTGACTGGAGCTCTGGGGAAGATGGGATGAGCTCATGACACATGGCATCTGACCCCTCTATTAGGACTTCTAGAACACATAGAATAGCGCCAGCTGCCCCCACCCCAAGAAACAGAACACATCTAGGAAATCTAGTTTTAGCAGAAAGATGCAGAGACTCACAAATTGTTGTTCTGTGTAACTCAGAAATCCACAGCCCGAAGGTTGAAGACTCTGTGTGGGGAGGTGGCTAAGGGACCACTTAGAGCATGGCCTGTCCCTGTCTCAGTGGCTCTGGGATCCACACTTCCTGCCTGTCAGTGCATCAGGCCAGAATAAAATCCCAAATGGATGATAATCCAATCCAAGGACAAGATAGATCCTCAGTGCGAAGCCACTCCGTAGCTGACCCAAAACGCTGGCTACGTGCTCCTGGGAGCCCTGGGCTCCTTAGCTGGTGCTCTGCACCTTAGCAGTTGACATGGGCTTGGGAACCCTCTAGGGGCAGAAGGAAGGACAGCGTGGACTTCTCCAGGCTGTACCCCCACTCCCAGCACAGCTCACACGCAGGGTGCACCCTCTAAGCCCACTTCTTTTTTCTGCAATGGATTCCACCAGACACTGAACCCCAAATGGACCCGCTGCAGCATACGAGCCTATGGAAGGCCACGCAGAGATGTAAACGGGGACGTGAGGTTGAGAAAGTGGGTGAAGCAGCTCACAACAATGTCAAGTTGGAAGGCCAAACCTAAACCTGGCTAAGATGAAGGATATTGATCGCGGTCCCTTCTCTTTGCTCCTAGCTGACCCCCTAGGTGCAAAGGGCTGGGTGTCTTGGTACTAAGGGAGCCAGAGGCCAAGATGGATCTCGGCAAGAGGCCCCCAGTCACCATTCTAGCTTATACCTGAGCAGTTACCCCGTGCCACTCTGCCCTTGGGGCTTCAGACTGAGCCCAAGGGCCAAGCTCCGACTCCCCTCAGCACGCTCTGTGGAGAGCACAGACAGGTCAGCTCCTGGTACTCCCTGGTGTGGCTTCCTGTGGGAGAAGCCCCTCTCCCTCCCTGGCTCAGGTAGTGGGGGCCCGCCACTGTCCTTTAGTTACTCTGAGTGTGTTTTCCTCTCGGGCCAGTTTCACCAGCCTCGACGTGCCCCTGAGGTTTCTACGGGAACTTGGAGGGTGTCTAGATTTTCGGAAAATGAAGCAGTTATGGGACATGTGATCCCTGGGGTCTGCCCCCATGGAGCATCGGGGATCGTGCAGGGGATGGCCAGAGTGACCTCTGTCGGGGTCCAGCTGACTGGTCTGCACAGTCGAGGATGTGAACTCTGGCCTACAACTGTCTCCTGCAGAGCTCCTCCTGAACATCTCTCCCTGAGCCTCATCCTTCCTCTCCCATGAGATGGTGATCATAGTCCCCTTTTAGGGTCCATTTGAATTTAGTAACTTCAGATGACCAAGGGCTTGGACCTCACATGACACTGCTCAGTACTAGTTGCTATCATTTTCTCTCCTGTGGCTACCATCTGCTGGCTGTGTAACTGGACATGAAAGGGAATTGCGCAATCACACTTGAAGGGGAGGATGTGTTGCCCCCAAGGCCACCTGAGAACCAGATGAGGTCAACATAGACCCCATGCTGCTTCACACAATGATGTCTGTCTTGGGAGCTGGGTCAGATTCTCCTCCTGGCTGCAGGGTGTGGCTCTGGGCAATGCTGCCTTGCTTAGCTGCTGTTCCCTCCCCTGTAGGAGGGAGGTGGCACCAAGCCCTCCCTGTGAAGCTCAGATGAGTCATGAACCTGGAATGCCAGGACTGCGATGGATGGCAACTGTAGGCACAAGTTGCTATCCTGTGCAGAAACACCACTGAGATGTGACTAAGAACCAGGTTGTAATGAGAGTCCAGGATTCTGGGCCAATCCCTAAAGCAGCTGAGTTAGTGACAGGCATATTGGCGCCTCTCCCCCTCCCTCCAGGTGACTTCTCTGCCCCCTTCAGATCCCACCCTGTTTTTCCTTCCTTTCCATCCCCTGGTGAAGAAAGGACCCCATTGGAGGAGGCCCAGCCCATCTGTTTAAAATTCAGGGAAAGATGCCAAAGGCCTCCCCAGTTGGGGCCTCGCTGCCTCTGATAAGGAGGACGGGGTGAATTCTGAAAATTAAACAAATCCTGGTGTCTTTGAAAGGTCACTCAGCTCTGAGGTTGGCTGTCTCACAACAGACAGACTGCAGGGCCGCCAGCCGGAAGGAGGGAGTGTCAGGAACAGATGAGACCAAAGGAGAGGAGGCCCAAGAGGAGGCCCAGATGTGACTCCCACAGGTGACAGGCCTGTAAGCTGAGGGAGGAGCCTCTCCTGAACATAGTTGTCCCCAGGCTCCTTTGCAGAACCCACAAAGTGCCAGAGTCTGGGGACAGTGTCCCTCCCTGGAAGAACCCACTCAAGGGCAAAGCCAGTGCTCTCCTCCCTGCTGACAGCAGATAGGAGTGTGTGTCTGGGGACATAGAGTCCGTCCAGGGCTCTGCTGACCCTGCTTGGGGCTGCTCCTTCCCTCGGGAGCTTAGGGACACCAGCAACCAGTCACGTCTAGATGTGTACACGACCCGGAATGCACACAGCAGTAGGGCCACAGGACATTTGCCAACGTGTTTGCCCCTATGTGTGTGGCAGGCCATCTGGGCCACTGGGGACCAAGTGAGCCCAGGAGGTAAGAGGACCCACCAGGAGTCTGAGAGAAGGATGACAAGCTTTGAAAACATGCCCACGAAACGTGGTCTGAACCACTAAGCCACGTGTGGGCCTCATCTCAATCCTTAAAGCGGCTGAGTTAGTGATGGACGCTCTGGTCAGATGTCGCATGTCGATAGTTGGAGGTGTTGGATTACAGCTGTGCCACCCACAGCTGGGGAGCTTTGACTCAACCTTGCCCTAAGCCTCTTCTCCCGTTGCTGCTCCCCGTTGCTGCTCCCCGTCTCACCCTTATGTCCCCATGAAGGGCCTCTGGAAATGGCCAGTGGAGTCGAGCCCCTCCCTTCCCCGGGTGTACAGAAGGGGTGGGTTGTCCAATTGGGCGGGTGCCACCAAGTTCTGCACCTCCTGGTTTTTCTTGTTGGCATAAAGGCTTCTCATGTGTCCAAGACGTGAATGTGGACTTGGCATCTGAAAATGTGCAGTCCAGCTGGGAGGTGATGTCGCCAGGGAGTCGGCCCCTCCTGGCATCATCTAACTTTGGTCTTTGTACTTGATAGAAAGGGGGGCAACCGGCAGCACTGACGCCTGCTGATTCTATCCGGAGGACTCACAGGCCTGAGTCGGCCTGGGTGGGAATGCCTGCTCGGCCACTGTGACCTCAGACAAGTTGCTTCATTTCCCTAAACTCCCATGTAAAGGGGCCTGGTGGTAACAGCCGCCTCACTGGGTAGCTGTGAGTTATGGAGAAAGCAGATCCGGCAGGTCAACCTGTTAGTCATTCTGTAATGTCCACCTGTGAGAATCAACTTGGAGGCTCATGTATTTTGACTTGGCTTTGGAGGTTTCCAGCGTGATTGGTGCCTCGTGGGCTTTGTCAGGTTGCCAAGCACCAAGTTTCTCAGCTGGGATGCAAACCTGGCACGTCGACAGAGTTTCCCTGGGTTGCTCAAGGTCACTCTGGGGGGGGTCTTGGGATGCAAGAGGAACTTTCACACTATGCTGCTTACGTTTTTCACTGTGTCATGAGTGAAAACTGTCCTTTGACTCTGAACACTTGTCAAAAATTGACATAAGCTTGTGAGATCTGGGGGGTCAGAATGCAGTGGTTATTGGAAAGCGAGGATGACTATTGCAGATCAAGCCAAAGTAGGATGAATCCACCCCTGGAAATGGGCGCTTGGACCTTCAGGTGTCTTGTAGTCCTTTAGTACCCAGAGGATGCTTTTAAAGCTGTCAATCCTTTGGCATGGGACAATCAAACCTTTACCTGCAGATTAGAGGCTTAGGGGTCATAGGAAGGGGGTGGTAAGCCTGTCCCTTTTAGCTCCCTGGGTGGATTCATGGAGAAACGAAGGAGGCTTTGATCAAATCCCAGGTTTATATCTGAGGCACCATGGAAAAAAACAGCTGTGTGAAGTCACAACCTGGTTCCAGATCTCGGCCCTGTTGAAGCACAGAAGAGGCTGAACACCTGAGGAACTTTCTGGAAGCAGGTTTATTGGCTCCAGCCCACCAGTCCAGAGTGTGGCTCATGCCTGAAACATTCTCTGGACAGAGATTCTGGAAATTCTCAGATCTTTATCCCCTGGAGGCAGGAGGGGAGGGACATTCACATAAAAAGTTTCTCTGTTCCATTTCCTAGACCAGACATGGGTTTAGCAAGTCTTATGTTTTCTTGTTGTTTTTTTTTTTAATCTTTTTGTACAACAAGTTTTCAGATGGTTCTCAATCCATGAGGATGAAATAATCCTATAAATATCATTTCAATATATCAACTTCTATTCAAACGGGGAAACACACCCATGCCACAACTGCAATACTGCATTGCTCACCTTCTGAATGATCATCTGTCTACCCAGCTAGTGTCCACTGCTGAGCATATTGCAGTCCACAATAGCCTCCTGTATGCACCTGCTCTCTCTCAGAGCAAGGGGAGGAGATATGCTCCCCTCTGGAGTCGGGGATGATTCTGGGCCTTGCTTGAATCAACAGGGTATGACTGTGAGGTGCCCTTGTAGCTCTTCCAGGCTCTGGGGTATCGAGACCCCCTTGCCCGCAAGGAAGACGCGACTCAGGAATCTTCTTTCAGCAGTTTATTCAGGCCCTTGACATTCTTCTAATAATTCTTCTAATTCTCCTCGGATGCCCCTCCCAGCCTTAATAAAGCACCGCGAACCCCAATGCGAAGCTGCCACGTGGACCCTTCTCACAGGGTGCTAGAAAACGACACGCCAACTCTCTCTGATAAGGAGTTGACAATACGCCAACTCTCTCTGATACGGAGTTGTCCTTCACAGACCACAGCGGAGCCAGCGCCATCATGTAATGGTGACCACAGTCCACAGGAACGGCTCACCACACTGGGGCAGTTCCAGAGGCAGGGATGTCATGGTCGTGGGCGTGAAGGTTCAGGGAGAGAGAAGGTTCAGGGAGAGAGAAGGTTCAGGGAGAGAGTGGATTTCCCTGGAACTGGCCAGGCCTGTGTGTTGGGAAAGGCTGGGCATGTGGAGGCTGGCCTTCATCTCCCACCAGCTGCTCTTCCCAGGGTCAGGCAGGGGTGTTGTGGAGCTGGCCCCAGCTGGGCCACAGAAAGACGAAGAGAAAGGGAACTACAGGGTGGGATGTGACTTAGAGGGATTTTGTTGTTGTTGTTGTTGTTGTTTTTTAATTATTTTGGCTTTAAGCACTGAGGGCAGTGAGGTCAGGCCTGGGGTCAGTAGTCTCCATGTGTCCAGACTGACACCCGGCTTCTGCAGCGAACCCCTCAACGGCTCCATGCCCCAGTTCTTCCTTCTATAAGTGGAGCAAGAACCAGCCTAGCTGCCGCCTTGGGAGGCCTGGGGGACTGGTCATCACTCACCCCCTCAGAGTGACCCAGGTCTCCACAAGGCAAACTTGGGAGGTCAGTGTTGGGCAGGGCTGCGTGGTGGCTCAGAGCCTGGCTGGCAGTCCAGGTCGCCAGGGCCTCAGCCACCCATCTGAATGTGCCTTCAGGGTCACTGGATGGGTAGGTGGGCTGGGGGCCTGTCACAGGCCAGAGCACTGGGAGCCGCACCTGGTGGCAGTCTGCATGCCTCCTGCTCCCCGTTCCCATAAGGAGCTGAGCCTGAGCAGGTGGCAGGAGGGCCTGGGAGTGCAGGGGCTGCGTGTTCCTCTTTCCAGGTGTTCTTCAAAGTAGGGGCCGTGAGGAGCTGCTGTGTCTCCAGGAAGAAGAACAAATCAGGTACCCTGTTCTCGTGGAAGGACACGGTTCTGGGAGACCACATCTGGGGGAGGGGAGGAGGCAGGCTTGTGCAGAACAGCCCCTCCTCTCCTGAAGACCCCGGCCTTGTTGTTGGAGGGTCCCTGACCAAGGCTCTGAGTCATAGCCTTTGTAGGCCCTCAGGTGGTCCTGAGCTGTGTGCGTGGTGGGCAGCAGCAGCACTCATCATTACCCATCAGCACCCAAGGCCTCCCTTGTTTCCATGCCTTGGCACCCAGAAAATCCTCAGGCATAGCAAAAAGGATGGATTGTGGGCTTTCCCCTCATTTCCAAGGTAAATGACCCCCGATATGGAACTTCTAGAACATTCCACCAAGTTGGTAATCCTGTACCTCCCTGGCCAGTAGGTAATGGGCAGGCACAGGCCGCCTGGCCCTTCCGTCAGTCCTGGAACTTGTCCTGACGCGGTTGTCCTCTGGCCACGTGTTGTCCAGCCCTGAGGCTTCAGAGTGTGAGCAGGGGTGGTCCTTTGTCCTTTTCACAGCCATGCAGTCCCGTCCAGCAGCGCTTGGCTTTGCAGAATTGGTGGGTGCAGAATTGGTGGGGTGCAGTGTGAGTCAGCCTGATACCATCCTGGGTGCCTGTGTGTGAGGCCACAATGACTTCTGCTCCTTCTTTCCTAATTGGCCCTGGGCCACCAGGCAGTGGGCACCCAGGAAAGTAGACCAGAAGAAATGTGGTCCCTGTCCCCAGACACTCGCAGAAGCCAGGGGACATATGAGCTGGTGACTTCAGCGCAGGAGGCTGTACCAGGAGGGCCATGGCAGGACTGTGGACTCCAAGTCAGACTGGGGCCTGGAGGCAGGGAGGCCAAGCAGCCTGGTGGCAGAGCTGAGGCAGGAGGTGCCCTGGAAAGGGAGGCAGACTCCCGTTGAGAAGTGGCTTCTGTGCCCTACAGAAGTTTGGACTGTGGCCTGGTGGGCAGCCACCGAGAGTTTTAGCAGACTCTTCTGTGGCATAGAAGTTAGAGTCCCGAGATCCGGAAGATGGAGGTGAAGGGAGTGCATCACCCTCGTGTACCGCGTCACTGTGTGGGAGAATGATGAGTTAGAATGGCTAAAAGCTATCTTGTTAGGAGTTTCCAGCAAAATTGGGGTGCTCCAAAACCTACAGGAAGGATTTTCATCGCATGAGGATCAGCTATGGGGGCTCAAATGCGAGCGATTTGTCCGCACAGAGGGTCACACTGCTTATTCAGCAAATCGCCCCGCGGCTAGAGACTGTGGCGCACGCTGGTAAACGACGACGAGATAGCAATGCAAAGATACAGTGCTGTGGATTCTGTGGGCTCCTTCCAGCTGTGCAATCACTGTACTCAGTGCTGAATTCTGGGCTTGAGACTGGGGAAGGAAGCGGTCCAATTCCGTTCTCCACACCGGTCAGACCACAGAGGAAGCCAGTGGCCACCATCTTGGAGAGCTGACGTCACCATCCCTGTTTTCCACTGATCGCAGCTCATTCAGCTATAGAACAGGTCATTTCAGGCTGCCATTCGCCTGTGTCTCACAGACAAATTACTCAGGCTCAGTGCTAAAGAACCTTCGGAAACTGCTTCTTGGAGCCTGCTCCTATCAGAACATACACCGAGCCCGGAGCAGCCGAATTCCAGCTCCCAGAACTACTCTGGCCCAGGGCTAAAGAACCCACGGAAACTGCTTCTCAGTCCGGGTCCTGCTGAATACTGTGGAGGTAAATACCTACTGAGCCTTCATAGGCAGTGGCAACAGGATTGAGACGGGGCTTGTGAGGGCCGGTCAGGACTCACCCGTTGCTTTGGTCACTCAGCAAAGGGAACGAAATGCTGCCATTTGCATGGGATACCAACATGGCAGAGATCTGAGGTCCTCAGAAAGCGGCAGAGGAGATAACTTCATCGATACCAGCGGCGACAGAAACAGTTGGTCTTCTGGTAAAGAAAGTGAGTCACATACACCCAAGTCTCTCTCACTTTGTCATCAGGCCAGAGGGGCAGAGTAGAGCCACCGCGCACGCCCGTAAAAGGCCCAGCGACCTGCTGGCATGGTAGTCACATCACCCCAATTGGAGTAGGGGCAGAGCAGAGTCGCCACCTGTGCCCGGAACAGGACCACGACTCACCGGCGTGGTATCACGTCACCCCAACCGGAGTAGGGGCCGAGCAGAGCCGCGCCTGTGCCCAGAACAGACCCAGCGACCCGCTGGTGTGGCAGTCATGTCACCCCAATTGGAGTAGGGGCAGAGCAGAGCCTTGGCCCACGCCTGGAACAGGCCCAGCGGCTCAACGGCATGGTAGTCACGACACCCCAATTGGAGTAGGGGCAGAGCAGAGCTGCCACCTGCGCCCGCAAGGTAGGCAGGCCTGTGACCGACTGGCGGAACAGGCCCAGTGGCCTGCCGGCGCGGCAGACACATCACCCCATTTGGAGTAGGGGCAGAGCAGAGCCCCCACCCCCGCCCGGAACAGGTAAATAGGGAGCCTACATCCTACATCCTGGGAACAAATCTTTACTCCTCACACTCCAGATAGAGCCCTAATATCCAGAGTATACAAAGAACTCAAAAAGTTAGACAATAAGATAACAAATAACCCAATCAACAAATGGACCAAGGACCTGAACAGACACTTCTCAGAGGAGGACATACAATCAACCAACAAGTACATGAAAAAATGCTCACCATCTCTAGCAGTCAGAGAAATTCAAATAAAACCACCCTAAGATACCATCTCACTCCAGTAAGATTGGCAGCCATTATGAAGTCAAACAACAACAAGTGCTGGAGAGGATGTGGGGAAAAGGGTACCCTTGTTCACTGTTGGTGGGACTGCAAATTGGTGCAGCCAATTTGGAAAACAGTATGGAGATTTCTTGGAAAGCTGGGAATGAAACCACCATTTGACCCAGCTATTCCTCTTCTTGTTCTATTCCCTAAAGACCTAAAAAGAGCATGCTACAGGGACACTGCTACATTGATGTTCATAGCAGCACAATTCACAATAGCAAGACTGTGGAACCAACCTAGATGCCCTTCAATAGACAAATGGATAAAAAATATGTAGCATTTATACACAATGGAGTATTACTCTGCATTAAAAAATGACAAAATCATAGAATTTGGAGGGAAATGGATAGCATCAGAGCAGATTGTGCTAAGTGAAGCCAGCCAATCCCTAAAAAACAAATGTGAAATGTCTTCTTTGATATAAGGAGAGTAACTAAGAACAGAGTAGGGACGAAGAGCATGAGAAGAAGATTAACATTAAATAGGGATGAGAGGTGGGATGGAAAGGGAGAGAGAAAAGAAAATGCATGGAAATGGAAGGAGACCCTCAGGGTTATACAAAATTACATACAAGAGGAAGTGAGGGGAAAGGGAAAAATAATACAAGGGGGAGAAATGAATTACAGTAGAGGGGTAGAGAGAGAAGAGGGGAGGGGAGGGGAGGGGAGGGGAGGGGGGGATAGTAGAAGATAGGAAATGCAGCAGAATACAACAGACACTAGTATGACAATATGTAAATCAGTGGAAGTGTAACTGATGTGATTCAGCAATCTGTATACGGGGTAAAAATGGGAGTTCATAACCCACTTGAATCAAAGTGTGAAATATGATATATCAAGAACTATGTAATGTTTTGAACAACCAACAATAAAAAATAAATAAATAGGAGTTTGTGTTCCACATTTCATATCTATGAGGATGAAAAAAACTTCAAGATAAAAAGGAAAAATGTAGGCTGGTTACAAGTTTCAATCATTTCAACAAACAAGATCTTTACTAAAGGAAACCACCTTCAAATCCCATGTCTAAAAGTTTCCACCAAATATCATCAAAGAGTATGATTTGACCATGGGAAATCTCAAAACACACAAGCAGTCAAGACACTATAGGGAATATCCAAGAAACAAAGTAGAAAAATTAAAACCCAAACATTAGATATTATCATTATCAGTTGCACAAAAAAGTGTGTTTAATTGGCTAAAAAATATTAATAAAGGGACTTAAAATTCTATAAGGAAAAAGGACTAAAAATAATGACCTTGAAAATTTTCTCAAGAAATAGAACATCTAAAAATTAAAATATACTGTTTAAACATATTAAACACAGAAGAAATTATTCATAAGGTAGAACAGAGACAAAGAGATGAAAAGCATGAAATGAAAGGCAGGGTACTTGTAGCTATTAGCTCTTGCATAGATCTAAGAGGAATGTCAGAGAGTAAGACTCAAATTCAATAGCAATCAGGAAAAGTTTCTTTTTTATTATTTTTATTACTTGAAACAATCACCACTTATTTTTTTTCAGCAGTTTCTTTTTATTATGAAAAAAAAGGTATTCCAATATATGGGTCTCCAGTTTATTTTACTTTCACCTCTTGATGGACACTTAGGTTGTCTTCATTCTATTATGCTATGAACTTTCATGTAAAGGCTATGGGTGAACATAATTTTCCCTACTCTTAAATAAACTCCTAGAAGTAGAATTGCCATGCCATGAGATAAGTGTGTTTCACTTTATAGGATCAGCCAAATTGTTTTCCAAAGAGCTATATCATTTTGTATTTCCATCAGTAACTTGCTCCCTGGTCCTGTCAATTTGAATTTTAGAGAGGTCTATCTAGAACCTAAAGTTAATATGAGGAAAAAAAAAGAAGGCAGATAATTGGAAGAGAAACAAGAATTCCAATTTCTCAAGAGAATGTGAATAAAGGAAAATGTGCCCTGCTTGGACAAACATAAAGTTCTTGCAGTTAAAAATGCTGGATAGGATATACAGTTCTAACACTGGCTAAATCACAAAATACAGATGTTTTCACTCTACCATCAACCAAAATAATTCATTCATTGTATAGCATAACAAAATACTTGATACTTAAATATTTTAAGTATCAAGTACTTTCACTCCCAATACCTCCACACAGTCTTTGTCTACATACAGTGTGATATATTTTGATCACATTGCTTTCTGTGAATTGTTAGGAATATATGTAATGACACAAGAGTTGGGGGTCCTACAACAAAGGACCAGGAACCACCAGGCATTATACATGATTTCTCACTGTTTTTAAAGATGGAAATTGCTGATACCACCATATCTCTTTATTGTGACACTTAACATTGTACATCATAGTAAGAATCAAGTACTTAATTTATTGCTATAAGTTGTTTCCATATGTTGTTGCTATTATTTGTCTCCCTCTAATCTGTGAGGTACTGGAAACCTACAAGGACACTATAAGTTCATATGGTAGAAACTCTCCTGCTTCAGATCCATTATATCAAAGAAGACATTTGGTATTTGTTTTATAGGGATTGGCTAGCTTCACTAAGCATAATCTGCTCTAGTGCCATCCATTTCCCTGCAAATTCCATGATTTTGTCATTTAGTTTAACTGTAAACTTTCTAAACTCTTTCTCTGACATTTCTTGTGATGTCAATTGAGTCTGCTGTTGAGGCATTTGGGGTGGTTTGGGTGATTTGTTCCCTTGGGGTTTTTCCGTATTGTTTTAATGTCTACCCTTCTATCCAAATCAGAGATTAGAAAATATCTTATGCAGTTTTTCTTATTGTTTGCCAGAATTGCTCTTCTTTCCATTCCCAATATATACAAATTTTAGTTAAAGTATTTACCTAATCTCATTACATTCCAGGTTCTTAGATACTGCCGCCTCCCTCATGGAGCTTACATTCAAGTGTCACTTCTGGTTTAATGTTTTCCCAGTCTCTTCAAGGCAGAAATAATTATTCCCTTTTCTGTTCTACTCTTAGTTGACTCTGGTAGATGTGATTTTTATTTTGTAGTGCTAAGGATTGAAACCAGGGTCTTGTGAATGGTAGCAAGTGCTCTACAACTGAGCTATATTTCCAGCCCAAAATGTGAGATTTCATTCATGAATACATGTGTAAAAATCAGATGAGAGTAACTGGCATATACATCACCTCAGACATTTATCATATCTTTGTGTTGGGGACATTCAAAATTCTACTATATAATCTGAAATAATTAATTACTGTCAATGATCATTGTCTGACTATGCAATGGAACATTAGAAATTATTCCTTCTACCTAACTGCATCTCTATTAGCCAACCTTTCTTCATCCTTCTTTCCCCTATCCCCTTTCCAGAGAATTTATGAGTGGTTAAGAGGAAAAAATCAAATTTCTGAGTAATGTGAAAAAGAATGACTTTATTTTGTAAAACAAATAAATCAATAAATTGATTTTTAGGTATGCAAAAAAAAAAAAAGAAAGAAATTAGAGTCCCTTGCCTCTGTCTGCTCAGGCTGCTGGAGCAGAGGGCCACGCCTGGGGCCTTCATCAGCAAAGACGGCCAGCCTTAGGGTTCTGGAGGCCAGAAGCCCAAGGCCAGGCATTGGCAGCAGTGGCTCCTTCCGAGGGCTGGGCGGAGAGGGGCGGCCTGTCCAGCCCTCCCTGGCTGTGATGGTCTCCCTGTGTGCACAGGGGCTTTCCTGCATAGACCTGTCCTGGGTTCGATCCCCACACACCTTTTAAAGGGCACCAGTCGCTCTGGCTTAGGTCCCACCCCAGTGACCTCGATTGACTTGATTATTGATGCAAAGAGCTGGTCTCAAGTGAGATTCTGACACCTGGGGTCAGGCCTCCAGTGCAAAACCCAGGGGCTCATGGCTCCGCCCCTGTCGTCCCTGTTCTTGAGCACTTCAGACCAGTTTGGGACACGAGGAAGGGCAGCTAAGTGCCACATTAGTGGTAGGAGGGTCGAGGCCTGGGGATTCCAGGAGAGGAGTCGTCCCTGAAATGCAGCAGGTAGATCAGGCTGGACGCATGTCAGTTCTGTGCAGGCTGCAGGGACACTGCCAGTCCCCGCGGTTCTGAGCCACGTTGGGGCAGTTCTTGGCGTCCTCTAGCGCGCCCTGCCCTCGGTTCCTGGCCCTCTGGATGCCAGCGCAGGCACAAGTCTCAGTGCAATAGAGATGGAGGTGGGAACTGGCCAGCCAGGCTCAAGGAGTCCCAGCCTTTTGGGACCCACCAGAGTGCCCCAGCCCTCAAAGTGCAGTGTGCAAAGAACAAAGCACCCTGTGAAATGCGGGGAGGAGGGGGGGCAAAGACGCAGGGAGTGTGTCAGAAGGTCAAGGGGCAGTGGGACACCTTGTACATCAGTGCCCGTGGGACCCCTGCCCCCACATGGTGACACACACCACACACACACACACACACACACACACACACACAGTCAGAGCAGACCCCCTGGGATGGGCTGCTGGCACTCCTGCCCTCTCACCTCGGAGTGGGGAGCCAGGTGGAGCCATGGCTCTTGGCCCTCCCCAGGGGGACTTTCTGAGACCAGGAGCCAGATGGGAGGGCCCGGAATCCTGGACAGGAGGCAGCCCTGGGTGCCCAACAGCGTGTGGGCTCATCCTGTGCACTAGTGTGCTGGGGCTATCCTGGTGGAGGGCCTCCTGGTCACCAGGATGGTCATCCCTGTCAGTCCTGCTCCCTCCCAAAGGCGGGATTCTATGATGAAGTTAATTAAGCGATGATTGACATGAGGATTAATAGTCCTGAGCCTCAGGTGGCAGGCTAAGTGGGAAGGCTAGTCAGAAGGTGGGCCTGGAGAGGAGCCATGGGGGGGAGCGGAAGTCCTGGGCTCACTCTGTGCCCCACTGGCTGGGGACTCCCCCTCTTTCAGGGGTGCTGCTTTCCATGGGATTTGGATTTGTGGGGTACCAGAAGCTGGAGCAAGCCCAGAGAGCCCTCAAACAGCTGCAGGTAAGTGGGGCTCAGAGCTGAGGTCTGTGTGTGTGTGGTGTGTGTGTGTGTGGTGTGTGTGTCACCATGCAGGGGTGGGGGTCCCACGGGCACTGAAGTACAAGGTGTCCCACTGCCCCTTGACCTTCTGACACACTCCCTGCGTCTTTGCCCCCCTCCTCCCCGTACTTCATAGGGTGCTTTGTTCTTTGCACACTGTACTCTGTGGGCTGGGGCACTCTGGTGGGTCCCAAAAGGCTGGGACTCCCTGAGCCTGGCTGGCCAGCTCCCACCTCCACCTCTACTGCACTGAGACCTGTGCCTGCGCTGGCATCCAGAGGGCCAGGAACCGAGGGCAGGGAACACTGGGGACGCCAAGAACTGCCCAATGTGTCCCTGCAGCCTGCACAGAGCTGACATGCGTCCAGCCTGATCTACCTGCTGCACTTCAGGGACAACTCCCCTCCTGGAATCCGCAGGCCTCAACCCTCCTACCACTAATGTGGTACTTAGCTGCCCTTCCTCCTGTCCCAAATTGGTCTGAAGTGCTCAAGAACAGGGACGACAGGGGCAGAGCCATGAGCCCCTGGGTCTTGCACTGGAGGCCTGACCCCAGGTGTCAGAATCTCACTTGAGACCAGCTCTTTGCATCAATAATCAAGTCAATCGAGGTCACTGGGGTGGGACCTAAGCCAGAGCGACTGGTGCCCTTTAAAAGGTGTGTGGGGATCGAACCCAGGACAGGCCTATGCAGAAAACCCGCTGTGGGCACAGGGATGCCATCACAGCCAGGGAGGGCTGGACAGGCTGCCCCTCCCCGCCCAGCCCTCAGAAGGAGCCACTGCTGCCAATGCCTGGCCTTGGGCTTCTGGCCTCCAGAACACTAAGGCAGGCCGTCTTTGCTGATGAAGGCCCCAGACGTGGCCCTCTGCTCCAGCACCTGAGCAGACGGAGGCAAGGGACTCTAACTTCTATGCCACAGAAGTGTCTGCTAAAACTCTCGGTGGCTGCCCACCAGGCCACAGTCCAAACCTCTGCAGGGCACAGAAGCCACTTCTCAACGGGAATCTGCCTCCCTTTCCAGGGCACCTCCCGCCTCAGCCTTTGCCACCAGGCTGCTTGGCCTCCTTGCCTCCAGGCCCCAGTCTGACTTGGAGACAGCAGTCCTACCATGGCCCTCCTATTTCAACCTCCTGTGCTGAAGCCACCAGCTCCTATGTCCCCCAGGTACTGCGGGTGCCTGGGGACAGGGACCGCATCTCCTCTGGTCTACTGTCCTGGATGCCCACTACCTGGTGGCCCAAGGCCTATTGGGAATAAAGGAGCAGCAGACACTGTGGCCACACGCACAGACACCCAGGACAGTATCGGGCTGACTCACACTGCACCCCACCAATTCTGCACCCACCAATTCTGCAAGGCCTAGGCTGCTGGATGGGACTGCATGGCTGTGAAAAGGACAAAGGATCGTCCCTGCTCATGCTCTGAAGACTCGGGGCTGGACAACATGTGAGCAGAGGACAACTGCCTCAGGACAAGGTCCAGGGCTGACGGAGGGTCCAGGCGGCCTGTGCCTGCCCACTACCTGCTGGCCAGGGAGGTGCAGGATTACCGATGTGATGGAATGTTCTAGAAATTCTACATTGGGGTCATTTCCCTTGAAAATGAGGCGAAAGCCCACAATCCATCCTTTTTGCTACGCCCGAGAATTATCTGGGTGCCAAGGTATGGGAACAAGGGAGGCCTTGGGTGCTGATGGGTACTGCTGCTGCCCACCATGCACACAGCTCAGGACCACCTGAGGGCCTGCAAAGGCTCTGACTCAGAGCCTGGGCCCAGGACCTCTCCAACAAGGCTGAGCCACCACGCAGCCCTGCCCAACACTGTCCTCCCAAGTTTGCCTTGTGGAGACCTGGGTCGCTCTGAGGCGGTGAGTGATGGCCAGTCCCCCAGGCCTCCCGAGGTGGCAGCTAGGCTGGTTCTTGCTCCACTTACAGAAGGAAGAACTGGGGTATGGAGCCGTTGAGGGGTTCGCTGCAGAAGCCGGGTGTCAGTCTGGACACATGGAGACTACTGATCCCAGGCCTGACCTCACTGCCCTCAGTTCTTAAAGCCAAAATAATTAATAAAAAAAAACAACAAACAAACAACAACAACAACAAAAACCCTCTAAGTCACATCTTACCCTGTATTTCCCTTTCCCTTCTGTCTCCCTGGGGCCTGGCTGGGGCCAGCTCTATGTGGCTCTGCCTGCATCTTGAGGACCAAAGACAGGCAGGCGCTCAGTACCGTCCACCAGGCGAGGGGCGGGGAGCAGGAGGAGTGGGGACCCCAACGCACACACTTGCAGCAGGCAGGTGCGTAAAGCATGGGGCCCTGTACTGCAGGTTCTCACTGTCCCAGTCAGACCTTCAAACCACCCAATGGGAAGCTTCTACTCATGTCTCATGACCTAGGCACAGACAGACTTCAGGAGTCACCCACTGGCCGGAGTGAGGCCAGGATCCAGACCCAAGAGGACTGACCCCAATCACGGCTCTTCACTCAGGTGCTGGGACAGGAGTCCTGTGCACTGGGTTTGCTTCTAATAAGCTGTGTGACCTCAGGACAGTGAAGCAGCCTCTCTGAAGCTCAGTCTCCAATCTGAACTAGATGGTCCTGGCTGGGCCTTCAGCTCCAGGGCCTTTACTCCTGAGAATGCTCTTGAGCTGCTGTTTGCGCATCACTGAGAAACGCTGATCCCTGATGTCCCACACCACGCCAGGAATGACCGTGACACCACAAGGACCACAGCTGGCCCCAGAGACTCCAGGCCACCTGCCTGAGACACTGCTAGCTGCACCTCTAGAGGCCAAGCCAGGTGTGGATGTCAGTGGCTGAGAGGTGGACTGCAGCACACAGGCAGATCCAGGGCTCAGGCTTCATTACAATCAGGCGCAGAATGTGCGCGCTGTCCCCTCTGGGCTCCAGTGGCCACCGGCAGGGCTGTTATCCCTCACGAGCAGTTTTCCAGCACCCCCCACCCGGTGCCCTTTATCTGGAGGTGAGGGTCTTGGTGGTGGGAGATAACACAGCCGCCCCCCTGGAGACCAGAACAGAGAGTGGAGCAGAGCTGCCAGAGCTGCCCTCCTGCCCCGCCCAGCCCAAGACATGGTGGGTCCCCCTCCTGTCATCCTGGAGAAGATGACATCTGGAACAAGGGGCAGAGAGTGGGGTGGGGAGCGGCAGGGGAGAGGGCATAGCTCAGGGGACCAGGACGTGGGGTTGTGTAGGCAACATGGTCAGAAGAGAAAGACGGGCTAGGGCGCTGACCCAGGAGGTGACGTGAGCCAGCGGGTGGACATGGCACCACATCCTGGAGCAGATCCAGACTGAGGCCTCCTCTGTCAGCCAGTGAGCAGAAGCCAGCCCCTCCAATGGCTTGACACTGTCAGGACACTCAACACCGACCTGAGGACAGGGGATAGGGCCTCAAAACCAAACGGGGGACTGGGGACAGAGGAGCATTCTGACAGGGTCTGGACACAGGTGCCAAGAAGCCATTGTTCATGCTCTAGAGCCCCTATGACCCCAGGGCCCATCTGACACCACCTGTGACCAGCCGAGAGATGCTGGGGACAGTCATGCCACGTCTGCCTTGGTCACCCTGGGCAGCAGCCACTGGTGGTTACAGACAGGTGTTCCCACCGCGTGGGGGTGTTGGTGGCCACCAGGGCATCTCCCGCATCCTCAGGAGGGTGCGTGGGCACCACTCTCTCTGTCAGGGTCAGAAACAGCCTGAGAGGACACAGCCGGCCCAGTCCCAGAACAGGAGCCAAGGACGGCACTGCCCATGTCACCAGCATGGCAGCCAGTTCCCCAGCAGTGGCTCTTGAGTGGAAGGATGTGGAGGGCAGGCCAGCAGGCAAGGAGCAGGTGCCACTCTGCCTTCTGTCACTCCCAGGGCCTGACACTCCGCAGGGTGCTGTGGTCAGCAAGGCAGATGCTGCTGTGGCCTGGACCCTCTGGTGGGAACAAACTCAGGCAGCAGCCAGCCGGGAGGGGCAGTCACCTCACGCGGCACAGATGGCCAGTCCTGAAGATCCATGGGGAGTGGATATGAGCCGCGGGCATGGCGGAAGGCCTGTGCTCAGAGAAGGCTGCAGAATCCAACTGACATTAGCTGACCAGAGACGACTCCTCCTCTACTTTTTTTTTTAAAACTGTAAAACACTTAATTTTTTTGTAAATATACGAGAACAACAAGGGTGGTAAACAAGAGAAGGTCTATCTTTAAGAGGAAAATCCTTATCTTAGTAAACTGAGCAACTGGAAGCCCTGTGTGTGGGGGGTGGACGAAGGTCAAATCTTAACATCTGGGTCAAACAACCCAGTCCTCAGAACCTCCCTCCAGGTGTCTATTCTAAGACGTTGTCGTGGTCTCCAGACTACATGGTTCCATGGGAAGCTGCCTGTCTCCTAGGGGCAGCTGGGGGAAGGGGAGGGTCTCAGGTTTTGGCATCCTGACGGGGCGAGGTACAGGGCAAGCCATGACCTGCGGTGTGCACCACAGTCCTGAAGGAAAACCTCATCCTGCCTCCAATGCCCCACTGTGAGGGGGCACCCAGGGGGCCGGCACCCCTGTGGCTGGGGACACACATTGGTCTTTCCTTTCCTGCCTGTGCAGTCGCTGGACACCAGAGGGCGCTGAGGCACTCCAAGAACATGGCCCCCAGCACCTCAGCCCCTATGGAGCTCTGGGCTTTCATGGGCTCTTCTGGGTATGAAGAGATCTAGGTTTTCTTCTCTTAACTGTTAGCTGATAAACTAAAAATATGCTACATTACGTTGCACTTGTATTTTTTTTTAAGAGAGAGAGAGAGAGGAAGAGCATTTTAATATATATATATATATTTTTTTTTTTTTTAGTTTTCGGGGGATATAACATCTTTGTTTGTATGTGGTGCTGAGAATTGAACCCCGGTCGCACATATGCCAGGCAAGCACGCTACCGCTTGAGTCACATCCCCAGCCCCTGGACTCGTAATTCTGATCTCTCTCTTTTTTTTTTTTTTTGGTACCAGGAACTGCATTCAGGGGTGCTTCACCACTGAGCCCCAGCCCAGCCCTATTTTGTATTGTATTTAGAGACAGGGTCTCACTGAGGCTGCCTTTGAACTCAGGATCCTCCTGCCTCAGCCTCCTGAGCTGCTGGGGTGACAGGCGTGGGCCTCATCACCCGGCTCTGATGCTGTTTTTCAGGGATGTTTTAAGACCTGCATAATCAGAGACGGAGACCCGCTGGTCTGTGGATGAACAAAGCCCTGAAGCAGTGGTCTGCTGAACAGCTCCTGGCTCTCCGCCCACCCCTCGCCTGCCCATCCAGGATATTAACCTGTTCTTACCAGTTTCTGGCTCCACCATGTTCTTTTCTGCGGATGCTTCTTGGGGCTCTTTCCCCTGTGGGGCTGTGCTGGAGAAGACGCCAACTGGAGCCCACTCGAGATACAGGGGGATGTGGTGGAACTGCAGTGGCAAAGGTGCCAACACTGTGGGTCCTTGTCACGGGTCACAGCTGAGAGGGACTCAGTCCCATGTGCAGATGACACGCCCCAGGGTCGAGAAGATGGGTGCAGAGGAGCCAGGAGACGCCCAGCCCAGAACCCCAAGTGCTCTGGGTGCCTGAGGAAAACACTCGGGCCCAGGTTGAGAGGCAAAGGCCACGTCTCTTTCACCGTGACCTGTGATGGGTTCCAGGTGCCCTGTGTGCTTTCTCTAGTCAGAGGATGAAATGGGGACTGTGACAAGGGGAGGAACTGCTGGCACAGGGCAGCTCCAGGGGAAGTCAGCAGGTCACAAAGCCAAGAGCGTTCATGTTGCCGTTCAGAGGCGACCTGTGTGCCAGGGGTTTCTTAAAAAAGGTTGAGACAGCCCCTGCTAATAGCCACTTCAGTAGAAGGACCCTGGGTAGCTACAGGGAAGGATGGGAGGGAGATTTGTCAACTTACAGTATTTGGGACTCTTCAAATTTCATACCCAGGGGGGAAAAAAAAAAACAAGCAGCCAGGCATGGTGGCACACACCTGTAATCCCAGTGGCTTGGGAGGCTGAGGCAGGAGGATAGGAAGTTTGAGGTTAGCAAGTTTGAGGCCAGCCTCTGCAACTTGGCAAAACCTTAAGCAGTGAGACCCTGCTTTTATATTTGATAGTGAGACCCTGTCTCAAAATCAAATATAAAAAAGGGCTGGGGATGTAGCTCAGTGGGTAAACACCCTTGGATTCAATCCTTGGTAAAAAAAAAAAAAAAAAGAAAAAGAAACAAATGTGCTCGGGAGGGAGAGGGAGCAGCCTGGGGGTCTGACAGTTGGCGGCCACTTAGGAGCTGTGTGTCTTCGGGTCACTGGGCCTTAGTCGAGGCTGCTGACGGGAGTGGTCAGTGAAGAAAACACTTGTCAGAGTCAAAGGGGAGGCTGCCCCCGGACGTGCCTTCACCATCGTCCACTCTGGTGATGGGGACTCCTTCCTGAAGCAGCGGGGAAGGAAGGGGCGGCTGCAGTCCAGACACGGCTCCTGGACGGGCCACCAGAGACATCGCGGTCTCGCAGGCCAGGCTCTCACCAAGCCCTGATGGTGTAGTGGGCAGGGCCCCAGCTGGGAGCCCCCCAGGGCTGGAGGGTCCAGGAAGGCCTGCCTGCAGGTGACTGAGGACCACGGCCTGCAAAGCACCAAGGGGCCTAGCAGACAAATGACCTATGGTGGGTTAAAGGTGGCTCCCCAAGAGATGGCCATCTAGACCCCCAAGACCTATCAGTGCATCCCCTGCAAGTACCATCAAGACCCCGAGATGGTCCAGGGTTATCTGGGTGGGCTGTAAGCCCAGGAGAGGGATCTGGGACCAAGAAGAAGGCCACATAAAGACGGGGCAGGGACGGGAGTGCCGCAGGGAGCTGACGGATGCCGGGAGCCCAGTAGTGGGCAAAGGCAGGACAGGTCCTCCCCAGAGCCCTTGGAAGCCCTGGCCACACCTTGCTCTTGGACACCTGCCTGCCTGCCAGCTCTGCGGCAGGTGCACTGTGTGGTCTTAGGCCACCTGGCTCACGGCCACCTGTCATGGAGCCCCAGAGGCCCCTGTGCTGCAGATACACGTGTGTGCACACACCGATGGCTCTGCACACAGGACGGGCCGTAGCTCACCACAGGCACGGACGGCGCCACAGCCAACCAGAGAGACCCAAGTCAAGGCAGGAAAGGAAGGCCGAGGACGGCCGGAGCTGGACAGGGGCCCAGGGAGCTTCCTGCAGCATCCTCAGGGAGGGCAAGAGGGCGGGCCACCACCAAGGTGGAGCCAGGCCGAGCCCGTGCTGGGCAGTGGGCACATCAGCTCCCCGGCCCTCTCCCCGCAGCAGCTCCCAGCGGCCTACCTTGGAATAGGCTAGGTGTCGGAAAGCCTTGCAGGCCTCCAGGGGCTCCAGGAACTCCACGATGGCAGTGACACCACCCTCGGGCAGCAGCACGTGGCCCAGGTGCCCAAAACAGCTGAAGGTCTCCCACAGCTCGGCCGCCAGGGTGCCTGCTGGGAGGTTCTTGGCCAGAATCACAGTCTTGCTCCGTTCTGCTGCTGCTTGCAGGGAGGAGAGGCCACGTGAAGGACGGCAGCAGGGCTCTTCAGCTGGATACTGGCACTGACCCGATGGCCTCTAGTCAAGGTGTGCACCTGGGGGCTCAGTAGCCAGGCACCTGGGAGGACCCAAGAGATGCCACCCGCTGGCTCCACAGCCAACAGCCAGCTCCGCTGAGGGCGAAGGCCCAGGGCGCCCTGTGAGACCCCTGGGATTGAATCCCAGCCCCAGCTGAGTCACCAGATCCTGACAGTGACTGACCACAGCCCCACTGGACCCCCCAGGCACCCTGCGCTGGGCAGTAATCGAAATGTGTTGATGTTCTCACCCCAAGTACCTCGGGGTGTCTTTAAAGAGGGGTCATCGGGGTGGGCCCTGACCCAGTAGGACTGGCTTCCTTGGAAGAAGAGGAGATGAGGACCTTCAGAGAAGGAGGCCATATGAACTTGAAGACGGCCATCCTTCGGCCAAGGAGAGGCCCTGCAGGGGAGCACATGCTCACTGGGAGGACAACCATAAACTCCCATCGACGAAATGAGGGTTTGATTCAGGGAGGCCCCGGAGAAGCAGTGGCATTGAGAAGGCCACAGAATGTTGACGGGAGAGTCGGGCGAGAGCCAGGGCTGCTTCCTGACTCCACACCGGCTTCCCCCCAGCCCCTGTAGTTGTGGGAAATTTTTATCATCAAACTGGATGTTCAATCTCTCAACACAAAGGGACAAAATTTCACTTAGACACAAAAGATCCTTCTTAGTCTATCAGCCACTAACCCTTTAGTGTGAATTTAGGGACTGTGTTTCCTTAGTGGGATCTGATCTAGAATGATATGAATGCACTGGGGAATTCAAGGCTGCAAATCTGGCGGCCCGGAAAGGGGGGGCTCCCTGCCCTGGTTGAAACCCTGCCCCCAGTGATGGCGTGAGGAGGGGCCTGTGGAAGGTGATTGGTCAGGAAGGCTCTCCAGAGAGATCCCTCCCTCACTCCCCGACATGGGGACAGAGCCAGAAGACACCATCTGTGAACCAGGAAGCAGCCCTCACCCGGCCCAGATCTACTGGCACCTTGGTCTTGGACTTCCAGCTCCAGAACCGTGAGCACTACAGGGTGGTTCATAAGCCACCCAGCTTGTGGCTTTCTACGGGAGCCCTAATGGACCATTTCAGTCTGCTTTTTATGGCTGTGACCAAAAGACCTGACAAGAACGACTCGGAGAAGTTTGGCTCCTGGTTTCCGAGGTCCAGTCCACGGTTGGCCAACTCCACCGCTCTGGGCCAAGGTGAGGCAGGTCATCATGGTGGACGGGCATGGAGGAAGAAGCGGCTCAGGACCCAGCAACCAGAACACACTCACCAGGGACAAACTCAAACCCCAAAGGCACTCCTCCAGTGACCACCTCCTCCAGTGACCCACCTCCTCCAGCCACCACCCAGTTACTCCATATCAGAGGATTAATCCACTGGGTAGGCTTCAGCTCTTAAAGTCCAATCATTTCACCTCTGAATGTTCTAGCAGAGTCTCACATGTAAGACCTCGGGGGACACCTCATATTCAAACCATGACACCCCTGAAGAGTCTCACACGTGAGACCTTGGGGACACCTCATATCCAAACCATGACACCTCTCTTTAAAAAAAAAAAATCCTCCACATCACATGTGCAATGTGGCCCTGGGTTCCCTGACCCTGGCGGTGGGTTCTGGGGTGCCAGGAGGGGTGTCTAGCCCTGTGCACTCATTCACTCAGCCTCTGTTCTGTCTAGAGTCGGATGGTGCCCTGTTTCCCTCGGGCCTCCTTGGTGAGCCTTCCCTGACGCGTGGCCCACTGGAGAGTAGCAGGGGAAACTCTCTCCTTTATTTTTTTTTAATTGATCAGCCTCCAAATGCGATGCACTCGGCTGGCTGCACCTTGACCTGGGTGGTGCTAATGGGAGTCACTGGGGGTTGTGCCACTGGGAGCCTTCAGGATCCTCAGCCCAGGGTGCCACGTCACCCATGCACCAGTCACACCTGAACCTAAGGAGACCTAAAAACGACTTCTTGCAGAGGACTGGGCCTCAGGAACTCGCTGCCTCCCTCCCTAGTGCTCCCTGGGCTCACCTCCCAAGCAAACACTTCCCTCCTCCATCATCTCCAGACCTGGTTCTGAGGAGCCCAGTCCAAGGTGCCTGCCACCTCTGCAGAGAGGGCTGGGGTGATGCTTCGCTGGGTGATGCTTGGCTGGTTTTGTCCTGGTCTCACTGCTGATGCCCGGAGAGGGCAGTCCCCACTGCTTTCTGAGCTATCCTACACTTTGCAGCCTTCCTGTGAAGCTGAAGAAGCCCCCCTGCTCCTGTCCCTTCTCAAATAGGCAAAGAAAGAGCCAGTGGTTCTGGACATCCCAGGGCCTGGGTCAGAGCAGCTTGGGTCCGAGCCCTGTGCCAGCCTGGGCATGAGAGTGTGGATATGGCCAACTCCTCCTCCCCACATCCCACTGTAAAGGGAGTGGCCTTTACAGAATCTTATGGGGACAAGAGGAGGGGGCTAAATGGATATTCCCAGGATCCAGAGGTCATTAAGCGACACAGTTCAAAAAATAATAATAATCTTCCCTAGAAGTTGGGAACAGAAAATCAAGTTGCCACGAGTCTCTATAAGCATCGAAGCATGGGGGGGGGGAGAGAGAGAGAGAGAGAGAGAGAGAGAGAGAGAGAGAGAGAGAGAGAGAGAGAGAGAGAGATATCACTAGGTGTCAGCTTGCCCATACCTGGGCAGTCCCCAACCAATATGCATTTCCTCTGGCTCTAAGATTTGTTTTCTGGGTTGTTTTTTTGGGGGGGAAAGAAGTAGAATAAAGTTTTTGAAATATCATCACTGAATTCTTCCAAAAAGACTCAGAACCCTGAGCAGAGAGGGAGGTGGGGTTGCTTCCCTGGGTAGGAGCCACAGGGAGTCCAGGACAGTCTGGCCAGCTCTGGATGGGGCTGGCCAAGCCCAGGGCAGAGGAGGTCATCTTGCAGAGATGCCAGTGGACCACCCTGGGCAGGGCTTCTCCGCAGGGCTCACAAGTGGCTTGTTCTCTTCCAGACAGCTGGGCACCGGGCTCGGAGGAAAGGTTGGAGACAGCGTGTGTCTTGGCAGAGCCTGCGAGGAGGGTCCGGGAGATAGTCCGTTTATTAGAAGGGTGTTTGCATCTCCTGTGCTTATGCAGAAGAAAGCCAGCATGGACTCCAAGAGGGCTGGAGCCTGGGGGGATTGGAAATGTGGAGAGAGAGATTATGGGGCAGGGAGGTTGGAAAGTGGGAGGGCTGGGGCCCAGGTTTCTGTACCTCTTGAGCTGTCAGACAGCAGAGGGAGGAGGGCAGCATCTTCCGTGCTTGCCCCATGTGACCGAGGCACAGAAAGCCAACCCAGGCTTAGGTCAACTCTCACTGACCGACATTTTTCAATACCTTTAGGAGGAACCTAGGCACATGCTCATTCAGCAGGCCCGATCACCACCACGGAAATACCAGGATGTGACCTGGCGAAGCATGCCACCCACCACCTAGAGGTGACGCTTGGCATCAGGATGCTTGCATATCAGCTGGTGTGAGCTGGATTCCTCTCAGAGTGGAACAACAGCCCCAGCTTGCCTGGAACTCTGCTGGCTTTCAGCCTCTGGTTCCTGCATCCTGGGAAAAATTCTGGAAAAACATTTTTGGAAAAACATTTTGGTTGGTAAATCATGCTGACTACACACAGAGCTCGCCCTGAGTCTTTTCAAGCACATTGGTGATTCCTTTGCCAAAATAAGTCCCACTCCCACTGTGGCCTGGCTAGCACCATGCTGGGCCCATCAATGTGGTCCACGCGTGTCATCGATGCTGATGTCCTGCCCTGCCTCCCCGGTGCACACACCCCTTAGCTGCTGCCCATGCCTCAAGCAGGAAACTGACATGGAGCTTCCTGGAGAACTGACCTGAGCTGCATCAAGCTAACCAGCTGGAGTCGGGGGCCTGCAGGGTCCCAGGCCTCGGTTGAATCCAGTGGTTCTCAGCCAGGGAACAAAGGGCACGTCTAGAGACAATTTCGGTTGTCGTGACTCGGGGCATGGTACTGAACTCAGGTGGGCAGAGGTCAGGGATTCTGCTGAGTCTCCTTCGGTGCCCAGGTTATCCCCCAAGTGTCACTAGTTCCAAGGTGGAGAAACCTCGGTGCAATATGGCATCAACTTCTCTGTCGCCTGATTGATTGACAGACACCTTCCCTCTTGCTCCCCTCCCACAAATCTCGGTCCTCCCTCCTCAGACTACGCAAGTGCGGTTTGGACCCAGAAGACATATGTGAGAAGAGACTTGGGCTGCTCCTGAGGGATTAAACCCCCTGCCTCCTGTCAGGTTCATAGGAGCAGCGGCTGACAGGAAGAGTCTCCCAGAGTGATTGATTAAGGAAATGCACCAGGAGAAACCAGTTGAGGATGAGGGAAGAAGATGCCCAGCCAGGGTGAGATCTCAGCAAAGCCTAGGCTTAGTCTGATCCTGCAGGGGAGCCTTGCTGTGTAAATTATAGCTCAGAGCGGGGCCCAACATTCAAGGCAAAGTATCAGGGGCTCGAGGGCTGACCCGCCATGGTTGAGCTTCCTACAAAAGCAGTGCTGGGCTCAGATGCTCAATGCTGTCCCCCATCGAGGGGCCATCAGCTCCTGGACTTGCAGGCAAAGCATCCTGTATCCTCTGAGCAGACCTCCAAATACAGTTACAGCTGCAGCCACAGGATGCACGAGGTCACAGAGCTGAGGACATTATCGCAGGAGGGGTAAGAGACAGGGACTCCAGGTGGAGCTCCAACAGTGCAAATCTGCTGAAAACCCAGGTGACCCGGTTAAAACCAATCACCCACTTCTGATCTGCAAAGTGCCGGATTCTGCACGTGTCCCTCCTCCCCAGGAGCCAGCAGACAGCCATAGTGGGTTGAGCACCCATGAGATGAGTGGGAAGCGTGGTGTGACACCCTCGCCACCGGTGTCTACCATGCCTTCCCCTCACCTCCTAAGAGGCTGCAGATGTCTGACCCTGCTCGTGATTTATTTGTCTCTAAGGTTGTTCCTTAAAGGAAGCACATCTGCGCATCAAATCCACCCGGCTTCATCAGCTGAGCGCTCGCCACTCCCTGGAAGACAGCCCTGCCTCCAAAGAACCATCTTCAGAATGTTCTTGAAGCCATGCGTAAGCTGGAGGATGCTTGAGAGCATCAGAATTTTCTTTCCAAAATTGGCTGCAATCCTTCATTCTCGGCAGGGCGAATTTACGTTCCTTGGGATTACCCAGGAGGACCCAGGCCCCAGGAAAGTGCCAAGACTGAGCACCTCTCCTTGGTGCCATGGAATTGCCGTACCCTTAGGTCTCCTCCTTGGCAAGGGATGCTTCGATAGTGTACCACAGTGGATGGCTCATGCCACTGACAGTATTGCCTCTCCATTCTGGAAGATGGATGTGTGGGATCACAGCATGGGCAAGGCTGGCTCCTCCTGAGAGCCACGAGGCACGTCTGTTCCATGCCTTGCCCCTGCCGTTGGTTGGCAGACTTGGGCTACAGACCATGTGCCCCACCTCTGCCTTCACCTTGACGTGGGGGTCTCCTTGTGTGCATGTGTCTGTGCCCAAATTTCTCCTTTTGATGAGACACCCGCCATATTGAATTCAGGACCCCCTCCTCTAATGTGGTCCGATGCCTTCAAGGACCCTGTTGGGAGGCCCTGGAGTTTAGGGCTTCAACAGGTGAGTATTTGGGAAATGCAACTCTGTCTCTTACAGGCGTCTCACGGCAGGACGGGCTGCCATCCTGTGTTGTTGGGATGATGTTGGAGTGAAGGGTGGAGGGGAGTGTCCACAGGACAGAGGAAGGGAAGATGGCCGGGTGACAGACAGGTCACCTATGGTGAGAATGAGCCAGCCTTGGCCCACAGCTTCTGCCGAGCCTCCCGGTGGCACCAGTGTCTCCACACCCTCTGTGCACCTCTTTCTATCTGCCCACCCCCAAATGTTCCCTTCCCCCACCTGGGACACACATACATACACACACACACACACACACACACAGATTGGCCCCAGTTCAAGGTTGGCTGCCCCCAGCTTGCTGCAGGTAACACCCTGACCGTGTCGTGGACACTCTCTCTGAAGAGTCTGTCCCAAGGTTTGTGGATACCCTGGGCAAGGCGAGGCCCTTGACATCACTCCTAGGCCACAGGGCACCTTGACCAACAGAGGTGGGAACCAACTGATAAGTGCTCCCGTCCTGGGGCCCTCGCAGACACTTCTGAGATGCGTTTCATAGGACTCCTTGGGTCCAGCAGAAGAGGCACCAGATGCCTATGGTGTGGCCAGGTCTTCAGGCTCCTGCGCTGATCTTTGTCCTTGTCCTTGGGATCAGGTCCTACGTTTGCTCTCTGTGCATGAACCTTGCCTCTGGCTCTGCTCTCAGACTCAGGCTAAGACCTTAAGGTGGAAAAACCACGTGGTCTCATCTGTACCGGAATCGGCTAAATATGTTCCTGGTAGCGACTTGTGTGTGCTTGTGCTAGGTAATGCAGGGTCCTCTCCTCATCTCAGGGTTCCTAATCGAATCACATGGAAAATCCCGAGTGCCATGTTTGGTGTGTAACCAGCGTCTGGGGGGCTAGGGTGTGGGCATCCTTGGGGAGGCTGTAAACAACAGAGCGTGCGTACTCCATCTGGCGCTCCTTCTGCCCAGCCTTTTGAAGTGGCTACTGGGCAGCGGCATGATGATGATTATGTCCTTGTTCCTAACCTTGTAGCAGCCACACAGAGCATCAAGACATCCTGTGTCCCTCGTGAATCTCATTTCTTCACCAGTGAAGTGAGGAGGGCTTGCCTGAGGGCGTGGCTCCAGTGTAAGAGCCTGGACTGTTGGGAGTCATCAGGGCTCAAAAAAAATTTCCCCATCCCCCAGAAGAGCCATCCAATGGTGAGCCCTGCTGGCTCACATGACCCTTACCCACCAATCAGAAACCACTCCATGCCAACTGTCAAACCCTTCAACAGTTAAACTGTCATAACTGTCAAACCTCCCCCGGCTCTATAAATATGCAGAGCTGTTCCTCAATAAACGGGCATTTTCTTTGACAACGAGCCTTGTTCATTCTTTCAGGGACCTGGCCTGACTGGCACAGCACACTGCCACCTCCTTGTCTCTGGTCGCCCCTAGAGTCCTGGAGCCCCGGGTTTCTAGTCATTTGTCCCTTTGCTGAAGGACTCGCCAACTTCTCCCACCTTCTGTTCCAGATGAAGGAGGAGGGGTTCAGGCAGCTCCTCACCGCCTTCAGCGCGCTGACCCACTGCAGCCTCAAGTTCACCAAAGACGGCAAGTTCCACAAGTTTGGCTTCATCAGCTTCAAGTCCTAGAAGGAGGCCCGGGCTGCGCTGAACAACTTCAACAAGAGCTTTATTGACATGTCCCAGATCACAGTGAGTGAGCCCCCCGCAGTCTGACTGGGCACAATTCAGGAGCCACTTGTCAAAAGAAACTAACTTTATTTTTAGAACACACACACCACACCACACCACACAGCTCCTCAGGAAAAACCCTCAGAGCCCAACTGCCACCACCAGCTTCCCACAAGCCTCTCAACCTCCCACCCTCCTCCTGCTCTTGAGGCCGATTGGCTGAGTCGTGTGGGCGGAGCCAAAAAAAGTCCCCCAATGAGCAGCTCCGTAGTCTGAAAGGGCAGGGAAACAGCCCAATGAGCATCACTGCAGAAGAGCCAATCAGCTAGAAGTTTCTGGGGCCCCTGTGAGCCAATCATCAGCTGGCAGCTGAAATATTGCTGGGGCCCCTTTGGCTGTGGCTCTCAACACCCCTGCCTGCCTGTCCAGAGTGTCACCCGCGGCTCCACCTTGGGTCCCAAGGGTGTCCTTTTTAGGACCTGAGGCCTTTGTCCTTCCTCAGCGGTTCCCGCTCTTCTGTGTGTAAGACTCTCCCGGAGCCAGTCAGACTGTTGCTGGGCCCGCCCTGGGCCTTGGCTCAGTGCAGGAGTCACACGGAAGAACAGGCCTTCTGGAGCCTCGGTGGCACCTGTGCTGCCAGCCAGGAGGGCACTTGAGCCACAGGTGTGCATCCTTCACTGCCCGACAGCAGGCGCTCATGAGCCACCGGTCCCTGTCCTCAGGAGCGCTGGCAGACGCAGGTGCTGAGTTCAGGCGGTCAGTGGGTCAGGGACCCTGAGAGAACTGAGCAGGACCCACCCTGGCCAGGGAAGGGTCAGGAAAGTTTCCTAGAGGAGGAGTTCCCACAGGTGTTCATTGACATGATAAAATGTCCCTAGCCTTTTGCTGAGAAGGGAAAAGCCAAGATGAAGCAGCATAGAGCTGAGGCGACACACGGCCTCACCTCTCGCTCTGTGTGGTGTGGGCGTGGTTGCCTGCGGGGTCATCAGGCGCTGGTGGTTCATCTTTGGTGACAGGAGTTGGAGTCACAGCCTTTTGACCTTCACCATAGACTTAAGGGACTGCTGTGGAAGTCCACACAGCCAGGATGTGACCAAATGGCAGGCTCTTTCTTTGGGAAGGGTAGTTGGTGACCAGGGCGTCCTTACCTGTCTGGGAGTCGTCACTCCTGGCTCCCAGCAGGACTGGCCTCACCAGGGTCACCTCTGAGAGTGCGTTGGAGGCTTTGGTCTGGAGAGGTCTGGCTCAGGCTTCATCCTCAGCACACTCCTGGCCCTGGGGCCACCCCGTCTCCTGTTACCTTGGAGGTTCTCCCAGAACAGCAGAGCTTGCCTCATGATCACTGGTGATCCCAGGAGCACGGGTGTCCCCTGCACCCGCCCTTGCTGATCACTGGTCTACATCATCTCATTCCGTCCTCAGAGCCACCATTTGGCATGGATGGTCCTGAGTCCCCAGTCTCTGTCCCTGAGAGCCTCGGTCACCTGGGGCAAGTTACTTCACATCTCTGTGCTTCAGTTTTCTGGTCTTGAATTGGGGAGAGCTGTGGCTTCACTGCCCGCTGTCCGGAGGCTCAGCGTGTCCACGGTCCTCGCGGGGCACTCGGATGCTGCGTGAAACTCCCCAGTAGACGGTAGCTAGTGTGGTGCCTTCGCAGAGGACAAAGCCAAGGCGGGGTGGTAGTCCTCTGCTTATGCTCTACTAGTGGCAGCTGCGTGTCTGTAAAGCCCAGGTTTCCAGGTGCTGAAGGGCAGGACCCTCAGGACTGTGGCTGTCACAGCAGGTGTGACAATCGCCCTTTCTCATTCAGGTGGAATTCTGCAAGTCCTTAGGGGACCCAACAAAGCCCCCAGCCTGGAGCAAACATTCCCAGAGACCAAGGCAGCCCAAGCAGCCCTCACAAGGCTCTGCCCCCCGGAAATTAAGAAGGTATGCAGGTGACCGCGCCAGCACCCGCCTATGTGAGCAGGTGGTGGCTGTGGAGGCGTCTGCAGTTCCATCTGCCCTTCCCCTCCCATGTGGCCCTCATCCTCTGCCTCTGTTTTTAGGATGACAAGAAGAAAAATGGAGCAGGTGAGTCTGTCCTGTTGACCGAGAGGGCGGGGGCAGCCAGTCGGAGAGGTGCAGGCTGGTCCAGAAAGCAGAGCCCACACCTCGAGTGTCCTGCCGTGTCCCTGTGGACTCGGGGTCCACCAGAGATGGGGAGGATGCTCGCCCTGCTGGGAGTTTGGAGGACTAAGCCCCACTGAGTCCCCTCTGCCTCTTCTCCTGTGTCCCTGCTGCCTGCCTCCGCTGCCTCCAGCTGAATTAAGACACCGAGTTCCAGAAGTTCCTTTCAGTTCACCAGAAGTGGACACAGGTGGCCACTTGGGCAAATGGTGCCCTGGACACAGCCCCCAGAAGGGAAGAGCAAGCCGACCAGTGACTACCTGAACTTTGACTCTGATTCTGGGCAGGAGAGTGAGGAGGAGGCTGCTGAGGAGGAGCTGGTAGGTGAGGCTTGGGCATTGTGCCTGTGCACCTGTGTCCCTCAGCTGCAGCCCTGTGGCCCACCAACACCTACTGGCAGGCACTGGCTGCCTCTCCCTCAGACACCAGGCCTGGGGCTGTCCAGACATGGCTCCGGAGCTTTCTAGTGGGGGGATGAGGTCACCTGCAGGAAAGTCTGCCTTGACTGCTCCTAGTCACTTGCTTGTCAGTCAGCAGTGTTCGCCTATTGCATGCTGCATGCGGGGCTCTGGGGATGTAGTGCTGAGCCATAGACAGGAATCCTGCCCCGTGGTGCTGTCAGCTGTCATTGTGGTGAGAGGAGAGGAGTAAACAGATGAGCACCCAGGGACACGTCATGGGGTCACAGCCGCTAAGGAGAGGAAGCAGGAGAGCTTGGGAGGGAGCTGCCAGGGAAGGCCTTATGGGGTGGGTGAGCCTTTGTCCTCTCAGCCTTAGCGTGCTGGGGCAGCTGGTGGCTAGTGACCGGCTGCAGTATGGGGTGGCAGCTCTGGTTGGGGGTCGGTCAGGCTGGCTGAGGGCAGAGGATGTGAACGTAGCGTCACCTGTGCACCTGGCAGGGTTTCTGTGCTAAGCTGCGACCTGGAGGACTTGTGGGACATGGTGAGACACATAGCTGGGGGCAGAGGGGGTCGCAGACCAGGGTACAGCATCACAGGGGTTCAGGACAGGAGAGCACATGGCTGCAGGGCAGAGTGGCTCTGGGCACTGGGGCAGGGAGGGTGGGGCCCAGAGGGTGGGGCCCAAGGAGCTCACACAGGCCTGGAGCAGAGCGGGTGGGGCTCCATCCTCAGCATCCAGAACTCATGGGTGGGGGTGTGAGGCTACAAGGACAGTCGTGACAGCTGCGCAGACACACTTCTCCCTTCTGGCTGTCTCTGTAGCACCCCTCAACAGCTAGCGTATCACCAGGTGTCTCCTGTAAGCTATTCACACCTCTGTGCTTCCCGCAGGGTAGCAGATAGCAGGTGAGTTAGCCAGGGGCCCAGCACTGGAGCTGGGCTGGGGTGAGGTCCTAATGTTTGGGGTGTTTGCTGCCTAAGTAGATGATTGAGCGTAGCTCCCACTGGGGTTATGTGGGTGGCCCTGTGAGATGATGGGTGGGTACCCTGAAGGGTTCACTGTAGAAATGGTTCTACTGTGTAAGTGCTTTCTGTGGCACGTGAAGCCCCTTAGTGTACATGACACTATTGGGAAGGTGACTGATGACTGGGAGGGGCCGTCCAGGGGAGAGCGTGGCAGGCAGCAGGGAGCCATGAAGCTGTGTGTGTGGCACAGGAGCTTCGCCCTCTAGCGGTGCCCATCAGAGGGTTTATTGGGCCGCTGGGCACCAGGGCCCTGATTGTGGTGAGTGTGGTCCACAGGCTACCCCCCCAGGTTTCCAGCCCTGTGCTGCCTGAGTCTCTGGCTGCTCAGGAACATGACCTCCTCCCCGCCCCCTGCCCTCTCAGCAGAGCAAGGCCTGGAAGCTAAGGCGGCTGCCCAGCGGGGGCTGTCGGACATGGAGTACCTGAAGTCCAAGGTGGTGGTAGCCGAGTCCTCTTCCTCAGAGGAGGAGGAAAGTGAGGACGAAGCCATAAACTGTGACAGAGGCAGCGAGGAAGAGGAGTCCCCTGCCACCCCTGACCAGCCGAAGCAAAGGAGCCCAGGGGCCCTGCCTGGGAGGGTGAGGCTGCAGGAGCCCGGAGCCCAGGTATGTGCCTGCAGGAGGGACAGCGGGGGTTGTGTTCCTGTCTGGGGTTGTGGCCCCACAGCTGGGGGTGTGACACGGAGGAGAGCCCAGCAACCCGTCACGTACTCCCTGATCCTCTGAGCTCATTGCCTGCTACACGAGAGGGGTGGCCTGCTGGGGCTCTGGGCTTGAGTGAGGTGGTGACGGCTGGGTTACTTGGTGTTCAGTCACAAGGCGGGCAGGTGTGGGTGGGCTCCTCGTTGATAGATATGCCTGGTGTCACTGGATGCCATCACAGTCACTCAGCAGGCGTTCTCCTGCCTCCATTTTATAGGTAAGAAAACTGAGGCCCAGAGAAGGGAAGTGACAGGTCAGGCCCCAGGTGCGGGTCTGTCAGGCTGTGAAGTTGAGATTGTAAAGGTGGACGTAACTTCCACCTGGAGTCCTGTCCTCCAGACACAGGGCATTGGACGTGCGTGCTTCCCAGTTCCTTCAGTGGAAGCTCCAAAAAGAGGAAGGGGCTCTATCTGCCGTCTCCTCTTCCCCTTGCTCTTCTCCACCCTCCTTTCTAATGCCCACCCTGTCCCTGTCCAGGGAGGTCAGAGGGCGAGGGGTTCAGTCTCAGCTCTGACCCTGTGTGACTGCTGGGTCCAGAGGGTGCTGCAGCTCCACAGGCCTCTCTGATCCTCATCTGGAAGGGACCTCCTCGCAGTGCCTGTGTGTCACCAGGCAAGCAGACTCAGTGGTAGCAAGGTCTCTGCCCCGGGGCTCCTTCCATCTCCCCTGGCTTTTGATGGCCTGGGTGCCCTGAGCCCTGGCTGCAGCCCTCAGAGGCAAATGGAGACCCGCAGCCGCCACCTCCACCTGTGCCTGGACCCTGAGCCCGTGGCGGGCACAGATGCGGCACTCTCGTGCTACCCCATAGCCTCCACTCCTAGAGCTGCCATGTCCCAGTCTGTCCCCTGCCACCGCTGCCCCAGGGAATCCACTGTGGTCGTTTCTTTTTGTTCAGACAGAGAAACTAGCAAACCAGAAGGATCCCACCACGGCCCACACCGTGAAGCAACGGGGAGCCCCTGTTCAGTGTCACAGAGGTAGGTGCTCTGAGGACAGGAAGATCACCTGGGGGAGCAGAGGGGGGTGGGAGGGGAGCTTCTGTTGCCTGAGGCCATTACTATCTTAGTGTCCAGAGTAAGAAGGAATATGAGGCCCAGAGGCTGAGAGATGACTTCAGGGAAGGAAAGGAGATGGCTGCCTACAACTAAAAAAAACGGCTTGGAGCCTGGGGAAGGCCGAGTGGTCAGTGTGGTCTCTATTGAGAGCCCTCACCCTGCTCCCGTAGGGCAGCTGTCTCGGACACAGGTGAGGGTATAGGTATTGCTGCAGCCCTGCTCAACACTATTTCCAGAAACAGGCCGCAGGCCAGACGGACCACGCGCTGCAGCTACATGGCTCTAGGTCTGCGCCAGCAGAGGACCTTGCTGCATTTCCCTCCTGTGATGATCAGGGAAGCTCACTACAGGAGATTCTAAAGGACACAGCTACATGACTAGAACCTGAAAGTCACCTACAACTGGGATGACCACGTGGGTTATCGTCCACACTGAGCTGCGAGCTGGGGTGTAGCCAGGTGGGGTGCCAGGGTGCAGGTAAGGTTGCTGCAGGTCTAAGGACTAGAGCTGGAGGTGCCAACTGTCCTTGGCACAGTGGGCAACCCTGGTCAGCATTCCTGTGTCCCACCCAGTGGCAACCACTGGTACTTTGGGGACATGCCTTCTTAGATGCTTTTTCCTGTACACTGACACTGGTCTGGTTTCTCATTCCCATTTTGGTTAGCAGCGTCCCTGCAGCAGGACTGTGCTTGCTGCCCACCACTGCCTTGTTCTGTAGTCTTCCTTCCTCAGGAGACGCCTTGATACACTTTCCTGATCTCCTAAAGTGGATGTGGGAGCTACTTACAATTTATGCTGCTAGAAATACTGAAGAAATTCCTTGTAATTAGGGGTCAGTTTTTTTTGGGGGGGAGTACCAGTATTGAACCCCAAGGCATGTAACTACTGATCCACATCCTCATCCCTTTTTATGTTTTGAGACAGGGTCTCACTAAGTTGCTGAGGCTGGCTTTGAACTTGTGATCCTCCTACCTCATCCTCCAGAGCCACTGGGATTACTGGCCTGCCCACTGTGCCCAGCTAGTTAACTGTTTTTGAAGAAAAGATGAACCCCTGCTCTACTCCTCCTGATAAAATCAGGTTCTGATACATCAAGGATTTGAGCTGAAAAAATATCTTTCTAAGCAATTTGTAAAGTTTCATGGGAAAAAAGAAAAAAAAATGGGTTGATTACCTACCTACCAGCCTAGAGCTCTGGAAGCCAGCAGCTGTCATGAAGTCACAGTGGTTCATGCCTAACAGAGGCAGGAGTCTAGTGTCTCTAGTTTACAGAGATTTTTATGAAGGATTTACGACCCAACAGAAAAATAACACAAATAACAGAAGGTTTTCAAGAACAAGAATTTGGGTGGCCAGTGCACATGTTTGGATTCTGTCATGATTATCAAAAAGCAAAATCAAAACTGGAGTTCATATTTTTCACTTGCCAAAATGGTCAGCATCGTTCATGTTTGGCAATAATCATTTTCTTGCCTTTTAGAGGGCCGCGTGGAGCTCCCGGCAACATTACGGACATCCTCGCCTTTGTGGAGCTGGTGCCTGGCCAGGGCTTTGCCCCCAGGTGAATCCCGGCACATCAGAGCCTGAATGCGGGAACGTTCTTGCAGCCTTCCTGTTATTATTTATAACTCAACGTGTTGATTTGCAGTCATTGATAAGAACAAAACCCCACATCAACCCTGAAGCTCCATTTCTGGGGAAGTGGTGTGTCCGTGGTTCTTGGAGGGGAGTGGTCTACCCCTGCACAACATCTGGCCATGGTCAGAGGTGCTCTTGATGGTGACATCTGTGGAGGGCTGCTGGCCTCTAGTGAACAGAGTCCAGGTGTGCTGTGTAAGCCCTGCCAGACACAGGACAGCCCCACAACAAAGAGTCACTAGCCCAAAATGTCACCAGTGCCAGTTTAAACCTGGGTTAATTCACAGGGACACATGAAAATGGTGTAAGATGACGTATCACAGAAAAGAACATGATGACAGGGAAGACCCCCAAGGTGCCATGGCCAGTAGAAAAAGCCAGGTGTGGAGCAGGACATGGCTTCATCCCCAGAGGAACCTAGCTGTGTGTGACCCACCATGCTGGCTTTCCTCTGGGCAGGGGACGGTTTGGAAAGAATCTGGTAATTGCAAACTTGGATGCAGTAATGTGAAAGCTCAGAACTTGGCTGGGCTTCTTCCACTGACCTGGAGCACCCAGATGTGTCCTTCTGTCCTTCTGTCACCTTGTAGGACCAGCTACGTCAGGGTGGGGCCTCAAGGGCTTCCCCCAGTGCCCAGATGGGAAATGGATCTGTGGCTTTTGATTTGCAGAAGAGCCAGGAAGAGTGAACTGGCCTTGGAATTAGGAACCAGTTTGGTTTCCTGATTTTTACTTTTTAGTATTTGTTAGAGTTTCACACCCTGAATGTTCACATATTTTTAAAAATGTGTTTAAATCTCACACATGTCCAGAGAAGGGAGTAGTTAAGAAGGTCAGGGGCCTCCCTACAGTTTGAGGTTTGTCACTGTGATTAATGTAGACAAATATCCGTGCTTTAAAGAGAAGAAAAGCCAGCTTTAACCCCAAGTATTTAAAAAAAACAAAAAACAAAAAAACAACTCCTTAGGAACAAAAGACCAGATGTAATGCCTTAACACTCTGCTGCTGATGTTACTATTTTTTATTACATTATTCGTTTCTTTTTCAATTTTTATTTCCCAGTTTTTCTTTATGGTGGAGGAGAGATGAGTGTGACTTAAAGGAAGGAGAAAAACTGTGATCACTTTGTTGTCTTTTCTGATCCAACACTTTTGTCCTTATCTCTTTATCGGGTTGCATGGTTTCTTGGGGGACTAATAAGGGGCAAAATTTGTCCTTGCAGAAAAATGTCCTGGAATTCCTGGCGCCCCTGAAACCAGTGGCCATTCGAAAAGTGAGAAATGTGCAGGGGAACAAGACAGGTAAGGCCTGGGAGCTGGGCGGATGTGCGGGGGAGGGCTAGCCACATAGTTGTGGAGGTCCCAAAGCAGCCTTGTCCCTTCTCCTCCTTGGGGTCCTCAGTTCTGTGGATGTGGCTAACTGTTCAGGATGCGGATCTGTGTCATCCTTGCCTCTGGCAGCCTGGCGTATAGTGTCAGAATTTTCTCCTCCACTGTTCTAGTAGGTTCCCCTGTTCTGTTCATGTAGATGCCTGCAGGTCTGGGTTTGCTGGGCTAAGTCCATGGGCGGCTCTGCCAGGGGGCAGTGCTCTACCTCTCTGCACATGCGTGGTGTTGCCCGAGACCACATCTCCCCAGGTGTCCGCTCCGGGCTGTGAGCCTCCCCACCTGACTGTCTCGAGGCAGTGAGCATGGCTGGAAGGAAGGTGGATCTGGGAGAGGTGGGCACCTGCCCAGCCTAGTGGCCAGCTAGGCCAGAAAGCCATAGGAGACCAGTGGCAGAATAGCCACATCTCAGAGAACCATACTAAGGCTCTGTGGCCACTGGGTGTCTGGACCCTGGGGTTGGGAGTGCCTTGGCAGGAAGAGGCCACCTGGGCAGAGTGGTCAGGTCTGGCCGAGCTGGCACCCAAAGAGAAAGGTGCACCTGTGGGGTGGTCCAGTGCCCTTGGTATGTTGGGTCTCGTCCCTCCCCAGCTCTCCCGCCCAGCTCACCAGGCTGATGGTTCAGGCAGCCTTTACTCCTGGAGCCCAGCAGAGGGCAGTGTGAGGGGCGGGGGACAGAGCCCCTGCCCAGGTTCACATCCTAGCCAGCCACTTAGGAGCCCTGTGACCTGGGACAGGAACTCAGCCTCCTTTCCTCCTCTGCATAAGGGGTCAGACCTGTCGTGCAGTTGGGAGGAGTCAGGGTCAGCCCCGGACTGTGAGCACTGGGAATGCTCAGAGTGCAGCTGTTGGTGTTGGTGCTGGTGGTGGGGCCACCGGTTCATGGCGCCTCAGAGACCAGGCAGGGAGCCAGGAGGAAGGTACCTGCCTTGCTGGGGCTCAGGGACAGCATCTTGGAGGCCCTGGAGATGGAGAGAGCCAGCACATGAGCATGACGCTGTTGAAGGCAGCAAATGACCCAGGTGGAAGTGTGGGGGTGGAAGCTGGGCTGGGCCCTCGGGCTGTAGTAAGTAGGGAAACCTGGGCCCACTGGAGGCTTGGGGCTTAGGACAGCCTCGGGTTTAGAAAGGCCCGCTGGCCAGTGCAGGGAGGGCCGCTGGCAGCCGGAGGTAGTAGAGGCTTTTGCTTGTGTGGGCTGGGGAGGATGCTGGGGGAGACTGTGGTGGTGTAGACGGGATGCTTCTCGGCGGCTTCACAGGTCAAGGCCCAGTGAGGTTGAGGCTGTGGAGGCCTCTGCACCTGCTTGTTGCTGTGTAGTCACCCACAGCTACCTGAAGGGTGATGTGGAGGTGACCCTCCAGTGCTGGGCTGGGTTACAGCGGCCATCGTGAGCATTTCTTCTTTGCAGAACATGGTCAGGGAAGGGGTGAGGCTGGGAGGGAGGCACAAGGGTCCTGGTTTTTGCGCCTTCACCCGCAATGCCAGGTAGGTGCTGAGTGCTCCCCCAAAGGGTGGCTGGGTTGGGTGTCAGCCTGTGCTGTGGTGGCTCCCACTTTCTGCACCTAGCCAGGTGCCTACGTCCTCTGACTCCAAGCGTTGGCAGGGCTGGCAGTTACCTTGTCGTGGTCCCCTCTCAGGGTACGTCTTCGTGGATTTCAGCAGCGAAGAGGAGGTGAAGAGAGCCCTGAAGTGCAACCAGGAATACATGGGTAAGGAGGCGCAGCGCTGCATCCCAGGCTCCCTGGCTCCCGCGTGGGCCCTGGCTTAGGTGCATGTGCTGAGCGTCCCCTCCTGCTACACGCTCTGAGCACTGAGGGTCCAGCAGCAAACAGGCTGCAGAGAGGCAGGCAGTGCTGAAGGAGGTCATGGGCACATGGCCCTGGGACACCGTCGGGCAGGCAGGGTATGAGGCAAGGGCCGGGAGGAGGAGGAAGGTCTTCCCGAGGGTGGCCGCCAGGCCTCAGGGGCACGTGAAGCTTGGGGTGAGCAGCAGGCCTGCCTAGGGCACAGGGTTGGTGGAGGTGCGGCAGGTGCACTGTTCCTGAGCTGGGACGTGGTCCTCAACCCATCTGTGGCATGGATGCCTCCCGGGGCAAGTGTGTGGGGAAGACAGGGGTCCCCAGGAGTCCTGCCAGTGAGTCAGGTGGAAGGTATTGACTGTGCTGTGGTGTAGGTGGAGGCAGGCGATCCCTGAGCCCTTGGGAGGCGCGCGAGCAGGTGATTGTCCAGGGTGGCTGTCACAGCAGCCTTTCCCAAGACAGAGCCGCCAGCAGTGCCTGAGAGTGGGCCAGAGCCCAGAGGATATGTCCCTGTGGCTCCCGAGGGCTCAGGCCACATGGCAGGCCACATAGGGCCCAGGAGCATGGTGCTGGCCGTGGCCCTCCTCGGCCAGAGCATCTGGTGGGCAGCAGTGAGAGGCCTGGGTCACCAGCCAGGCCTCTGGCAAGGTCTGGGCCTCCCCGGAGCCCTGACCCCTCTGCTCGTGCAGGTGGACGCTACATCAAGGTGTTCAGGGAGAAGCAAGTCCCTATGGCCAAGGGGCCCCTGCAGAAGAGCGCACAGTCCTGGCAAGGCCGGATACTCTGGGAGAATGCGGAGGAGGAGGACCTGGCCGGCTCTGGAAGACTCTTTGTGCATAACCTGCCCTACACAAGCACCAAGGAGGACCTGGAGAAGCTCTTCTCCACCTACGGTAGGACCTGCTCCTGGGTAGCCCCCGGCCCTGGGCAGCCCCCTCCACCTCCCTCTAGCTCTTGGCCTTGGACAGTGGCCCCAGCTGGGGTCTCCTCATCTTAGAACAGGGCTTGCTGTCCCTCCCTGCTGCAGATGTAGGACATCTTTTGCTCTCTGAACTTGAACTTGGATTTTCTCTTTTTTCTTTTTTTCTTAATGGTTCTGGGGATTGGACCAAGGGGGATTGGACCACTGAACTACATCCCAGTCCTTTTCATTTTTTGAGTCGGGGTCTTGGTAGATCAACGATGCTTGATCCTCCTGCCTCAGCCTCCCAAGCCGCTGGGATTACAGGCACAGACACGATGCCTGCAGAGCTGGGATTCTCACTCTCTCTCCAAACATCGAGCTGGAGAGGTGGAGGCGTTTTCCTGGGCTTCCTTGGCTGCTCGGTGTTGGGATCCAGCGGCCGCACAGCCCCCAGTGCCCGCAGTGCTCCTCTGCCTGGGAAGGCTGTCCTTCCTCGTCTTCCATCCAAATGAGCTTCAGAGAGGAGGCCACAGCCAGGGCCCTTTGTTCTTGCCTCGGTCGTTACTTCTTGGACTGGGAACTAGCAGGCCTGTGGTCTTTGCCTTTGTCACCTTCATGTTCCCTGAGCACGAGGTGAAGGCCTACGCGGCCATGGACGGACAGGTGTTCCAGATGAGGTGGCATGTGGGCACCAGGTCACTGAGCCTGGCGATGGAGAAGGCCACGCCGGGTGGCTGTATGAGCAGCCGCGCGTCCACGTTCCGGGTCCCAGTACCCACGGTGGCCTGCCATGTGGTCGCCTCCAGTAAACTACTTGAAGAGATGACGCTGTGAGAGTGGAGCTTGCTGGGATGTGTGGGTAGCCCTGAGTAATCAGGGAGCTGCTGCTCTCCCAGTGTCCCGGTGCAGTGTGCCCAGGCCCAGGCCCAGGCCAGGCCACCTCCAGTGCTCCTCCATCCATCTGCTCGTGGCATATTGGTCTCGCGGGCACTGGGAAGACTGGCCCCTGCCGTGTGCAGCTCCCAGTGTCCTTGTGCAGGGTCCGCTGGGGGAGTCGGGGGCTGTGGGGTGCTCACAGAGGGGTACAGTCCCCTTGGCGTGGCTGTGTAGGGTGCCCCCAGCCTCAGCTGGACGGAGAGTGACAACATGGCTTTCTGTCTGCCGTCCCAGTCTCCCATCAGGACTCAGTGCTGAGTCCAGCTGGCTTATGACAAGGGGACAAGCTGGAGGGCGGGGCTCCACTCACCTCCTGCTCTGTCCCCTCAGGGCAGGATGCTGCACGTGCTGCCGTCCACCATTAGGAAGGAAGCCAGGGAGGACACAGATGTCCCCAGCTCATCCTACAAGAAGAAGGCGTCTGAGGACAAAGCCCGCAGCTCCAGGTCCTCGTCCGCCCTGTGAGGCCCCTGTGCCTGTCCAAGCTCTGCTGCCACCCCCAGCCTTTCCCCAGCCGCCTGGGCCCTTTCCCTCTGTAGGGTGGGGCCTTCAGGGCCTCAGTGTCCCCACTGCACATCAGGAGAGAAGGACTGTGTCAGCATAGGTTCTGAGGTGTCACCAAGGGCTGGGTCCCTGACACAGGGCAGATGCCGACACTTGTCAGGGCTTGGGTTTGCGGCCTCACTGCAGGCCGGGTGCTCGCCCAGGACAGGAGAGCTGGCAGGGGCGGGGAAGGCCGGCGAGGCTCATGGCAGTTTTGGTGTCTGTGAGAGGCCTCAGTTGGTCCCAGCCTGACCCGTTCTGCCTGCCCCTGCCCTCAGCACCCACAACTGCAACACGCTGTTCATGGGGCCCAGTGCCGTGGCTGATGCCATTGCATAGAAGTACAGTGCCACCAAGAGCTAGTGTTCGACCACGTGAGTGAGCCCGAGTGTCTTGCGCGCGTTGAGTCCACAGACTTCCTTCCAAATGCTGTCCACGGTCGCCCTCTGCTGGGGTCGATTCAAGCAAACCTCGGAGTGTTTTTCAGCCACTTGGCAAAGGACGTCCCTTGGTTCTGCCCATTAGCTGCTTTCTCCATTGTCCTTTACCCTCCCTCATGGCACTCGGGTCAGCGCTGACTGTTGGAGGTAGAAGGCCGGCCCCGAGTGTAATTGTGAGCGCCCCAGTGGCCACGAGTGTACAAAGAAACAGGCAAAACTAGTCTTAACGAGACACCATCTTCAACTTGATGTCTAGAGCCTCGTCACTTTGACGTGAGCAACGTAAAAAGCCACACTGTGTTTCCTCCCTTCTTTCCATCAATCCACTGTATTTTGTGGGTAGCACGACCTGGATCTGAACATGCCACACTTCAGGTGCCTGGTCCTATGGTGGCTTGTGGCTGCTAGGCCGGGGAGGGCAGCCTGGCTTGAGTTAGAGGGACAGCCACAGCCGCTCAGGCCCCGCCAGTGCCCTCTGAGCACTGGGGCTCAGCAGCACATGGACAGAGGTCCTGCCTTGTAGTGCCACCTAGAGGAGGCAGGGGAAGAGAGGAGGGCTTGGGGGGCTGTGGCAGGAAAGTGGGCGGGTGGGGAGGTGACAGAAGCAAGGACTGGCTGTAATGGGGTCAAGGTCAGCGCATGCAGAAGCCCCAGGGCTGCAAGAGGAGCCTCACAGAGACCTGCCCACTGCGGGAAGGGAAGAGCCCAAGGGTGGGTGGGGATGCGTGGCTGAGGAGGGCAGAGAGCTGGTGTAGTGCCAGACCATGGTCCCCACCTCAGTGCAGGTGGGTGACAGCACCCTGAATCCCCTCCCCACTGGGCCTGCTCAGCTGGCTAGGCCTTGCCTGAGGGGCCCGGCCTCCTCTTCTCTCTCCACAGGACACCAAGGGCAGCGTGGCCGTAAGTGTGGCCCTCGGGGAGACAGCTGGTCCAAGAAGTGTGACGCTGGTCCAAGAAGTGTGTCTCTTACTGTGACGATGCCTAAGTGCTTCACAAGTGAGACTTCACCTCGTCCTCATGGGACATCTGGGGGGTGGGCAGGCCACTCTTAGCTTGGGATTGTAAAATGGAGAAAAGTGTCAGAGGGGTGTGTGTGTGTGTGTGTGTGTGTGAGTGTGGAGAGGGAGGGAGAGACACGGCGTTTGGAAGGAGCCTGCTGCCCTCTGGCTGACTATGGGCTGAAGAGCTCCATCCATCCCTCTTTCATGGGGGACGGCCGAGTCTGGCACACCAGGGAGGAGGAGCACCAGGGGCCAGGTGTTCTCAGAGGACAGTGCACCAAACCAGAAGGATGGACATGGCAGTGGGTGAGTTTATCCAGCTTCAGGATGACTGCGCAGCCTAGGGTGAGCTACTAACCCCACTGCACCTTGCCTCTCGTTAGCAGAAGGGTGCCCGTTTTCAGGACCTTGCAGCAGCATCTTCTGGGGAGTCTGGAGTGTGTCGCTTTGGATTTGGGGACAGGGTGTGCATGGGACATAGCACCCGGGCCTACCCTGTGATGTCCAGGGCTAAAAGCATCTTAAACCTGGGACCAGCTACAGGGGAGAACTGAGGGGGGAGTGCCTGGGGAGGGGCAGAACACCTGGGGAGGGGGAAGTACCAGGACACCTCCACCAGAACCTTTCAAAGCACACCAGGTACCCTCTCCCTGCTGTCTGGGTGCCTGCTCCTCTGGGTCCTGTGTTCAGGGCAGAGCACGGAAGATGAATCGAGGTGGAGCAGCCATGGGGTCCAGTTGGGCCTGGGGTCAGCCTCCCCTGTGCCACTTGGCAGTGTGAGACCTTGGGTGCAGCACTGTCCCCCTCAGAGCCCCCGTTTCTTCCCCACTACAATGAGGGGCCCCAAGAAGTGTCTATGATTCCGTGAGCTGGGGCGAGAACGCGGCTTCTACCCCAACATGCGAGCTTCACACCCAGCTCACACGAGTCCCATGAAAAATTCATGGATGGATTTTAAGAGGATCCTGCTGAGAGGTAGCAGGCCAGAGCAGTCAAGAGCCAACCCAGTGATCTGGAAAATGATTAGGAAGATGCCCAAGTGGTGGGGAGACTTGCCAGCTGGCCCCGGATGGGAGGGAGTGAGGAAGGGCTGGAGTCCCCGAACACCTGCAGAGCCCCTGCAATGCATCAGGCCACGGGACATGCCACCATCCCAGGTGGGGACGTTCTGAACCGCATAGGTATTTCTCCTGGTGGGAGAATGTGTTCTCCAATTCCAACTTCTCCAGATTCCACTTGACCCTCTTCTGCACAGACCACGTCCCTCCTGTCCCCAAGGACAGGCTTAGAGAAAGGCCTGGCCGGTGGTTTAGCAACACGTTGGTCCTTAACCATGGACGGTCCTGCCATCTGATAGTATTCACAATCCAGAAGCAGCTCTTGCCCCCTTCAATAGGAAGCAGCCCTGAGACCTGCTCACGAGGTCATAGGGGGTCAGATGAGATGGCACCTATAAAGTGCCCAGTCAGCACCCTCAGTCGGTGGCATTTTAAGTCATATTTTCATTATGGCAAGGTGACACTCTATGAAGGCCTCCACTCCACAGGAGATAAATGAAGCTCTTTAGGCCCAGAAGTTGATCTCCTACACACCCTTGGCCAACCTCAGCTCATTTCCCAATGTCCCCAGCAGTGTAGGTCGTGAGCGGGGCTGCTGTGGTCACATGTCCCACAGCAGCTATTCACAGAGACCATGTAAGGTGCCATAGCATAGAAAGGGTGCCCTCGCACCTGGGCAGCAAATGGACCCAGGTCCTTGCACTCCCTTTCGGAGGACCAAGTACCAGCCCTGCAGCAGGCCTAGCCCCTGCTCTCGTCCCGTTGGAGAAATTCATCAAGTTGCACTGAGTTTTGCAGCTGTCAGACCCCAGGTCTGCAAGAGTTTCAGTGGGTGACAACTTGCCCCGCCTGTCAACCATGGTGGCCGGACTTCCTTATTATTGTGGGAGCTCATCCGCAGAGCTCTTACCTACTATGCTAAAGGAAAATTAACAAAAGCGCTTAATAAGGACTGGCTGGGTCCCCACATGCAGGTGTAGACACACAGAAAAGAGCGTGTGTAGTAGGTAACCTGCAGGTAGGAGGTGGAAGGTACAGCACACACATGTAAACTTAATCCCTTCTCCAAGCCTGCGATGCAGGTGCCATTTTGCCCACCTCACAGACATCAGGCCAAGCCCAGAGACACCAGGGGCTGGTGCCAGTGTCCCTGTTCTTCGTTGCGAGGTTCGTGGTAAAGGGCCGAGCATGGTGCCTGGCACGTACCCAGTGCTCAGTACCTGGGGACTGTCGTCAGAGCCCCTGAACAGTCAGCCCAGGGCTCCTCTGCCTCTCCCATCCTCTGGGGGTGGGTGGCTGGAGCTGGGTTATCTCACTGTGGCCTTTCAACCTCTGGGAGAGCTGGTGTCAGGGCCGGGGCAGCAGGCCTGCTGAGCGCTGGTGGGCTGGGTAGCATGGGCCATGTCAACATGAGATGTCCCAGGAGGACCTGCTGGGACAGCCTGGGGCGGGGCCTGGAGCAGAGAGAGGTGGAGGGGGTGATGCCCTGAAGCCGGCCACTCCCCCCTGGGAGAATGGGGTAGAAGAGTCAGGGAGGAGGTGCCCCCTCCCCACCTTGTGCTCTGCTCAGCCGCTTTTCAAGATCTTAGTTTTATAACCTGGAATAGCTGTGAAGGTCTTTAATATATTTATTTGGAGATGGACAGTGCCGCCATCTGGCTGGGCACAAATCACGAGCCACTCAAGCAGGAACAAACTTTATTTCCAAACTCATGGGAATGCCACCCACACGCCCTTCCAGGCACACCACATGAACTTCACCAACAAACAGAACTCTTCAGGAGTCCCCGTGAGAGCTCAACCAGAACTCAAAGGGAACTCCGGGAGAACTCAAAGTCATCATCTTAATGGTTCGCTGTCATCACCTCTCAACCACTACTTCTGGCAAAAGTGTCATGCGTCATCCCGACTCATCTGTGGCCCTCAACAGGACACAATACCTTTACTTTTATGTGGTGCTGGGGATCGAACCCAGTGCCTCATGCATGCTAGGCAAGAGCTCTACCACTGAGCCACAACCCCATCCCGTGAAGGTCTGTCTTTAAAGAAAATACAGAAGGTTATGACCTCCTGTTAGCCCCCCCATTCTCCCCCAGACTGTACCAACATGCACACACAGTATCTATCCTTTTCAAAAACTGGTTTGTACGGCATCAATGCTGCAGTGTTTTTTGTTACCAGGTCTTGAATGCTTTCAGGTGACCTCGTTCTTTTTAACAGTTGCATGCTATTCCACACCTCGAACGGGCCATTGTTCCCCAACGATTTGCTCATGGAGGGACAAGCAGGAAGTGCTTTCCTGATGTTATGAAATGCGCTACAATCAACACCCTTGTCCACATCGAGTACGTGCTGTGATAACACCTGTCTTCCTAGGGTGGAGTTCTGGAGATGGGCCAAAGGGACATTAAGGATCAATGGATCCAGCAGCTGCAAGCTGCCAGTTCTATTTTTACTTAAGAACTCCTTGTCATAGGCTCCTGGAAGGAAAGCTTCTGATTTTTTAAATCATGGTATTCCACACTCACCTCATTTCACACAGCAGAAGGCTGGATTCATAAGGAGATTACTGGGTCCCAGGGTAGGACAATGGTGTCCAGGAGAAGGGGCACCCTCTGGGAGATTGCCTGTGGGATATTGAAGTTTGCTCAGGACTCCTTTATGATAGACGTATATGGAACCTCAAGTTGTCCTGGGCTGACCCCCAGGCAGTGACCAATTGATGGGGACCACAGCAGTCCAAGTCCTTGCCTGGAGACCAGATAATCCAGGGGCCTGATTCCTATCCCAGAGCTCCCCCCAGAATCCAGTTGAGCCTGGGACTTTCTGAAGTTACCCCTCTGCTGGGCTTCTCCCTCCATTACCTGTTTGTCCTGGGAATGGTCTGTCAACACAGCCCATGCATCCACACCCTGGTCTCAGGCCAAGTTCTTCCAGAACACACCCGAGGTACCATGGAGGATGGCCAGGCAGTGCCCTCCTGGATGGACGTGTCTTCATTAGCAGTCACCCAAGAGCAGCCAAGGGCCCTGGAACCCCCTGCATGCTGCATACAGAGAAGCCTGCTGGCTTCCTGCAGGAGATTTTCAGCATGGATCTGAAAGCTTGGGGTCTTGTCATCCAGAAATGTAACCTGAAATAATAGTCCCCACCGTCACTGTACACCGGCTGGGTATCTTGTAGATCTTCTCTAGACACCTTGGTTTCCTCATCTGTGCACTAAACAATCAGTACCTGCACCATAAGGCAGTGAGAGTGAGGTACTGCTTTCCATGCTTAGTCCTGTGGTGCTTGAGCTGAAATAGTAGGTCCGATAACCACAAGCCTCTGTCCGTGTGACCTTCAACAGCTGAGCTTCATTTCCTCCTCTGCAGCTGGGGACAGCTACTTCTCTTGGGACTGACATGAAGATTTAGTGTCAGGTCAGGCTCATGGCCATGCCTAGCAAAGGCCCTGATCTGACTCACTTGGGGCCATAGCCAAGCTAGGAGGATGAGTCAGACACGCTCGGTGCTGGACCAGGTGAGAGAATTTGTGAATTCAGCAAGATGATGTTCATCGTCTAGCCTCCCTCCACTGTTTGTACAATTAAAATATGAATAAAGAAAAGTCTTTGGCCCTCCCCGGAGATGACCACTCTGGGTTTATTCCTCTATTATCCAGTATGTTTGTTTCAAACATTTACATCTGGATGTTTTGGAAAAAAACGATCATTTTCTACATATTAGAATATTAGTTATTACATAGATGTCTCAGAACGGGGTTGTGTGTCTTCAGCCTTGGTGAGCATGCTCACCTGCCCAGTCTCAGGAATTCTATTTGGCCACTCGCATCTTGCTGGACACTTTGCCACAGTCCTTCTGTGCATGACCATCTTTGAGCATATTTATCTTTGCACACGGCAATAGTGCTTCTACAGCTGTGGCTTAATCTCTGGGGAGGAGGGATGTGCACTTCCTGGACCTCATGGAGGCCCAAGTCCTACATGGAATGGGATAGTGTTTCCATAGATCCCACATTTCCCCTTCCTTTATTATGTAGAATTTGTTAGGCATAAAGTAAGTTATTAATTTGATTGCCACTTGCAAGAAGAAGTCTGTATGTTCCTATGTACTTTTCCCCCTATATGGTTTGGATCTGGGGCTGGTTGAGTCAACAGATGCGAAACCTGCAGGTCCAGAGGGCTGACTGTTCACACTACCCCGGTTGACCCTTCAGAAGGGCCAGCAGAGAAAACTTGCAAGTCAGGAGAAAGAGGTTGTTAGACTTGCGGTCAGGAGTGCCTCCTTCCCCTAAGGAAATAGGGCAGGGTCTTTACTGTGTTTAAAGGCAGAGATCGAGGGGCTTGGGGTGGAATTCAGAAGGCAGGTGCCCACCCTGCTCTGGCTTTGCAGTGATGAGGTCCTGCCTGTGGGCTGAACTCCGTTGAAAGGGAGACACGGGCTATCTGGCACAGGCCAGAAGTAAAACAGACCTGGTCTAGATAGGAGGGGAAGCCATGGAGATGGGGATTGACACCTGGCATCTTATAAATCCTAGTGATTGTGCCTTCTCTCCTCCCCTTGGAGGACATGAATTCCCCTCCCCCTCATACCCCCACCATGGAGAGCAGGAAGACTGGGGTACAGTTATCCCTTTCTTAGCACACATGCTGGGGAGCAGTCAGGTGAACCTCCCAGACCCCTCCCAAAGGGATCTCACATGTAGATCCTAAAAATGTTGAACTCAGAAGCAGGGTAGAATGGTCGCTAATGGGTCCCTGTGGTTGGAAGGATGTTGGTCATATACAAAGTGTCAGATAAGAACAAGTTCAGAAGATCTGTTATATCACATGAATAAGTCTGTTAACAAAGTATCACCTTCTGGAAATTTGGCAAGAGCCGATTTTGTTTTCTTATCACAGAAAACAAGAAAGCCAGAGAAATGCATTAGCTTGAGCCTGTCCCTCAGTGTACACATGTTTCAAGACATGTCTTGGGTCCATTTCTTTTCAAAAAAAAAAAAAAAGAAGAGAGAAAAGATATCATCTTTCTATTTAGCTACAGAAATGCCATTAGCTGAGATTCTAGGGTGGATCTCTGCTTTCAGGCTGAGCTGGGCTCTTCCTGGGCAGCCCCAAGTCACAGGCTGAACATGGTTGGGCACTTCTGCCCGGTGCAGGACTCTTCCGTAGATAGGCACTCTCGGCTCTTAGCTACCCCGAGTTAAGGTCTGCTTCCTGGGTGGAGGCTCTCTGCCCAGGTCTGCCTCCTGAACCCATCTCTTTTGCAGACACCAGTGACATGCCAGTAACATTTAACAAGCTGCTCAGGTTATAGCATCTGACAGTTTCTGTGGTCTAAACACTCTCATTGCAGCTGATCTCCCAAGATGAGGTAGCACTCAACACAGTTGGGAATTGTCTCCAACTGATCCCTGCGAATTGTCTCCAACAAGCCTCTTTCCTGTCTCTGTCTCTGCATTTATTTCCCTAGGGACCAAACCAAGATCTGACATGACCACCTTATGAAGTCTCCCTCTTTCCTCATCCTGTCCATCAGCATGTCCAGTAAGCTCTCAAACACCCTGAACCTGCCCACATTCCTCCTGTCCTACACACTAAGCTCAGAGCCCAGTGGGCTTTCTTGCCAAGTGCCTTCTTGCAATTGGCTTAGGAGAGGCATTGATATGAAGTAGGGCCTCAGCATGTATCCACTGACCCAGGCCAAAGCTAGAAAGTGTGTAACTAGAATCCAAGGCATGTCTCCCATCCTCCCAGCCCACTCAAGTCCACCTGTCCCTTCAGACAGTTCTTGTCCCTATGAGCATCATGCTAATAGCCTCAAAGTCAACCTGAGGTCTTTCTCCGATCACATAGCATGCAAGAAGCACACACAACCCCGAAGTCCCTAGACATCCCCACCCAGAGGCACCCACCCCACCTGACCCATGAAAAATGGTTTGATACCCTGTGGCTTCCTCTTTGCCTGGAGAACCATCCTAGAGCTTTCTTCTGGGCCACCCATCAAGTCGTCCCTGTCCAAGTCTGTTTGAGCTACTCTGACAAAAGGCCACACACTGTGTGGCTTACACAAATCTTATTCTAAATGTCAAGATCAAGGTAGCAGCAGACTCAGCGTCTGGTGAGGGCCTGTTTCCTGGTTCAGACCTTCTTGCTGGGTCCCCCCTGGGAGGGGCCAGGAAGCTCTCTGGGGTCTTTCATGGGTGTAGCGGTCCCTTCAGGAGGGCTGAGGGCACCCCACCCTCATGGGCCTAGTCACCTCCCAATGGCCCCCTCTTCCACCAGAGCCTCGGGTGGCAGGTCCTCAGGATGTGAGTTTTGGTAAGAAATATCCAGACCATCTGTTTCCAACAGGATAAAGCCCCTCTGCTCAGCACGGTTATTAACGGCCTCTTGTAATCCAGAGGTCCATCCCAGGAAGCAAGAGGGTGGGGAAAGAAGACAGGATGTGAGTGGACTTCGTGTACCCAAGCTCAGTCTGGGAACTTCCAAAAGCAGACATAGAGCATTACATTGGCTAAGCCGGTCCTAGCATGAACAGGGAAATTCAGAACCTACCATGAAACTGCATCAGCGTCCATCTTGAGAGCCACTCTGTTCTTGAACTAGGCCGCTAGGCAAGGAATCAAGGAGCTTCTTTGACTAACCAGGGGGAGCAGATGTGCTCTGGAGCTTCCCAGGTGATGGCCACCTTGATCCACTTAACATGGGCCTTCTGGGCCAGAGATGTGGAACCTGCTCCCTCATGTGCAAGTTTTCAGAGGAAGTCTGGTGGGGCAGATTTAGAAGCTGCAATCTCCTGCTGCCGCAGTCTGGCTGGGCACAAATCACGAGCCACTGAATCAGGAACAAACTTTATTTCTGAACTCCACCAGCACACTCCACATATGCTCCCCGGGAACTCTCCCGCATGCCACATGGCTCCCCCAGGAACCACACACCAACCGGAAATCCCTCCTCCAGCATTTCCCCAACCAATGGGAACTCTCCGGGAATCCCTGGGAGAACTCCAAAGCAGCAGACCGAGGTGGACAGCAGGGTCTAACATACACAGCTCAAAATAACCATCATCATCCCAATGGCCTGGTGGCGTCACCTCTCAACCACTCCATACTAGCAAAAATGCCATACGTCATTCGGACTCGGCTATGTCTCTCAGCATTCTGCCTTGATCCCGGGCAGCTCCCTTCCCAATCCCTCCTCCTTTCTCTGCATTCTCTACCTGTTACTGGAGTTACTGGAGCCTGGTGTAAATTTAGGGACAATCAAACCATCAAAGGGCTTGGTCCTGAGAACAATCAGTTGGGGAGTTTGCAATAAAAGAGTATCCTGCCCCAGGAAGGTGTGACTTCAAGGCAAGTTGATGAGAGTCATTGGGTGGGGCCTTTGGGAGAACTGGGGAAACTGGAGACCATTTTTTAAAAGTTATCTGCTGTCCCATTGACCTCCCACCCCATGTCCCTTATCCCTTCCCTGTAGTCACTCCTGCTGCCCATTTCTAGCATTTGAACTTCTCTGTCACTGTGCCTGTGGCGAGTCAGTGCTCCTCATGCTCCTGGAAGCCCTGGGGGTAGGACATTCCTGAAGGCAGCCTTCCAACCCCCATGGCCTCTTCCCTTTATCTCTTGCTTTCTGGAATCTCATCAGGTAAACCACTTGCTCCCATGATTTTGGGTCTTCATCCAATGCAGACGCCTGGAGACATGAGGACTGGAGGGAATGCACAGCTTCCAGCCCTTCTGCTGAAGTCTACAGGGGGATGGGCCCATGCATTGAATAGGACATTCAAGTCCCCTCTGCTCCGACTGCCCCAAGGATCACAGAAAAGGCCCTGCCGCCAAGGCAACAGACCGAGAAGATTCCCAAGAGTGACATGCAGGTTAAGTGGACATATATGTATGCATCAGACTCTCCAGTGAGCCTGGATTCTGGAGCAGGGAGGAAGATATCTACGTGGCAGTCCCATAGGTCCCGGCTTTTATTCAAAGAAAAAGTCACTATTCATTGGTTGGACTGCACCCATCTATGGCACCTTTGGGACCTATCATAGCATTGGCAGTGTCACCATGAGGTTCTCAGATCACCCCAGCCCAGGGTGGAGCACAGAAACGATGTGGGGCCTGGCTCATTTGTGCCTAGTGTGGCATTGCTCAAATGAGCCTTGCTCTGGAGTGTCCCCCTAGGGGACAGATATCCTCAGACTTGGATTATAATCCAAGTCTCCCCTGTCTGCATCCAGTTCACCCCTTTACCTCTGCAGAGTACCTCAGCTCGTGCACAGGGCACTCGAGGGGGCAGGGCTCTGCACTGGCAGGTACCTTATGTCATCTGCACCTGGCCCTCTCTGTCTTTCAGATCTGACCCACCTCTCAGTCATAGTAGGGCTACTCAGGTGGCCACAGCTGCTCAGGGATGTTCCACCTCAGCCCCTCCCAAGAAACATTTAAACCATAATTGCTGACCCAGGATATGTTGGTGCCGAGTTTATCAAGAAGTTAAGTGCCAGCCTTCCTCCTTCAGCTCCAGAGCCAAGACTAATCTAAACACTCCACTCCCCATTCGTTACTCTAATTTCATCAGCAAGCTGACCAGGCCTCACTATGCCTCTGATTTATGACCTCTCCAACGGATGCAGCAGCTGAGGACCCAGCTGGGCATCTGGGTAGCCAGGAGGCGGGTAGGTCAAAAGTGAGGGCAGCCCCCACAGCCCTTCTGGAGGGGAAGGAGATGTAGGAATTTTGAGGTTTTGTTGGATGAATGCAGAGGGCAAGTTATCTATGCAGGGCTGAAAGATTCCTTTCTGCATCTTCAAGTGAGCCAACTTGGGAAGAGGGAAAAAGTAATCGAAAAGATGCGTCAGTGGCATGAGGTGGCATGTGTGGTCTGATCCCCTCTCCAACTCCTGTGGCTCTGTGATTACCATGAGCCCTGAGTCATTTTAATTTTAGCACATATATTGTGATAGGATCACAGGCAGGACCCGCAGGTCAGTATTTACACTTTAGTGGTTTCACAGTGTTTTTATCATATTTAGGATGGTGTGAAGATCCCAAGTAAGGTGCTTAGGGAGCATTCATAGAGTGAATGTGTCTCTGCAGTTGTAATTAAGCAGAGCATCTTTACGTTGGTGTTTCTTTTGAGAGATCTGCTTTTTGAAAAAAGGTACCCTAGGCCTCCTTCCTATACACAGGCAATCTCACTTGGTGCATCTATTTGGACAGGTTCTTGCTCCCCTGTGGGGAATGACCCTGGTCTGAGCCGGATACAGTCTGGGGCCATTTGGAATCGGCAGATGGTCGGGCTTCTAGGTGGAGTGGAATTTCTTTATTCCCCCTTTACTTCCATGTTTCATCCCACAAGAGCCAACTGTGCTCTCAAACAGCACTGAACTATGGACCTAGACCCATCTAGGCTCTAATCCCATCAATGCCTGCTTTATCCCAAGTGCTGGCTTCCTGTAGGAAACTGAAATTAAGTTTCATATACTCCATTTCTATAAAGCTACAAGGTTTATTTTTGCCAAGTGGGGGGAGGCCACCTCAGCGGGTCCCCTGGCATCAACTCTGGGATCCAGTAGTTACTACACAGCACCCTTGGGATTTACTGGTAGGGATCATTCCACTCAAGGAAGCCAGAGGCCAGAGGATGGACAGATGCATACCATCAAGCAAAGTCCAGAGGCAACCACATCACTCCACAGCTGAGCTCTGGGGATGGAACAGTTGGTCTCTCCAGTTGGTTTCAGGGATGCGAGGGAAGGGGTGTGGATCAATGCCTGGAGGAGGCAGAGAGATAGTCACCTCTGGTTCACACATACAGCCCACGTGGCCCAAGGTTCATCCTTTGACGTTAGATATTTGACTTTAGGATTACAAGAACCTCAGGAACAAGTGCACATAGAGATGTACAGGAGGGCCCAGCAAGGACACACTCCAGACGCTGAACATGTCAAGATGCCAGGTAATTCATTTCTGCTAGTGAAGAGGTGCTTCTGAGCACAGCCCAGGTCCCTAAACTGCCACCAGCCTTTTCAGCCATGGGTTACATGGGAGCCACAATGCCGATTTCACTGGACAGACAACAAGGGTCGGAAGAATCTAGGTCTGGTGAACACTAAGGACCAGGAATGATTCCACTGCAAAGATGACCATGCACCCAACTTCATTTCTACTACTTCCAAGGGGCCTCCACAAAGCAGGGAGAGGGGGTGGAGAACCAGTGGTGGTAGAAGAGGTGGCATATTTGTGACAACCTTAGAAGCAGGAATAACCAACAGAGGTGACAATGATGGCAAGATCCTAAAAGACAGCAGTAGTGGGGATAGCATGAGAACTCCTTTATAACTAGGTCAAACAGAGAGGCCATCCAAGTGTGGGGGACTCCAGTGGAAGAACAGACCATATACAATGTCAGTTGCCATAAATGGTCATTCCTCATACTCAGGGATAAGCCCCAAGTAGGCTGACAGCACATCTCCACGTGGGTGTGATTGTTTGGTTTGACTCCAAAGATCATCCTATACCCTGTCCTGTGCTCCATAGGAGTCACCTGTTTGTATTCACACAAAAGACTCTGGCCCCTGTCCTCAATTAACCATGAGTGCCAACTTAAAGTTCCTCGCTGACCATTTCTTGGATTTTGCTAACGAGATTGGGTTTTGGTGGCTATGAAAATAATGGTAGCCTCTTGAATCCTATAGTATAAGAGATCCTATCCACAGGGGACCAGAGGATGCTATCAAGAAAAATCCTCAGCAGAGGAAAAGGCAGTCTCGGGTATCTCATTCTTTTCTTCCCAACCAGTGAATACATTCCCTTACCATTTGGGTCTTCCGTGGCTAGAAGCTCAGCTGGGCCCATGAGCACTGGTTACTTCTCTGCTTTTTCAGTTCTAGGAGAAGTGGCAGGAGACACAGTCCCGAGAGTACAGAGAGACCAAGACGAATGGGTCATCTTTTAGGCCATGGACTTCATGCAGTGGTTTTTTGTCTGCCATCAGGGATTAACTGGGAATCAAAGTTCCTTCTCTCCACTTGCCCAGGGTATAAAAGCTTTGATTCACAGAAACATTAGAGTCAGAGCCAGGGGAGGAGAGATTCTGTGTGTTAAATAAGCAGCATCTGAAGGAGGACTTCTCTTTTTTAGGAGTTGGTTCAGGGAAGGGATTATCATCCCCAGGTGAGGGCTTCACATTCATTTCCATTTGCAATGGCACATTGACCCCATCAGTGGAATCATTCCTTGTCCTTAGTGCTCACCAGACCTAGATTCCTGTAATCACCTCTGGGAAGGCAGAGCTAAGGACAGCAAAACCCACTTTGAATCACTGGTTGGATTCCTCAGCTCCACAGGTTAAGGGACAATTGCTCCGGTTCAGCAGAGGTGGGCAACCTCACCTCTGAGTCAAGACTATTCCCTGCAAAGCCACAGTATGGGGCATTTGGTTCCATGTCCCAGGAGAGCTTGTATCATGGCAAGCATGCAGGGATGACCACAAAACTCAGGTCTTTGTATCTAACGTCCTTATATTCTTTTGTCCTTCCGTCTCTTTCCACTAGTCTCCAGGAACCAACAGTTTTCGTCAAGGGAAGTTTGGATAGTGCTAGACTTTTGGAAAGTCCCCCCACACACACACACAAACCTCTCATGCCATAGGATTCCAGAGACTACCATTATTTTCTTAGCCACCAAAACCCAACCAGTTTAACAAAAGACAAGGATGGCCCGGCAAGGAATTAGAGTTGGCACTCCTGGTTCATTGAAGACAGAGGCCACAGAGTCAGTGATGAGTCCCTCACCTGTGGACCCCATGACGGCAGGCTTATTGTTATCATCCTGCATAAGAGAAAAATTCTCAAAGCCACGTGACTGCAAACGAAGGCAGGTCAAACGTCAGAGTTTCCCATTCTGTTTCTCTCCAGGTCTTTGGGTGGTCAGTCCTATTCTCAGGTCCCAAGACTGCCTTCCGTTTTTTATTTCAAACACAACTGACCTTTGGTCACTGATTGTGCCATGTATTCTGCCATGTGAACCCTTATTTCCCTTTATACAGGTAGTTTTTTTATTGGTTGTTCAAAACATTACAAAGCTCTTGACATATCATATTTCATACATTTGATTCAAGTGGGTTATGAACTCCCATTTTTACCCCAAATACAGATTGCAGAATCACATCGGTTACACATCCATATTTTTACATAATGCCATATTAGTGACTGTTGTATTCTGCTACCATTCCTATCCTCAACTATCCCCCCTCCCTTCTCCTCCCTTTATACAGATAGTAATGGATGGCTGAGGGTCCGATGCTCCATGAGGACTGCTTTTTAATCCAAAACCTCCTCAGCACAACCTTCAGGGAATGGCTTCTGAGGGGCGTTTCAGAGGCACACAATAGCATTCCTCCTCTGGCCCAGGAAGGCCCATATGCATCTTATAATGAAGACTGCATTTAGTGAACTTCAGGAGTCTCCCAGAACCTTGGCAGACCCAGCATTGCTTAGGAGTCCAAGTCCAATCTCATCTGGGCACCTCATGGCGAACTTTAGCTGCAAGTCCTCAGTTAAAAGCCAAAAAACAATTCATTTATTTCCAAGACTCAATGGCTCAGGATACACACTAATTCTGGAAGGCAGTAGGATGATCGGAAGGATCAGAGCTTGGTGCTGATAATGCCAAGGTTGTGGCTTCGTTCCCCGTATGGGCCACCAAATGTCACAGTCTGGCTGGGCACAATTCAGGAGCCAATTGTCAAAAGAAACAAACTTTATTTTTCGAACCACACAGGCCAAACAAAACAGCTCCTCAGGAAAAACCTTCAGAGCCCATCTGCCACCACTGGCTTCCCACAAGCCTCTCCCTCCACCACAAGCCTCACCACCTCCCACAATCCTCCTGTTCTTGAGGCCGATTGGCTGGGTCGCATGGGTGGAGCCAAAAAAAGTCCCCCAATGTGCAGCTCCGTGGTCTGAAAGGGCAGGGAAACAACCCAATGAACATCCCCGCAGAGGAGCCAATAAGCTAGATGTTGCAGGGGCCTCTGTGAGCCAATCATCAGCCGGCAGCTGGAAGTTTGCTGGGGCCCCTTCGGCTGTGGCTCTCAACAGAGACCCAAACCCAGCTTCCTCCTGGTATTAGGGACACATGCAGGTGGATGTGAGCATCACAGGGTGCTGACGGGCTGGCTCTTCCTGAAGCTTCCTTCAGCAAATGCCCCCCGTTCTTGGCATCCCCAACTTTGAGGTCTCCATTCTAGCTTCAATTTCACCCAGCATCACAGCCCACCCTCTGGTGATGCTTGGAGGGTTTCTGATGGCAACCTGTTTCTGGCCTCCCAGGTTTGCCTTGACGCCAGCCCCACAGTTCTGACATCCAATAGAGCTTTAAAGGATCATCACGTGAGCAAGGGCAAGGTCTGCCCCTCAAGCGGGCCACACATGGGGAACCCGCTCAGACCTTGGCTATGGCAGCCCGAGTCCCTGAACCCCACAACACAGGGAAACAAACCCTGGGGACGTAGGACTCCTAGGTGGTCTTGAGCAAGTAGTGCATTCCGGGTCTCTTGGAAGTCTGAGCCTGGGAGGCTTTGAGTTTTGCTGGTTGCCAAGAATGCCCTTGATGGCCTTTTTCTACTTTCCTGGTCAAAGCAGGAAACCCAGGGCCTTGTGTGACCAGGGAAGTGCTCACCCACTTTTGGCTTATTAATGGCAATCACCTCATTAGCAACAAGACCGTCACTGGCTGAGGTTTTAAGTACACTCGTTTTCTGCAGAACGGAAAGTTCAAGTCTTTTTATTTCCATTTGCAAAGGCACATTGACCCCGAGAGTTCTGCTCTGGACTCACTGGGATCTAGATAAAAGCAGACAACAACTCCAGTCCTTCTTAAATGCTATTTTGACTTGAAGTTCTCTCCAGATAACTCTTCACCTTCAAACTCAGCCTCTCAAGTCTCTAGAGGGACAAAGTAGAGCACAAGAGGCAGCAGGTCCCCAGCTCCATGAGATCCACTTTTCCATCTAAAGCCTCGTCAGCACAACCTTCCCTGTCTGCGTGCCTATTGGGATTGTGGTCCTCCGAGGTCAGGCTCATCCATTAACTTGGCTTGGACCATCCTAGGCTGCCTGCAGCCCCATGCTTCTAGACTTAACTTGTGCCATAAGCCAATTCCAAAGGCTTCTAAAGTATATTGGTATCATCACAGCAGTGGCCCCACTCCTTTCTGGTACCAGGTTTTGTTTAGTTTTCTGTTGCCTTGGTGTTGGAATAAGTTTCAGTTTCAGCTAGCAGATACTAGCAGCTCAGAAGTGCCTGAAATATCCACCCTCCTTCACACCTGAAAGGAGCGCCTGCAGGATGGGTGAAACCACATCCTCAGCACTTGTGGTTAGCATTGCCAAACTGCCCGGCCAGGAAACTGAGAGTCAGGGGCATAAGGGCATGAGACCCCTGACTCAGTAAGGGCTAAAGACCCTTCTATGTTGCTTTCTGCCAGGACAGCAATATTTAGAGTTTCCTCACAGTGTGGTTACATTAGGCAGAAGATAATTGGCTTATGGATATTGCCTTGCTTATGTGTGATTTACAGGCATACCCCTCTCACACCCTATAACTGTTGTGTGCATTCCAAAATTAAACTGAGCTACTGCACGATGACCTGAGGCAGGTCTCCAGCCAGTTCTCTCACTAGCTCCTGGAGGCTGTGTGTTGATTCTGCATCTCTACCCCTCTGCGACAAGTTAGCCTAGTGACCATCGAACACGAAGGGACTAGGAACACATTCACCTTGGCAAAATACCCGAAATAAACAGTTTGTGAGAAGGAAAGGTTTTGACTTGGTTTTCTGAAAGTTTGAGTTGATGGTCACGTAGCCTCAATTGCTTTGGGCCTGCAGGGAGGGAGAGCATCAGGGAAGGAGCAAAGCTAGTCACCTCACTCAGGAATAGCAAGGGAAGGACCAGGGTCCTAACAGACCCTTTAAGGATCCGCCTCCCGGGACCTTACAGCCTTCTACTAGTGCCACTCCCACACACACAGGGTGCCACCAAGCCTTCAGTTGAGGACCTTCGGGGGCCATGGTAGAGACTGTACATCTATTCCATTGTTACAAAAAACTAATCCAAGTTAACACTTAAAAGTGGGAACTGGAAAAGTTGGAGTTTTGGATACCTCTAAGGAGATGTTTCTAGAAGAAATGGAGTAGACCAAGCATGAGAGATTGGTCCCCACATGGAGGAGCTCTTTCCATTGGTTGGGGTCCTGCATGGAAGAGGAACAAGTTGAGCCTGGGGGTGGGATGTGCTCTTAATCCTATTCTTGATCAAGACTCCAGGATTGACACAAGCCCCTCTCCCCACTCTGCAGTTTGAAGACTTTCACTAGGACAAAGCTTCTCTGAGCATCCCAACATGTCTGGCTTTCAGATGGCCTGTCGGGGCCTTCTCAGCCTCTGTACTCAAACAAATTCTCTTAAATCCTGTCTTATACATAGTCAGACAAGTTCTTTGAATCGTCTGAGAAGCTGTGGGTCCAGGGCTCTACAGGATCTGCTTTCCCACCTGAAGCCTCATTGACACAACCTTCTCTGTCTTCATGGCTAGTCAGGAGTCTGCAGATATTTATGTATCTCCTGCCAATCTTCCCTGTAGATCTTTGACTAAATAGGCTTTGGTACCAAGCACAATTCTAAAGGATCCAAGTTTTAAGGCAATTCTGAAACTGGTTCTCTAATCCCATCACACCTAAAATGATAGTGATTCTAATCCCATAGTACAGAGAACACACTGGTCGTTCTTGACATGAACTACTTAAGATATGCCAGTTTAATGTATTTGATCATCAGATTTCACAAAAGGTGAAACAGTACTCCTGGTGACTCCACATATGGCTTTAAACATTTGTGGAAGACGGGGATATTACAGTTTTGAGAAATTGATGGAAGGGCGAGCTCAAGATTTGGTTTGCCAAGTCCACATCAATAGCCAGAGAGCCAGGGGCGCTCTACAGCCACAGAGGTGGAATTAGTTGAATCCAACAAGCCTGCTCATTGTCCAAAACCTCATGAGCCAGTCCCCCTCAAAAGCACATCTAGTATCTTGTGCCACTTCAGATACTTTTGTTGGCATAAAACTCATTAAGTGTTAATTAGGGAAACTATTTGAAATGCTTGGTTTTTAAATTCCTTCATTGATCACAGAAATTTAAAACTTGAAGGGTTTTAGTGACACAATGAGTATTCATTGGTTTACCTGAGAGTGTATTATTCTTTCCCCATTTAACACAGTTCTCAGGATTGGATGCTGCTGCCTGGGGTGAGCAGCTTTTCCTCAGTGTACGTCAGAGCTCCTTCCTCATGGAAAGATGGATCCAAGCAGGAGAACCAGGTTGGGACCCTGAGAACTCAGTTCTCTTGGCATCTGCCAGCCATTCCAAGGTCAAAGACCAGCTTCCCAAATCCCTGTGAACTGGAGCCCTGTTCTCCATGCCGCTTCTCATTCAGGGACTTCCTGAGCCGGGTTGGCCTCTATTTCTGTACGAAGTAGCTGGGGAAAGTTTCCTGGCCAACCCCCCAAATTCTGGGGAGCACAGCATGTATCAGAGGGCCTCAGGGAGTGGTACCAAGATGAAGATGTGGAGGGAACTAGGTTTGAAGTCCAGGAACCTGCGGTCACTGGGAGCTAGAGCTCCGATCAGGAGACAAGAAGTAGGTTTTCCCCCAGACTTTAGTGCTGACCCCACGTGGAGGAATGAATTCCCACAACAAAGGATAAGAAATTGGCAGAAATATACATTCAATGTTCACAGCCGAGCCCTCGGATTCTGAGTCAGTCTACAGCGATGACCAGGATGCTGAGGACTGTCACTATTTCATTTGAGCCAATTGCCCAAGGACAGACCAGAGGGTACCTGGAAAAAAAAAAACGACATAAAGGTTCTTCATGGAAGACCCTCAGCAGCAAAAATTGTTTGCCCAACTCTTGGTCTGAAGCAGCAGGGAGAAATCCTAGGCGTGGCTGTGGATGCCCGGCTGCCTGCCCTCGGAGCTGCTTCTAGGAGCTACAGAGGCTGTCTCCACCTGAAGACTCTCCTATTATAAATCACACCCGAGTATTGTAGTCTCGTCTGAGATCTGTTGCCATCTTTCTGACGGCATTGGACAGGCATCCCTCAGCCATCCTGTGTGAACCAACTTGTCTGGTTAAGTGATTGGCAATACCAGTCTAGGGTCAGATTCACCGACTCCACAAAAATCATTGGGATTCTGCTGTGAGCTAAGGATTTGTTGGAATGAGAGTTTGGCAAGACAGTTTGGCACATCAATTCCAAAAGCAAGATTTATTTTTTAATCCTGATTAAGGGCAAGCACATACCACTTTATGACATGCCTTCTCTCCCTTTCACATTTTTGCCAAAGAGACATTGACATGACAGGAAACTGTTAGTCATAATTGCCCCCCACCCCATACAATAACATCCAGTCATAAGTAGGTATGACTTAGTTTAGGTCCAACATAGTTCCATTCTCTAAACACTTGAAGGAAAGGTTTGAACAAATCAGAACATGTCTGTGGTGCCATAATTGAAAATGGCATTGAGGCCATTGAGATGGTGAGATCCAAGAATCTAGCATAGACCACCACATCCAGTCCAGCTTCTATGGGAGTTGTATGGTGTTGGAGGCCAAGGGGCCCCGACTCTCAGGTGCCCAAACTTCAAGTTGTGTTGTCAACATACTGGTCCTTCCATCATGAGACATGAGACCAGAGACATGAGGCTCTTGTGCTAAACTTCAACCTAGGAAGTACCCCCACTTATCTTACCCTGTTCAGTTCTGGATGCCTAACACCCTTTCCCCCAATCACAATCGGAAGTCATCCAGACACCGCTGGGATGCTCCAAGAGGAATTGGGACTAGTTCCCAGCTTGGGCAGAGTACCACCTCCCACAGGCCTACAGCCAGGGTTACTCTAGAAAATTCTACCCATTATCCCCAAGGTCTTGACCCCAGCTCAAGACCACAGACTATTTCCTGGGTCTAGAAGGGCAACTGTCAGGCACTTGCCCTGCTCTAAAGAAAAAGATGATCTACGCAGGGTAGATCATAAGAGGGCAATATTCTTTACTTTGGCTTTCAAACAAATCCATTACATTTCCTTTCCTGTGGACTTTGAAGTCCGACATAAAGGTCCAGGGCATAGAATACTCAGTCAACAAGCAGAGTTGCCGCAATATCACTTTAGACCTTAACACTGACTAGGGTGGAGTTCCTGGTGGCTTTCCTCCAAGAAATAATTCTAAGCCACTTTGATATAAGCAATGCCCAAGAAGAGTCATCTTTAGGGCTTTACCCAGATCTTTGCTGGCTATATTCTGAGACAATACTACCTTTGCCTCAGTGAAAACAGGTATTTCTTTTGGGAAAGGGAGATGCATCAAGTTTCATGTAAGAAAAAAAAAAAAAAAAAGATTAGGACCAGCCACCGTGACTTCTGCTTTCAGAGTCCCTTAAGTCAACCTAAAATTTCAGTCAAATTAAGGTCACAGGCAGAAGAACAAAAGCCAATAGCAAATGAGTCCAGAGATGACTGAATTCTGATCCTTCAGAATCCAGACTGGGGAAGTCTCGAATTCCACTTATGAACAAGTCTGAACCCAAGACAAGTCCAGTGATTCAACTGCAAATGATATGATGACTCCCTCGCTCGGAGCTTGTTACTACAACTGATGATTTCTGTCCATAAAGAACTTCAAATACTCTGCTTCATGATGGTGTCCCAAAATAGAGGAAATATGTATTTTCAAGTAGGAAATGTGCACTATTAAATACAGGCAGTATTTCTAAAGCGTTAGATCTCAGCCAAACATGGGTCAAGAAGTGACGTTGTGTTGAGGGATCCACAGCTGACACAAACACACTAGTGGCAGTTACATGTCCTTTATAAAACCCCATTGAGGATGAAAGCTTTAACAATTGAGACAATGGCATTTTAGAGTATAAAACTGGAGTCCCTCAAATAATTCCTATTCCTGCTCCCCTGTGTGCCCAGGTATCAGGAACCCACATGCTCATTGAAAAGGTCACACTTCCAGAAATGAGCTGCAGAGATCACAGCCACAGAATTTTCTACTCCCAGCTAAGCTATCACCAAGTCCAACCATTTGCAGATGTATTCACATCTATCTGTAGGTAAGGCCATTGATCAAGCCAATTGTTTTTAGGCAGTACCATACCCAGGGCTGAAAACAGAAATGCTCAGAGTGCTGACACCCCAGGCCGTTCACAAAGGCCACCGTATTGGACCACATGCTAGTGAGATGGTTCAGGATGAGCTGGAGTCCCAAGATACGTTTCCCTGAGTGATACTTTTATAACCCACTCCCCCAGCACATCTAATTACCAAGATTTCGATAAGATTGCTATAAAACACTTAAATGTTTTATAGACTAAACTTATTAACATTTGCCATGGATAGCGTCAGTATTAGATGAGAGGACACATGCCAGTGTTTGTCACAAGTGCTTCAATGATGCCCACTTCCCGCTTGGACTCGATTCTATGCCTTGGTTTACCTTGATCTGTTCTGCCTACCACAACCAACCTTCCACTCCTCCACTTTAAGCAGCACTGTTAGTAGATCCAGGGCCAAGGGCAAGCCAGATGTACAGGTTCAAGGTAATTTGAGAAGTCTCAAGCCACATGTGTTAGATGAGAAGCTATCTAACATCGACAAATACCATCGATAGTGACCATGATTTTCATAAGTAGGTATTTTATAGAAGATGAATTTTCAGGGAAATTCACAGGAGTATATATAATCCAGCCCTGGGGTTAGCAAAACCTCATTTAGCTGAATGAATACAAAAGAGTTGAGGTTGGGTAGGTGTCCCCTCAAACACATTTGAGAGCTAACACATGAACGTGCTGTGTGCCACCAAACTAGACACAAGGAACACAGGTCAATGCATTTTCTCAGAGTTAGGTCCACAGAGCTGCCATGGAGCAGCAAGTTTAGCACACCAAGGTCAGAATACAGGTTCTTTGGGATGTACATCCTCAGGGTCCTGGGACCATCAGAGACCAAGATGGCCAATTGAGCCAAGATGCTCATCAGACACTTGCTATGGAAGTGGCAGTTGAGGGGCAGTATCTGTGCTAGTCTAGGGGCCACGTGAGGTGAATAGAGCCCTCAGAGGGCAGAGTATAGATTTGTGCTTCCACTTCATGAGGCTGCCGGGGGAAGGAAGGCACGCTGCCCCTCTGCCCCCCGGCTTGTGTACCCAACTCTATCTGGTTCCAGGCCTTAAGGTATCTTGCCCTAATAGAAATCCTCCATGCTAAGGGGACAAGCTGATTTGGATCATAGCACCAAAGGCTGTAATGCAGCTGGATGCCTCTTGACCCAAAATGCAATCCAGTAGTTTGTTACACACTTTTAGACACTTGTAGTCTGCAAGTTAGTCATAAGGCTGCTTGGGGTACCGAGGCAATAGGGATTTAGTCCTTGTCCCTGAAGCTAGGCTTTATTACCATAATGCCATTGAAGGCCTAAACCCTTTAAGGATGACATAAGGAAAGATCTATCCCCCTTCCTACGGATGGAGGGGACCAGGCTCTGGTGTGACCCCTGCCACACTCTCTGTTTTCAATACAGAAATAAGTCCAGCAGTGCCTCCAGTTGAGAGAAGCATCCCCTCCCACTCCCCCCCAAGTATAGGCAGGCTGAGAAAATACCTCAGGAAGGGTTTAAATTCAACCTTTCCTTCTCAGCTAGTTCATTTTAATGTTCAGTGTTTTTTAAACACTTTGGACAAATGACAATTTCGTGGGTTTTTTGTTTTGTTTTGTTTGGTGTCAGGGGAAGCATTAGGACACTTTATCTCCATTCTTTCCTGAGAATGGAGATGACAAGGGAAATAAAAGGATTCTGCAGAAAAGTCCAGTGAATGGGCAAACGCCAAGGTGCAAAGATGCTCAACAGCCACCCATAGAACAGTGGGTATGTGGTCAGCCAATCCTGTCTGGTTCCCGCCACTGAGGTTATCTTGAAAGCAGATGGGAAAACCTCCTTGTAGAGCAGTTCTCCCACCTTTCACAGAGAGCAGAGAGAGACCAGAGCCCAGGACCTGGGGGAGCTGGTTCTTCATTGCGCTCTGGACCTATCTCACCAGGACACGGGTGTTGGCTTTGACTGACAGCACTATGCACGCATGGAAACCGGAAACCAGGTGTGTCTTTATCACTCTGCCTAAGCTCATGAGTCAAGAATATTTGACATAGTAAATGAGGCCAACCTCAAGATGTCATTGAAAGAAAAACACAATTAGATGTGGACAAGAGGTGATGTCCCTGGAGTTCTGAGAACAGGACATGGTTGGGTATAAAATTGAGCCTCCTGCATCAGTCCTTCCACCCAGACAGGGGTGGACTGGACACCTGGGCCAGGATTCCAGCTCAGGCTGTGGGGGAGAAGACAGTGGAGTTGCCACCTGATGCCTGGGGGCCCAGCTGGCCAGCCTCCCTGCAGACACAGAAGGCTGGATCAGTGTTGGCCTCATACCACAGCAGCTGGGTTCCTGAAGATCCAAGAGGAAGTGCACTCTTCTTGCTTCCTGCCTGCAAATTGCCACCCCTGCTCCTGGATCCAGGGCAACATGTGCCCTTGTGTGTTTACAAGAGCAAAGTCTTAATGTAGAGCTTCGAATAGCCCAGAGCAGGAGGCAAGGGGGTCCTAGGAGGATGGTCAGCTCCACCTGGTCACAGACAGTTGGACTCTGGCTCTCCCCCACCCTGCCTGCCTGCAAGCAGCCTGTCAAAGTGGGAGGGCAGGTGGTGGCCCCGGCCCTAGGAGGGCCATCTGCTTCCTGTTGAACTGGGAGACTGGGAGATTCAAGATGCTAGAGAAGTCTGTTTCCTGTCGCTGCAAAGCTTGGGATACAAGCTGAGGGAGTACTGCTCTCAGGTGAAAGAGGGGACTTACTGAACTTTAGTATTGGACAGACTCAAATTTGGGAGTGTTGAACAGAGAACAAGAAAGTACTTTGGGGTCAAGCCTGCTAGAGTGGTGGCAGCAGCCATAGCACTGGTTGGCTGCAAAGGGGACATCTAGCATGGAAGAGCCTGTAGATCAAAAAAGCAGCCTGAACTTAGCAAAATCAGAGGCTGCACAACACCCTGGTATTGAAAAGTGCTTTTTACTTCTCAATTGGCAAGTGGAGAGTGGAAGCAGAAGCCACGTTTAGGCCGCCACCTTGTTCCAGCACATTCCTACTACTCATCATCTAAGGTGGACATAGACCACGTGTGAAATGGACACAGCAGACTGTACCCAGGGTATTCGAGTCAGAAAAGACAGGGTAGTGCAACATGCTCTCCCTTTGAGTCTGGTGGCTCATGGGATAGGCTAAGGAGGGCTGGGAAACAAATCAGGCAGGTGTGAGTACACTCGGGGAATCCAACCCTCCCCACACTCTGCTGCCCATGAATACAGACTCCCCAGGCTTAGTCCCTACCCCATGATGGGGATTCGTGGGAGGCTCCTAAGACCCAGGCTCCCAGCCTAGACTGGCATCTGCCTGGCCCCAGGAATGGGCGATATCTTCAGTGAAGCCCTTGAGGCCCTGTGAGTTCCAGAAACTGGAAGGCCCTTTGTAAAACTGTGGGAGCTCTACCCTGGGGGTGCATCTATATGATCGTGTCCAGACACAATTTCATTTGACAGTTATTTCATCTTACTGGCGAGAAGGGAAACAGCTATTTCAACCAGCTTTATTTTTGACCACTCCAGCTACCAGCTCAGCAAGCAACACAAGAAAGTGGCCAATACCACCCAGCCCTTGCTTTCTTGGTACATGCCACTGGCCCTTATCCCCCCAAAAATAGAACAGTTGGACACAGGCAATGCTGTCTGTTCTTGTGGACTGTTTTAGACTCCGTGGAGACAGTTTCATTAAGAATCTTCTTTCCTTAGTGCCAGATGTGGTTCCTGGTTATTTATTGGTTACCTGCTGGCAACTGCTATGCCCACCCTTCCTGTTTTTGTGCTAAATAGCATCCTAGGTGTTGTAGTAGGTGCCAGGTATTTAGATGCTGTATTGGGCTTTGCTTTCATCATTGTCCTTTCCCCTTTTCTGTGAGTGCTAGAAAGGGATCTAAGGAGAAACTAGGTTCACAGGGTAGGGATTCTGAACTAAAGCCACCAAAAGACAGAAGACTTTCTCCACCAGTTAGCCACACTCTGACGTCAGCTGTACTCTAATACAGAGAACAGGTGAGAGAAAACCTCCAACTGACCAGAGCCTCAAGTAGGCACGGCTGGAGGGGGTTTCGGGTCCCACCACTGGACGCCCACTTCTATAGCAAGGATTAACAGAGACTGTGGATACCACACCTAAAGGGGTCTCCATCTAGGTCACTGTAGGATGCTTTAGCAACAATGCTGTGTGCCCTACGAAGACCCACACATGAGAGTGGAAAAGAAACCCATCCCAACAGATACAGAAAACCCGTCACAGGACTATGACATGCACGAGGTACCTGGCTGCCTACTCGAGGTTGTGATCCACCAGCAAATGACTCTTAAGGTATTTCCATTTCATCCACTTTAGTATTTGAAAGAGAAATGGTCTCTGAATTCCAAGCATACAAAGTGCAATTGAGGTAAGGAAGTTGGCACAGGATCTGAGTGCAAAGTCATTAAGGAGATGGATATTAAGAACCAAACAGGAATCTCAAAGGAAAGACGGTGGTTAAGATATCCAGTTGGAAGTCTAGAGTAGACTATGCTGAAGCCAGAATCTCAGTTGGAAGAAAAAGTGGCCAGCCTTGAACATTCAGATAGTATTAGAGAATATAAGTATGACCAGAAGATACAAGTAGTCTTGGACACCAGTAAGAATTTATAAATAGGATTTAAGTAATTGGAATTGAGTGTGGAAAGATGCAAGCTAATAGAATGAATAGCCCCTTCTGGGAAACAATTTTTAAGCCTCAAGCATGAGATTGACATCAGGTACAGGAATCATTCAGAACCCCAGACAAAAAAAGATTTAAATACTCCATGAGACATTATAGTTTAAGTGTCTCATTGATCCTATCTTTTCAGAGATTGATAAGCCCTTAACCCAATGGAAGATGACCCAGATGAAGTTAGAAGTGAAAAAGGAGATCACCACCGATATTACAAAAATCCAGAGAGTTATGGACTATTTTGAAAGCAAACTAACAAGTTGGAAAACCTGGAATATGTAGATCTTGGGAGGTTTATGCCCAAAGATTTATCAAGAGGAAATAGCCTAAGCAGGGCTAGTGACTAGCGATGTGATAGAAGCAGTTATCAAAGGCTTCCAATAAAGCAGCCCAGGATTCTCAGCTGAATTCCAGACATTTAAAAAACTATTGCCAATGTCCCTCAAGTTATTCCACAAAATAGAAAGTGGAACATTTACAGATACATTCTAGGAATCCAGCGTCACTCCATCTACAACTTGATATGGAATGATCAAGAACTGCAGACTGGTATATCTGATGAATCGAGATACAAAAATCCTTAATATATTAGCCAATTGTATTCAACAGATTAAGATCACACAGCATGATCAGCTTGCTTTAATCCCATGGATGCAGAGATGGTTTAACATGCATGTCAGTAGTTTATCACGTTAAGTAGATTTAAGGACAAAAGTTAGTGATGGAAAGAAAGTCTTTGACAATTCGGCATTCATAATGGAATCTCTGAAGAAAATAGGGATAGGAGCCACCACATCAAAAAGATTATGACAAACTCAAGGCCATCATCATAGTGACTGGGGAAAATGAGCATTTGCTTTAAAATCTGGAAGGCAAGAATGTCTACACCATTCCTGTTCAATACAGTACTAGAAATACTCGCCAGAGCAACGAGGAGAGGGAAGGAAATACACAGAGTAGGAAAGGAGGCAGTCAGATTCAGTTTGTAGGTATGATTCTGTATTCAGAAGAGCCAAAAAAAAAAAAAAAAACTACCAGAAGACTGCTAGAGCTAATGTATTCAGCAAGATATCAGAGATACCTGAGACCCTGTTAATTCTGTTCAAAATTCAACTAAACAAAATGGATCAGAGATGTAGGAATTAGACCAGAAACTACCCAAGTCCTAGAAAATGTAGGGTCAGTACTCCAGCACATGGGCAGAGGCACTGAGTTTCCTCAATAGGACCCCTAAATCTCTTGCCATTATTTCCCAAGCTAGCAGCATGCCACCAAGTTAGAAAACTTCTGCACAGCAACAATGTTGAGAAAATCTTCAGAATGGAAGTCTTTGCTAGTTACTTTTACGGTACCAGGAATTGAACCCTGAGGTACCTAACCCCTGAGCCACATCCCCAGCCCTTAGTTTCTGACACGGGATCTCGTTAAGTTGCCCGGGGCCTTGCCAAGTCTCTGAGGCTGTCTTTGAGCTCGAGATCCTCCTGTGTCAGCTCTTACTCTTGTGATGGAGGATTCACATCCACGATCCATAGAGAACTCAAAACTTCACACCAAAAATAAAAACCCAAACAACAGGCCAATGAAGTAAACAGACACTTCTAAATAAAAGCGACTAGTAAGAGAAAATGTTCAACATTCTTAGCAGTTAGGGAAATAAGCCCAATTTCTTGTCACTTCAGTTAGAATCTCATTAACAAATGCTGGAGAGAACGGAGGGGAAGGAACACACTGCTGAAGGGATTCTAATGTAGCCAACTAGTAGTGGAGTTACCGTATAATCTAGCTGTGCCACTCTTTGGTATTTATCCTCAGAAAGTAAAAGTCATACTATAGCCATACACACATACCTATGTTTATAGTAGCACAATTCACAAGCGACAAACTATGGAATCAGCCTTGGTCTCCATCAACGGATTAAAAAAAAGTGATGTCTATACACAATGGACTTTCATTTATCCATAAAGATATTTGCAGGAAAATAGATGGGACTTGAGACCATTATGTTAAGCAAAAACCCAAACTTGGAAAGTCAAGCGTCATGTTATCTCATGTGGAAGCAAGAGGGGTAAAGGGTATGGGGAGGTCTTGTTTTAAGAGGAAAAAATCAGTAGAGAGGGAAGTTTCAGATACCTGTGTAATGATTGCTTTTGGTCATAGTGGTGCAAAAGATGACAAAAGACATGACAAAGACAATTTTAGAGGGGAGAAAGTTTATTTGAGGGTGGACATCATGGTGGAAGATGGTGGAGGAGGAAAGTGGCTCAGGACAAGGGCAGGAAGAAGAGATCTGTTTGACAAAAACCAAACCCCACTAGCACACCCCAAGGACCCCCCTCTTCTAGCCACACCCTACCCACCTACAGTTAGCACTCAGTTAATCCTCATCAGGGGATTCAGATTGGGTGAAGGCTCTTGCAATCCAGTCACTTCCCCATTAGACCTTATGCTCTCTCAAGCTTTTGGGGGACACCTTACATTCAAAGCCTAACATGATATTGGCCAAGTTACATTGCTACATTGCATGCAACAGTGAGTCCCAGAGAGGGGACCACTTCAGAGCATGCTTCCTTCCAGCCAGTCCTGTGAAAAGTTGTTCATGCTTCCAGACGCCTTCTCTTTGAGAAGGAAAGGACTTTAGCCGCTCTCAAGTGGGAGCTTCCTTGCAGCCGAGCCTCCTGGAGGTGGGGGCAACAGGAGTTTCCATCTGGGTGGGTTCCCTTGGGATACAGATCGCAGGACCTGCTGGGGTCCGACTTTCAACAACATGTAGCTGCAGGTGGAGGCGGCCATGCTCCCCCCTTTCAGGGCGCAGGATTCTAGATACATAGAACATTCAGGGTTTTCTAATCAGAAGACTTCTATGGTTTGACAGTGGTTAAAGCCAAGGCACTTTGCCAGCGTTATTCCCAGTGGTAGCTTTTCCTTGTTAACATTGCATTTTAAGCGTATAGCTAAAGGTACTCATGAGCTGTGTTTAGGGGACCATTGTCATGGCATGCAGATTACTTTTCTTATAAGATTAAGCCAAAAATTGATCTCCCCTTCATATTCTTGCTGTGTTATGGTCATTGTCAATGGGGTTCATTATGACATGTTTGTACATGCAAATGAGTGTCTTGTTAATTTTATTCTTCCCTTCTGTCCCTTTCCCATCCCTCCTCCTTGCCCCTTGCTCCCCCCTTCCTCCACTCCAGTTTAATTTTTTAAAACCACCTTGATAAGCTGGACAGAAAGCCACACAATGACTCAGCACCTGATGAATTCGGTTTGTTTAAACTGAATTGCTGTCCCGTGAACCTCAGAAATTTGTATTTCATTTCTCATGCTGTACCAGTCTAAAAAAAGACTAAGATTCTCCTGATGAAAATGACTTTAAGTCAAATGAGCCATGCCCTGGAAGGAGTGGGAGAATTCAGAAGTTTGGAATCTAGCCACCGTCTAGAGAAGCTGGCAGAGCCAAGTTCCAGTATAGCTCCCTTTCGTCCCCTCATGGTCTCCATTCAAGACCTCATCCTAGTCAACAGTAAAGAGAACAGGCCTTGGGCAGCACCCACCTGGGGGATTCCATTTCTTCCACAGTTGGACATCTTTCCATGTGTTGAGCCCTCAGCTTCCCGATATGGAACTTGGAACTCTTCCATGCCAGCCATAAGGAATTAAGGGAGGCATTTGAAAGATCCACGGTAAATACCTAATATGTTTCTTGAGTAATGGAAGAAAGTTCTCTTCCAAAACTCCTACTGGATTTACAATAAGATGTGTGTGTTTTGTTATGGCCCCAGAGACAGCATTGAGTAGAGGAAACCATGTCTTCAAGAACAACTTTACTTTCCATAATTGGAGAGTTGACAGTTCAGGCCAAGTTGGCATCCCCTGCCCCAAGTGATCATCTCCTCCCTTGGGAGGAGCTAGCATGTCCTAGTATAGAGCCCAGATGAATTTGGGCCAAATCTGAGCCCTGTGGTCTTGTCTAATCCCTGCCCCAGCTGGATAAGATATTGCTATCATGTCCCTTGAGTCTAAAAATAACAATTCAGAACAAGTCGACTTGCAGAATGGTACTTCCACACCAACTTTGGTCAAAAGTTAGAGTGAACACCCTCGTCTGTTCCCGATTTTAGAGAAATGCTTTCTATCTCCTCCCATTCAGTCTGATATTGGCTATGTGATCTGTAGATATCCTGTGTTATTTAGGCTTCTTATCATTTAATATCTGTTTATTCAGGGTTTACCACAAAGGGATGCCAAGTTTAAAGGATGCCAAGTTCGAGGCAGCCAATTGATTGTCTTTAGAGATGATTGTCTGGTGTTTATCCTTGGTTGCATGAAACGTGTTGCGTTTATCGACTCGTGTATGTTGATCAAACTTGCATCCTTAGAACAGAACCAACTTGATCATGGTACATGAGATAGAATATTTGGACTTTGAGATAATTAATTCTTTTGAGGAGTTTCTCATTTATGTTCATCAAGGACATTCATCTAGTTTGTTGTGTCCGTATTTGGTTTTTTTAGGGCAATACATGAATTCCCTGACTCATGAAGGCAGTAAGTTCTTCAAAGGTCTGGAAAAGTTCAGCAACTGAATCCATTCAGTCCAGAGTGTTTCTCTGGAAACAGCTTATGACTGCTTTAATGTCATGCTACTTACTGGTTTAGGCAGGATGTCAACCGAAGTTTGGTAAATCCTGTGAGTCTAGAAATTTGTTCATTTCTTCTGGATCTTCCAGTTTGGAAACATTTAGAGAAGTTGTACGCCACTCTCTGGATTTTGGCATTATCTGTAAAAACCTCTCCTCTTGCCAGCTTCCGTTGCATTTTTTCCTCAGACAATTTAAAGGTTTGTCAATTTTGTGTATCTTGTCAAAGAATCAACTCTTTCCTTGGTTCTTTGCATTGTATTCTTAGCTTTTTTCTGATCTTTATTTCTCGTGTACCAATTTTTTGCTTTGGCTTATTGTTTAAGATCTTAAGATGCGTCATTAGGCTATTTGAGGTCTGTCCTGCTGTGGACACTCACAGCTATGCAAGACTTGTTTTACTGTGTCCTAAAGGATCTGGTTGCTAATTTCCAGTTTTCATACAATTCTAGGAATTTCTTTACTTCCATTTCAATGACCCACTGTTTGCTCAAAGCCTATTGCTTGATCCCTTTGTGATCACATAATTTCCGCAGCTTCTTTTGCTGTTGACTGCCACGATTTTGTTATGATTTGAGAAAAATGCAAGGTATGTTCAGATTTGTGTTGCCAAGACTTGAAATATTTATGGCCCTCAAATATGATCATTAGAGAAAATTCTACACATTCTTGAGAATCTCGTATTCTGCAGTCTTTTCATGAATCATTCTGTAGGACTGTTACATTCTAGTAGAGGACCAAAGGATCACCCCAGGTGTCTGGGAGTAGCTTGGGTGGATCAAAGTCAGCATATGAAAGGTAACTGCACACCTGTTGAATGAAGCAGCACTATTTGCAATGGAATCAGCATCGACACCTGTGTCGAATGAATGAGGCCATTTGCTGTGTATAGAGTACCATTTAACCACAGAGTGAGATGCCCTCTGCAGGAAGACTGATGAGGCAGAGATCTTTGTGTTGAGCAAAATAAGCTAAACTCCAGACAAGTATTCCATCCTTTCTCTCATGTGGAGTCTCAGATGACATAAAAGGGGATTTTTTGGGGGGTGAGTGGAAGGTGAAGGTGAAGGGGAGTAGGGAGGAGTGGTAGAGGTTGCCAGGTGGGTGGCTGTAACCAGAGTTATAAGCATGTATAGAAAGTCAATGAAATCCCTCGACTTGTACTAGCCCTATGCACCCATTTAAGAGACTTTTTGGATTTTACTGATTATGTTGCCTCATGTGGTCCAATAACTCGGCTCCTCCTCCAGGTTTCAGTTGATCTAGGGTTTTAGCAGAAACTGATGTAAGAGGCCTACTCCTCAGCATGAGGTCAGGGCTCACCTTGGGAGGTCTGCCTGCAGGACGGTGCATCCATCAGCCAACCTTGAAGCCAATGTAGAGAAAACCCAACATGCCTATTGGACTAGTAGTTGATTGAAAGTGGCTGACCTTAATCCAGAGACAGGATGGGCTCCTGTCTAGGCCAAAAGGTTAGGCAAAGCCACAGGTGGTCTGGTGGACTCAGGAAAGTAGAGAGTGGGGAAACTGAGGAGGGTTTAATTGGAAGATGGATTGACCCTCCCAGTGGAGGCTGACCACACTGGAACTACTGTCATTTGGAGAAGTTAGGCTATGCATCGCTTAGACTCATGCCAAGGGAAAGAGACACATTAAGGTTCGGGGCCATCACCATCATTGACATTTGGCCCAATCCCCCTGCACAACTGGCAGGAGGAATCCATGGAACCCGAGTTGGAGAAGTCCAGATCTCTAGTGGGTAGCTGTGGAGACTGACATAGGTGGATTTTCAGAGAGAATTGCTCTGTGGATCTAGAGCTTCCAGACTCGAAGTATTTGGTCTTGTTCTTATGTCTCATCTAATTTTAGATGATATTTAGGTTAGGAGTGAGGAGCCAACACTGTGGAGAGTGCTTTGCCAACGTTTGGCTCTGTGTTGTTCAAATTGCACCCAGGAAGGTACAGGCAGGATGACCGTTGTGTGATGGCCGAGATAGCTTCCTTCCCAGGTCCCAATTCCCCAATTTCCCGGAGGGTGCCAGCAGCCAGATTCTCCTGCATTCATCAGGAATACTGGATTCTATGTTGGGAAATGGGAATTGCAGGATTAAGATGTAAATTTCTCACTCTGTGTAAGAGTGTCATTGGGAACCCATGACTTTCTGCTATTCCAATGCCCATGACAGACAGAAGTCACTGTAGTATGGTATTAAACTTACAACCTGGACTCGGTTCCAAGTATGACCACTATTAAATGGAACCAGAACATCTTGAAGTCCTACATGAACCAAGTCTCCTATGGTATTAGGAAGTGCTTGAAGACCAGTGACATAAGTTTTAGAGGACGTAGTGGCCAGCTTGAAGCTGTTCCTTCTGGGGCTGGGGATGTATCTCAGCATTAGAGTACTTGCCTAGCATGCATGAGGCCCAGGTTTCAATTCCCAGCTCACAGAGCTCCTCCATGAACAGATTTTGCATAGTTTTAGAAGGAAAACACATCCTTTTGCCTTGAGATAACACTCTCCAGCTGGAGTGTCCCACAGGTGTTGTAAGCACAATCAAGTGAAAGACAAAGGTAACTAGCATTGAATGTTTTTACAGACAACTACTTTCAACAAAGAAATTCAGCTGAAGAAAACCACTCAGTAGTAGGATTTCGGTTTATCAGCTTCTGCCTTCAAGGCACATATGGTCCCATGTCTTAGAAGAGACCCCCACTTATAACCAGATGCTTCAGTGGCCCCAGTATCTCCCCTTGTTAACCTTATACCTAAAACCGAGGGACAGCTAGATGAGGTGGTGCATGCCTGCAATCCCAGTGATACAGGAGGCTAAGGCAGGAGGATCGCAGGTTTGAGGCCAGCCTTGGTGATTTAACAAGACACTAAGAAATTTGAGAAAGTTACAAGGGCTGGGGATGTGGCTCCATGGTAAAGCGCCTCTGGGTTCAATCCCCTATACCTCTGCTCCCCAAAGCCAAACCACAAACCCCAAAAGGTTGTTTCCTGGCTAGTGCTGCATCTTGTTACAGCCATCCTTGTTTTAAGACTGAGCATTGAGGGGGTGGTTAGCCAAGGATCAGAGCTGGTTAGTGAAGCAGTAGAACTAGTCGGTTGCTATAGCTGGTGAAGAGCAGGCCAGGTCTGGCCTGGCTCGAGCTTCTTGGCACAGCAGAGCTAGACCTGGACTCGATATTTAGTGTTGTGTACTTGATAGTGCTGTGAGCCTTAGAAGTGATCCGTGGGTCACTTTTATGTTGTGCCAGTAGTTTCTGCCATGGTTTTATTGTGGGTGATGTATGCACTGAGAAGAGTGCTAGAATTCAGAAGTTTGTAACCATCCTGATGGCTTGGAGGCTTTCACAGCCATCCTCAGTAAGTGCTAAGAGGACACGAAGCTCCTGGCAGAGGCTATTTCCATGGCCTCGATGCCCTCTCCAACCCTGCCACCATTAGTGGTCAGATTTTTAGTACCATGGGTCCACAGAGAAGCCCAGCTCATCTTTGTGCCATTCTTCCTGCTGAAGGGCATGGCAATAGGGTGCCAAGTCAGCTTCAAGCTTTGCAAGGCAGTTACTGGTGGTATTGGGTTCACTAGGCCCCAAGGAGACTGCGGAAAAAGACTTTGAGAAACTGAGTCATACTGAATAGACTGATCAGAAGCAGTCCTCTTACACCTTAACCAATTTAGGTTCTAGAAAATTCCAGAGGCTATGGATTGGGAGATGAAAGAAGTTATTGGGCAAGTTGGTCAATGCAGCCGGACCAGGATGGGGGCTCTGAACCTACAGCCCACTTGCTTGAAAAAGCTCAGTTATACTCTAAGGGGGTCCAGTGCCCAAGGCCCCAGGGTGAAAGCAAACAGTCAATATCAGTGCTGAATAAGAAGTTGACCATGATCCTAACCTGAGATCATCCTTAAGGCTTACTTTTGAGAACTATAGACTTGATGCTCCTGGATTTTCAAGTCAGGAATCATTGTCCTTTGAAGAGATGCCACTCGGCCCCATATGGAAAATGGGGTGTGGGGAGGTCCACACCGAATTTCTCTTTTGTACCCATTCCCATCCTAGGATCATCCCATGCCCTGGACAGGTTAGTCTGAGGCCCAGGTTTTGCCTTTAAGAATGGCCATCATCAGCCCTATGAGCAAGGCCAGCTGTGAGCAAGTGGGAGAGGCTGGGCAGGTTTGACATGTTCAAGTTTTTCTATGACAAACATTTCTGAACCATAACAGGAACTCAAGTTCACTCTGATCAGGGTAGTTGTCCCCAGTAGAGGTTCAGACATGACAAGAAATGCAGAAGTATTTCTCGAGCCTTGTGCAAGATACTCTGGCAAATGGGCACTTGCCTGTCTCCCTGGAGATGGTGTTCTTTACGGCATTGATGTGAACATGTGTTCACCCAGGTGCAGGCTTTAAGGACAGGAGGTGGGGAAGAAGGACATATCCCCTGTTCGCACTAGTAATCCTGAGCTGGCGAGGAGCACTCTGCAGGCTCACCCCCCGTGGGGAGACTCAGAGCCTCGACCCATCGCAGGGCAATATTCCATGGGTGTTGTGGAGAACAGAGTCAAGGTCAGTGAGATGCACACCCACAGACGAGGGCAAAACCCCCAGCCAGGAGTAGTTAACTTGGGTACAGATAGGGCTGGGGGAAGGCTGTGGTCCCTTTAGATCCAGACCCTTAGTCACCCACCCCCAGACCATGTCAGGAAATGCCAGTCAGACCCTCGGTGACCACACTTTCAGGATGGATACTTGATGTCCTTCTCCATTGTGGCCACAACTTTATTGCTCATTGGGACAATAAAACCTTAGACAGAAAGTAGACCCTTCCTCATTGAGCAAGTCCCTAGCCTCCCATCATGGGGTGCATGCAAGGATAGCCCCAACAGGACACAAGCCACCACTCTCAGAGGGTTCTTTTAAGTATCCAACTGCATCCTAGTCAGAGAAAGCAATGGCTTCCCAAGGGAATTGTCAACCTGGAAAAGATTTACATAAATCTATCCGGAGAATTTGCAAGAAAGTGGGGAACACTGGCACCAATGTAATTTTGGGTTGTCACTGTCAGCCATTTGCCAAAGTTCTTCAGCAAATTCCTAAAGTGAAGACCCCACGTAAAGTCAGACACCATCTACCACCCCCATCTCTCCTGGGTTCCAGATCCTGAATGTGTGGAGGGAAAGTGGGCAAAAGTCTTGGAAACATTGCCTCTAAGAACCAGATGGGCACGTCCACTGAGCCTGTCTCATCCACTGACTAATGCGGTTGGTGACCAAGGAGTGACAGGACTAGACTCACTGGGAAGTTGGACCACCAGGTGCAACACAGTTGCTATAGCTGCTAGGGTGTGCATTTCAAGTTCCCCCCAGAGTGGCATGGGATCGGGGGGAGGATGGGGATCGCCAGGTAGTAGGTATACAGCCATTGTCTTGACTGCAGGCTTCATTCTTGAAATGACACTGAAGGCCCTGGCTTTTCCCCACAATGACATTTCTGAAAAGGGAAAATTCTGGCCCTTCTTGCAGTGAGGGAAGGTCACATTCTGGGGTCCAAGTCCTGCCTGACCCACCTGCTACTTGTGGAGCAGGTCAGCCCAGCTGGATCCCGAGGTTCGAGGCCACACACATATCCTGGGATCCAGAAGGCAGAGATGGAGGTTGCAGAATCAACCCCCAAAGAGCAGAAGGAATGCAGTCCTTCCTTCTAGGATTGACTTGAAACGTATGTTTTTCTTCAACTTCAAAAAACTAAAAATGACTTCAAGATCCAAGCTTTTTGGCAGGAAGCTGTTTTGTCAGTCTCCACTTTGAGAATGGATATCTTAAGAGGCAAGGAGTAGGATACTAGGGAAGCCCAAGACAGAATATTCAGGGAGTCTCGAATATTCAGGAGTCAGTATTAGTGGAGGCACAGGAGAACAGGCATCTGGTCAACCACGGGCTCTACTTCAAAGAGCCACAGTGAAGGGAAGTAACCAATCTTCTATGAAAGATGGTCAAGCCTCCTGTCCAAAGGGGAAGCCCAACACAGTGACACGTAGGACCTTAGGAGAAGGCACCCTTTCCTCTATCGTCCTTGGAATCTTCCCCACTGACCATGAAGGGCTGGACATCAATCCAAGCTGAGCGCTAAAGTCTAACAATTAAGTGCTAGGAGGATCAAGGATGTTCCTCCAAATCCAGAGAATATTCCTCACAGTAATAGAAAATGCGAGCTATGGTGTGCAGGATGGGGAATTCTTTCCACAAAAAGTCAGTGACAGATTGAGGCACTTGAAATTGTATTTGGGGTCCAGAGGTCATAAAGCTATGTGGGACATAGTGCCCTCTGTGTATTCCAAATACCAGAGATTAAGACAGCTCTAGACCATGCCACACTGAGATGATTACTTTGGTTAAAATTGTTTTTGCAATTTTGGGGTAGGAGTGTCAGTACAGGGTCTTAGGGTGTTTTTTTGGGTACTGGGGAATGAACTCAGGGGTGCTAAGCCCCTTAGCCACTTCTCTCCAACCCCTTTTGAGACCCAGTCTGGCTATGTTACTTGGGGCCAAGTTGCTGAGACTGGCCTTGAGCTTTCGATCCTCCTATCTCAGCCTCCCAAGCCACTGGGACTCTAGGTGTGACCCCCCACATCTGGCAGTCCCTTTCCTCACACCAGGGAAGCTGAGGTAAACCATGTACAACCATTCATAGGCTTTCAGTGCAGGTCCACCCCACACTGGTGGTCCAGTCGTGCTCCCCAACAGAGGGTACAATCCAGGATGGTGCCAACTCCAGAAGCCTGCTCCACAGGCGAGGAGGTGCCCATCAGGGAGCCCATCAGGCTGCTCATAGGTGGATCCAGAGTTAGGGGAACTCACCCTGGAACAATAGAGCCCAGAAGACACCCCAGAAAACACCAAGGCACCCTAGCCTCAACTCCCACGTCATGGCCCCACTGCCAGGTCACTTCCGACCTGAAGACAGTTCAGGATTCCTCTGCAGAAGACGGACCAGGACCCTTGAGCCTGCTTTTCCTCCCTCTGCGTTGCAGTCTGAGGTTCAGTTTCTGTTAGTGGCCACTCAGGCTGACACCGACTCTGCCTTCTCGGCCTCAGCTCTCCATACATAGTGCCTCAGGAGCCCTGAGGACACGCCTGCATTTCTCACAAGGTGAGGAGCCAAGCAGAGAGTTAGAACTCGATTATTGGCATCACCACAGAACTGATCTTGAGGTGCAGCCAATTGATACCCCACTAATCGGCTATAGCTCTGATTAGCAGGAAAAAGCTCATCCACGGGTGACGGGTGACCCCAGGCTTCCCTGTGCAGCCCCAAGACTAGAGAAAGTGGGAGAAGTCAGGAGAGTAGACAACAGTGACAGATTTCTCCACATCAAGACCTACAGCTCGATAGACGCCACTCTTTCCACTGAAACAAGTTCACTGTCAAAGTCCTTCTTGCTCCCAGATATTTTGTCCAGACCTCCTCAGAGAGACTAGAGGCCAGATGGTCAGTCACAAGTATCCAAGATTTGTCTTGCAATGACAAAAAAATTGTTGCCCCGAGCATCGTTATGTGATATTTAGAGTCTCTGCCCACAGTGTAAAAAGCCACAGGCCACTTGTGACCCTCGATCTGAGGACATATGGAAGAGAAAAGGGAAGTGGGGCTTTCAATGGGGCAGGAGCCCTCTCCTCTGGCTCTGGAGACATCCCCAGGTCTTCTCCCCTCCTAAGGGGTTCCATGGGAAGGATGATTCTGATGTTCCCAGAGACCCCCTAGTCAATCCCCTACTTGGAATGAAAGGCCTTTGGTTATTTAGGTGCAGGCCCTGTGTGCACCCAAAAGAAGCTGACCTTCCAGAATAATCACCGAGGATGGTAGTAGAGGTCATTGGAACCAGTGAGGACATGCACATTTTAAGCTCACGGCAGCAGGCCCAAGACCTGTGCTCAGGTCTATCCCTCCCTCATTTCCCCCAAATCCTGCACACCAAGGAGTGGCTGGCTCTTGACATTCAGCTGAAAAATTAAAATGTCAGCCAGGAGCTGGAGACAAAACAGAACAAAGCTCAGTTTTGCAGTCACATTCATTTCACTGAAACAAGTTCACCGTCAAAGTCCTTCTTGCCCCCAGATATTTTGTTTAGACCTTCTCAGAGAGACTAGAGGCCAGATGGTCAGTCACAGCTAGCTGAGATTTGTCTTGAAATGACAAAACCCAACATTGCCACGAGCATCGTTATGTGATATTTAGGGTCTCTGCCCACAGTGTAAAAAACCACAGGCTACTTGTGACCCTTGCTCTGAGGACATATGGAAAACAAAAGGGAAGTGTGGCTTTCAATGGGGCAGGAGCCCTCTCCTCTGGCTCTGGAGACATCCTCAGGTCTTCTTCCCTCCTAAGGGGTTCCATGGGAAGGACGATTCTGATGTTCCCAGGGACCCCCTAGTCAATCGCCTGCTTGGAATGAAAGGCCTTTGGTCATTTGGGTGCACACAGGGCCTTAACCCGTAAGAAGCCAACCTTCCAGAATAAGCACCGAGGATGGTAGTAGAGGTCATTGGAACCAGTGAGGACATGCACACTAAGCCCATGGCAGCAGGCCCGAGAGCGGTGCTCAGGTCTATCACTCATTCCCCCAAACTCTACACACCAAAGAGTGGCTGGCTCTTGACATTCAGCTCAAAAATTAAAAAGTCACCAGGAGTTGGAGACCAAAACAGAACAAAGCTCAATTTTGCAGTCACATTCTTCTCACATAATCCTAGATTCAGAAGATAGTCTGATTTCTGGCCCTGAAGTTGGAGTGAACCAAAAATGAGGTTTTAGAACCAGAAAGTAGGAATCAGGCAGGTCTTGGCGAAATGTTATGTCACCTTTGATTTTGAGCCTGAGGCAGAAGTGAGGGGCCCACTAGGCCTACATAGATCTGGCTTTGTACTCAAGGAGAGCCAGGGCAAACTTGGGCATGTCAGACACGAGTTGATGTGGCCATTAGAGATAATCTCTAGTTGGCGAAAGCCACAAAGGCAGGATTTTAATAAGGACCTCTCAGGTACAGAACAGGATAAATGGACTAGTCACTTTTGGGGACCTGCAGCCTCAGTAATCACTGGAGAATTAAGCTGGAGGCTATAACTGTCCCACAGTGACCACTCCATTGGGCTGGGGTTTTGGTCTCATTCTGGCATGGTCAGCACACCTTATCACCCAGGGCAGCGCGAGCCCCTAATGACAGAGCCCACCATGTAGGCAGAGAATAATGGAGGCTGGCATAAAAAGGAACCAAGGGTCCCAGTGTCTTAGAGGTTGTCCCACATTCTTAAATTTTTCATGACGGGCTAATGCAGAAAGTGGCAGGTGGGGCTGGTGCCATTCTTTTCAGTTCCCATGTAAGATAGGGGATAGGAATGCTTGGAGGTAACCAAGGTGAAGACCACGCTTTCCATCATGTACTATGCCTCTGTCGAGACAGGGCAGGGAGAACCCTTATTCCCCACCAAGACTTTCTGCCCAGCAAGAACTGCCATCAGTAAGGATTTGCACCCATGACCAGGCTCACAGCCGAGTCCTCCCGAGTTTTTCTAAAAACCCCACATGCACAATATGTCCAGCCTTGACTGACACAGCCTTTCTGGGTTGCCGATACTGAACGTGTCTATCAGCTTTGTGATCTGTGCTGCCGACCTCCACGTGCCTAGGATCCCTCTCCCATTGAGCAGAGGCCCAAGGCTGAGCAGATCTCCCGTGCAAACCCTGGTGCCAGGGGCAGAGGAGCCAGGTGTAAAACTCCAGGGGTCATGTGCCTACCTGAGCCCATTTACCTTAAGCTTCATCATGTCTTTGGAGAGCTGGTTTAGGAACCCTCACCATGCATCATCTCCCCTCGACTCCAGCAGAAGACCCAGCAGAGCCATGTCCCAACCCTATTGGTCACCTCTTGGTGATCTCTATCTGCAATGGATCAGGAGAACCCAACGCTGATCTGGGAACACCAAGAGCCGCTAACACCCTCCATACCACCTCCATATGAACTGGACACTATGGATGTATGTTGTTTAGAAAAGCCAAGTAACATCCCGGCAGTTTTGGTGGTAGAGCTCCCATGGAGCAGCTGGGACACACCTGCCAAGCCTCCATTGTGCACTGGCTCTGATTCAGCCAACTGAGAAGTGAGGGAGCCAGATCTGGGTGACCAATTGGACACAGCCTGGAGAGTGACTTCTCTGAGCCCAGATGGGACTCTACCTCGAAGACAGACAACCTTCTGAGCCAAAACTACAATAAGATAGCAGCACTCTACTGTCATATCAGGCTCCTCCATGATCCTTAGACAATTAGAACCCCTTAAGGTCTTGTCATCTCTCTGGAGCATTTCCAGCCTTGTGTCAAGATGAGGGGGTCCATGTTGTCCAATACGTCAGACTATTGTTGTTTACTCACTCATCTACCAAGGCAAGTCACAAATGCCTTCAGTAGTGGCCAACAACTCTTTTCCTAGAACTGGGGAGGAGTGTCAGAGGGTCTTTGGAATGTTCATCATCCTCCATGATTGGGTATGGGTAGGGTAGCTTTTCCTTCCTAGTCTCTTCCGTAGACTTTGCTCTACAAATCCACATTTGGTACCATAGAGCAGTTAGGCTGCTACAATCTCAACAGAACAAGTTCAATCTCCATCTCAGGTCATGAGTGACAGAGTGTCAGCACACAGGAATGTTAAGAACCCTACTCTTGTGAAGTCCCTGACTGTTCCTTCCCAAGAAGCTGGAGAGTTTTTAAAAAGGGAGATGTTCTTGGCTTGTAAGAAAGTGAAGGTTATGCAGATCATCATGCTCCCCAAAGCCATAGCAAATCCAAAATGATCTAGAAGCATCATTTAGGTAGATCCTAAATGAGAACAGCAGTTCAGGAATGAAGACCAATGGCCACCCCCTGCACCTCCACTGCCGAAGGCCACAGGAGATTATCAGGTTACCTTCAGGCAGAGGGACAAAACTGCAGCTCTGACAGTATACGCGATTGTTCTACTGTCCCCCCCAGCTACCACATGACATACTCCATCTCAAGCCAGAAACTTTCCCAGGAATCATGACAGGGAGAGGGGGCCCAGGTGAGGCCCGTCAGGTCCCAACCAGCTCATTATCAAGGGAGGCTGTTTCCCTTCTCATTTCTTTACCTGAGAACTAGAGTCTTGTGCTCTCAGGGTTGGAAAGCTGGATTTATTGGAGAAAGTGTCTCCCATTCAGAGGACTGAAGCAAACATCTGCTTTAGGACACAGGGAAGACAGAAATTGCCAGGGAAAAAGGTGGGGAAACCCCTGCTCATGATGTGTGGGCCATATCTGGATCCCCATTTTAAAAAGCCAGTTTTTGATGATCCTTGTGAAAGTTTGGCTTGACTGTCTACATGTTGCTGGATGCCAGAGAAGCCGAGTTTGAATGCTAAAGGCATTAAGATGTTAGGTACATGTCCATACACCATGGAGGCTGCAAATGGAGATTTTCATTTGCCTTAAGGGTAACTACACGAGCTGGTGAGGAAACCAGACACCGTGTCCCAGCTGTCAGAGGTCGGTCCCTGAACACGATAGGAACAGCCATTTCTCTGGCTGGTTCTGTGTGTTTCTGAAGTTTTTATAAAAAGCAAAACCAAAGACTTTCTGGCCACATGAAAGACCAGGTTACCATGATTGAGATGTTTCTCAAGTTCCATGAGTGTTCTGAGGTCCTGTCCATTAAGGAAAGTCCACCTCCTGGTTATAACAACAAGAGCCCTATGTTGCCATTCAACATGACAATGTTTCATGAGAAACTTCCCATCTTTTCGTACTTAAAGGGAAGCTTCTAGAGGGCAAGTTGGAGATTCCCACTCTTGACAGGGCCACATGTGCTCCAAGATAAAGACCTGTGGTGAAGGGTCATTTTGTGTACAGTAATTGTCTGGTCTACCTTCAACACAGGAACCCTGTGACAATGAAGAGGTATCCTCCATCCAACAGGAGGGAGGCCCTCACCAAGTCTGCATGTAAGGGAATTCCATAGCCAACGCCAGAGATAATTCATCTAGGAGTCCATGGAGAAGCCCACAGAAGTGCAGACAGGAGCCCAGCTCTCAGGGCCATCAATATAGAAGTCCATCCTATGTGTCAAGTCACTTCCCATCCAAGAACCAAGCCCGAGACTTTTCAGGAGGACCTAGATGAACCCTAGGGAATGGTCACCTTAGTCTGAACCAGTTTCTCTTCCTGCTCAGGGGGGGCCTGTGCTTTGGTTCCCCATATTGGCATCTGTGGAAAAAGCTCTGCCCTTCCAAATCTCAGTCTCCCATGCAAGGTGCACTTCCTCAGATGATTTTCTCTGGGACACAGCAGTATTTTTTCTTAATAAGTTGTTCCAGGGTTTAACAAGGGAAAAAGTGAATGAAGAGGAACAAAGTCGAAGCTTAAGAATTGAAATCCCTTCCCTCCAACTCACTGACAAACACAGAGCACGAACCCCACAGAGAGGGTCCAGTTCGGATCGCCCTGTGCAAGCTCAGTGCTCTGCCTTTCCCAGGAGGGTCCCCAGGCACCTCCATGGAGCTGGAAAAATAAGAGGAAGCCCAGGCACCTGCCATGGCAGCCCACCCATGCCCCAAGGCGGACCCTAGGACAGACGTGATTCCTTCTCTATATTCTCGCCATCTTCACTCCAAATATTCTCAGACTTTGAGATCCTATGCCAGATGAATGCTCAAGGGGGTGGAGGGGGCAGCCGAGCTTTGGCTGCCCTACAATGACTTGCCCCAGTGTCATTAGGCAACAATTAGGGTCTCCAACCCAGATAGTGGTGAAAGCCCCAACACTTGTGAACTTTACCTGACGACATGAAAAAGGGGAAGCAGGGCTCTCAATGGGGGAGGAACCATCCCTTCTGGTACTGGAGGCATCTCCCCTCCTAGGATTCTGTGGGCAAAGGACAACCGCTTGTCTGGAATGCTGGTCATTTGGTCAAGTGGGTACACACAGGACCTGAACCCACAAGAAGCTGACACCTTCAGGAATGAGTACTGAGGACAGTGGAGCAAGGGCCGTGCTATCTAGCAAGGCCACATCAATGTCATGCCCAGAAGCAAAGCCCGAGGTGACCTCAGTTCTATCCCTTGTCCATCTGAGGCAGTTTTCAGGAAAAAAGACCCATGTCCAGAAAGCCATGAGCCATGAGCAGTCATCTTAGTTGTATGAAGAGCCTTGGTCACCCCTGGACCCAAGTTTCGGGAGAGATCTGGTTCCTGGCCCCAAGGAGTCCATGAACTCACTCAGATGTGAGGTTCTCATACAGAGGCAGGCAGCCATGGACAGGTGGTGCAGGTGTAGCACCATCGGTTCCGGGCCCGAGCAGGAAAGGGACACCCAGCCCTCCCTTCATGGGGCTTGTACACAAGAAGCACCCGAGGACCTTTAGGGAGAAATTCCATGGACATTGCTCTGCGTGGTTTAGGTCCCTGAGGTGTTCCCACAGGGTAATAGTTTGCAGTGTCACAAACCTAAGTGCCAGGTCCTAAAGTCCCTTCAAGTGTAGTTGAGGGAGACAAGGTCAGTCCTATGACTAAAGACAGGTCAGCCTCCAGTGTTTGGCTGGAAGTCACTCTCTTGGGGCCACTGTCTTAGGATTGAAATTGCCTGTCATTCTCTGATGCAATTGCAGACTCTAGGTGACAGGGTGACACTTCTTGGAACTAAAGATGGAACAATACTGATGGAGCCCAATAAGGGCCACACAACTTTGGAAAGACAGGCTGGCCAGTTCCCTGGCTCATCCACAGAACTCATCAGAATGACCAATCATCTCAGATGCCTTCACCTTGCCATGATTGACATTAACACCGTTAACAGGGACTGCCCTTTGGGAATTCTTGTGAAATCATGGGAGAGCGTGGTGGTCAGATCCCTCCTGTTAGGCACAGTTATGAAAGTGTGGTCTACAGTATGGCGGACACTTACTCTGTCGGAACTTGAGAATAGCTGATTAAAAAAATCACTTTTTTTAGAATATGGCTCCCTTACATAGACGAAGCTCCAATTCCTAGAACCCCACATCATTTGGGGATAATGAACTCAACCAATACCCACATCTTTACTAAATATTCCTAGTAAACATACACAGTACGTTTGATAGGAGTCCAAGTCTATCAAGAAAGTTAAGGTGACCTTGACCATAGTTCGTCCAAAGAATGCAGGAAGAATATCTGCTCATAATCAACAGGGTTAGGGCCTGTTTTAAGAGGCTCTTGTTGTTTAGACAGCTGGAAAGGGTTATGTCAGAAACCCTCTAAAGGTCCAATTTCTAAAACTATGGAAGGAAAACTCAGGAATTCCCTTGGCAAGTATGGAATGTATTTATAACATCTGATGGGAGCACAGTACCCAAGGTTCAGACTCTACAGTTGAAATAGAAAGTTACTTTCAGGGATCTCAAACCTTTACCCCACATGAATCACAAGTCATGGAGTCAACCTTTACAGAAAAGGACTGTTGGAGTTAACTGAGGAGCAATCTCGGCATCCTCAGAGGCGAAACCCCATGGCACATGCTTCAACATGTGACCCCAGACGAAGTGACTGCCACATTCCTGACTCTTGCCAAGATTCCAAGTGGAGTGGAATCAGAAGGAACCAAATGCAGAGTCCAGGTTGTCTTATAAGATACCCTCCATTCTGGAGGAGCCCGTCTAGAAAACTTGACAACCACAAGGTTTTATAGGGTTAGACCATGGATGTCCTATCTGAGTAGGTAGCAAAAATGCTCAAAGGTGACCAGTGTTGGAAGTTGGAGTCAGGTCTTTCCACGCAGGCCAACCATTAGAACAAAGACTAACCCTTAGAACAATGGTCTTGGATCTGGGAATTTCATGGGGGCAGTTGTGCACCAAGGTTCGGCCGTCCAGCGATGCTCAGGGCTGGTGACCAGAGGGTAATAACCACATCCATCTGACCGACTGGCTGCAGTTTGGCCCTGCCCAAGCCTATGATGCAACTCTTGGGTTAGAAGCTGGGATGGGCCCTTACTATGAAGGCAATCACGAGAGGCGAAGCTTCAGTAGAAAGCCTTCTGCTGCCGCCATCTTGTACCTTCTTTAGACTCTTTCTTACCTGTTTCAGTATTTGTCTTTAAAAGTGATCAAGAACCCTTCCTTGCATTGAAGACTGTCCAACCTCCCATGGTAAGAGTTAATCTTGACCATACACAGTGTATGCAGTTCTATGGAAGGTAACGTAGAACTATCTTGTGTGGCGCTGGCAGGATAACTAGGAAGGCATTAAGGACTATGTTCCTCAATGTTCTCTCATCTTCCATGGCTGCCAGGAGAGAGTGTCCAGCATTTTCCAACATCCATCACATCCCAATGGAAGGCAAATTCCACTTCTATGGTTAACAGGACAGGGAGCTGGAAGTGCCTGATGTTAACCATAGAATTAGAAATGCTGGATTATACACCTTGTTCAACAAGTTAGTAGAATTCGTGAACTTGTACAAGGACCTCATTTGTCCCCACGTAATGACCACCCAGCAGGGAAAAGAACCTTAATAAATGGAGAAAAAAATCTTTGATTTCATCAAGTAGCAATCTCAGTGTCCAAAATGTGACCCCCAACATGTGCCTCCAAGACAGGACATAACAAGTTATCAAATTCATGAAAGTTTTCCAAGTCATATGAGAAGGAACGAGAACTCCTTCAGCAGGACCTAGTGAAGGCCCAGTTGGTCTCACCTGTTATCTGACTGACTATTGGCCTTTCATTTGTGTCCAGGAACACACTCCTGGAAGGATGGGGCAGTCATGCTTCTGGTGTCAGGCCAACAGGACAAGCCTTTCATCTGAGGAACTGTGGTAGGCAGTAGATAGAAGGTAGAACTATGAACCTCTATCCTTGGGTGACATCAGAGCCAAGTTTCCAAGCAGTACCGAAGACTCTGCTGGTCACGCCAGGCCTCACCTGGCAAGACTGGTGCCCCATGACCATGCCCTCCTTCCCCAACCCCAAGTGCCAGCACCATAGACAGAAAGACCCTTTATAGGTGTTATAGATTTGGGACACTTTTCCTGCTCCAAGCTAAGAGAGCCTCAAAAAAAAAGATGAACTAACAGCACACTCACTTTCAGGAGGTGATGTGGAGCAGGCTTTGAGGACCATGAACAGGAACGTGAAGTCATGAAAGGTACCAGACACATCTGTAGGCTATTGGCTATCCAGTGTAGGACAAGCAGCCAGGGGACAAAAGGAACGATTCCATTTAGAGGGCTTGCGGTCTGCTAGCTACCAGCATATGGACCATGTTCGGATCCTGACTTGAACAGTGGAGGAAAAGGCTGCCAACTTGGAGTGTGACTACTTATGGGTCATTAGGTAGAGGAATTGGGTTTGTCTGAGAGTGTGTTAGAGACGTCATGGTCTTTGTATATTGCAGTAGGCAGACCTAAGACCTAGGTTTAAGGGACGCTTGAGAGGTTGAGAAACAAGACCCAACCCATGTCATTGATGGGGTTATTGCCAAGAGGAAAGCCACATTGTCCCTTTCTGATGCTTTCTATGACCATTTTAGAAATACTGAAGACTCATTGCAGAACAAAAACCAGCATAAGCTGCATCCCACATATTTATACCACTCCCCTGCCAGTAGTTCTCCTTGTCCCATTGCCCTGACCTATACAACATGTCCACTGGATTCATGTATAATCATTTGTAGCAAGAATTCTCTGTTAGTGGTCAAGAACTTGTCACCCTCTATAGAACTGCATGCTTTTTTGCTAACATGAGCATATTTAAATCTTAGTTAAAAATCTTCATCAGCCTGCATTTATACAGGCTTCCTGAACATTCAGTATCAGGTCTGTTAAGATGTCAGTGATAATGACATGGGCTTCTCTTTCTGTTGGATAGGGGACTTGACATCACAACAGTGTTGATACCAGCAAGGGACCTTCCCAGTGGCTAGGAGGCTCCATCAAGCTTGTGCACAAGTATGTTAGGGTGAGGGAGAACTGTCCCAGAAACAACAGGTCCCAGGAGAACACACCCAAGGGCCCCAGTGAGAGCCCCACCCTCTCAGAAGTCTGGATTTACAGAGTTCTAAATAATTCCTGACTTGAGATCCAAGTTTAGGGTTTTTTAGGATAGGAAAGTTGGGGAGAGCCGCCCTAAGCCTGCTCCAGCTTCTCTTCACGGACTTGGAGGTTCAGTTTTCAGTGTTGACATCAAGCAGATACCGTCCTGAGCCTCTACGTCCCTCTGCTCAGAGGCCAAGTGTCATTGTTCCCTGGCCTTTACTGAGGACACCTCTCTCTATGGAGATCAAGAGTTAACGGGCAGAGAGGAGTGATGAGAAGGGAGTGTAACGAGGGAAAAATCATCATTGCTCCTACTTCAAGGAGACTCAAGTTACGGTCCTCATAACTCGGATAGAGCTTTAGCAGTTCTAGTAGACATTGCTGGCCTTCTCAAATCTTTCCAGGCTCTTACAGAGGAGCAGGAGAACTGGAAAGAAACTAGAGAAGTACGCTCCCTGACAGGTTCTCCATGTCAGAAGACCATCATTAATGTAGCTCTTCCTACTTGAAAGTCTTTTATGGTCAAAATTTTTTTGAACCAAACGTCTCAGCTGTACCCAAGTAATAGTCAGCACCCAAGGGTGGTAGGTGACCTTCTTCTTGCAACGAAAGGCAATATACATGTGCTTCAAGTGTCATTACCTGCCTTTCACGGGTTTACTCCACACAAGATCCAGAGGTGTGGGGTGACCTTGGAGGTAGGACAGGGGGCAGAGGTCTCCTTCAATGAGGTCAGGAAACGCATTTGAGCCTTGGAGACTTTCCCAGACCATTTCCCCTCTACATTAATAACAATCCTTCCACGTCAGGTTACCCCACACATAGACTTCAGAATCTTTGTAAACACTATTTTGGTGGTCTATGGCACTTAAGACTTGATCTCACGAGAAGTTAGCATCTCTCATCATCTCCAGAGATGACAGGGCAGATCATCCAGCAAGAACAGAAGCCAAGTCTCAGAGGTCTCGGCTCTATTGAAACTAACATGATATTGAACTCAGGGGCACTTGACCAGAGCCACATCCCCAGCCATTTTATTTAGAGATGGGGTCTCACTGAGTTGCTTAGTGCCTCACTGTTGCTGAGGCTGGTTTTGAACTTCTGATCCTCCCTCAGCCTCCCAAGATCCTGGGAGTAGGCATGCACCAGCATGCCCGGCCCAAGATTCTCAAGAGTGGCTTCTTAAAGTGTTAAGCTAATGGTCCAGAAGTCCAGGACACCCAGGCAAACCCCACTCCTAGTCTATAGGCCTATGTCAAGTCTTTTCCATGAACCTTTGGTTATTCTAGGATCGATTCTAGTCTCTGGAGTCAATAGGAAGTCACTAGGCTTTAAGATCTGCATACAGAATGAGGCAAGTGTGACCAAGTAGTAACATGTCCACTAGACCCCAGCTTAAGCCAGTCAAAGATTCAGGTTTGCCACTGGTTGCTGAGAAGTAAGGCCACACCTAGTGCTGCATTGTCACCAAGGAGAGTCAGCATGTGCTCTTAAGAGGGTAGTCAAGCATCTTCCTGAAATTCGATGTCACCAAGACATGTTTTGTCCCACTGGGGACTAGGTCCTGCCCACACAGGTGATTCAACAAAAGATTAGTTTCAAGTTGATGGGGGAGGGTAAAGTTGATGACCGTCACATCCAGATCATTCAACTGAGACTTGAGACTCTCCCCTGGTGCACATGCATAGGTACACACCAGGTGACTCATCAGCTCACCTATATCCAAGATGATACTATAGCCCGAGGTTGGAGAGATCAATAAAGAAACAGTGAATAAGTTCCCCAGGGTTGGGAAATCCAGTGATCAAGTCACTGGAGGTAGCCAGGAGAGAAACTGATCTCACTGAACAGTTCCCATCTTTGTCCCCATAAGACCTTGAATGGATGCTGTCTGTAGGCTAGGAACTGAGGGACCTTGACATCAGAGAATCTGCCATTTTATTCCAGTCTAGCAGAACTGAGCCTCCCTAGCATGTGGTGAGCAATTGACCGAAGTGGTAAGAAAATTCGTTGGGGGAAGTTCCTAGTCTTGAAGAAACACCTCTGGTTCAATCAGAAGTGACTATCACCACCATTCCATATGCTTAGTTTAGTTAAAACTAACTCAGGTCCTGGAGGAGTGAATCCAACCAGTGCTCATGGTTCCCAAATATACCCCTACTGAGAAGGGGCCAAAGACATTTAAACCAGAGGCCAGTTATGGGATGGAGGAGGAGAAACCCAAAGCATGGACAACAAAAGGCAATACACACATGCTTCAAGTGTCATTACCTGCCTTTCATGGGCTTACTCCAAACAAGATCCAGAGGTGTGGGGTGACCTTGGAGGTAGGACAGGGGGCAGAGGTCTCCTTCAATGAGGTCAGAAAACCCAGGGGCATGGGGTGATGGGAGCCAGGCTAGAGAGATTTCTGGAAACGGAAAGAGAAATGCTTAGCATGGTCCGAGTCTGATATGAAGCAGGAGGGGAGACACTGAGGATTCTCTCAAGGAGGGTACACAAGGGAGAATTAGAGGTGTCTAATTGCCTCAGGGAAGAGTCAGGGCAACCTCAGGGAGGTCAAGAGTAGGGTGGAGACTGGTGGTGGAGACTGGTGAGCAGTTGGTGGGGAGGGCAAGAGGTTGTTCATCTGCTCCTGCTCGTTACAGCCCATGTGGGTGAGATGCGATGCCATTGGTAAGGTCTCCTTTAATTCCTAGACAGATGCCTGACTTTGCATTTCTCAATGAGGAAGAGACTTGGCTTCGTTTTTTGGGTAAATCTTGTCATTTGAGAAAGCAGGGCAACCTTCCCCGTGTCTGAAGTGGCTTGAGATAAGCCTCCAGAGTATCCTTCCAGGACCAGCCAGTTTGGGCAGCTGGACAGAAGGGCTGTGGTGGCCACAGCAGCAGCCATGGCCAGTGGCTTAAGCTGCTTCATGAGCTGTTACCTTCAAGTGCAGCGTCAAGCCCAGGGGCATTCCTGCAGGGAGAGCAGGCATGGCGGGGAGGAGGGGGGACACAACTTGGACCAGAGTTCTCATACAAGAACCCCAGCAAGAGCTGAAGTCAGTTCCAAGCATGCGGAGCTTCCACTGCATGGGGAGGCTCATAGGGGAACTCCCTCACCTCTAAACTGGAGCAATATTGGGGGTCTAGATCTTGACCAGACACTGGGTTAAAGAACAAGGACCAAAACAAGGCACCAACAACCTAGTGAGTTTTCTTCTTTAGGAATATCTTCAGTGAAAGTGGGTCCAAGAGTCCACAAAACCCCCACGAACACATGGCCAGACAACAGGCCAGAAGACCTCAACAACCACAAAGAACTGAGAGGGAGGCCACTTCATCCTAGTCCTGGGGCACTTTAACCGGGATCTGAATCAAGGGACATCAGGTCACTGTGGTACTTGTGTTCCAGACAGCTGATGCCATCTGAAGATGTGGAAATGATTAACAAAGAGGTTTCTCGGCCTCTTTGGCTACCAGCCTTGATTGCCAGCCCCCTTTCCTGAATGTGGGGAGTGTAGACTCACAGCTCCACCTGGCAATTCTGCAAGAGCACGGTTGGGGACACGCTCAGGCATGGTGCTCTAGTCCCATGATCACAGCCGTATCAAGCATTATGGCCCAGCCAGCTCCTGCATTAACACTATTGTCCTCCCCCATGCAGAGTGACCATAGCCATAGCCATTACTGCTTAAAGTACAAATCAGAGTTCCAGTGTCTTTCCCACCCAGTTCCCCCATTCCTGGCTGTCTACATCCCCTTCCTCAATTATACCTGGTGCATCTTGGTTTTGGGCAATGCCACCACAATCAGCTCCTTCCTGGAACTGATAGCAAGTCTGTGATGGTCAACTTTCCCTTCTACCATGGCCATAGATAAAGTTCAAACTCAACGTTGGGATTCTTAAGGGTGGCAGTTTATGCTAGCAAACTGCACTGTCTAGTTGGAGATACCCCGGGCACTCTAGGAAGCCAAGTCTTACTTCACTTACAGGACACTTGGCTATTCAGGCTTGTTCTAGTTGACATGGGGGTTCCCAAGCAGGAGAGCCTCATGAGTTTAAAGCTTGTAAGACAAGGTCCCACTCTGGTTCCAGAGGGCCGAGAAACCCTCAGTCAGGGGAGCTGGGAGTGGAGAGCGAGTTTATAACTGGTGCCACCCGTTTGCATTCACTTGATTTTATTTAAGCCAAGATCCCAAACGAAGCTGACACCTGGGTTACGCTTCAGGATACAATGTCCAATACAAATTCTCAGGAAGAACTTGAGCCAAACTTCACTGTAATCTCAGCTGAGATTCTGACCAGAAACGGTTTCTTACCAATTGTAGAAAGAGACATCATTCAGCATCAATAGCCATAGTACAAATTTAAACACCTGGGTAGGGTGTCTGATACTCAAGGCTCCTCTTTTTTGACCAAGAAACTGAGTTAAGCAGAAATGGGAAACAATATCCAGGGAACGGATAATGTGTTTATTCTTTAGGGACATTCCTGCATGGACTCTGGTGTGTGAATTTCATGTTGCTATAAATAGCAAACTGCCCTATAGCAACTACAGCACCACTTGCCACCATGGTTGGCGGAGACTTCCAATTAGATGTCCCAAGTCCTTTAACATGGTCCGACCACCTAGGTGTTCGGGAGCAGCCCTGTAGTTAGGTGTGTGCACCAGACCCTGGGTTCCACCCCGTCACAGACGACCAGTGACATCCTTAACTTTCTGAAATCTAGTTTTTCTCTGAGACACAATATGGGGAGCAGAAAAGGTAGCTTATGGGAATCACAACAAGGAATTCAAGATAAAGGGAAGAAGGACACAAGTTTTTGTGAACTTGTGTTCATTAACTGCCCAATGTCATCACAGGACACGAAGTTCCCCTAATCCCCTCATTCTGGTGGTTTCAGTTGCTATTCATCAGCCCTCAGTGGTCAATGTGTAAGGGTACGTTGGTGGAAGATGGACCTCCCAAGATCATGCCCGGTTTTCAGCCATGGACCCTGTTGGCGACGAAGCCAATGAGAAGCACAGGGCCTCACCTCTCCGAGGGTCATTCCGTCTTCAGGACACTCAGCCTAGCCAGGGTTCTTTCCACCAAGTGTGTTCTCTGGCACCTTTTCTGTCTGTCCATCCATTTCCACAGAATCAATCCTTAAGACACTCTGCACAACACTGAACAGGAGGTTTGGAGGCATGCGGCCTCCATCTGAGGTAAACAAGGATGTGTGAAAGGGGCCAAAGCACAAGCCAGCATTCAGAGTCCCAGTGCTGAGGGTCTTGGCACCTCTGATGCCATCTCAGGCAGTGTCTGCACTACCAAGGGATGTCCTGGAAGGCCACAGTGACAGAGGCACCCAGAGGCTGGGCCTGTCATTTCATCTGGACTCCATCAGGCCATACGTACCACCTTGGCAGAGGGGGCCACCTGGACAGCAACAAGATACAACACCCCCCACCTTAATAAGCTCATCCATTTCCAGAAGCTTGTGTCCTGGTCCTAAAGAGTTACCCAAAGCTGCTTGGTGGTCTGTTCCTGACAGACACCAGCATTTCTCAGTTGTGGTCACTGACTTTTCCTAAAGCACGGCAGCCACATCCCTGGAGGATTAGGGAAACCACGGAGACGGCCTTGCCCCTGGGGCCTCAGATTGTGCCTGATGAGACACTAGTATGAAAGGCCCAAGCGTCACCTGGCTGTCCTCTGGGCCCCAGCCTCCCCAGGCAGAGCTTGCATTTCAAGAGGCCCTCCCCATGGGGTTGGTTCACAACATGGCGGCCTGCATTCTTTGCCCTCCAGACACCCCCACCCCCAAGAGCCTTTAACATAAGTAAAAGCATGCTTGGGACCCTGTTTCCGCTTCTCATCTCACCATTTCCAACTTTCCCATGGATAAGAAAGTTGGTTAGTCCAGCGTGTCCTGGGCCAGCTCTGGTTCTTACTTTTCCTTCAGATCTCAAGGGCATTGATCTCAAGGCACTTCATGCTTTCCCAGGAACTGGGGGAAGAGTCCATGTTGGGTTCAACATCCTCTTTCATGCTTGCCCAGATTCTAATTCCCTTTAGGATGCGTCCCTCATAGATGAGTCCGCTTGGTCTCTAGAGATCTGGTTCTAGTGATGAGAGTGAGGCCAAGAGCCCAGGTACAAGAACAAGCAGTCTTTAGTCTATTAGCACCTCCAAGAATCCTTGCATGCCAGGGCTGAGAGTCAGCTCATACAAGCCAGCTATACCCCACGTCTGATGTCCTGATGCCAAGAAGTCCCTCACTAACCCATCCCAAGTGCCCACATGGACACTTTCATGGAGACTTAGCCCAGCTTTCAACCCACTATGGGGATGAGGTGGCAATTGGGCAGACACATCCTCCACAAAGCAACACCCCAAGTCTAGAGTTGTTGGAGCAGCAATGCTTCAAGAGCGGTTCAGCAAAGCCGTTGTCAAAGCTCCAGACAGCACAGCCATGAGAGACTTGGCTGCTACCTCCAGCACTGAGGACCATTGTTCAGAAGGTCAGTCACCATCCTCAACAAGAGCTGGTATCAAGAAGCACCAGATAAGCAACCTCAGCTACCCTTCACCCGCCTCCTCACAGGGTTTGACTGAAAGCCCAGAGGATGTACAACATGTAGTAGGTGACTTCAAGAGTCATGGCTGAAGGGGTCTCAACTGAAACCCAGTTTTTAGGTGGACCATCAGCTCAGTATCAAGGCAGATGGATCCTTTGCCATGAGGATTCTAGAAGTTTCCTCATCCTGGACCAAGAATCAAACATAACCTTCAGCTTTGATGGCTGGCCCTTCTAAAGGGCTCTGAGAATTAGACCAGGGTGCCTTCTGCCTCCACTGGACCTGCTCAGTACAGACTCAGCCCAGTTAGACCTGGGTTGATGGGTACACGCGGGATGAGAGCAGGAAGGTGGGCTGCTCCCCTGGGAAGAGTCACTTCCTCTCCAGGGAGGTTTGAGAAAGCACGTGTAGGATGTCATGCTCCTTGGTCAAGATAACTAACTCCTAGCCTTGACATGGGGCCATTAAAAGTGACATCACGGTTGGCTAGCAGCCTGCCTCTGGGGAGTCCAGACAGAACTCCATGTGCTACTGGGGCTGCCACATGAGCACAGGTATCCATGGTCGCACCATGTAGCTGGACCCCGCCCCCCAACAAAAAAAGCATGCTATCAAGCAGAGCTGTAGTTGCTCCAGAAAAGTCTCATCTTCACAGGTGGCACACGCTCCTGGCCCAACAGAGCCTCATGGTTTAGAGTTGGGAGGCAATGGCCACTTCGGCTCTAGAAAGACAGACCAACTTTCAGTCCAGTCTTACTGGCATGGTCCACAGCACTGATCTGGATTCAAGCTAAAGATCCAAGCCAAGCTAATGCGGAGCCTGGATCCCGTCTTGATACTCTACAAAAATCGAGTCACAAGCCCTTGAATACACCGTGGTGGATGGCATTTCTCTTGCGCTAGGACCACAGAGGCACTCATTTCTTACACCTTTCAGAAAGGTGACAGTGTTCTGCATCAGCCATGAGCAGTAACACTCCTCTGCCTGGCCCAGAGTCTCCAAAGGGCGTTTTTTGACTAGAAAAATCCAAACCACAGGGAGCAGGAAATCGAGCTGGGGAGGAATGCTTAAACACCCCTAAATAACTGAATGCTAAGACTGGTGTCTGCCTCAAACATGCATTCTTTATAGGGTTCAGTCTGAGAACTCCCCAACTATACCCAAACTTGCTGCTGTCTATTTTTATGCAATCTTGGGCAGTCAGGAACAATGTGGGGGACAGCTTTGGACACTGAACTAGGAACTTTGCCAAGGAAAGCAGAGTCAAGGAATAACCCAGAAGGGTCCGACTTCATATTCTCCTACTTCAAGTCCCCAGGTGCTCAGTTTGACAGGTCTGTGCTGGTTGTTTCTTGGGTTAGGTCCCCATCTTATGGGGAGACCAGGAGTTAGGCTTCGAGATGTTGCTGGCTTCTGTTTAGGCCATTTCCTTTTCCATTCCACATCTGTATTTCTACCCCTTTTTTGGCTAAGGTGAGTTTCCAGAGTCACCTTCTCATTTTGGTGTGTCTCATGAACATTGCTACATCTGGGTGGAAGTCCTGAGATCTCCATTCATGGTCTCCCCTGTCTGATTGCCCTGGCATTTGCCTTTAATCCTCTCTAAGCCAAGGCTAAACAAACACCAGGCTCCCTTTTCTTCTTCAGGGATATGGACCCATCTGTGCCTCCTTAACAGCAGGGGAAACAGACTTCTGTCCTCCCGGGTCAGGGAGCAGACACCCCCAAGATGGCCGGCACTCCAGCCCCTGCCCTCCCGTCAGTCCCCAAGCCAGAGGCTGGAGACACTGTCACCTCTCATTAGAGGGGCCCAGTACCCTGGCTTCCCTCCTTAAAAGGGGAGACACTGAAAATCACCTCCACAGGGGGCAGAGATAGGGGCAGGCGCCCTGGACCAACCAGTCAGGCTCATTAAGGTCAGAGCCTGGTCACTTGTCCTCATGCACATGAGCAGTCCTGACTAGCTTTGTTCTGGTACCTCATTGTGGCTGAGGAATGGATCGATTCCTGGTGTAAACAGCCGTTGAGTACACGTGTACTTATGCAAGAGTGGCCCTTTGTTTAGGTTCAATAGCTCTGTAGGCAGGTGAGCTGTCTAGATGAAAATAGGGAGCTTGCCTGGACTCTCGAGTTCTAGCATGACTTGGCTGGGCCATGCCTCAGTACAGAGGGCAGACTCCTGGATTTTTTTATATCCTCATTTAGAGGCTAGATGGGGAGGTACACAGTAAGTACTGCTAGGAGTGCTCAAGTGGACAGCCATTGAGTACATGTGTACTTTGGCAAGAGAGGCCCTTTGTTTAGGTTCAAGAGCTCCGTAGGCAGGTGAGTCGTCTGGATGAACCGGAACCTTACAACTGTTTCATGATGCTTGTCTGCTGGTAGAGCTCCCAACCATGCTGCAGGTTGACCCTCGACCAACTTCAGGCTCGGTCATCGACAGTCCTGTAGTTGGAAATTCTTCAAGTGACCGTGCACCAGTGCTTTCCAGCACACCAATGATGGGAGTGGCATTTCTGAAGCCCATTTGCAAAGGGGGGCAAGGTATTAGCAAAGAGGCATTGAGGGTTTCTTGGCCGCGAGATTCCATTTGGGGGAACTAGCAGTGTTCTCCAAGGAACAGGGTCAAGTTAGGAGCTGAGCTACTGCGATTTCTGGTCAACCCCGAGTCTAAGCAGACCACAGGGCTTTGAAGTCAAGGGAGTAGCAGGCCCACCATGAGGGCGCTCAAGTGAAATTGGTTAGGGAATGAACGGCTCAGGTGTCACGGTGGACCGCTCTTACTTTGGTCCTTGACACCCAATTTTGCTCCCCTCAATAGGCAGGCAGTTCATCAGACGTTTGAGCAAACAGCTCCATGGGCCCCCTTTCTCCATCTCTAATGTTCCCACCAGAAAGGAGCAGTGTGAACCCCAGGTAAGAGTTACAGAGCAGGTAGCATGAGAGCCTGGTTCATGTCTTTTGTAGATGGCCCATCTTAGTGACCACCCCCCCATCTTATAGGGGATGGGCACTTAGAAGTTAATACTGTATCTGAAGTCATGAGAGTCAAAATTTAAGATTTTCCATGTTATGGGAAAAAGAAAGACAAGCACATATCAACATTGAGATAACAGCCAATATAGAAAACTGATAAGGACATTAGTTCATAGTTGTGCTCTTAATGAGGATATACAAAATTTCTCAATACTTGAAAAAAAAAAGTTGAGATCAGAGACCATCTAGTTGGTTTCACTCCAGGTATGCAAGGATGGTTCAACATCCAAGATTAATGTGATATAGCATATATAGAATTGGGGGGGAGTCACATTATCTCAGATGCAGAAGATGCTTTTGAAAAGATTTGACATCACTTCATAGAAGTCCTAAAGAAGCTAGGTATAGAAAGATTATACCTCAACATAATAGACTATCCATCACAAATGGGAAACAAAATATTTCCTGTGAATACAGAATGAGTAGCATCTCCTTGCTTGTTCAGCACAGTACTCAAAGTTTTAGACAGTAACCTGGAAAGAAATAAAGGGATACAAACAGGAAAAGTCAAGTTATCCCTGCTTGTAGGTAGGATTCTACACTTGGACTCAGAGGACTCTACCCAAGACTTCAAATTCAGCAGAGTAGCAAAAAACTTAGGGATAAGTAACCAAGGTGGTGAGAGGTCAATACCATAGAAGTTATCAAGCACTGGAGAAAGAAACTCAAGACACCCCTAGGAGACAAGACCTCCTGTCACAATTTGGGAGAAGCTTATTTCAATGTCTGTTGACAACCGTGGTCTAGAGACTGAATGGGATCTAGAGATCTAACATTCTACACTGAAAAGAAAAAATACCCAAATTCATGGGGAAGGCTAGAAGCTTCCCCCCAAATAATCCAAAGCAACCCTGAGCAGAAGAATACTAAAGGCATAGATACCCAATTTCAGATTGTACTACAGAGCCATAGCAACAAGACAGTGTGGTATTGGCACAGAACCAGTCATGTAGACAAGTGGAGTATGTAGAGCACCTTAATAAACCCACACTTCTGTAGCCATCAACCCTCCACAAAGGTACCAAGACACACGTCAGAATGGCCTCTTCTAGTGACGTTAAAACCAAATACGAATATTGACTCTAGACTCTTTCCCAAAATAAACCCAAGGTGGATCAGAGACCTAGATGCAAGACCTAAGACTTTCAAACTACAGGAACACACCAAGATAGGCACAGGCAGAGATTTCTCAAACAGATGAAAGAATCAAAGATGGATTGAGGAGCTTCTGCACAGCCAGAGAGCGAGGAGAACATGCAGGATAGAAAAGTCTTTGCTAGCTATTCACCCCACAGAGGTATATCTAGAATATGCATATCTAGAATATGCATACAAGCAGTCCAGTCAGTAAGTAGGCAAGCAATCTGAACAGACTTCAGAAGTAGTTCGAGGGTCTAATGTAGAAAAGAATGCTCAGGTTTGACAAGGGAAATGCAAATCTAGTTACATTGAGATTCCATCTTATCCCAGTCAGAATGGCTGTTGTCAAGAGAATGCTCGATGGGGAAGAGGGGACCCTTATATACCACTGGTGGGAATGTTAGCTAGCACAGCCTCTGGAAGATAGCAAGTTCTTCAAGTCGAGAGTGGTTGTATCATGATCCAGCTATTCTGCATCTGAGTATGTTCTTCAAATAAAGAAAATTAGCATACAGGAGAGAGAGCTGTATACCCATGTTTACCACATCACTATTCACAAAAGCTATATTGTAGAATTGGCCTAGGTGCTCATTGATGGGTAAGAAAATGCATGTGTGCATATACAAAATGGGATAGCCATAAAAAGTTAAAGTGTCATTTGCAGAAAAGTGAGTAGAACTAGCTCATGATGCTGAGTGAGAGAGAACACCCAATCCTTGTCTTTGGCTTATGTGGAAGAAACTGACCCAGTGTAGGAGGGGGGCCGATGGGAAAGGAGACCAGGAGGTAAGGAGAGGCAGGAGTAGGTGTGATTGTCACATGATATGGACATCTATGGAGATGTGAGTGCACAGAGAGCCAGGGGCTGGACACAACTCAGTGATGGTGCCCTTGCCCAACACGCGTGCCGTCCTGGTTCCCATTCCCAGGACTGGGGGAAAGGCTCAGTTTTAAGAGGGAATGAGCAAGACTTCAGTACCCGAGAAGGGCAGCTGTGGCAGGGCTAGCCTGGGGAATGGGGTTGAAGGTGGTCACTGGGGAGGCCCAACTCACAGTCTTCTCACCCTTGGGCCCAAGTGCCAACTTGGATTAGTGCCCAGCACACCTGGAGATGAAGTTACAAGCTAGTGTTCAGTTTCTCCTTCTGTAGAAGCTTGGGGCTGGGAAATTGCTTCTCCCCTTCAGCCTTTCTACACCCACAGCTGTGACTCTGCTGTCAGTGCCTTGCCAAAAGTTGGGAAATGAGGGTGTTTCCTGCAGGTGGCTGTGGGAAGGTCGCATGTGTGTGCTCACTCCCCTGCACCTAAGCACCCGATGACCAGGAGGAGGCAGCCTCGGGGCTGACGCAGGAGGCCCCTGTGGCCATCTGTCCAGTGAGGGTGTCCAATGCGGATACAGAGAGGATGCAGAGCCCCTCATGTGCAATGGCAGGCAGTGCCAGGGTCCTGCATGTTTCAGAGGGAGAGGGGGTGGGACCATCTGACTGTGGCTGTCCTTTTGTCCCACGGTGAGCTGGGACAGTGGCACACCCATGCTGTGGCTGCCTTCACCTGCCCAGGGTTGATGGTTGGCCTTGTTCTACTCCCACATGGTCTGGGCGTTGCAGGCTGGGTGTGCAGGGGAAGGGTCAGTCTGTCCTGACCTTCCCATCTGTCCAGTAATACTGCCCAAGGCTTCAGCAGCAACAGAAGTCACTTGGAGCAGTGACCCAGCCCATTTCTTGTGTTCTCAGACAGCACGTCTCTCCCTTTCCAGGGCTCGCTGAGGTCTCTTACTCCTCTGCTCGCAACAGGTTGAATCCTGGTGACCAGGAAGCTCATTTCAGCTTGCAGGACACTCTGTTCTTGATCCCTATGGCATGTACAACAATGTAATGCATTGATCTGGCTCTCCAGGGTACTGACTGGGGGACAGCAGGGGCAGGTCCCAGGAACTGCAGAGACCCCCCACCAATCCTTGAAGTCCAGAGCTGGCTTGTCCCTACCCTCTGTCAATACAGAGGTCAGCCTCCTGAGGCCCTATGAAGGGTGTGGAAAGGAGGGGAAGAGTGGATGGGGAAATGGTGAAGGCTCAGAAGGTAACAACTTGTTCCCCACCCAGAAAAGAAAAAAACAAAAAACCACACCCAAGCAGAATGAATTCACTCTCCACCTAGGACCTTGAAGTTCACATTGTTCACAGGGAACTTGGCTCCATACAGAAACACACTGCTGTGAACACACCAAGAACTGTCCCAAGATGTTCCACCGTGATGTCAAGGATGCTGCCCGAGTTCTCCCCTGTAAGGGCGAGTGCCAAGACCTGTCTCCATGGCAGTTTTTATAGTGAAAGACACCAAGGTCCTAAAGCATAATCCCAAGTAAAAGATCCCATGAAGCCACTGGCAAAACTTAGACATCCTACGTTCGTGTTTAAGAACATGCTTGGGGCTCAACGGAATCCTGTCCTCGTCTCCATTTAAGGCTGTTACCCCCTTGCTGTCCAGAGTTGGTTGTGCTGGACGTTAGAGCAGGATTAGGTGTAGCTGGTCTCAGGCAAGAGATCACAGTGGACTTTAGCAGAGCTAGCAGAGGGAGACGATAACGAGATTCCTGTCTAGGGACAGATCTGGGCTCTTGAGGCAGTGGGGAGACACTGTTGACCACTCATGGAACTACGGATTGCACCTACAACCCATCCCATTTGGGATTGGTCATCTGGGTACTGGAGTCTGATTTCTTCAGATCTACACCAATAGGCACAGAGCTGTCACGATGTCCCCATTTTATACACCATGTACCAAGTCCTTACAGCCAAGATATGTGTTGTAGCAATTTTAAATATCTCCTGGGTCTGCAGGGAGGGATCCCATGTATGAAGTCTATAAGACACCCTGTGTTTGCATCATGGCCTGGTCTCTCCACTCAGCTCCCAACCAGCAACTCCACAGCAGAGCTTCAGCCTGCCCAGCAGTCTGGTGTACCTCCCTCTCAGTTTCCTTCTCTTCAGGCCCACATCAAGACCTGAGGCTCTTGCGGCCTCCTCCAGCATTTCCCCTGACATGTTAGTCTCTCAACAGGTCAAATCCTGTCCTAGGATCCAGATCAAGATGATCCTGGAGAACAAGACTCCGAGACCAGGCGTCTATCCAAGGCCACAGAGCAAGAGAGTAGTTGAAGCCAGGTTTGGAATCTGGAGCCTGTGGTTCTCATTGCTGTAGTCAGAGTAGTACTAACTTAATCTCAAGCCACGATATGATGTCCAGGCAAGAACTCAGTGCTATGCCTGACTAGACCTAGTCCTCTAGGTCCTGGGAAGCTTAAGTTCTAGAACCAGGAGATGTGGTTGTTCATGCAGAGTGGTAACGAGGGCTCTCATGTCAGCTTCTCCACTCCAGGTGCACAGGTTTGACGAGACTTTGTCTGATGAGGCCTGTGCTGCTCAGGAGTCTGTCGAGTAGCCTTTGTCAGTGTGCTATCGTCTCATGACCCATGAGTTCTGCAGAAGATGCCTGGCCCAGGCTTCACACTCTTCAGGGTCACAGAGGCAACCGAGTTTTAATCCGTTTTCATGTCTGGAACTGGTATAGGCTTTTGGTGTTCTCGTGTGGACTTTGTCACGAGTTTAATTTACTGACTTTTCTTCTGGTGTCCAGGACAGTTGGGCAGTTCAATCTTCAAGCATTTCCTGGCACATAATTGGGGAGCACCTAATGTAACAGGGGTTCATGGGCAACGGTCTCTTGCTCTGCCCTAATCCTTTGTGAACGGGAAGCCGCTTTTAGGTTCTAGTTAACTCATTGCAGAAAGTCAAAGCCATCAAGATGTTTCCCAGAGAGGGGGCACCTCTGAATGAGGACACCATGCCAAGCATACATTCATGCCCGATATCCAACCATCCCCCTTTAACTCCTCAAAGTTCTTTGTACTCCTAGATTCCAAAATGGGAGGAAACTTTACACCAAGTTTGTCTTCAAAAGCCAGTTTTGAATAGAACTTTCTCCCTGCTTCGGTCTCCCAGATTTTCCAACCCAGCATCAAGCAGCATAGACCCATTACCCTAGGAGGGTCGGTAGAGCCAGCCAGGAGCAGCAGCCAGACCCAGGCTACTGGCATATTGCTGGCAGAGGGGACTCGATTGCTTTAAGCTGTGCCATGGTCAGGACTCTAGGGACATCCCAGCAGCAGCTGAGATCTTCATATCAGGCGTTTCTCTTCCCCACACCCCCATTACCAGCCTAGAGACATTTGTTAGAAGGAAAAGGTCTCTGGTTTTGGCAGAGGGGTGAGGGGATCTGTCACCTAGAGTATGGTACACACCAGGGATTTCTGTGTCCACTTGGTGCTTAAATAGTCATTTGGATTTCTTTGAATCCTTCGAGTGCTGCTGAGGGATGAGATTCGGAGAGCTAAAGGCCAGTGCCCAGAAGGTTGGGAGTTTGCTCCAATTTTTCTTCCAATCCCTCTTCCCTCGCCCCCTTTTAAGTAGAAGCTCCGAGCACCTGAGCATGAAGATGCCAAGAATAAGGCCCCTGGGTTGGAGGTGGAGTTGTCCGAGGAGCTCCCCTAGATACAGAAGGGCCTCACAGGGAGCAACCCCTTGTGTCAGGAGGGACTTTGTTGGTTCGTCTGGGTAGATGCCTGAAAAGGTGCTCACCCAGGACCTCAGACCCTCATGTTCCCTGAACATGCAGCATAGACTCGGGCACAGAAGGAGGTCAGCCTGGGCTAGAACTGGAAGCTGCCTCCATAAGCAAACCTAAGCTGATCCAGAAGTGAATCCCACCAGCAGCACAGAGGGTTAGCCTTTGCAAAAAAAGCTGGGGAGTTTTAACCAAGGATGACATGGCTTTATGTTAATCTTAGGAGAATTTGATATTCCCGAATTGGTGTCTAGACCTAGAGCCAACTTCAATAACCAAGGTATAATGTTCCCTTGGATTGAAAGGGCATAAAAATTTTTCTACTCCTTGAGGGACTACATCTGATCAGAGGTCAGGTTAGAGGACCACACGTGGCCAACATTCCTTAGACTGTTCAGGATCAAGCGGCAGAAAGTTCCCTTAAAATTCAATATCCTACTGTCTATAGTCTTGGTCAAGTCTTCACATAAGACTTGAAAACTAAGAACCTTAGTTGTAGGCAACTCCAAATTGATTGTCCAACAGAATTTGAATTTAGTCTGGTTTATGAACCTGGTAAGTTTGTGTTGCTCTGTCCTGTGATCAAAATGTTAACAGATGTTAGTAAGGCAACACAGACATCTTAATTATTTAAGATGCAGGGCGCTTTGCTTTCTGGACCTTGAGTACAGCAATATTTAAGTCGTTTCTGTGCCAAAGTGAAAACCCTAGAGTATTGACTATGCGTTTGAATCATTTCCATTTCTGTGGACTATTTGAAAACAATTCAGAAATAAGGCAAATGTAGATTGGATGTTTATAATTATGGAAAACATCTGAATCTTCATAAGTAAATATTAATTGCCAAGTTCAAGTACTCTTGGGTTCAAATCTAAAAAAAGTTTGACTGTTCTGTAAGTTATGTAACACATACCACAAAGATGTGATGTTTGACCACTTCTAAGTATGTTCTCTAGAAGAGAACTTGTAGAGTACATTATCTAACATAGGCAAATAATTTGGAGGATGAGCTTTGGAGGATAAAATGACCCCAAATCATGTTTAATACTCTGAGAGCAACAGCTTGTGTAGGAGGATCTTTTTAAGTTGTAATGAGTGGTCGCTATTTTAGATGGCAGTTTGGGAGAAGTCTTTGCTTTTCCATTAAGGTCCATTTGTAAGTTATTCCAGGTATAGTTGGTAGCCCATCAGTCTAGCCTGTCCACGTGTATCAGCACCAACAGCTCGAGAGACCAGGGGGTGGGTGGGGGGGTTGATCACTTTTCTGCCTAAGTGGGCTGCCCTTTCCCATCTTGCCCTGGCCTAGATCACATTCCAGAGTCATTAAAATGATTTCCTGCAGGGAAACCTTGCCAAGATACAGAAACAATTCTCGGCATTGTCACACTTCATCATGTCCCCTTCAAGACTCTCGTGTTAAGAAATGCCACAATGTTCAGGTGAAGAGATTGGGTTATGAGCTCACTTCAGTGGATTCATCCATTTGAATAGACTAACTGGGTGTTACTAACTGTGCAGGGGGTGTGGGTAACTGGAGGTGGATTGGCCCTGGGGGTGCAGCAACAGGACTCTGTCCCTGGGTCTTTTCCCATCTGCCATAACCCAAGCCTCTTTCCCTCCACCATGATATCTTGCCTCACCTTGGGCCTAGAACAATGGGGTTGGCCAACCATGGACTGAGATCTTTGAACAGGCCAGTCGTAGAGTTGACCTCCAAGTTGTTCCTATCAAGTACTTTGATAAGACAGAAAACTGGTTAACATTCCCACGAGGCAAACTAGAAGAGTTGTGTGTCAATCCTACCAAAAAGTGATCGACACCAGGAACCACGTCCCTGTGCATGATCACCTGATTCAGAGATCATGTCCTTCTAGAAGGCCAAAGCCTCCATCTCCTTTGTAACCACACAACGGCTGATTCATGTGAGACCTAACTTGGCCTTCTCACGTACTAGACTTTCTCCAGCTGGGGAACCATCAAGCATTCCCCAATAAGCAAGTCAAGCTTATTACGATCAAGGGAGTTACAAGGGGGAACAGTAACAGGGTCATTTCATACTGTCCCTTGTCCCTTCCATGCCGTCCCATTATCAGAGGCCTCCTGTGTGCAAGGAACTCCATGGACCTCGTGGAGGAGGCTGCACCCCTTTCCCTAGGTAATGGGTTCTGCCCACCGGGGGGCTACGTGGGTCATTTCAGCTCTCAGGAGGACAGTCTTCCCTGGACACTCTTGTTCTTGGCTTGTGTGGGGGAGGGGGGCAGTGTCACCTAGGAATCAACACAGGCAGCATTGATGAAGACCCTGGACTCAGAACACCGCTGGCCTCAGATGGACTGGCGATTCCACCATTGCAGGCTTCCAGGGAGGCGGAAGTTCGAGCTCATTTCCTCCACTATATAATGGAGGTGCTGACACCGACCTGGGTCTCGGATTAGACGAGACCTGCTCGGTACCCAACATCAGTCGTGGTCACTTTCACCATGGGGCTAGGCTGCATGGGTCTAGTGAGACCCGTCAGAATGGTCTTGAGCCCAAGCCATCTCAGGTTTACAAAGCTTGTTAGTCACTGGAGACTATGCTCTTAATTCCTCATGAAGCTTAGAGTTAAGTTTTAACTCTTGAAGATCTGGGTCCATTGTGCACTAGACACCCTGACAGCCCATCTTGCTTGGCTTCTTTTTACCTTTACTCTAGATACCAGTTTGAATCTGAGGCCTACAAGCACTTCTAATTCATCTCTGCAGAAGCGTCCTGAAGTACCCAAACATCTTTCCAGTTTCTAGACTCAGGCAGGTGTGGCCGACGGCACCAGCCTGGTAAACATCCTCCCAAGACCTTCTCCACTATTGCAAGGCAGGAAAAACACCCCTAGTTTGCCTTCGTCAGGAAAAATTTAACATTTGGAAACTCCAAGATCAGCAGCAGTTTTCTAGGGACAGTTGGTCACTGGAACCCATTTAGTATCTACCACTATTAAACCTCAGCCTGAGCACAAAGAAATTGTGTGAAGATAGAGAATCCAAACAGTAGCCTAGAGATCCAAGGCCAGTCTTGTTATATAGGATCTCGGGAGACTGACTGCCTTCTGAGTATGTGACACCATCTATAAGGATGACCCCAGCCCAGGTCAGCCTCAGAAGGACTACTCTGAGGAGGTAGAGCAGTCTAGAGACCTGCAGGAAGGCCTCAGCAAGTCTCTCACATAAAGCAAATGAAGAGGGTTGGGAAACCTCGATCTACCCAACAGGATAGATGTTGTATGTTAAGATTTAAGATAGAGAACAGATGTGAGGCTGTAGGACCATCAAGAGAAAGTGATTCCGACAATGTGGATTCCATTTTGATAAGACTAAGGAATGCTCGGGTTTTACAGGGGGCTCCCAGGGACTGGGCCCAAGGAACCCAGCCTCCCCTACCTCCACTGTTTCAGGAGAGGCTCAGTAGGACTCGGATTTGAATCGGGCTGTGCTCAAACCATCATCCTGGTGGGCTGAAAGTAAGGGCGTCCATTACTGGAGGCCTCCCTGGCCATAAATGGCACGCCTGGTCACTGACCAGGGGAGCCCATGTTAGTAGAGCTGGTTCCGAGTGGAAGTCAAACCCTTGAAGTGGGCCAAGTTAGGGCTTGGGAGTGGGGGCCGACACCCCATCCCCAGATCCAGCATGGCTCCAGCAGCCCGTGTGCAACCCATTCCTGCGTGAGCCGCTGTTGGTTTCCAGCAACTTCATTGACCAACTCGGTGCTGGCAACTCCGAGATGTTCTGTCCACACCCCATTTCTCTGGGCTCACAGCCTTTCTGTCCAGTCTCTACTGTGGTCACAAGAGCCTGCTTCCAGTAGTCTTTTGGAATGCTCCCCACTCCACGAGGAAGCTCAACCCCACCTGCTCATTTCCAGTTCAGCATCCACCCCAGAGTTGTCTGGTCTCTCAAGTCAGAGCCCACACGCCCAGACCCCGAGTACACTCATCTCTCAAGGGACCATCACCCATCAGGTAGGGCGGGCACAGCGATGCTACCATGACAAGTCGTATGACAGGAGCCAAGGTTCAGGTTGTAACCAGTTGTTACTCTTCCAATGTCCTAGGACAGTCACTGCAGAGCAGTAGCTGAGGGTCTCTACACAGCTGTGTGGTTCTGGATAGGTGGGGGAAAGACGACCAAGGCTTTGGATACTGCCAGACTCCAAGTCTGGGACCAGCATGCAGTCCCATCAACTAGGGACTATGGATTGACATTCATTTCCTCCCAGGGTCCCAAGGAAGGTAGGTGACCGAGACAAGTGTCATAAGGCAAAGCAGCACATGATGAGTCAACTCAAGCCTTTGCTATGCCATTCAGCCTTGGATGGCTTGTCCCTTAAGATCAGTGACTACTCAAATTAGCTTTTCAGAGCCAGGAATCTCATCCTCCCCAGAGACTCTGCTAACATAGTAGGCCAGGAAGTAGAATATAGAGCAAGAGTGTTGCACCAGGCCAAGCTTGAGCATGGTGTGGGTCAATACCTCAATCCCCAGCCTCCAAATCATCATTCCAGCAGTTCCAATGCTAAGACCCTCCTGTTTGAGCTGCTGTAGGTTCCCGAGACCTTCCATTAAGCCACTCCCACTGGGAGCGGCCGAGCCCATGACCTGCTTCCCAGGGTGGCTTTTTAACCACATCTCTCCATTCACCATGGGGGAGGCCCAAGACCCTGAAATGGACATGCCTGCAGAGGTCTGAGAACTGACAAGCTCAAGTCTGACTCGAGCAGGTCGAGCTCTTGGCAGCGGAAGAAAGAGGTCTGAGGACTAGAGGGAGAAAGGGAGCCATGTCCTTGGAAGGACCTCAGGAGGGGTCCATCTGAGCCCTGGGGCTTAGTGTTCCCAGTTGAAGTCCACAAATCCCTCATGACCACAGTGAGGATGTTCTGTATCAGAGAAGTCCCTTCAGTGTCCCAGCACAGGTCCATCTACCCCATTCCCCTTCACAGCCATGACCCTGGTACCTCACACTGGGCGTCCACTCCAGCCTCACTTTGTAGGTTGCCTTAGTCAGCCTTTTCATCACCGTGACCGAAACCCAAGGCAAAAACTTAGGATTTAGGGTGATTAGTGGCTTCAAAGGCCTCAGGCCATGCTTAGACAAGTCCCTTGCTTGGAGCCTCAGGTGAGGCAGAACATGGCGCCAGGTGTGGAAGAGGAGAGGCCCTCACTGCAGAAGCAGAGGCCAGTCAGGGCCAGTACAAAGGCACACCTTCAAAGGCCCACTTCCTCCAGCCACACGGCCTGCCTACAGTTACCTCCCGGACAGTAATCCTCAAGTTATTCATTGGTTCAGTGGATTAGCCTACTTATTAGGTTACAGCTCTCATGGTCACTTGACCTCTGAACATCAATTGCCCCCCATGAAGTTTTTTGGGGGCCAACACCTTATATCCAAAACCATAACAGGTCCTTATCAACTTCCTTTGTCTTTAGATATAGGAGACCAAGTCCTGATGTTCTTTTCTAGGTTCTTAGTGACACCTAAGAAATGCTATCAGATGCTGGCTCCCAAGTCTCGGAGTTACCCTTAGTTGTGTTTAGTAGCTAGTTAGCCAGTGACAACAGCCAGGCATCACACTGGTATGTGCCCCTAAATTGGCCCTCACTCAGCCCTGGCCTGGGAGACCCCCTCTGGCTCATGGCATCCCGAGTCTCCTAATAAGCCGTCTGCCTTCATGGTTTCCAATTCCTCTTTGGAGTTTGGCCCTCTGTCTTTCAAAAAACAGGAACCTGTCCTCTTGTCAGCATGACTTCCACTAATGCCAATGTTCTGCCTTTTTTTTTTTTAACTCCCCTTTGACAGAGAGAATACAGTCAATTTATCTCAGAAAGCTAGTGTCCTCATAAAGATGGCATTGGAAGCTCAAAGGACCTCTGGTTCTTCCCAGAGGCTAAGGCTTTGGGCCTTAGGGTGGACCCTGGGATTACCGAGAAACTCAGATGATCATTCCCCTTACATTTCATGACAGGATCTCCCCGGTTCTGGGCCAAGCTGCAAGGTCACCTTTCCCAAAGGCCCCATTGGGTCAAGCAGAGTAGGAGACCTGAATGGGCAATGGCGTTCAAGCTGCGTCAACCATGACAAAAATCCAGAAACAGACCACAGCATCCGTGGGTGCCCACAGCCACCACATGGTCAACACTGCCCTTGAAATCCTTCTCCAGAGGCCTCTGCATTCAAGGCTATGTTTACGGGCATCCGCCCACAGCTAGTGACCCTCTGGGGGCAGGGAGAGGCAACAGGAAGTGACAGTCAGTTGTATTCAACTCCGTACACCACTTTTACTCCCTTAAGTCCAGGGAGACCAGCTCTGACCAACATGGCCATGCCACCAGGATACTTTTCCCTTGAGCCTTTGTTGGCTCTCCAGCAAGACGGACAGGTTGGCTCCACTGGGCACTGCTCAGAATCCTGCTCTACCTGGACACAGCCTTATGGGAAGGGCAGCCCTTGACAGTTTCTTAGTCGTTAGCACACTCCCCCTTTCAGTAAGGGCTTGGGATAGTTAACACCAAGAGAAGGGTCAGAACAGTGGCAGAGGTCCTCAATTGTCACCAAGCCTGGCCCTCAGAGGGTCAGGCAGCCACAAGAACTAGGAAGTTTGACCCAATACTACTAGAGCTCGACTTCCCTTTTCAGCGATACCTTTTTTCCCGCTTCCAGATTTAGCTCTAGGACATCAGGCTTTGCCAGGTCCATTTTCTCATCTTTGATTGTTGACCCATTTAAAGGGTTCTGCCCATTTTCCAGCATATTCCCCAACTCAAGCCTCAGGAGGGCCACGTGTTCCCATGGGCAGGGTTGTGCATCCTGGCCTGGTGGAGTTGGTGCACCAAGGTGGCACCTCATGGCAAGTACTTGAGGGCACTAGGCATTGCTGGTGATCTGATCACAAGCACTTGAACCAAGTGGTTCCAGACTGGATTCCCTTCTGCCTCTGGGCACCAAGTATTGAAGGGGGTGATGCCCAGACTCTGCAGCTATCTCGTTTCTGCTTTATGTTCTGTTCACCCTTTGGATTTGGTTATTCAAGTGCCTGGCGAGGTACAAGGCCAACAGCACCAGTAAAGGTTAGGTCCATCAGTGGCTTAGGTCTGCAAGCATGAGCTCCCAGCCTAACCCTGCAGGCTCACCTTCAGACACCACTCCCCCAAGCTGCCTTCAAGCCTACAAACGGAAGAGGTTAGAAGGCAGAGGTCAGCAATAAGCTTTGTGTTGTCCTAGGAAGGTTCTAGAATGCCAGGGCAGCATTTTAGGCAACCATCTCAACTCCTAGAAACACCTGAGCCAAAGGAACATAAAAATGATAAAACCATTCAAGCATAGCTGCATGATGTGGGTGGCGGAGCATGAACTAATAGAGTCACGTCCCCGGGGAGACATTTATTCAGGCATAGAAGAACAAACTCGTTCTGTTCAATATTTAGTCAGCAATTTGGATAGAGACACAGGTCTCATCAATAATGGTGCAGTTACTAAGAGACTTTAACAATTGTTTCACTCCAGTCTGCTAATATTTGACTCCCCCAACAACCAAGATTAATTTAAGGTTCGATCAAAACACAAGTCTCAGAAGATCTTAGCAGAAGACACTTAAAATTTCAAGTAGCAACAGGATACCATTTGGCCAGAAAGGCCGATGCAAACACTGACTGCCTAGACACAGTCAGGGCCTCAAAACAATAAGCCAGAGGAAGAATAAGCATGCTAGGCCAGGGGACCCTTCATCTCCCCACTACCAGAACCCCACCACTGTTGGATCAGGACGTTTCCTCAGTCTGTGCAGTCGCCAGCTCTTCATCCCGACTGGCAGGCATTGGAAGCCGGTTGTCCACAGGAGCAGCACAACTTTGAAACCCAAGTTGGGGGTCCCCTTTCCCTTCTTTCCTCCCTAGGCAGCTTTGTGAACTTTGTAGAGCAGGCATTACTACCTCCTGCCTCCTGGTGTCAAGACAGAGCAGCCTGTTGTCCGTACTTGCTGCCAGGGGTGCATTGAGCCAGCACTTCAGACTACAATCGGGTGCCCAGCAGTGGAGGCCCCAGCTTGCAGCTCCCCAGAATGTCCTTTCCACCCTGTGTCCAGGCTGCAGTCAGTGGTCAGGGTTTAAGTCATGCATTTGTATTGACAGAGAACAGTTTCCAAGCAGCATGTGATCCTAGAACGGAAAAAAAGCCATGTTTAGTTTAAGTACCACGGGCACTCTTGGTCACTGGGGTCACCACTCTCACATTGAGACTGTATACAAGGCCACCAAGTCTACCCGAGACCAGAGATTGTGCCTTGTTAGTGGTTAGGTGATCACATATTGCCAAGATTGAGTATTTGTCTAGTATCATAAGACTCAGGTCGCATGGTGACATGGTTTTTCATGTCATCGTAGCCTTGAAGGCAGGAAACACGAAGGTAGAGACACTTTGATTTCTTACCAAAAGGGGCAGTAGGCCTCCAGTTTCAGGTCAACAGTCATGATTTAGGACTACAGGGTCAGAGATCTGATGAGGTATGAGACTGGAGGTCGTCTATGCCCTTAACTGATTCAAAAAATGCCCCCATTTGACAGAGTCAAGAATGGCCAGGAAAGTGGTTCAAGGTCATGTAGAGGCAAGACGAATCCCCAGGCTCAGTTCCTAGCAGGCATTAAGAACAGCATCTCATTGCTATGGAGACGAGCATGTGGTACCTAGACCAGTGCTCCAGGGCTAGAGAGACCAGCACTACCAAGTGCTGAGCCTCTGTCTGGTGCCATTGATGTGTCATCCCCGGGAAGCTATTCCCAGCCCAAGCAGGGGCCCTAGGTGAAGTCTGATTAGACTGACATCTTGTTTTGTGGTCTTCACCAGGTCTCTGGAGGCTTATCCAAAGCTGATAACGCAACAAGGGCTGGGGATGGGAAGCCTTGTTGCGTTATCAGCTTTGGATGGGTGGGTTGATATTAAGGGCTCTGATAAATCTCCCTAAGTGGCAGTTCTTGGGGAGATGCTACAGACAGACCCACCTTCCCCAGACCTCTATTTCACTACCTTGAGTTTCTAGTTAGTGTTTTTAAGACTCATCTTTAAGAATCAAGGTTTACTCCTTTAGGAGCATCTAGTAAACTTCTGAGGGGAAGCATACATTAAGGTTTGACAGTGGGATGTCTTGCAGATCAAGGGCTTCCATGTCTAGCAAAGACTGCAGGTCAGAACCTGAGCCCATGACTCCTGAGTTCTGCCCGCTGCATATGCCGGCTTCAGTTTCCTTCATAGGTCATGCCACCACCCAATGTTTCAGTTGGGTCTTGAAAACTTTCTGCAAGCAAGGGGATTCTCTGCCACATCTTCAGCTCCTAGGAATCTGGTGCACAGGCATTTGCTGTTGAATGGTTTACTCAGGTGTTTTTAGGCATCAAGGAGTTTGAGATGCATTTGTGAAAGTCTTGAAGCTTATAATTTCCCAAAATATTAATGTGAAAGCCTAGGGCAACTTCACCATCCTCCACCTTTCCCCTCTAACCTCTTATCCACCTGAACTTCAGGGCATTAACTTCAGGTGAGACCCTTTTTACCCCCAGCACTGGTGTGCAGTTCTCAGGGAGGGAGCTTGGACCTGAGTTTGCCAAGCAGAGCTATTGTTCTAGCAAGTGCCACATGGGTAATTGAGGACTGAAGCTTACTACAAACCATCCTCAGAGGACCCGAAGTTGCTACTATGTCAGACTGTGTTGAAACATCCCCATAGATTCAAGGACTGCCCCCAGCCCCTCCACTGTGAAGGTCAGAGAGTGGCCACGACCCAAGCATCAGACTGATGCACCTGGGAGCTTCCCAGGAAGGGACACAAAGTCCTTGGCTGATGAGTTACCATTGCATGCTTTATGGTACAAAGTATCATTTTTCCATCCATCATGGAATCATTAGGCTAAAAATGTTTCTTCAATCAGCTTTCATCTTGGTGCTTGGCCTCACTGGAGGGAGGGAGGGAAAACAGAAAATCCGTTCACTAGTAAGGCAAGAAAGTAGACACAGGTTGCTTCAAGATATTTTTGTTCCACTGACACGTGCATGGGAAGGCTGGCCCAGGAGAAGTACTCTCCCAGAGTCAGCTCCTATTGATTAGGGATTTTGCAAATCTCTCACCAAGTTTACATGCAGAGACTTCCAGGTGGTAGTTTGGAATTGCCATGGTAGGAATAATTGGCACCATGGAAGTTGGCTGACATGAAATCAGGATTTCTCCCCGGAAAGCTGGTGGTTTTCATGGAAGTAGTCGTGTGCTGGTAAATATTGAAGAGGTATCAGATCCTTCTCATAGCAAGTGGCACAGGTGGAAGGCCAAGTTCCGAGGTGGGACCTCAGGAACACAACCCATGTGGACTTGGAGGCAGAGGAGTGGGCTACCCCTTGGAGAAACTAGAGGGTAATGTACCTGTCAGAGGCCTCTGCTGACCCATGGAGAACTCTGGCCCCAGGATGATCTCCCAGAACTACCCTAATTTGAGGTGAGGGGAGGTGGGCTTCACACCTTTCCTAGACTAACCCTGGAATGTAGGTGGCCCTGGGAAGAGTTAGGTGGGTGACATTGTTATCTGCATTGAGGGCATTTCCTGGGGAACAGATCCACAAGTCGTCATCACTCCAAACTCACCTAGGGGTATGTTGGCTCCTCTCTAAGAGGGTTGGGGCAGCACACTGTGGTGTCCCTCAGCTTTAGATACAAGAGGGGAGAAAATCAGCTGTTCTCACATGAAGCAGCCCAAGCTAGCCTGCTGAAGGGCAATGGGTCATGGGGCCATTTGTCCCCACCAAGCCACCCTAGGTAAGTCTATACAGTCTATAGCAATCTGATCCCAGGATGTAAGCACACATACAGCCAGGACTCTGTACCCAGCCCTCACCAAGTGGGGGTGCACAAGTCCAATCCAGACAGGAACATGCACCCCACTCCCAGGCTCCCTAGCAGCACATGCTTCTCCCTCAGTGATGGCTATGGTTTGAGTGTGGTTGGTCCAATTCCAAGTGTTCCCAAAAAAGCCTGGCATCCCGTGTGTGGAGATGGAACCCTCAGGAGAAGTGGCCTGGAGGAAGGTGTTTCGTCACTGCCCTTTTAAGAGATGGATGCCATCTCATGGATGGTTCTTAGAAAGTTCTAGAAGGTCAAGTCTGGCCTCTGATACTTCTCTGGCTTCCCATCTTGCCATGCCATCTTCTCCCCCTCGCACATGCTCCTACCCTGGAGAGCAGGGGAGCCTGTGTAATCTACCCCTTTGAGTTGTCTCTTGGGTCTAGTGCCCACTGCCAGCCCCCTCCCTCTATGGTCACCAACTACTGTTGTGACAACCCAGAGCTTCTCTAGCTCCAACCTGGAGGTTCAAACTTGTGGGCACTGGTGGTGCCACCTCTTTCCCCCACCAGCCTCAATGGTGGTGGCTTCTGGCTGTTGATAATCTCTGTGGGAGATGTATATGGGGTCTTCTTACCCCGTTTGCTCCAACATCTATAAGGGCTTGGCCACTCTTCTCCATATTAAGTGGCCTTTATTAAGCTTCTTGGCGTGTTCCTTTGAGCTGGGGCCAGTGATTGACACCACCGGGCCTTCTGTGCCCACCTTGCACCAACCCAGGGCACCTCCCACATGGTAGTCCCACTTTAAGGGATACGAGGTAAAAACAGTTTTGCATCAGATAGTCAATCAGCTGCTGGGGATTTAGCAGAGACAGATTCAGAATCCTATCCTTTGTGGAGCTCTGGGTTCTAAGTGGGGAAGACAAAGAAATCCTCTTTGGGGTGGAGAAAATAAAGGAGGTCGGGGGCAATGTTACAGTGTTAATTATGATAGAGAAGGTCTCATGAAGAAGGTGGCACATGAGTAGAGACCTGGGGGATGAAGGGAGCTATGCCACTCTGGGGAACCACATCTAGAGGACTGAGAAAGGACAAAGCTCCTGCTACTGGAGACTAGCTGTCCCACCACTCTCTCCCACCCTGAGGTCCTGCCTTGTCTCTGTGAGCTGAACTCCGTTGAAAGCGAGACACGGGCTATCTGGCACAGGCCAGAAGTAAAACAGATCTTGTCTAGATAGGAGGGGAAGCCATGGAGATGGGGATTGACCCCTGGCATCTTTTAAATCCTAGTGATTGTGCCTTCTCTCCTCCCCTTGGAGGACATGAATCCCCTCCCCCCTCATATCCCTACCATGGAGAGCAGGAAGACTGGGGTACAGGTACCCGTTTCTTAACACACATGCTGCAGAGCAGTCAGGTGAATCTCCCAGACCCCTCCCAAAGTGATATCATATGTAGATCCTAAAAATGTTGAACTCAGAAGCAGGGTAGAATGGTCACTAATGGGTCCCTGTGGTTGGAAGGATGTTGGTCAAATACAAAATGTCAGATAAGAACAAGTTCAGGAGATCTGTTATATCACATGAAAAAGTCTGTTAATAAAGTATCGCCTTCTGGAAAATTGCCAAGAGTCGATTTTGCTTTCTTATCACAGAAAACAAGAAAGCCAGAGAAATGCATTAGCTTGAGCCTGTCCCTCAGTGTACACATGTTTCAAAACATGTTTTGGGTCATTTTTTATTTAAAGAAAAAAATCATCTTTCTATTTAGCTGTAGAAATGCCATTAGCTTAGATTCTAGGGTTGATCTCTGCTTTTAGGCTGAGCTGGGCTCTTCCTGGGCAGCCCCAAGTCACAGGCTGAACATGGTTGAGAACTTCTGCCCGGTGCAGGACTCTTCTGTAGAGAGGCACTTTCAGCTCTTAGCTACCCTCAGTTAACTGGGACCATCAGGTCTGCTTCCTGGGTGGAGGCTCTCTGCCCAGGTCCGCCTCCTGCCCCCATCTCTTTTGCAGACACTTGTGTCGTGCTGGCAACATTCAACCTGCTCAGGTTATAGCATCTGACAGATTCTGTGGTCTAAACACTCTCATTGCAGCTGATCTTCCAAGACGAGGTAGCACTCAACACAGTTGGGAATTGTCTCCAACTGATCCCTGGGAATTGTCTCCAACAAGCCTCTTTCTTGTCTCTGTCTCTGCATTTATTTCCGTAAGGACCCAACCCAGATCTGACATGGCCACCTTATGAAGTCTCCCTCTTTCCACATCCTGTCCATCAGCATGTCCAGTAAGCTCTCAAACACCCTGAACCTGCCCACATTCCTCTTGTCCTACACACTAAGCTCGGAGCCCAGTGGGTTTTCTTGCCAAGTGCCTTCTTGCAATTGGCTTAGGAGAGGCACTGATATGAAGTAGGGCCTCAGCATGTACCGGCCGACCCAGGCCAAAGCTAGGATGTGTGTAGCTAGAATCCAAGGCATGTCTCCCATCCTCCCAGCCCACTCAAGTCCACCTGTCCCTTCAGACAGTCCTTGTCCCTATGAGCATCATGCTAATAGCCTCAAAGTCAACCTGAGGTCTTTCTGTGATCATGTACCATGCAAGAAGCACACACAACCCTGAAGTCCCTAGACATCCCCACCCAGAGACGCCCACCCCACCTGACCCATGAAAGATGGCTCGATACTCTGTGGCTTCCTCTTTGTCTGGAGAACTGTCCTTAGAGCTATCTTCTGGGCCACCCATCAAGTCGTCCCTGTCTTAGTCTGTTTGAGCTACTCTGACAAAAGGCCACAGACTGGGGTGGAGGTGACTTAAACAAATCTCCGAGTGTCAAGATCAAGGTAGCAGCAGACTCAGTGTGTGGTGAGGCCCATTTCCTGGTTCAGACCTTCTTGCTGGGTTCCCCCTGGGAGGGGCCAGGCAGCTCTCTGGGGTCTTTCATGGGTGTAGCGGTCCCTTCAGGAGGGCTGAGGGCACCCCACCCTCATGGGCCTAGAGACCTCCCAACAGCCCTTTCTTCCACCAGAGCCTCGGGTGGCAGGTCCTCAGCATGCGAGTCCTGGTAAGAAATATGCAGGCCATCCTTTTCCAACAGGATAAAGCCCCTCTGCTCAGCAGGGTTCCTAATGGCCTCTTGTAATCTGGAGGTCCATCCCAGGAAGCAAGTGGGTGGGGGAGACAGGAAGTGAGTGGACTTCGTGTACCCAAGCTCAGTCTGGGAACTTCACAAAGCAGACCTTGAGCCACTACATTGGCCAAGCAGGTCCTAGCAAGAACAGGGAAATTCAGAACCTACCATGAAACCGCATCAGCATCCATCTTGAGAGCCACCTGGTCCCTGAACTAGGCCACTAGGCAGGGAATCAGGGAGCTGCTTGGACCAACCAGGGGAAGCAGGTGTGCTCAGGAGCTCTCAGAGGTGATGGCCACCTTGATCCACTTAACATGGGCCTTCTGGGCCAGAGATGATGGGACCTGCTCTCGTATGTGCGAGTTTTCAGAGGAAGTCTGGTGGGGCAGATTTAGAAGTCCCAATCTCCTGCCTTGATCCCAGGCGGCTCCCTTCCCAAAACCTCCCTTCTCTGCATTCTCTACCTGCTCTGAAGTTACTGGAGCCTGCTGTAAATTTAGGGACAATAAAACCATCAAAGGGCTTGGTCCTGAGAAAAATCAGTCAGGGAGTTTGCAATAAAAGAGTATCCTGCCCAAGGAAAGTGGGACTTCAAGGAAAGTTGATGAGAGACCTTGGGTGGGGCCTTTGGGAGAACTGGGGAAACTGGAGAACATTTTTTTAAAAGTTATCTGCTATCTCATTTACCTCCCACCCCATGTCCCTTATCCCTTCCTACAGTCACTCCAGCTGCCCATTTCTAGCATTTGAGCTTCTCTGTCACTTTGCCTGTGGTGAGTCAGAGCTCATCATGCTCCTGGAAGCCCTGGGGGTAGGACACTCCTGAAGGCAGCCTTGCAACCCCCAGTGGCCTCTTCCCTTTATCTTTTGCTTTCTGGAATCACATCAGGTAAACCACTTGCTCCCATGATTTTGAGTCTTCATCCAATGCAGACGCCTGGAGACATGAGGACTGGAGTAAATGCACAGCTTCTGGCCCTTCCAAGTCTCCCCTGTCCACATCCATTTCACCCCTTTGACACTGTGGAGTACCTCAGCTCATGCACAGGGCACACGAGGGGGCAGGGCTCCGCACTGGCAGGTACCTTACATCATCCACAGTTTGCCCTCTCCTGCTTTCACATCTCACCCACCTCTCAGTCATGGCAGGGCTACTCAGGTGGCTACAGCTGTCCAAGAAGGTTCCACCTCGGCCCCTCCCAAGGGATCTTTAAACCATAATTGCTAACCCACGATGTGTTGGTGCCGAGTTTATCAAGAAGTTAATTGGCATCCTTTCTCCTTCAGCTCCAGAGCCAAGACTAACCTAAACACCCTACTCCCCATTCGTTACTCTAATTCCATCAGCAAGCTGACCAGGCCTGACTCTGCCTCTGGTTTATGGCCTCACCAACAAATGCAGCAGCTGAGGACCCAGCCGGGCATCTGGGTAGCCGGGAGGTGGGTGGATCAGAAGAGAGGGCAGCCCCCACAGCCTTTCTGGTGGGGAAAGAGATGTAGGAATTTTGAGGTTTTGCTGGATAAATGCAGACAGCAAGTTATCTATGCAGGGCAGAAAGATTCCTTTCTGCATCTTCAAGTGAGCCAACTTGGGAAGAGGGAAAATGTGATCCCAAAACATGTATCAGTGGCATGAGGTGGCATGTGTGATCTGATCCTCTCTCCCACTCCTGTGGCTCCTTGATTACCAAGAGCCCTGAGTCATTTTAGTTTTAGCAAATATATTGTGATAGAATCATGGGCAGGACCTGCAGGTCAGTATTTACACTTTAGTGGTTTTACAATGTTTTTATTACATTTGGGAAGGTGCGAAGATACCAAGCACGGTGCTTAGGGAGTGTTCACAGAGTGAATGTGTCTCTGTAGTTGTAATTAAGCAGAGAATCTTTAAGTTGGTGTGTTCTCTTGCGAGATCTGCTTTTTGGAAGAAGGTACCCTAGGCCTCCTTCCTACACACAAGCAATCTCACTTGGTGCATCTATTTGGACAGGTTCCTGCTCCCCGATGGGGAATGGCCTCCGTGTGAGCTGGATACAGTCTGGGGCCATTTGGAATCGGCAGATGGTCGGGCTTCTAGCTGGAGTGGAAGGTTCTTTATTCCCTCTTCACTTCCATGTTTCATTCCGCAAGAGCCAACTATGCTCTCAAACAGCACTGAACTATGAGTCTAGACCCATCTAGGCTCTAATCCCATCAATGCCTGCTGTATCCCAAGTGCTGGCTTCCTGTAGGAAGCTGAACTTCAGTTTTATCTACTCCATTTCTACAAAGCTACAAGGTTTATTTGTTGCCAAGTGGGGTGAGTCCACCTCAGCGCGTCCCTTGGCATAGACTCTGGGCAACCTCACCTCTGAGTCAAGACCATCTCCAACAAGGCCACAGTACTGGGGCATTTGGTTCCATGTCCCAGGAATGTCCCAGGAGAGCTTGTATCATAGCAAGCATGCAGGGATGACCACAAAACTCAGGTCTTTCCATCTAACGTCCTTATTTCTCTTGTCCTTCCAGCTCTTCCCACTAGACTCCAGGAGCCAAGAGTTTTCTTCAAGGGAAGTCTGGATAGGACTAGACTTTTGAATAGTCCCACCATCCTCCGACACAAACCTCTCAGGCCATAGGATTCCAGAGACTACCATTAGTTTCCTAGCCACCAAAACCAAACCTAATTAGCAAAAGCCAAGGATAGGCCAGCGAGGAATTAGAGTTGGCACTCCTGGTTCATTGAAGACAGAGGCAACAGAGTCAGTGCCGAGTCCATCATCAGTGGACTCCATGATGGCAGGCTTATCGTTATCATCCTGCATAAGAGAAAAATTCTCAAAGCCACATGACTGCCAACCAAGGCAGGTCAAACCTCACTGAATTTCCCATTCTGTTTCTCTCCAGGTCTTTGGGTGGCAAGTCCTATTCTCGGGTCCCAAGACTGCCTTCTGTTCTTTGATTTCAGACACAACTGACCTTTGGTCACTGATTGTACCATGTATTCTGCCACATGAACCCTATTTCCCTTTATACAGACAGCAGTGGACGGCTGAGGGTCCGATGCTCCATGAGGACCGCTTTTTAATCCAAAGCCTCCTCAGCACAACCTTCAGGGAATGACTTCTGAGGGGCATTTCAGAGGCACACCATAACATTCCTCCTCCAGCCCACGAAGGCCCATGTGCATCTTATAATGAGGACTGCATTTAGTGGTCTTCAGGAGTCTCCCAGAACCTTGGCAGACCCAGCATTGCTTAGGAGTCCAAGTCCAAACTCATCTGGGCACCTCACGGTGAACTTTAGCTGCAAGTCCTCAGTTAAAAGCCAAGAAACAAGATTCGATGGCTCAGAGTACACACTAATTCTGGAAGGCAGTAGGATGATAGGAAGGATCAGATTCAAGGAGACCCAATCCTAGGGCAGACGTTAAATACTACGGCTTCCTCCTGGGATCAGGGACACCTGGGGGTAGATGTGAGCATCAGAGGGTGCAGATCGGCTGGCTCTTCCTGAAGCTTCCTTCAGCAAATGCCCCTTGTCCTTAGCATCCCCAACTTTGAAGTCTCCATTCTAGCTTAAACTTCACCCAGTGTCACAGCCCACCCTCTGGTGATGCTTGGAGGGTTTCTGACAGCAACACGTTTCTGGCCTCCCAGGTTTGCCTTGACGCCAGCCCCACAGTTCTGACATCCAACAGAGCTTTAAAAGGATCATCACGTGAGCAAGGCCAAGGTCTGCCCCTCGAGCGAGCCACACACGGGGAACCTGCTCAGACCTTGGCTATGGCAGCCCGAGTGCCTGAACCCCACAGCACAGGGAAACAAACCCTGGGGACATAGGATTCCTAGGTGGTCTTGAGCAAGTAGTGCATCCTGGGTCTCTCGGAAGTCTGAGCCTGGGAGGCTTTGAGTTTTGCTGGTTGCCAAGAATGCCCTTAATGGCCTTTTTCTACTTTCCTGGTCAAAGCAGGAAACTCAGGGTCTTGTGTGACCAGGGAAGTGCTCACGCACTTTTGGCTTATTAATGGCAATCACCTCATTAGCAACAAAACCATCACTGGCTGAGATTTTAAGTACACCCGTTTTCTGCAGAACATAAAATTCAAGTCTTTCCACTGTGTTCTGCTCTGGACTCACTGGAATCTAGATAAAAGCAGACAGCAACTCCAGTGCTACCTAAATGCTATTTTGTCTTGAAGTTCTCTCCAGATAACTCTTCAATCTCTGCCTCTCAAGTCTCTGGAGAGACAAAGTGGAGCACAAGTGGCAGCAGGTCCTCAGCTCCACATGATCCGCTTTTCCATCTAAAGCCTCATCAGCACAACCTTCTCTGTCTGTGTGCCTATTGGGATTGTGGTCCTCTGAGGTCAGGCTCATCCATTAACTTGGCTTGGACCATCCTAGGCTGCCTCCATCCCCACGCCTCTAGACTTAACTTGTGCCATAAGCCAATTCCAAAGGCTTCTAAAGTATACCAGGTGTCTTCACAGCAGTGGCCCCACTCCTGGTGTTTAGTTTTCCATTGTCTTGGCAAAACACCCGAGATAGACAGTTTGTGAGGAGGAAAGGTTTAGACTTGGTTTTCTGAAGGTTTGAGTTGATGGTCACTTAGCCCCAATTGCTTTGGGCCTGGGAGGGAGGGAGAGCATCAGGGAAGAAGCAAAGCTAGTCACCTCACTCAGGAAGATCAAGGGAAGGACCAGGAGCCTAACAGACCCTTCAGGATCTGCCCCCAGGGACATTACAGCCTTCTACTGGCACCACTCCCCCACACACAGGGTGCCACAGGGTGCCACCAAGCCTTCAGTGCAGGACCTTCGGGGACCATGGTAGAGCATGTACATCTATTCCATTGTTACAAACAGCTCAATTTTAGGTGTTAATTTGGATTAGTCAACAGCTGGAGAACTGGAAAAGTTGGAGTTTTGGATACCTCTATGTATGTGTTTCTAGAAGAAATGGAGTAGACCAAGCATGAGAGATTGGTCCCCACATGGAGGAGCCTTTTCCATTGTTTGGGGTCCTGCACGGAACAGGAATGGGTTGAGCCTGGGGGTGGGATGTTCTCTTAATCCTGTTCTTGATCAGGACTCCAGGATTGACACAGGCACCCTCTACCCACCTCAGCAGTTTGAAGACTTTCACTAGGATAAAGCTTCTCTGAGGTTCTCAACATGTCTAGCTTTCAGATGGCCTGTCAGGGCCTTCTCAGCCTCTGTAATCAAACAAGTTCTCTTAAATCCTGTCTCATACTTACTCAGATGAGTTCTTTGACAAAAACATAACATGAATGGCTGTGGGTCCAGGGCTCTACAGGATCTGTTTTCCCATCTGAAGCCTCATCGACACAACCTTCTCTGTCTTCATGGCTAGTCAGGGGTCTGCAGATATTTATATATCTCCTGCCAATCTTCCCTGTAGATCTTTGACTTAATAGGCTTTGGTACCAAGAACAATTCTAAAGGAACCAAGTTTTAAGGCACTTCTGAAACTGGCTCTCTAATCCCATCAGACCTAAAATTTTAGTGATTCTAATCCCGTAGTACAGAGAACACACTGGTCACTCTTGACATGAACTACTTAAGATATGCCAGTTTAATGTATTTGACCATCAGATTGCAGACAAGGTGAAACAGGACTCCTGGTGACTCCACGTATGCCTTTAAACATTTGTGGAAGAGGGGGATATGATAGTTTTGAGAAATTGATGGAAGGGCGAGCTCAAGATTTGGTTTGCCAAGTCCACATCAATAGCCCGAGAGCGCGGGGCAGTCTACAGCCACAGAGCTGGAATTAGTTGAATCCAACAAGCCTGCTCATTGTCCAAAACCTCATGAGCCAGTCCCCCTCAAAAGCACATCTAGTATCTTGTGGTACTTCAGATACTTTTGTTGGCATAAAACTCATTAAGTGTTAATTAGGGGAACTATTTGAAATGCTTGGTTTTTAATTCCTTTGTAGATCAACAGGAATTTAAAACTTGAAGTGTTTTAGTGACACAATGAGTACTCATTGGTTTACCTAAGAGTGCATTATTCTTTCCCCATTTAACCGAGTTCTCAGGATTGGATGCTGCTGCCTGGGGTGGGTGGCTTTTCCTCAGTGTATGTCAGAGCTCCTTCCTCATGGAAAGATGGATCCGAGCAGGAGAACCAGGCTGGGACCATGAGAACTCAGTTCTCTTGGCATCTGCCAGCCATTCCAAGGTGAAAGACCATTTTCCCCAATCCCTTTTAACTGGAGCCCTGTTCTCCATTCTGCTTCTCATTCAGGGACTTCCTGAGCTGGGTTGGCCTCTATTTCTGTACGAAGCAGCTGGGGAAGGAGTGCTGGTCCACCCCCAAATTCTGGGAAGCACAGCATGTATCAGAGGGACAAGAGGAGTGGTACCAAGATGAAGATGTGGAGAGAACTAGGTTTGAAGTCCAGGAACCTGCGGTCACTGGGAGCTAGATCTCTGATCAGGAGGCAAGAAGTAGGTTTCCCCCAGACTTCAGTGCTGACCCCACGTGGAGGAATGAATTCCCACAGCAAAGGATAAGAAATATACATTCGACATTCACAGCCAAGCCCTCGGATTCCAAGTCAGTCTATGGCGATGACCAGGATGCTCAGGACTGTCACTATTTCATTTGAGCCAATTTCCCAAGGACAGACCAGAGAGTACCTCAAAAAAAAAAAAAAAAGGAATGATGGTTCTTCATGGAAGACCCTAAGCAGCAAAAATTGTTTGCCCAAATCTTGGTCTGAAGGGCTTCTCTGGCAGAGAGAAATCCTAGGCGTGGCCCTGGATGCCTGGCTGCCTGCTCCAGGAGCTGCTTCTAGGAGCTACAGAGGCTGTCTCCACCTGAAGACTCTCCTATTATAATCACACCCGAGTATTGTAATCTGGTCTGAGATCTGTTGACATCTTTCTGACGGCATTGGACAGGTGTCCCTCAGCCATCCTGTGTGAACCAACTTGTCTGGTTAAGTGATTGGCAATACCAGTCTAGGGTCAGACTCACCGACTTCGCCAAAGTCATTGGGATTGTGCTGCAATAATAAGGATTTGTTGGAATGAGAGTTTGGCAAGATAGTTTGGCACATCGATTCCCAAAGCAAGATTTATTTTTTAATCCTGATTAAGGGAAAGCACGTACCATTTCATGACATGCCTGCTCTCCCTTTCACATTTTTGCCAAAGAGACATTGATGTATTGACAGGAAACTGTTAGTCATAATTGCCCCCACCCCATACAATAACATCCAGGCATAAGTAGGCATGACTTAGTTTAGGTCCAACATAGCCGTCAAGTTACATTCTCTAAACACTTGAAGGAAAGGTTCGAACAAATCAGAACATGCCTGTGGTGCCATAATTGAAAATTTCATTGAGGCCATCGAGATGGTGAGACCCAAGAATCTAGCATAGACCACCACATCCAGTCCAGCTTCTATGGGAGTTGTATGGTGTCGGAGGTCAAGGAGCCCCTGACACTCAAGTGCCCAAACTTCAAGTTGTGTTGTCAACATAACTGTCCTCACATCATGAGACATGAGACCAGAGACGTGAGGCTCTTGTGCCAAACTTCAACCTAGGAAGTACTCCCACTTATCTTACCCAGTTCAGTTCTGGATCCCAACACCCTTTCCCCCAATCACAATCAGAAGTCATCCAAACCCCATTGGGATGGTCTAAAACAACTGGGACTAGTTCCCAGCTTGAGCAGAGTACCACCTCCCACAGGCCAATAGCCAGGGTTACTCTAGAGAATGCTACCCATTATCCCCAAGGTCTTGACCCCAGCTCAAGACCACAGACTATTTCCTGGGTCTAGAAGGGCAACTGTCTGGCACTTGTCCTGCTCTAAAGAAATAGATGATCTACGCAGGGTAGATCATAAGAGGGCTATCCTCTTTACTTTGTCTTTCAACAAAATCCATTACGTTTCCTTTCCTGTGGACTTTGAAGTGCGACATAAAGGTCCGCGGCATAGAATACTCAGTCAACAAGCCAAGTTGCCGCAATAACACATTAGACCTTAACACTGACTGGGGGGAGTTCCTGGTGGCTTTCCTCCAAGAAATAATTCTAAGCCATTTTGATATAAGCAATGTCTGAGAAGACTCATCTTTAGAGCTTTATCCAGATCTTTGCTGGCTATGTTCTGAGAGAATACTACCTTTGCTTCAGTGAAAACAGGTATTTCCTTTGGGGAAAGGGCTATGTATCAAGTTTCATGTAAGAAAAAAAAAAAAGCTTATGAACAGCCAACGGTGACTTCTGCTTTCAGAGTCCCTTAAGTCAACCTAAGATTTCAGTCAAATTAAGGTCACAGGCAGAATAGCAAAAGCCAATAGCAAATGAGTCTAGAGATGACCAAATTTTGATCCTTTAGAATCCAGACTGGGGAAGTCTCAAATTGCATTTGATGAACACTCTGAACCCAAGACAAGTCCAGTGATTCAATTGCCAATGATATGACGAATCCCTCACTCGGAGCTTGTTACCACAACTAATGATTTCTGTCCATAAAGAACTTAAAATACTCTGCTTCGTGATGGTGTCCCATAATAGAGGGGATATGTGTTTCCAGCAGGAAATGTGCACTATTAGATACAAGCAGCATTTCTAAGCATTAGATCTCAGCCAAACATGGGTAAGGAGGTGATCTTGTGTTGAGGGATCTACAGCTGACATGAACACACTAGTGGCAGTTACATGTCCTTCATAAAACCCCAATGAGGACGAAAGCTTTAGAACAATTGAGACAATTGCATTTTAGAGTATAAAACTGGAGTCCCCCAAAGAATTCCTATTCCTGCTCTTATGTGTGCCCAGGTATCAGGAACCCACATGCTCATTGATAAGGTCTTACTTCCAGAAATGAGCTGCAGTGAACACAGCCACAGAATTTTCTACTCCCAGCTAAGCTATCACCAAGTCCAACCATTTGCAAATATATTCACATATATCTGTAGGTAAGACCATCTATGAAGCCAATTGTTTTTAGGTAATACCATACCTGGGGCTGAAAATGGAAATACTCAGAGTGCCAACACCTTAGCCTGTTCACAAAGGCCACCGTATTGGACCACATGCTAGTGAGATGATTCAGGATGAGCTAGAGACCCAAGATACATTTTCCTGAATGATACTTTTATAAACCACCCCCTACCCTAGCACATCCAATTACGAAGATTTTGGTAAGATAGCTATTAAACATTTAATAAGCTTAGTCTATAAAACATTTAACATTTTGCCAGGCATGGCGTCAGTATTAGACGAGAGGACACATGCCAGTGTTTGTCAGAGATTCTTGAATGATGCCCAATTCCTGCTTGGACTCCATTCTCTGCCTTGGTTTACCTTGATCTGGTTTGCCTACCACAACAAACCTTCCACTCCTCCATTTTAAGCAGTATTGTTAGTAGATCCAAGGCAAAGAGCAAGCCACATTTTGACAGGTTCAAGGTATTTGAAAAGTCTCAAGCCACTTGTGTTAGATGAGAAGCCATATAACATCCACAAAGTGACCATGATTTTCACAAGTAGAAAATTTTATAGAAAATGAACTTTATAGAAGATGAATTTTCAGGGAAATTCACAGGAGTATATATAATCCAGCCCTGGGGTTAGCAAAACCACATTTAGCTGAATGAATACATAGATTTGAGGTTGGGTAGGTGTCCCCTCAAACACATTTGAGAGCTAACACATGAACGTGCTGTGTGCCACTGAACTAGACACAATGAACACAGGTCAAGGCATATTCTCAGAGTTAGGTCCACAGAGCTACCATGGAGCAGCAAGTTTAGCACACCAAGGTCAGAATACGGCTTCTTCGGGTGTACATCCTCAGCGTCCTGGGACCATCAGAGACCAAGATGGCCAATTGAGCCAAGATGCTCAGCAGACACTTGCTATGGCAGTGGCAGATGAGGGGCAGTATCTGTGCTAGTCTAGGGGCCATGTGAGGTGAATAGAACCCTCAGAGGGCAGGGTATAGATTTGTACTTCCACTTCACGAGGCTTCTGGGGGAAGGAAGGCACACTGCCCCTCTGTCACCCGGCATGTATACCCAAACCACTTCTGGTTCCAGGCACAGAGGTATCTTGCCCTAAGAGAAATCCTCCATGCTAAGGGGACAGGGTGATTTGCATCACAGCCCTGGAGGCTTTAAGGCAGCTGGATGCCTCTTGGCCCAAAATGCAATCCAGTAGTTCGCTACACACCTTTAGCTGTTTGCAGTCTGCAAGCTAGTCATAAGGCTGCTTGGGGTACCAAGGCAATAGGGATTTAGTCCTTGTTCCTAAAGCTAGGCTTCATTACCATAATGACATTGATGACCTAAACCCTTTAAGGATGACATAAGGAAAGCTCTATCCCCCTTCCTATGGAATGTGGGGACCAGGCTCTGGTGTGACCCCTGCCTTGCTCTCTGCTTTTGATACAGAAATAAGTCCAGCAGTGCCTCCAGTTGAGAGGGGTATCTAGTCCCCCATGAAGCATAGGCAGCCTGATACCCCAGGAAGGGATTAGATTCAGCCTTTCCTTATAAATTAGTTCATTTTAATGTTCAGCTTTATTTTTTTAAGACACTTTAGACAAGTGACAAAAGTTCATGGGTTTGTTTTTTTTTATGTGTGTGTGTGTGTGTGTGTGTGTGTGTGTGTGTGTGTGTGTGTGTCGGGGGAAGCACTAGGACATTTTATCTCCATATTGTCCTCAGAATGGAGATGAGAAGGGAAATAAAAGGATTCTGCAGAAAAGTCCAGTGAATGGGTGAATGCCAAGGTCCAAGGATGCTCAACAGCCACCCATAGAACAGTGGGTATATGGTCAGCCAACCCTGTCTGGTTCCTGCCACTGAGGTTATCTTGAAAGCAGATGGGAAAGCCTCCTTGCAGAGCAGGTCTCCCACCTTTCACAGAGAGCAGAGAGAAACCAGAGCCTAGGACCTGGGAGAGCTGGTTCTTAATTGCACTCTGGACCCATCTCACTGGGACACTGGGGTTGGCTTTGACTGACAGCACTATGCACACACGGAGACCAGAAACCAGGTGTGTCTTAATTACTCTGCCTAAGCTCATGAGTCAAGAATCTTTGACATACTACAGGAGGCCAAGCTCAAGATGTCATTGAGAGGAAAACACAATTAGATGTGGACAAGAGTGTGATATCCCCAGAGTTCTGAGAACAGGATGTGGTTGGGTATAAAATTGAGCCTCCTGCATCAGTCCTTCCACCCTGACAGGAGTGGACTGGGCGCCTGGGCCAGGATGCCAGCTCAGGCTGTGGGGGAGTTGCCAATTGAGGCCTGAGGGCACAGCTGGCCAGGCTCCCTGCAGACACAGAAGGCTGGGTCAGCATTGGCCTCAGCATCCTGGGTTCCTGAAGATACAAGAGGAAGTGCACTCTTCTTGCTTCCTGCCTGTAAATTGCCACCCCTGCTCCTGGATCCAGTGCAGCATGTGCCCTTGTGTGTTCACAGAAGCAAAGTCTTAATGTAGAGCTTCTAATAGCTTCGAGCTGGAGGCAAGAGGGACCTAGGTGGATGGTAAGCTCCACTTGGCCACAGACAGCTGGACTCTGGCTCTCCCCCACCCTGCCTGCCTGCAGGCATCCCATCAAAGTGTGAGGGCAGGTGGTGTGCCTGGCCCTAGGAGGGCCATCTGCTTCCTGTTGAACTGGGAGACTGGGAGATTCAAGAAGCTAGAGAAGTCCATCTCCAGCTGCTCCATGGCTGGGGATACAAGCCGAGGGAGTACTGCTCTCAGGTGAAAGAGGGAACTTACTGAACTTTAGTATTGGACAGACTCAAATTTGGGAGCGTTGAACAGAGAACAAGAAAGTACATTGGGGTCAAGCCTGCTATGGTGGTGGCAGCAGCTGCAGCACTGGTAGGCTGCAAAGAGGACATCTAGCATGGAGGAGCCTGTAGATCAAAAAAGCAGCCTGAACTTAGCAAAATCAGGGGCTGCCCAACACCCTGGTATTGAAAAGTGCTTTTTTCTTCTCAATTGGCAAGTGGAGAGTGGAAGCAGAAGCCACATTTAGGCCACCATCTTGTTCCAGCACATTCCTACTACTCATGGTCTAAGGTGGACCTAGATCACGTGTGAAATAGACACAGTAGATTGTACCCAGGTATTCAAGTCAGAAAAGACAGGGAAGTGCAACATGCTCTTCCTTTGAGTCTGGTGGCTCATGGGATAGGCTAAGGAGGACCAGGAAACAGATCAGGCAAGTGTGAGTACACTCGGGGAATCCAACCCTCCCCACACTCTGCTGCCCATAAATACAGACTCCCCAGGCTTATTTCCTAGCCCATGAAGGGGATTCTTGGGAGGCTCCTAAGACCCAGGCTCCCAGCCCAGACTGGCATCTTCCTGGCCCCAGGAATGGGCGATCTCTTCAGTGAAGCCCTTGAGGCCCAGTGAGTTCCAGAAACTGGAACATCTTTCATAGAACTGTAGGAGCCCTACCCTGGGGGTGCATCCATATGATCTTGTCCAGACAGAATTTCCTTTGACAGTTATTCCAACTTACCCGTGAGAAGGAAACAGCTATTTCAATCAGCTTTATTTCTAACCACTCCAGCTACCAGCTCAGCAAGCAACACAAGAAAGTGGCCAATACAACCCAGCCCTTGCTTTCTTGGTACATAGCACCGCCCCTCCCCCGCAAAAAAATAGACCAGATAGACACAGGCAATACTGTCTGTTCTTGTGGACTGTTTGAGACTCAGTGGAGACAGTTTCATTAAAAATCTTCTTTCCTTAGTGCCAGATGCGGTTCCTGGTTATTTCTTGGTTTTAGTGCTGGCAACTGCTGCGCCCACCCTTCCTGTTTTTGTGGTAATTAGCGTCCTAGGTGTTGTAGTAGGCACCAGGTATTTAGATGCTGTATTTGACTTTGCTTTCATCATCGCCCTTTCCCCTTTTCTGTGAGTGCTAGGGAGGGATCTAAGGAGAAACTAGGTTCACAGGGTAGGGATTCTGAACTAAAGCCACCAAAAAACAGAAGACCTTCTCCACCAGTTAGCCACATTCTGGATGTCAGCTGTACTCTAATACAGAGAACAGATGAGAGAAAAACTCCAACTGACAAGCAGCCATGGCTGGAGAGGGTCTTGAGTCCCACCACTGGATGCCCACTTCTATAGCAAGGATTAACAGAGGCTGTGGATACCACACCAAAAGGGGTCTCCATCTAGATCACTCTAGGACACTTTAGCAACAAGGCTATGTGCCCTATGAAGCCTCACACATGAGAGTGGAAAAGAAATCCATCCCAACAGATGCAGAAAACCCGTCACAGGACTATGACATGTACAAGGTAATTGGCTGCCTCCTCGAGGTTGTTATTCACCAGCAACCGACTCTTAAGGTATTTCCATTTCATCTACTTTAGTATTTGAAAGAGAAATGGTCTCTGAATTCCAAGCACACAAAGCACAATTGAGTTAAGGAAGTTGGCACAGGATCTGAGTGCAAAGTCAATAATGAAATGAATGTTAAGAACCAAACAGGAATCTCAAATGAAAGATGGTGATTAAGATATCCAGTTGTAGGGCTGGGGATGTGGTTCAAGCAGTAGCACGCTAGCCTGACATGTGTGCAGCCCGGGTTTGATCCTCAGCACCACATACAAACTAAGATGTGTGTCTGCCAAAAACTAAAAAATAAATATTAATAAATTCTCTCTCTCTTTCTCTCTTAAAAAAAAAAGATATCCAGTTGGAAGTCTAGAATAGACTATGCTGAAGCCAGAATCTTAGTTGGAAGAAAAGTGGCCAGCCTTTAACATTCAGATAGTATTAGAGAATATAAGTATGACCAGAAGATACAAGTAGTCTGGAACACCAGTAAGAATTTATAAATAGGATTTAAGTAATTGGAATTGAGTGTGGAAAGATGCAAGGTAATAGAATGAATAGCCTCTTTAGGGAAACAATTTTTAAGCCTCAAGCATGAGATTGACATTCAGGTACAGGAATCATTCAGAACCCCAGACAAAAAAGATTTAAAAACTCCATGAGACATTGTAGTTTAAGTGTCTCATTGATCCTGTCTTTTCAGAGATTGTTAAGCCCTTAACCCAATGGAAGAGGACACAGATGAAGTTCAAAGTGGAAAAGGAGATCACCACAGATGTTACAAAAATCCAGAGAGTTATGGACTATTTTGAAAGCAGAACAACAAATTGGAAAACCTGAAAGACATAGATCTTGGGAAGTTTATGCCCAAAGATTTATCAAGAGGAAATAGCCTAAGCAGGACTAGTAACTAGTGATATGATAGAAGCAGTTATCAAATGCCTTCCAATAAACAGTCCAGGATCAGATGTATTCTCAGCTGAATTCCAGACATTTAAAAAACAAATGCCAATTTGCCTCAAGTTATTCCACAAGATAGAAAGTGGAACATTTACAGATCCATTCTAGGAATCTAGCATCACTCCATCTACAACTGGACAAGGAACCATCAAGAATTGCAGACTGATATTCCGGATGAACTCAGATACAAAAATCCTTAATATATTAGCCAGTTGTATTCAACAGATTAACATCACACAGCATGACCAGCTTGCTTTAATCCCATGGATGCAGAGATGGTTTAACATACAAGTCAATATTTTATCATATTAAGTAGAGTTAAGGACAAAGGTTAGTGATGAAAAGAAAGTCTTTGACAATTCGGCATTCATAATGGAGTTGCTGAAGAAAATTGGGGTAGGAGCTACCACATCATAAAGATTATGACAAACTCAAGGCCATCAACATAGTGACTGGGGAAAACGAAGCATTTCCTTTAAAATCTGAAAGGCAAGAATGTCTACTCTATTCCTTTTCAATACAGTACTAGAAATACTCGCCAGAGCAATGAGGAGAGGGAAGGAAATGAACAGTAGGAAAGAAAGCAGATTCAGTTTGTAAGTACGATTTTGTATTCAGAAGATCCAAAAAAAAAAAAAAAAACTACCAGAAGTCTGCCAGAGCTAATGTATTCAGCAAGATATCAAAGATACCTGAGACCCTGTTCATCCTGTTCAAAATTCAACTCAGAAAAAAAAATGGATCAGAGACCTAGGAATTAGACCAGAAACTACCCAAGTCCTAGAAGATGTAGGGTCAGTACTCCAGCACATGGACAGAGGCACCGAGTTTCCACAATAAGATCCCTAAAACTCTTGACATTATTTCCTGAGCTAGCAGCATGCTGTCAAGTTAGAAAACCTCTGCACAGCAACAATGTTGAGAGAATCTTCAGAATGGAAGTCTTTGCTAGTTACTTTTAGGGTACCAGGAATTGAACCCTGAGGTGCCTAACCCCCAAGCCACATCCCTAGCCTTTAGTTTTTGACACAGGATCTCGTTAAGTTGCCCAGGGCCTTGCCAAGTCTCTGAGGCTGGCTTTGAGTTGAGATCCTCCTGCGTCAGCTCTTACTCTTGTGATGGAGGATTCACATCCACGATCGATAGAGAACTCAAAACGTCACACCAGAAATAACAACCCAAACAACAGGCCAATGAAGTAAACAGACACTTCAAAATACAAATGATTAGTAAAAAAAAAAATGTTCAACATTCTTAGCAGTTAGGGAAATAAGCCCGATTTCTTGTCACTTCAGTTAGAATCTCATTAACAAATGCTGGAGAGAATGGAGGGGAAGGAACACACTGCTGAAAGGATTCTAACATAGCCAACTAGTAGTGGAGTCACCGTATGATCTAGCTGTGCCACTCTTTGGTATTTATCCTCAGAAATTAAAAGTCATACTATAGCCATACACGCATACCCATGTTTATAGTAGCACATTTCACAAGAGCCAAACTATGGAATCCACCTTGGTTTCCATCAATGGATTAAAAAAGTGATGTATATACACAATGGACTTTTATTTAGCCATAAAGACATTTAAGGAAAATAGATGGGACTTGAGAACATTATATTAAGCAGAAAACCCAAACTTGGAAGGTCAAGGGTCATGTTATCTCATGTGGAAGCAGGAGGGGTAAAGGGTATGGGGAGGTCTTGTTTTAAGAGAGGAAAAATCAGTAGAGAGGGAAGTTGCAGATACCTGGGGAATGATTGCTTTTGTCATCTTTTGCACCACTATGACCAAAAGACCTGACAAAGACAATTTTAGAGGGGAGCAAGTTTATTTGAGGGTGGACATCATGGTGGAAGAGGGTGGAAGAGGAAAGTGGCTAAGGACAAGGGCAGGAAGAAGTGATCTGTTTGACAAAGACTAAACCCCAGAGGTGCACCCCAAGGACCCACCTCTTCTAGCCACACCCTACCCACCTACAGTTAGCACTCAGTTAATCCTCATCAGGGGATTAATTCAGATTGGGTGAAGGCTCTTGCAATCCAGTCACTTCCCTATTAGACCTTATGCTCTCTCTCAAGCTTTTGGGGGACACCTTACATTCAAACCCTAACATGATATTGGCCAAGTTACATTGCTATGTTGCATGCAACAGTGAGTCCCAGAGAAGGGACCACTTCAGAGCACTCTTCCTTCCAGCCAGTCCTGTGAAAAGTTGTTCATGCTTCCAGACACCTTCTCTTTCAGAAGGAAAGGACTTCAACTTCTCTCAAGTGGGAGCTTCCTTGCAGCGAAGCCTCCTGTGTAAATGTTGGGTGAGCGTCGGAGGAAGAGACCACGAAGAGACTGTCTCATGCAACAGCAAGGGGTTTATTGGGGGTCCAGCATGCTGGGGCTCAGAGCTCACTTGAATATTGCAAAGAGCCCCAAGTACAGCTTAAGCAGAGCTTATATACTTTCCTTAGAGAGGGCAGGGAGGGAAGTTCATTGATGGTTCAGGGCGAGTGGGCAGTTTGCATGCAACCAGGTAAGGGAGTACATTCTGCAGTTTGGCAGTTGGGGACAGCACATTCTGGGAATAAGATTAGCAAAGAGTTCAAGATTATTAACCTTTCACCTGGAGGTGGGGGCAACAGCAGTTTTCCTCTGGGTGGGGTTCCCTCGGGATATACTTCACAAGGCCTGCTGGGGTCCGACTTTCAACAACATGTAGCTGCAGGTGGACGTGGCCATGCTCCCCCCTTTCAGGGCACAGGATTCTAGATACATAGAACATTCAAGGTTTTCTAATCAGAAGACTTCAATGGTTTTACAGGGGGTTATAAGCCAAGGCACTTTGCCAGCAGTATCTCCAGTGGTAGATTTTCCGTGTTGCTGGTTAAAGATGCTGAGGATGGCTTCCCTACTGTTAAGTGCTTAACATTGCATTTTAAGCATGTAGCTAAAGGTATTCATGAGCTGTGTTGAGGGGACCATTGTCATGGCATGCAGGTTAGTTTTCTTATAGGATTAAGCTAAAAATTGATCTCCCCTTCATATTCTTGCTGTGTTATGGTCATCGTCAATGGGGTTCATTGTGGTATATTTGTACATGCACAGGAGTGCCTTGTTAATTTCATTCTGCCCTTCTCTCCCTTTTCCATCCCTCCCCCTTGCCCCTTGCTCCCCCCATCCTCCACTCCAGTTTCATTTTTTAAAAACCACCTTGATATGCTGGACATCAGAAAGCCACACATTGACTCATCACCTGATGAATTCAGTTTGTTTAAATTGCTGTACTGTGAGCCTCGGAAATCTGTATTTCATTTCTCCTGCTCTACCAGTATTGTCCTAAAGCCATTTTCATCAGGAGAACCTTTTTTTAAATATATACAGCAAACATAATATTTATTCCATTCTGCTGCCCTTCCTATCCCCCCTACTCCTCCCCTCCCCTCCAAACTAATGTGACACACTTTTTTTTCTTTTTCTCATCACAACATCATACATGTATTCTGTATAACGATGTTTTTCTCCTTTCATTTTTCAACTGGAGAATCTTTAGTCAAATGAGCCATGCCCTAGAAGGAGTGGGAGAATTCAGAAGTTTGGAATCCTGATAACTTATGGGTTTGGCATAATCCTCAAATGATGTTAAAGAGAAGTTGTTCACAGAAGATTCTTTCATGATCTGACCTCAAATCCCGTTAGTAGTAGTCAAAGTTTGAGAAGTTACGGGAGGTGCTGCATTCCATAGGTCTCAAAACGGCCTTCAGAAAACCTAGGACTCTGAGACAGTCATAGTGAGTGAAAAATGGTCAGAAGAGTCCTCTTATGCCTACTTAACCAGTTGGGGGACTAGAAAGTTCTATGGAGGCCATGGACTCAGGAAAGCAGACTGGTTATTGGGCAAGCTGGTCCATACAGACCAGCATTGGTTCTGAAGTGCCAGCCCCTCTGCTTGCTAAGCTGAGATATGCCCAAGGGGGCAAGCAGTGCCCCAAGTCTCAGAGCAGAAGCAGACATTCAGCCAACATCAATGCAGAGTAGTTTTTCTGCGAGTGTAACCCCTTGAGCTCCTCCTTAACGAGGACCCTGGGGCATGCTCCCCTTAGTGGAGCCCATATCTGTTCTTCGGGGTCCTAGGCTTGGTTTCCTGTTCTTGGCAAGTCAGGTAGAACCCAGCTCTGCCCTTGGTAGCCTCAGCAGCCAGATGCTCAAAGGCCAAGTGAAGGTCTTCACTGGCGCCCCCTGGAGGCCGCTGCTTTGTCGTAGGAGGCTTGTGAGTGAAGGGGCAGATGGAGGAATTTGAAAGAAACTTGGTCCTTCTCAGTCTAGTTCTTTGGGAAGGAATTACTTTTCAACTCTAATGGGTAGGACGTGCACCCGCCTTAGGTTCTTCATTGGCTCCTGCTGTACAGTGCCAGTGTAACCTAGGATGTGACATCCATGGTTCCCTTACCATTGGAGAGGAATGTCACTGCCAAGTCCTTCTCAACACAAAGGTTCTATCCCCACGTCCCCTCTCTGGGGACATAAAAAGCTCAGCCCCCACCATTACCCATAGGGGTGGCTTGTCTTTCAGTAAACATGTACCTCTAAGGGCCACAGGTGCCCTTACTTGTCCTTTAGAAGCTCCTGCTTGAAACACAGAAAAAGTCACAGGCTTCATGGGACACTGGGGGTCTGATTGCAGACCCAAGATAAAAGGGAAGCCAGTTTTCCTTCAATGGGTACAGGAAATATCCTCAGCTATTGGACATGCTTCCAGGCCGTCTGCCCCTTCCAGTCAGGAAGTCCACGTGGGAGGAGGACGCCCCTGTTGACTTCCTGTCCGCTTGTCTGGGAGGATGCGCTTTTGGTCATTTGGTGGCAGATAGCCTGGGTTCCCGAGAAGCTGATACCCACAAGAATGGTCTTCAAGGGCATTAGAGGAAGTGCCTTGCAAGCCAGAGCCACCAGGTGCACCATAACCTAGCCCTAGAAGCTGACCTATACCACGTTGTCCCTTGAAGTGCAGAAGTTATCCCAGTGTTCCAGGGAACTAAAAATGGCCCCCACACCAGCAGACCCAGAAGCATGTGTCACAACACTATGGCCAACAGGTACTTCATACCCCTGGAGATGGTCACAGACAGGCTTCCTTCATGGCTCTGATGTTCACATGCACTCATCCAGAGGGACATTTGAGGAACGGGAGTGGGGGTGAGGGATGTGCCTCTGTGCATGCCAGGCATTTCAACCCAGTGAGGGGTTTGTTCCCTGTGTTTGGAGACCACACTTGAATACAGCATCACCTCATTCTTGTGTTATAAACACATGGTCCACAGAGGAGGAAATAAGTATGTTCCTTCCAAGCAGTAGTTGGGATCCATCTGAAGCCTGTCTTATCTGTTGACCCTCAGACGGTGACAGAGAGGGATAACATTAGATCCAGTGGCCAGTCACCTGCCCAGGCACCACACAGCTGCAGCCCCTTGGATGTGCACATTCCACAGGGCAGCTTGGGGGCAGTAGGTACACAGCTCTTGTCCCCAACTGCAGGCTTCATTCTGAGACCATCACCGAAGGCCAGGCCTTTCCCCTGAGGACATTTCTGAGAAGACAAAGTTCTGGCCCTTCCTGCAGCTAGTAAAGGTTACACTCTGGTCCAAGCCTCTCCCACCCGGGGCTTGTGGCATGGAAATGGGCCCAAACTGAGGCAGAAGATAAAGATCTCCCCAGGATGACAGGAGGAAAGCCAGCCCTTCCTTCAGGGGACCCACTTGGGGAATAAACGCACATTTATATCAACTTCTGAGGGAAGCCAAGTGTCTGAGACAAGCCTGTTAAGAGTCCTCAGACTTCGACTTTCACAACAGAGAATTCTAGAAGCAGAAGGGAAGCACCCTAGGAATGTCCATGGGAACCCCAATTCCAAGGGCAGCATCTCAGCAGCAGGGGTGTTGTCTGTGGCCTACCAAGGTCCCCAGGGGAAAAAGGTGATGAAAGATGACAGAGCCTTTCGTCCCGAGAGGCCACCAAGGAAGGCCCACTCCTCCTGGCCCCGAGTCTGCTCGGGACCCAGGTACAGAATGCAGAAGGCTACAGTCAAACCAGAGCACCAAGGGGCTGCGATCCCAGGGAAATACTGGGCTGTTCCCCACCAGTGTCCCTCCAGGAGGACCCGCCTCAAGGCCCTCGGGAGGCCAAACGGCAAGATGATCAAGGTGCAGGTGCCCAGAGCAGAACTGTTCCTGGGCCCACTTTGAGATGCAACTGAGGAAAACACACCACCCTCAGGGACATCTTTCCAAAGAGGCCATTCTGTCCCCCTCAAAGTTCAGAACATGGGGGATGCAGAGATGGGACCTATTCCTTCAGTCCTGGGCCATCCGACAGTGTCACAGGATGTGAAGGGGGAGTTAGCGGTATGTCTGACAGAAGTGGAGCTGCGTAGTGTGTCCCATGACCCCACCACGAGCCCAGTGGCAGGCACTGAAACCAGATCTCCCTGCCCAGGTTCCAGGAGAGCCACATGGTGGCCCGACATCTTTCTCCACTTCTCTCACAGAAGTCAAGCCAACAGACAGCCAAGGGACCACCCATCCCACTTCTTGACCTAATGGACCTGCACAGGAGGAAGGAGTCCAAGGGCACGGGAGGACCCGGGAGTGGGCTCTTCTGGTCAAGGATTGTTCCAGACTCCTCTCTTGATGTACCTGAGGTTTGGCTTTGCAAAGGACCTGTAAGAGCTGACTGTAAACTCAGGATTCCACACAGGGAGGTAGCATGGGGACAGGTCGTTAAAGCTGTCACCAAGGTTTCTGCCACAAACTGTCAAAAGCTCAAGCCAGGAAGTGAGGAACCTGGGCCCCCTTCCTGCCAGCCAATGAGTACTGGGCACTGGGCCACATTCTGCCCAGGTGGGCTTGGGTTTTAGACATAGAGAAAATGTCATAAAATAATAAGCTGTTTCTACTTACACCTCCTAGGTAGTCACCTCCTAGCAATCGTTTTTGGAAGAACTCAGGGATTTTTTAGGCAATAGCAGTTCTACACAATTTTACCTTCCTCCTGACAGGGAGAGTTGTTTGCCACATGCCAATTTTCTTCTAAAGAAAATCATCTTGAAGACATGGGATTCACAAGAGTCCTTGGCAATTTCTAGGAAACCCAAGAGACCAGAGCACCTCAGGCCATGTGGCTTTGACACAAACCCCAGGAAGTCTCTCTCCTGGATTTCCTACCCCTCTCCCTCCACTATGAGTGAAGGAGGTAGGAATCTATTTGAAGACTGGACTGCTGGCCATTTCTCCTCCTTGGAGAGGTTAAAGCATCTGCAGTTTTAAGTTCCCTGTGGAACCTGGTAAGAGGACCACCTTTGGTTTGCCTAAACCGCCCCCAGTGACCCTGTCCTTGACACAGGATGCCACTTCTCACCCACATCTTATTCATGTTCAGGGAGGAAGAGGGAACCCCCTCCTTCAGAAAGGGGGATCTTTTCATCAAGCCGAGACCCTTTCTGTCTTAGGCCGATTCCAATTCCTCCCAGTTTTAGAGGAATTTCAAAGAGTCGGTATGAGGCAGAGTTTATTACCCAAATCTGTTTCTGAAAGTCAAAGCAAGTTGCCGTGCTCGAGTACAGACAGCTCCCTCTAAGAAAGAGAAAATCTTGCACAGGCAATCTTTAGACACTAAAGTAGGTGATTTGACAAGACTCTGTGGCTCTTCTGGCCTAGGAGTGACACTCTAAGCTGTGGGTTTGCAAAGCTACAGCAGGTCCTCAGATGGGCCTGGGTTCTGATCCATAACCCATGCCCTGGCTACTGTCATAGCTCTTGGTTTTCCATGTATCTTTGCATGCTACTTCTGTCTGGTTTTGAACTTGTATTTTCAGAATCATTGTTTGAGGCTAGAGGATAATGGATCATTGGCTGTGTTTACATACCCCATATCATGTTGAATTATTATTCTTTTATACCTGTTCACTCGAGGTTTACCATGAGGGGATGCGGACTTTAAGGGAATCAATTTTCTGTCTCTATCGAGATGATTGGTGTGTGTCTTAGATTGCGTGAGATGTATCCCGTTCATCGAATCACGAATGTCAAACAACCTTTTGTCTGCAGGTCAGAACCAGCTCCATCATGGTGCCAGGACCTTTGATGTGATATTGAACTTTACTGCAAGTATTTTGAGGATTTTTGTATTTATGATGGTGTTACTTAGTGACATGTCTGCTCCCTTCAACACTTGACCCCGGCCAGCTGCATGGCTAGGGTCTCATACCACAGATCTTCCTATCGTGTTGATCTGCTAGTGCCACAGTTTACACCAGTAACCAAGAGGGGGTTTGCCATTGCTCAGAAAGCACCCTCAGGGCAGTCTCCCCCAGAAGGATGAAGTGATCAGGAAGGTCTATTCTAAGCCACATTGGCTTCCACGTTTTGGCTACACCATATTCAGCCCCTGAGAATCAAAGACCAATAGCAGCCATGAAAACCAAAGCAAATAGAAACTTAGTTGAGAGTCACCGTCTAGAGGACCTGGCAGAACTGAGTTCCTGTATAGCTCCCTTTTGTCCCCTCATGGTCTTTATTTGAGGCCTCATCCCAGTCAACAGTAAAGAGAACAGGCCTTGGGCAGCACCCACCTCAGGGTGAATTCCGTTTCTTCCACAGTTGGACATCTTTCCAGGTGCTGAGCCCTTGGCTTCCCGATATGGAACTTGGAACTCTTCCACACCAGCCATAAGGAATTAAGGCAGGCATTTGAAAGATCCATGGTAAATACCTAATGTTTCTTGAGTAATGGAAGAAAGTTCTCTTCCAAAAATCCTGCTGGATTTACAATAAGATGAGTGGGTTTTGTTATGGCCCCAGAGACAGCATTGAGTAGGAGAAACCGTGTCTTCAAGAATAACTTTACTCTCCATTATTGGAGAGTTGACAGTTGAGGCCAAGTTGGCATCCCCTGCCCCAAGTGAACATCTCCTCCCTTGGGAGGAGCTAGCATGTCCTAGTATAGAGCCCAGATGAATTTGGGCCAAATCTGAGCCCTGTGGCCTGGTCAAATCCCTGCCCCACCTGGATAAGATTTTGCTATCATGTCCCTCGAGTCTAAAAATAACAACTCAGAACAAGTTGACTTGCAGAATGGTATTTCCACACCAACCTTGGTCAAAAGTTAGAGTGAACACCCTCGTCTGTTCCCGATTTTAGAGAAATGCTTTCTATCTCCTCCCATTCAGTCTGATATCAGCTATGTGATCTGTAGATATCCTGTGTTATTTGGGCTTCTTACCATTTTATACCTGTTTATTCAGGGTTTATCACAAAGGGATGCCAAGCTTGAGGCCGCCAATTGTTTGTCTTTAGAGACGATTTTCTGGTGTTTATACTTTGTTGCATGAAACGCATTGCATATATCGACTCGAGTATATTGATCAAACTTGCTTCCTTAGAACAGAACCAACTTGATCATGGTGCACGAGATAGAATACTTGAACTTTGAAATAGTGAATTCCATTGAGGAGTTTCTCATTCATGTTCATCTGGTTTCTTTAGGGCAATATATGTATTCCCTGACTCATGGAGGCAGTAAGTTCTTCAAAGGTCTGGAAATTTCAGCAACCGAATCCATTAAGTCCAGGGTATTTCTCTGGGAACAGCTTATGACTGCTTCAATGTCATTGCTAGTTACTGGTCTAGGCAGGATGTCAACTAAAGTTTGGTAAATTCTTGGAGTCTAGAAATTTTTTCATTTCTTCTGGATTTTTCAGTTTGGGAACATTTTGAGAAGTTGTACACCACTCTCTGGATTTTGGCATTATCTGTAAAAACCTCCCCTCTTGCCAGCTTCTGTTGCATTTTTCCTCAGACAATTTAAATGTTTGTCAATTTTGTGTATCTTGTCAAAGAATCAACCCTTTCCTTGGTCCTTTGCATTGTATTTTTAGCCTCTTTCTGATCTTTATTTCTCGTCTACCAATTTTTTTTGCTTTGGCTTATTGTTTAAGATCTTATGATGCGTCATTAGGCTATTTGAGGTCTGTCCTGTTGTGTACACTCACAGCTATGCAAGTCTTGTTTTACTGTGTTCCAAAGGATCTGGTTGGTCATTTCAGGTTTTCAGATTATTCTAGGAATTTCTTGACTTCCATTTCAACGACCCACTGTTTGCTCAAAGCCTATTGCTTGATCTCTTTGTGATCACATATAATTTCCCCAGCTTCTTTTGCTGTTGACTGTCACGATTTTGTTATGGTTTGATAAAAATGCAAGGTATTTTCAGATTTGTGTTGCCAAGCCTTGAAATATTCATGGCCTCAAGTATGATCATTAGAAAAAATTCTGCATGTTCATGAGAATCATGTATTCTGCAGTCTTTTCATGAATTATTCTGTAGGGCTGTTAAGTTACAGCAGAGAGGAAGGGGAGACAACAGATCTAATGAATGAAGGAAGTGTGGTGTGTGTATAAAGTATCATTTAACCACAGAATGAGATGCCATCCATAGAAAGATCAGGCAGAGATGTTTCTATTGAGCAAAATAAGCTGAACTCCTGACAAGTATTCCATGCTTTCTCTCATGTGGAGTCTCAGATGACATAAAAGGGAATTTTGGGGGGTGGGGGAAGGTAAAGGGGACTAGGGAGGAGTGGTAGAGGGTTTCCAGGTGGGTGGCTATAACCAGAGTTATAAGCATGTATAGAAAGTCAATGAAATCCCTCGACTTGTACTAGCCCTATGCACCCATTTAAGAGACATTTAGGATTTTACTGATTACTTTGCCTCATGTAGTCCGAGAAGCCGGCCCCTCCTCCAGGCTTCAGTTGATCTAGGATTTTAGTAAAAACTGATGTCAGAGGCCTGCTCCTAGGCATGAGGTCAGGGCTCACCTTGGGAGGTCTGCCTGTGGGACAGTGCGTCCAACGGCCAACCCTGAAGTAGATGTAGAGAAAACCCAACATGCCTATTGGACTAGTAGTTGATTGTAGGTGCCTGACCTTAATCCAGAGACAGGATGGGCTTGTGTCTAGGCCAAAAGGTTAGGCAAAGCCACAGGTGGTCCTGTCGACTCAGGAAAGTGGAGGGTGGGGAAGCTGAGGAGGGTTTAATTGGAAGATGGATTGACCCTCCCAGTGGAGGCTGGCCACACTGGAACTACTGTCATTTTGGAGAAGTTAGGCTATGCATCACTTAGACTCATCCCAAGGGAAAGGGAACACATTAGGGTTCAGGGCCATTACCATTATTGACGTTTGGCCTGATCCCCCTGCACAACTGGCAGGAGGAATCCATGGAACCCGAGTTGGAGAAGTCCAGATCTCTAGTTTCATGGGTGGCTGTAGAGACTGACATAGGTGGATTTTCAGAGAGAATTGCACTGTGGATCTAGAGCTTCCAGACTTGAAGTATTTGGTCTTGTTCTTATGTCTCATCTAATTTTAGATGATATTTAGGTGAGGAGTGAGGAGCCAACACTGTGGAGAGTGCTTTGCCAACGTTTGTCTCTGTGCTGTTCAAACTGCACCCAGGAAAGTGCAGGCAGGATGACCCTTGTGTGATGGCTGAGCTAGCTTCCTCCCCAGGTCCCACTTCCCCAATTCCCCTGAGGATACAAACAGCCAGATTCTCCTGCATTCATCAGGAATACTGGATTCTATGTTGGGAAATGGGAATTGCAGGATTAAGATGTAAATTTCTCACTCTGTGCAAGAGTGTCTTTGGAAACCCGTGACCTTCTGCTATTCCAATGCCCATGACAGACAGAAGTCACCGTAGTACGGTATTAAACTTAAAACCTGGACTTGGTTCCAAGTATGACCACTATTAAATGGAACCAGAACATCTTGTAGTCCTACATGAACCAAGTCTCATATGGTATTAGGAAGTGCTTGAAGACTGGTGACATAAGTTTTAGAGGACGTAGTGGCCAGCTTGAAGCTGTTCCTTCTGGGGCTGGGGATGTAGCTCAGCATTAGAACACTTGCCTCTGCTCCCCAAAGCCAAACCACAAACCCCAAAAGGTGCTTTCCTGGCTAGTGCTGCATCTTGTTACAGCTGTCCTTGTTCTAGGACTGAGCACTGTGAGGTGGTTAGCCAAGGATCAGAGCTGGTTAGTGAAGCAGAACTAGTTGGTTCCTGCAGCTGGTGAAGAGCAGGCCGGGTCGGCCTGGCTCAAGCTTCTCGGCACAACAGAGCTAGACCTGGACCTTGAGAGGAGCACCACTTGGAAGTGAAAAAGCGAAGGCAGGTCTTGAGGAAGGCCAAACGGAGCCTTTCTTCTGTTCTTAAGAGCGGGTGGGTCGTTCTTAACAGTGTGTGTTCATGTCTTGGATTTTTAGGGGGAAAAGTGAAAAGATGACAAGGTCATTGCTCCTTAAGAATTTTCTTGCTATCAGCCTCAAACTTTGAGAATGGAGGCTACAAGCCTCCACAAGGGAACCCAGGGAAGAACACACAGACCCCCTCATTCTACCTTTAAAGCATAGCCAGAAAATTTGGAGAACACCAGGCAGCCGATCAAGACCATCTGCTTTTCCCGAGAACCAGTGATGAGCAAATACAGAAGAACTGCGGGAGGGCAGACATGCCAGTTTAAGGAGAGACATCGGAAGACGACCCAGCTCCCCATGGCCCTGACCTGCCTCACTGAAGTGCTGGGGTCAGCATTGATTGGCAGCACTTTGCATGCCCAAATGGCAGGTGACCAGATGCCAGCAAGTCACCTTCCTAAGAAAGTCCAAAGAACATTCCCGTCGTGCCCCAGGAGGCCAGATCTGCACATCATTAGAATCAATACTCCCAGGAGTCTAGAAAAGGGTCTTTGCTTCTATATTATTCTGGTAGCTTCTACTGTGGTTTCATGAGTAGGGGTTTCCCCGACTAATGAAGATTTAATAAGACCTTCCCCCTCAGAGGTGGTAGAGTTCAGAAATTCGTAACCTGACGACTTACAGTTTGAGCGAGTCAAAGAAATCGAGAAGTTAGGCATTGCATTCTTAGGCCACGTCCCTGGAAGTTCTGAGAACAGGGTTGTGTTGTGCAGTGGCTTCTCCACCTGGGCAGGGGTGACCTGCCCCTTGCCTGGAGCAGTTGCTGGAGACCTAAAGAAGGACCCTACACTGACCTCCTGGGGCAGGATCCCAGCTCAGCTTGGGGAAGAGGAGAACAGTTGTCCTCAGAGGCCTGTGACCCATAGGGGCCAGGCTCTATGCCAATATGGAAGGCTGGGGTCAGCTTGAGCTGCATGGGCCTGGGTTCCCAGGGATACAGGAGCAAGGGCACTTCCTTACTTCCAGACTGCAGATTTCCACCCCTGCTCCTAGAGAGCAGCATGTGCCCCTGACGTGTTCCCAGAAGCAAAGTCTTAGTGCAAAGATGCTAACAGCCAGGAGCCCTAGGCAAGGGGGAACAGAGGGAGTGGAGGGAGAGCCTGACCATTCACCTACAGTCAGCTCCAGCAGGACAGGAGCAAGGGATCCCTGGTCCTCCCTACACCCTGCTGGCAGAGCCTGCCATTCGAGGTGGAGGAATGCTGGGGATCGCCACTCATCCCAGTTAATCAGATGAAAAGCTTCTATTTTCACACTAAGTATCTGAAAGCAGGAGGGGCTATTCTCTTGCCTTTCTCAAATATAGGACTTGGAATATATAAAACCTTCTTCAAAGTGTTAACAGGAGACCTTTGTGGTTTGACAATGGGTTAAAACCCCAGGGCGCTCTACCAGTATTGTAATCCAGTGGTATCCATTCCCCATGTTTCCAAGTCACTAGTATGGAATTCGGGGCTAGGGTGTGGCTCGGGGGTAGAGCCCTTGCCTAGCACATGTGAGGCACTGGGATGGATTCCCAGCACCACATGTAAAGGTCCGTCGACCATTAAGAAATCAAAAAAGTGAGCACAATGCTTTGATTGTTAAGTGTGCGTAGTTTTTCATTGAGCGTATTTAGGGCGAGCGCAGGTTGTCAATTTCCATGTGGGTTGTTCCTTTTCCTTTGTGCTCATTTACAAAAACCGATGCTATGATTGACATGTCAAAGTGACACGTTCATAATGTGATCAGCTGTTGTGCTTAATTTTTAGTGTTGTGTACTTGATAGTGCTGTGAGCCTTTGAGGTGATCCGTGGGTCACTTTTATGTTGTGCCAGCAGTTTCTGCCATGGTTTCATTGTGGGTGATGTATGCACTGAAAAGAGTGCTAGAATTCAGAATTTTGGACCCATCCTGATGGCTTGGAGGCTTGCACAGCTATCCTCAGTAAGTGCTAAGAGGACAGGAAGCTACTGGCAGAGGCTATTTCCATGGTTTCTATGCTCTCTCCAACCCTGCCACCATTAGTGGTCAGATTTTTAGTACTGTGTGTCCACAGTAAAGCTCAGTTAATATTTGTGCCATTATTCTTGCTGAAGGTCATGGCAATAGGGTGCCAAGTCAGCTTCAAGCTTTGCAAGGCAGTTACTGGTGGTATTGGGTTCACTAGGCCCCCCAAGATGACTGCAGAAAGACTTTGAGAAACCAAGTCATACTGAAAAATAGACTGATCAGAGCAGTCTTCTTACACCTGAACCAGTTTAGGATCTAGAAAATTCCAGAGGCTATGGACTCAGGAGATGAAAGAAGTTATTGGGCAAGCTGGTCAATGCAGCCGGAACAGGATGGGGGTTCTGAACCAACAGCCCATTGCTTAAAGAAGCTCAGTGATGCTCTAAGGGAGTCCAGTGCCCAAGGCCCCAGGGTGAAAGCAGACAGTCAATATCAATGCTGAATAAGTAGTTGACCATAATCCTAACCTGAGCTCATCCTTAAGGCTTACTTTTGAGAACTATAGACTTGATGCTCTGGATTTTCAAGTCGCGAAACATTATCCTTTGAAGAGATGCCACTCGGCCCCATTTGGAAAATGAAGTGTGTGAAGGGTCCACACCGAAGTTCTCTTTTACCCATTCCCATCCTAGGATCATCCCATTCCCTGGACAGGTTAGTCCGAGGCCCAGGTTTTGCCTTTAAGAATGGCCCTCATCAGCCCTATGAGCAAAGCCAGCCAAGAGTAAGCAGAAGATGCTGGCCAGGATTGACATGTTCAAGTTTTTCCATGACAAACATTTCTGAACCATAACAAGAACTCAAGTTCACTCTGATCAGGGTAGTTGTCCCCGACAGAGGTTCAGACGTGACAGGAAAGGGAGAAGTATTTCTCGAACCTTGTTCATGACACTCTGGCTAATGGGCACTTGCCTGTCTCCCTGGAGATGGTATTCTCTACGGTGCTGACGTGAACATTTGTTCACCCAGGAACAGGCTTTAAGTACAGGAGTTGGGGAAGAATGACATATCCCCTGTAGCACACTAGTAATCCTGAGCTGGTGAGGGGCACTCTGCAGGCTCATCCCCCTGTGTGGAGACTCAGAGCCTCGACCCATTATAGGGTGATATTCTAGGGGTGTTGTGGAGAACAGAGTCAAGGTCAGTTAGATGCACACCCACGGATGAGTGCAAAACCCCCAGTCAGGCTTAGTTAACCAGGTACAGATAGGGCTGGGGGAAGGCTATGGTCCCTTTAGATCCAGACCCTTAGTCACCCACCTCCAGACTATGTCAGGAAATGTCAGTCAGACCCTTGGTGACCACACTTTCAGGATAGATACTTGATGTCCCTATGAGCAATAAGAGGTGGCCACACTGGAGAAGGACAACAGCACCTTAGACAAAAAGTAGACCCTTCCCCATGGAGCGAGTCCGTAGCCTCCCATCATGAGGTGCATGCAGGGACAGCCCCAACAGGACACAAGCCACCACCCTCATGGGGTTCTGTTCAGTATCCAACTGCATCCTAGTCAGGGAAAGCAACGGCTTCCCAAGGAAATTGTCAGCCTGGAGAAGATTTACATTAACCCATCTAGAGAATTTGCAAGACAATGGGGAGCATTGATAACCCAAGATGACATTGGTGCCACTTTCAGGAATTTGCTGAAGAAGTTTGGCAAATGGCCAAGTGAAGACCCCACGTGAAGTCAGACACCATCTCCCACCCCCATCTCTCCTGGGTTCCAGACCATGAATGTGGGGAGGGAAACTGGGCAAAAGTCTTGGAAACATTGCCTCTAAGAACCAGATGGGTACGTCCACCTAGCCCATCTCATCCACTGAGTAATGAGGTTGGTGACCAAGGAATGACAGGACTAGACTCACTGGGCAGTTGGACCACCAGGCGCCACACAGTTGGCTACAGCCACTTGGGTGTGCATTTCAAGTTCCCCCCAGAATGGCATGGGGTGGGGGTGGGGGTCCCCAGGCAGTAGGGACACAGCCTTTGTCCCAACTGCAGGCTTCATTCTGGAAATGTCACTGAAGGCCCTGGCTTTTCCCCACAATGACATTTCTAAAAAGGAAAATTCTGGCCCTTCTCCAAGTGAGGGAAGGTCACATTCTGGGTCCAAGTCCTGCCTGACCCACCTGCTACTTGTGGAGCAGGTCAGCCCAGCTGGACCCCGAGGGTTGAGGGCACACACATTTCCTGGGAGTCAGAAGGCAGAGATGGAGGCAGAGTCAACCCCCAAAGAGCAGAAGGAATGCAGTCCTTCCTTGTAAGACCCACTTGAAACGTACTTTTTTCCTTCAACTTCAGAAAACTAAAAATGACTTCAAGATCCAAGCTTTTTTGCAGGAAGCACCTTCCTGTTTGTAAGTCTCCACTTTGAGAATGGATATCTTAAGAGGCAAGGAGTGGGATACTAGGGAAGCCCAAGGCAGAATGTTCAGGGAGCCTCAAATATTCAGGAGTCAGTATTAGTGGAGGCTTGGGAGAACAGGCATCTGGTCAACCACGGGCTCTACTTCAAAGAGCTACAGTGACAGGAACTAACCAATCGTCTGTGAAAGATGGTCAAGCCTCCTGTCCAAAGGGGAAGCCCAACACAGCGACACCTAGAACCTTGGGAGAAGGCACCCTTTTTTCCATCGTCCTTGGAATCTGCCCTACTGACCATGAAGGGCCGGACATCAATCCAAGCTGAGCGCTAAAGTCTGGCAATTAAGTGCTAGGAGGACAGAGTATGTTCCTCCAAATCCAGAGAATATTCCTCATAGTAAGAGAAAATGTGAGCTATGGTGTGCAGGATGGGGAATTCTTTATTCAAGAAGTCAGTGACAGATTGAGGCACTTGAAAGTTTATTTGGGGTACAGAGGTCATGAAGCTATGTGGGACATAGTGCCCTCTGTGTATTCCAAATACCAGGGATTAAGACAGCTCTAGACCATGCCACACTGAGATGATTATTTTGGGGGTAGGAGTGTCAGTACAGGGTCTTAGGGTGTTTTTTTAGGGGAGTACTGGGGAATGAACTCAGGGGTGCTAAGCCCCATTAGCCACATCTCCCCAACCCCTTTTGAGACCCAGTCTGGCTATGTTACTTAGGACCATGTTGCTGAGGCTGTACTTGAGCTTTCGACCCTCAGATCTCAGCCTTACAAGTCACTGGGACTATAGGAGTGACCCCCATATCTGGCAGTCCGTTTCCTCACACCGGGGAAGCTGAGGCAAACCATGGACAGCCATTCATAGGCTTTCAGTGCAGGTCCATCCGACACTGGTGGTCCAGTGGTGCTCCCCAACAGAGGGTACAACCCAGGATGCTACTGACTGCAGAAGCCTGCTCCACAGGCCAGGAGGTGCCCATCAGGGTGCCAATAGGTGGATCCAAAGTCAGGGGAACTCACCCTGGAACAATAGAGCCCAGAAGACACCCCAGCCTCAACTCCCACATCATGGCCCCACTGCCAGGTCACTTCTGACCTGAAGACAGTTCAGGATTTCTCTGCAGAAGATGGACCATGACCCTTGAGCCTGCTTTTCCTCCCTCTGCGTTGAAGTCTGAGGTTCAGTTTCTGTTAGTGGCCACTCAGGTTGACACCGGCTCTGCCTTCTCGACCTCAGCTCTCCATACTTAGTGCCTCACGAGCCCGAGGACAGGCCTACATTTCTCACAAAATGAGGAGCCAAGCAGAGAGTTAGAACTCGATTATTTGCATCATCATAGAACTGATCATGAGCTGCAGCCATCTTGATACCCTACTAATCAGCTACAGCTCTGATTAGCAGGGAAAAGCTCATCCATGGGTGACGGGTGTCCGCAGGCTTCCCCTTGCAGCCCTGAGACTAGAGAAAGTGGGAGAAGTCAGGAGAGAAGACAACAGTGACAGATATCTCCAAGTCAAGCTCGATAGACACCGCCCCTTCCACTGAAACAAGTTCAGCGTCAAAGGCCTTTTTGCCCCCAGATTTTTCGTCCAGACCTTTCCAGAGAGACTAGAGGCCAGATGGTCAGTCACAGGTAGCCGAGATTTGTCTTGCAATGACAAAATTCTATCATTGCCCCGAGAATCATTATGTAACATTTAAGGTCTCTGCCCACAGTGTAAAAAGCCACAGGCTACAGTGATCTGAGGACATATAGAAGAGAAAAGGGAAGCAGGGCTTTCAGTGGGGCAGGAGCCCTCTCCTCTGGCTCAGGAGATGTTCCCAGGGCTTCTCCCCTCCTAAGGGGTTCCATGGGAAGGACGATTCTGATGTTCCCAGAGACCCCCTAGTCAATCGCCTGCTTGGAATGAAAGGCCTTTGGTCATTTGGGTGCACACAGGGCCTGAACCCATAAGAAGCCAACCTTCCAGAATAAGCACCGAGGATGGTAGTAGTGATCATTGGAACCAGTGAGGACATGCACACAGCCCACAGCAGCAGGCCCGAGAGTGGTGCTCAGGTCTCTCCCTCATTCCTCCCAAACCCTGCACACCAAGGAGTGGCTGGCTCTTGACATTCAGTTCAGAAATTAAAAAGTCAACCAGGAGCTGGAGACCAAAACAGAACAAGGCTCAGTTTTGCAGTCACATTCTTCTCACATAATCCTAGATTCAGACGATAGTCTGATTTCTGACCCTGAAGTTGGAATGAGCTAAAATGAGGTTTTAGAACCAGGAGGTGGGAATCAGGCAGGTCATGGGGGAAATGTTAGGTCACCTTTGATTTTGAGCCCATGGCAGGGGTGAGGGGCCCCCTTGGCCTACATAGATCTGGCTTTGTCCTCAAGGAGAGCCACGGCAAACTTGGGTATGTCAGACACGAGTTGAAGCCACTGAGAAATGGCCATTGGAGATAATCAAGTTGGCAAAAGCCAGAAAGGCAGGATTTTAATAAGGACCTCTCAGGTACAGGGAAAAGGTGTCAGTAGGGTGGGATAAAAGGAAAACTAGTCCCTTTTCGGGGCCTGCAGCCTCAGTATCCACTGGAGAATTAATCTGGAGGGTATAACTGTCCCTCAGTGACCACTCCTTTGGGCTGGGGTTTTGGTCCCATTCTGTCATGGTCGGCACCCCTGGTCACCCAGGGCAGCGAGAGCCCCCAATGACAGAGCCCACCATGTAGGCAGAGAATAATGGAGGCTGGCATAAAAAGGAACCAAGGGTCCCAGTTGTCTTAGAGGTTGTCCCACATTCTGCATTAGCCCATCATGAAAAACTTAAGAAAGTGGCAGGTGGGGCTGGTGTCATTCTTTTCAGTTCCCATGTAAGACAGGGGATAGGAATGCTTGGAGTAACCAAGGTGAAGACCACGCTTTCCATCATGTACTTCGCCTCTGTTGAGACAGGGCAGGGAGAACCCTTGTTCCCCACCAAGACTTTCTGCCCAGCAAGAACTGCCATCAGTAAGGATTTCCACCCATGACCAGGTTCAGAGCCAACTCCTCCCGAGTTTTTCTAAAACCCCCACATGCACAATATGTCCAGCCTTGACTGACACAGCCTTCCTGGGAGGCCGATACTGAACGTGTCTATTAGCTTTGTGATCTGTGCTGCAGACCTCCACGTGCCTAGGATCCCTCTCCCATTGAGCAGAGGCCCAAGGCTGAGCAGATCTCCCGTGCAAACACTGGTGCCAGAGGCAGAGGAGCCAGGGGCAGAACTCCTGGGCTCATGTGCCTACCTGAGCCCATTTCCCTTAAGCTTCATCATGTCTTTAGAGAGCTGGTTTAGGAACCCTCACCATGCATCCTCTTCCCTCGACTCCAGCAGAAGTCCCAGCAGAGCCTTGCCCCCACTCTGTTGGTTGCCTCTTGGTGATCTCTATCTCCAATCGATCAGGAGAACCCAAAGCTGATCTAGGAACACCAAGCGCTGATAACACCCTCCATACCACACCATATGAACTGGACACTATGGACATATGTTGTTTAGAAAAGCCAAGTAATGTCCCGGCACTTTTTGGTTGTAGAGCTCCCCATGGAGCAGTTGGGACACACCTGCCAAGCCTCCATCATGCACTGGCTCCGATTCAGCCCACGGAGAAGTGAGGGAGCCAGATCTGGGTGGCCAAGTGGACACAGCCTGGAGAGCGGCTTCTCCAAGCCCAGATGGGACCCTACCTTGAAGACAGACAACCTTCTGAGCCAAAGCTACAATAAGAAAGCAGCACTCTACTGTCACATCAGGCTCCTCCATGATCCTTAGACAATTAAAACCCCTTAAGGTCTCATCATCTCACTGGAGCATTTCCAGCCTTGTGTCAAGATGAGGGGGTCCATGTTTTCCAATACTTCAGACTATTGTTGTTTACTCACTTATCTACCAAGGCAAGTCACAAATGCCTTCAGTAGTGGCCAACAGCACTTTTCCTAGAACTGGGGAGGAGTGGCAGAGGGTCTTTGGAATGTTTGCCATCCTCCATGATTGGGGAATGGATAGGGTAGCTTTTCCTTCCCGGTCTCTTCCATAGACTTTGTCTCTAGAAATCCACATTTGATACCATAGAGCAGTTAGGCTGCTACAATTTCAACAGAACAAGTTCAATCTCCATCTCAGGTCATGAGTGACAGGTCATTAGCACACAGAGTGTTGAGACCCCTACTTCTGTGAAGTCCGAGTGTTCCATCCTGAGAAGCTAGAGAGTTTTTAAAAATGGAGATGCTCTTTGGCTTGTAAGAAAGTGAAGGTTGTGCAGATCATCATGCTCCCCAAAGCCATATCAAAACCAAAATGATCTAGAAGCATCATTTAGGTAAATCCTAAATGGGAACAGCAGTTCAGTAATGAAGTCCAAAATTAACACCCCTTGCATCTCCACTGCTGAAGGCCACAGGAGATTATCAGGTTACCTTCAGGCAGAGGGACATAACTGCAGCTCGACAGTATACTCAATTGTCCTACTGTCCCCCCTGTCATGGGTCTGCTGACAGCTACCACGTGACATACACCATCTAAAGGCAGAAATGTTTCCCAGGAATAACAGCAGGGAAAGGGGGCCCAGGTGAGGCCCGTCAGGTCCCAACCAGCTCATTATCAAGGGAGGCCATTTCCCTTCTCGTTTCTTTACCTGAGAACTAGAGTCTTGTGCTCTCAGGGTTGGAAAGCTAGATTTATGGGGGAATGCATCTCCCAATCAGAGGACTGAAGCAAACGTCTTCTTTAGGACACAGGAAAGACAGAAATTGCCAGGGGAAAAGGTGGGGAAACCCCTGCTCATGATGTGTAGGCCGTATCTGGATCCCCATTTCAACAAGCCAGTTTTGATGATCCTTGTAAAAGTTTGGCTTGACTGTCTAATGTTGCTGGATGCCAGAGAAGCTGAGTTTGAATGCTAAAGGCATTAAGATGTTATATTCATGACCATACACCACGGAGAGTGCAGAAGGAGATATTAATTTGCCTTAAGTGTAGCTACACAAGCTGGTGAGGAAACCAGACACCGTGTCCCAGCTAACAGAGTTGGGTCCCTGAACACAATGGGAATAGCCATTTCTCTGGCTGGTTCTGTGTATTTCTGAAGTTTTTATAAGAAGCAAAACCAAAGACTTTCTGGCCAGCAGAAAGACCAGGTATACCATGATTGAGATATTTCTCGACACAGAAACCCTGCACAATGACGACGTATCCTCCATCCAACAGGAGGGAGGCCCCCACCAAGTCTGCACACAAGTGAATTCCACAGCCAAAGTGAGGAAGGATTCATCTAAGAGCCCATGGTGAAGGACAACTGCTCGTCTGGAACGCTGATCATTTGGTCAAGTGGGTACACACAGGACCTGAACCCACAAGAAGCTGACACCTTCAGGAATGAGTACTGAGGACAGTGGAGCAAGGGCCGTGCTGCCTAGCAAGGCCACGTCAATGTCATGCCCAGAAGCAAAGCCCTGGGTGACCTCAGTTCTATCCCTTGTCCATCTGAGGCAGTTTTCAGGAAAAAAAGACCCATGGTCCAGAAAGCCATGAGCCATGAGCAGTCATCTTAGTTGTATGAAGAGCCTTGGTCACCCCTGCACCTAAGTTTTGGGAGAGATCTGGTTCCTGGCCCCAAAGAGTCCATGACCTCACTCAGATGTGAGGTTCTCAGACAGAGGCAGGCAGCCATGGACAGGTGGTGCAGGTGTAGCACCATTGGTTCTGGGCCCAAGCAGGAAAGGGACACCCAGCCCTCCTTTCATGGGGCTTGTACACAGGAAGCACCCGAGGACCTTTAGGGAGAAATTCCATGGACGTTGCCTGCGTGGTTTTGGTCTCTGAGGTGTTCCCACAGGGGAAGACTTTGCAGTGGCAGAAACCTAAGTGCCAGGTCCTAAAGTCCCTTCAGGTGTAGTTGAGGGAGACAAGCTCAGTCCTATGACTGAAGACAGGTCAGCCACCAGTGTTTGGCTGGAATCCGGAAGTCACTCTCTCTGTAGCCACAGTCTTAGGATTGAAGTTGCCTGTCATTCTCTGATGCTATTGCAGATTCTAGGTGACAGGGTGACACTTCTTGAAACTAAAGATAAAACGACGCTAGTGGAGCCCAATTAGGGCCACACAACTTTGGAAAGACAAGCTGGCCAGTTCCCTGGCTCATCCAAAGAACTCGTCAGAATGACCAATCATCTCAGATGCCTTCACCTTGCCATGATTGACATGAACACCATTAACAGGGGCTGCTCTTTGGGAATTCTTGTGAAATCATGGGAGAGTGTGGTGGTCAGATCTCTCCTGTTAGGCACAGTTATGTAAATGTGGTCTACAGTATGGCGGACACTTATTCTGTAGAAACTTGAGAATAGCCGACTAAAAAATCCCTTCTTTGAGAATATGGCTCCCTTACATAGACCAAGCTCCAATTCCTGGAACCCCACATCATTTGGGGGTAATGACCTCAACCAACACCCACATCTTTTCTAAATATTCTTAATAAACATACACAGTACGTTCGACAGAAGTCCAAGTCTGTCAAGAAATTTAAGGTGACCTTGACCGTAGTTTGTCCAAAGAATGCAGGAAGAATATCTGCTCATAATCAACAGGGTTAGTGCCTGTTTAAAGAGGCTCTTGTAGTCTAGACAGCTGGAAAGGGTTATGTCAGTAACCCTCTAAAGGTCCAATTTCTAGAACTATGGAAGTAAACTCAGGAATTCCCTTGGCAAGTATGGAATGTATTTATAACATCTGATGGGAGCACAGTACTCAAGGTTCAGATTCTACAGTTGAAATAGAAAGTCACTTTCAGGGATCTCAAACTTTTACCCCACATGAATCACAACTCAAGGAGTCGACCCTTTATAGAAGAAGGGCTGTTGGTCTTAACTGAGGAGCATTCTCGGCATCCTCAGAGGCGGAACACCATGGCACAGTCTTCAACATGTAATCCCAGATGAAGTGACCACCATTTTCTTCAGACTCTTGCCAAGATTGCAAGTGTAGTGGAATCAGAAGGAACCAAATGCAGTATCCAGGTTGTCTTATAGGATACCCTCCATTCTGGATGAGCCCGTCTAGAAAACTTGAAAGCCACATGGTTTTGTAGGGTTAGACCATTGATGTCCTATCTAAGTGGGTGGCAAAAATGCTCAAAGGTCACCAGTGTTGGAAGTTGGATTCAGGTTCTTCCATGCAGGCCAACCATTACAACAAAGACAAACCCTTAGAACAAGGGTCTTGGATCTGGGAGTTTCATGGGGGAATTTGTGCACCAAGGTTCGGCCATCCAGCGATTCTCAGGGGTGGTGACCAGAGGGGATATAACCACATCCATCTGACCGACTGGCTGCAGTTTGGCCCTGCCCAAGCCTATGATGCAACTCTTGGTTAGAGGCTGGGATGGGACCTTAGTATGAAGGCAAGCACGAGAGGCAAATCTTCAGTAGAAAGTCTTCTGCTGCTGCCGCCATCTTGAACCTTCTTCTAGACTCTTTCTTACCTGTTTCAGTATTTGTCTTTAAAAGTGATCAAGAACCCTTCCTTGCATTGAAGACTGTCTAACCTCCCATGGAAAGATTTAATCCTGACCACCACAGTACATGCAGTTCTATTGAAGGTAACATAGAACTATCTTCTGTGGCCCTGGCAGGATAACTAGGAAGACATTAAGGACTGTGTTCCTCAATGTTCTCTCATCTTCCATGGCTGCCAGGAGAGAGTGTCCAGCATTTTCCAACATCCACCACATCCCAATGGAGGGCAAATTCTACTTCTATGCTTAACAGAACAGGGAGCTGAAAGTATCTGATGTAAACCATAGAATTAAAAATGTTGGATTATACACCTTGTTCAACATGTTAGTAGAATTCGTGAACTAGAACAAGGACCTCAATTGTCCCCACATAATGACCGCCCAGCAGGGAAAAGAACCTTCATAAAGGGCGAAAAAATCTTTGGTTTCATCAAGTAGCAATCTCAGTGTCCATAATGTGACCCCCAATATGTGCCTCCAAGACAGGACACTACAAGTTATCATCTTCATGGAAGTCTTTCCGAGTCATACTTAGGAAGCAGGACTTTGAGAAGGAACGAGAACTCCTTCAGCAGGACCTGGTGAAGGCCCAGGTGGTCTCACCTGTTACCTGGCTGACCATTGGCCTTCCATTTGTGTCCAGGAACCCCCACCTGGTAGAATGGGGCACTCAGGCTACTGGTGTCAGGCCAACAGGACAAGCCTTTCATCTGAGGATCTGTGGTAGGCAGTAGATAGAAGGTAGAACTATGGACCTCTATCCTCGGGCGACAGCAGAGTCAAGTTCCCAAGCAGTACCGAAGACTCTGCAGGTCACTCCAGGCCTCACCTGGCAAGGCTAGTGCCCCATAACCATGCCCTCCTTCCTGACCCCAAGTGCCAGTGCTACAGACAGAAAGAGCCTTTTGAGGGGTTGAAGATTTGGGACACTATTCCTGCTCCAAGCTAAGAGAGCCTCAAAGAAAAAAGATGAACTAACAGCACACTCAGTTTCAGGAGGTGCTGAGGAGCAAGCGTCAAAGACCATGAACAGGAACGTGAGGCCATGATAGGTACCAGGTACATCTGTAGGATATTGGTTTTCCAGTGTAGGACAAGCAGCCAGGGGACAAAAGGAACAATTCCATTTAGAGGGCTTGTGGTCTGCTAGCTACCAGCATATGGACCATGTTCGGATCCCGACTTGAACAGTGGAGGAAAAGGCTGCCAACTTGGAGTGTGTCTACTTATGGGTCATTTGGTAGAGGAATTGGGTTTTCTAAGAGTGTGTTAGAGACATCATGGTCTTCATATACTGCAGTAGGCAGACCTAAGACCTAGGTTTAAGGGATGCTTGAGAGGTTGAGGGATAAGAAACAAGACCCAACCCATGTCATTGATGTGGTTATTGCCAAGAGGAAAGCCACATTGTGCCTTTCTAATGCTTTCTATGACCATTTTAGAAATACTGAGGACTCTTTGCAGACCAAAAACCAGCATAAGCTGCATCTCACACATTTATACAACTCCCCTGCCAGTAGTTCTCCCTGTCCCATGGCCCTGACTTGTACATCATGTCCACTGGATTCAAGGATAATCATCTTGTTGCAAGAATTCTGTTAGTGTTCAAGAACTCGTTACCCTCCATAGAACTGCATGCTTTTTTGCTAGCATGAGCATATTTAAGTCTTAGTTGAAATCTTCATGAGCCTGCATTTATACAGGCTTCCTGAACATTCAGTATCAACTCTGTTAAGATGTCAGGGATAATGACATGGACTTCTAACTTCCTGTTGGACAGGTGACTTGACATCAGGATAGTGTTGATACCAGCAAGGGACCTGCCCAGTGGCTAGGAGGCTCCACCGAGCTTGTGCACAAGTATGTTAGGGTGAGGGAGAACTGCCCCAGAAACAACAGGGCCCAGGGGAACACACCCAAGGGACTCAGTTGGAATCCCACCCTCTCAGAGGTCTGGATTATTTGCTAGATAATTCCTGACTCAAGATCCAAGTTTAGGGTTTTTCAGGATAGGAAACTTGTGGGGAGAGCCATCCCAAGCCTGCTCCCTCTTCTCTTCATGGAGTTTGGAGGTTCAGTTTTCAGCATTGACATCAAGCAGATACTGTCCTGAGCCTCTGGTCCCTCTGTTCATAGGCCAAGTGTCGTTGTTCCCTGGCCTTTACTGGGGACACTTCTCTCTAAGGTGATAAAAAGTTAATGGGCAGAGAGGAATGACGGGCAGGGAGTGTAATGAGGGAAAAATAATCATTGCTCCTACTTCGAGTAGACTCAAGTCAGGGTCCTCATAACTAGGGTACAGCTTTGGCAGTTCTGGAAGACATTGATGGCCCTTCTCCAACCTTCCCAGGCTCCTACCGAGGAGCAGGAGAACTGGAAAGAAACTAGAGAAGTATGCTCTCTGACAGGTTCTCCATGTCAGATAACCATCATTAATGTAGCTCTTCCTACTTGAAAGTCTTTTATGGTCAATGTTTTTCTGAACCAAGAGTCTCAGCTGTACCCAAGTACAAGTCAGCAACCAAGGGTGGTATGTGACCTTTGTCTTGCAAAGAAAGACAATACACACGTGCTTCAAGTGGCATTACCTGCCTTTCATGGGCTTACTCCAAACAAGATCCAGAGGTGTGGGGTGATCTTGGAGGTAGGACAAGGGGCAGAGGTCTCCTTCAATGAGGTCAGGAAACCCATTTGAGCCTTGGAGACTTTCCCAGACCATTTCCCCGTCTACATTAAGAACAATCCTTCCACGTCAGGTTACCCCAGGCATAGACTTTAGAATCTTGGTGAACACTATCTTGATGGTCTGTGGCACTTAAGGCTCTAGCTCATGAAAAGTTGACATCTCCCATCATCTCCAAAGAGGACAGGACAGATCATCCAGCAAGAACAGAAGCCAAGTCTCAGAGGTCTCAGCTCTATTGAAACTAATGATATTAAACTCAGGGGCACTTGACCGGAGCCACATCCCCAGCTGGTTTATTTAGAGACAGGGTCTCACCAAGTTGCTTAGTGCCTCACTTTTGCTGAGGCTGGTTTTGAACTCCTGATCTTCCCTCAGCCTCCCAAGCTGCTGGTATTACAGGCATGTACCAGCATTTCTGGACCAAGATTCTCAAGAGTGGCTTCTTCCAGTGTTAAGCTAATGGTCCAGAAGTCCAGGAGACCAAGGCAAACCCCACTCCTAGTCTATAGGCAAATGTCAAGTCTTTTCCATGAACCTTTGGTCATTCTAGGAAAGGTTCTAGCCTCTGGGGCCAATAGGAAGTCACTAGGCTTTAAGATCAGCATGCAGAATGAGGGAAGTGTGACCAAGTAGTAACCTGTCCACTAGACCCCAGCTTAAGTCAGTCAGAAGACTGGTTGCCACTGGTTGCCAAGAAGTAAGGCCACACCTAGTGCTGCATTGTCACCAAGGAGAGTCAGCATGTGCTCTTAAGAGGGTAGTCAAGTACCTTCCTGAGTTTTGATGTCACCAAGACATGTTTTTGTCCCACTGGGGACTTGGTCCTGTCCACACAGGTGATTCAACTAAAGACAAGTTTCAAGTTTGTAGGGCAGGGTTAAGTTGATGACCATCACATCCAGATCATTCAACTGAGACTTGAGACTCTCCCCTGGTTCACATGCATAGGCACACACCAGGTGACTCATCAGCTCACCTATATCCAAGGTGATACTATAGCTGGAGGTTGGAGAGATCAATAAAGAAACAGTGACTAAGTTCACCAGGGTTGGGAAATCCAGTGATCAAGTCACTGGAGGTAGCCAGGAGAGAAACTGATCTCACTGAACAGTTCCCATCTTGGTCCCTGTAAGACCTTGAATAGATGCCATCAGTGGGCTAGGAACTGAGGGACCTTGACAGCAGAGAATCTGCCATTTGATTCCAGTCTAGCAGAACTGAGCATCCCTAGCAGGTGGTGAGCAGTTGACTGAAGTGGTAAGAAAATTCTTTGGGGGCAAGTTTCTAGTCTTGAAGAAACACCTCTGGTTCAATCATAAGTGACTGTCACCACGATTCCATATGCTTAGTTTAGTTAAAACTAACTCAGGTCCTGGAGGAGTGAATCCAACCAGTGCTCATGGTTCCCAAATATACCCCTACTGAGAAGGGGCCAAAGGCATTTAAACCAGAGGCCAGTTATGGGATGGAGGAGGAGAAACCCACAGCATGGACAGTTATTCCAGAAAGAGAGGAGGTACCCCAGGTGCATGGGGTAACTGGAGCCAGGCTAGAGAGATTTCTGGAAAGAATCCTATTAGACAGAAGGGCTTAGCAGGGTCACAGTCTGATTCGAAGCAGGAGGGGAGACACTTAGGATTCCCTTAAGGAGGGTCCACAAGGGAGAATTAGAGGTGTCTAACTGACTCAGGGAAGAGTCAGGGCAACCTCAGGGAGGTCAGGAGGAGGGTGGAGGCTGGTGGGCGGTGGGCGGGGAGGGCGAGAGGTGGCTCATCTGCTCCTGCTGGTTACAGCCCCTGTGGGTGAGATATAATGCCACTGATAAGGTCTCCTTTAATTCCTAGAAGGATGTCCGACTTTGCATATCTCAATAAGGAAGAGTCTTGGCTTCGTTTTTTGGGGAAATCTTGTCATTTGAGAAACCATGGCAACCTTCCCTGTGTCTGAAGTGGCTTAGAGATAAGCCTCCGGATTATTCTTCCAGGACCAGCCAGTTTGGGCAGCTGGACAGAAGGGCTGTGGTGGCCATAGCAGCAGCCATGGCCAGTGGCTTAAGCCACTTCATGGGCTGTTACCTTCAAGTGCAGTGTCAAGCCCAGGGGCATTCCTGCAGGGAGAGCAGGCATGGCAGGGACGAGGGGGGACACAACATGGAGCAGGGTTCTCGTACAAGAACCCCAGCAAGAGCTGAAGTCAGTTCCAAGTATGCGGAGCCTCCACTGCATAGAGAGGCTCATAGGGAAACTCCCTCACCTCTAAACTGGAGCAATATTGGGGGTCTAGTTCTTGACTAGACACTGGGTTAAAGAACAAGGATCAAAAGAGCCACCATCAACCTACGTGGTTTTCACCTTTAGGAGATCTCTTCAGTGCAAGTGGGTCCGAGAGTCCACAAAACCCCCACGAACACATGGCCAGACATCAGGCCAGAGCATCTCAACAACCACAAAGGACTGGGAGGGAGGCCACTTCTTCCCAGTCCTGGGGCACTTTAATGGTGATCAGAATCAAGGGACATCAGGTCACTGTAGTACTTGTGTTCCAGACAGCTGATGCCATCTGAAAATGTGGAAATGGTTAACAAAGAGGTTTCTCGGCCTTTTTGGCTACCAGAATTGATTGACAGCCCCCCTTCCCAAATGTGGGAGTGTAGACTCACAGCTCCACCTGGCAATTCTGTCCCAAGTCCCTTTTAACACAGGCCGACCACCTAGGTGTTAGGGAGTAGCCCAGTGGTTAGGTGTGTGAACAAGACCCTGGGTTCCACCCTGTCACAGCCGGCCAGTGACATCCTTAACTTACTGAAGTCTAGTTTTTTCTCTGAGACACAAGATGGGGAGCAGAAGAGGTAGTTTACGGGAATCACAGCAAGGAATTTAAGATAAAGGGAAGTAGGACAAGAGTTTCAGGGAACTCATGTTCACTAATTTCCCAATGCCATCACAGAACACAAATTTCCCTTAATCCCTTCATCCTGGTGGCTTCAGTTGCTATCCAATAGGCCTCAGTGTTCAGTGTGCAAGGGTACGTTGGTGGAAGATGGACCTTCCAAGGTCATGCCCAGTTTTCAGCCATGGACCCTGCTGGCGACTAAGCCAATGAGAAGCACAGGGCCCCACCTCTCCCAGGGTCATTCCGTCTCCAGGACACTCAGCCTAGCTATGGTTCTTTCCACCAAGTGCATTTCCTGGCACCTCTTCTGTCTGCCTATTCATTTCTACAGAATCAATCCTAAGACACTCTGTACAACACCAAACGGGAGGATTGGAGGCACCCGGCTTCCATCTGAGGTGAACAAGGATGTGTGAAAGGGGCCAAAGCACAAGCCAGCATCCAGAGTCCCAGTGCCAAGGGTCTTGGCACCTCTGATGCCATCTCAGGCAGTGTCTGCACTACCAAGTGATGTCCTGGAAGGCCATAGTGGCAGAGGCACCCAGAGGCTGGGCCTGTTCATTTCATCTGGACTCCATCAGGCCATACGTACCACCTTGGCAGAGGGGGCCACCCGGACAGCACCAAGATACAACACCCCCACCCTAATTAGCTCATCCATTTTCAAAAGCTTCTGTCCTGGTCCTAAAGAGTTACCCAAAGCTGCTTGGTGGTCTGCTCCTGACAGATACCAGCATTTCTCAGTTGTGATAACTTCAACATCATGGTCACTTACTTACCCTAAAGCACGGTAGCCACATCCCTGGAGGATTAGGGAAACCAGAGACGGCCTTGCCCCTCTTCTGGGGCCTCAGATTGTGCCTGACGAGACACCAGTATGAAAGGGACAAGTGTCACCTGGCTGTACTCTGGGCCCCAGCCTCCCCAGGCAGAGCTTGCATTTCAAGAGGCCCTCCCCATGGGGTTGGGCCACAACATGGCGGCCTGCATTCTTTGCCCTCCAGACCACAACACCCCCAAGAGCCCTTTTACATAAGTAAAAGCATGCTTGAGACCCTGTGACCGCTTCTCATCTCACCATTTCCAACTTTCCCATGGATAAGAAAGTTGATTAGTCCAGCGTGTCCTGGGCCAGCTCTGGTTCTTACTTTTCTGTCAGATCTCAAGGGCATTGAGTAGGGCATGTCATACTTTCCCAGGAACTGGGGGAAGAGTCCATGTTGGGTTCAGCATCCTCTTTCATGCTTGCCCAGATTCTAGTTCCCTTTAGGATGCATCCCTCATGGAAGAGTCCCCTTGGTCTCTAGAGATCTGGTTCTAGTGACGAGAGTGAGGCCAAGAGCCCAGGTACAAGGACAAGCAGTCTTTAGTCTATTATCACCTCCAAGAATCCTTGCATGCCAGGGCTGAGAGTCAGCTCATACAAGCCAGCTATACCCCACGTCTGATGTCCTGAAGCCAAGAAGTCCCTCACTAACCCATCCTAAGTGTCCACATAAACACTTTCAACCCACAATGGGGACGAGGTGGCGATTGGGCAGACACATCCTTTAGAAAACAACACCCCAAGTCTAGAGTTGCTCAAGCAGCAATGCTTCAAGAGCAGTTCAGCAAGGCCTTTGTCAAAGCTCCAGACAGAACAGCCATGAGAGACTTGGCTGCTACCTCCAGCACTGAGGACCATTGTTCAGAAGGTCAGTCACCATCATCAATAAGAGCTGGTATCAAGAAGCACCAGATAAGCAACCTCAGCTACCCTTCACCCCACTCCTCACAGGGTTTGACTGAAAATCCAGAGGATGTATGACACGTGGTAGGTGATTTCCAGAGTCATGGCTGAGGGGTCTCAGTTGAAATCCACTTTTTAGGTGGTCCATCAGCTCAGTATCAAGGCAGATGGATACTTTGCCTTGAGGATTCTAGAAGTTTCCTCACCCCAGACCAAGAATCAAACATGACCTTCAGCTTTGGTGTCTGGCCCTTCAAAAGGGCTGAGGATTAGAAAAGTCAAATTTGATAAGGGAACTGGGGAAGGAAAGTGAGATCAGGAGTTCAAAGGGCTCTCTAATGTCAGAAGTCAGGCTTCCCCTGGGATGAAGATCTAGAGGGCAGAGGCCATACGAGTGTGTGGCAACCTGAACAGGTTTTCGTCATAAGGTCTAGGCGACAACTGATGCAGTTCCTCTCACCCAGTGTCAACTCTGGCAAATCTCAGAGCCACTCTTCAGTCTATAAAGCTCAGCCACATGCCTTGACCCTGCAGATGACGTTGTCCACGTGTGCCACAGGTATCTGCCTTTCAGGGGCTCCAAGGCCAAACCTAGGAAAGCCACTAGGGTAGCTTATGACCCTGGATATGGTAAGATTCAGGAGAAGGGAGAGGTTCCCCCCAACAGGTCAGGAAACTGCATGTGATTGGAGGTGTTCTGGGGCTACCTGTACTCCAGAGTTATCTTTCTACCTGGAATTCCTCCCTGTCCAATGGGAAGGTGAGGATTCAGTTGCTTATCCATATGCTGGATTTGGGTGGTCTGGGTGTACGTAAGGTTTGTGCTCACAAGAGGTCATCTCAATAGACAGAAGCTGGATCAGACCACCACCTCCCCCCCACCTAGGACACCTGAGCCAACTTCAGACAAGTCCTGGAACTATCCCAAGACTCCCCTCAAGCAGCAGCTCCACGTTAGGAACCCCATGGTCCATACAGTTCGGGAAACCAGGCAAATTACATACCAGAGATGTTTGGTAAGCCTTCCTCACAAACCCCTGGTCAAGTTCAAGGAAAGGCCTGGGCTAGCCTTGAGGTTAAAAACTTTCATACCACCGAGGTCCCCAGAACAAGTGCAGAATGAAGGAGGGGACTGGAGTATCCACACGGCTCTGAGCTCATGTTGGACAAGGGACTTTCAGATATAGCTTTGAATGCTACGAGTGACAGAGCCATGAGTTTTAGAGCATTGCTTCAGTGGAGTGTTATTATTGCCTGGATTCAGAGAAGGATTAAAGAAGGACTGGGACAGATCGGGCATGTCATTTAACATATCAAACATTCATCCCATAGGAGGGTCACAAAGAGCTGGTGTCTGGCTACCTAACTCCAGAGTTATCTACTGTACTCCAGCAGCCCGTGGGCAACCCATTCCTGCATGAGACACTGTTGGTTTCCAGCAACTTCATTGACCAACTCAGTGCTGGCAACTCTGAGATCTTCTGTCCACACCCCATTTCTCTGGGCTCATGGCCTCTGTGGATAGATGTTCACCTAAGTCCAAGTGTTGACTGGCCAAGTGACACCTCCCATGTCCCTCTAGATGATACCATGATGCACCTGCCAGCTGAACGGGTTCTTGCCAACGTGACTTGAACAGGAGAAACTGAAGGGGGGAAGCACAGGGGTTGGGCTAGGTTAGTCTTCAAGGTCCTTCTGCCCATTTGCCTTGGGTAGACTCTAAGGTGACCAAGGTGAAGACCACACTAGAAGTCAGGTGTCCTCCTTAAGATAGATCCACATGGAAGTGTTACAATGCAGGGGAAAGACAGAGATGTTGGCCGTGTGGTCCTCTTGAGTGACCAACAAGGACAGTTTCAGATGTGGTACCGTCACAGGGCTGAGGGGCATGTCTTATGCTATCTATTTGCCCCTTAGTGGAGAACAAATCCAGGGAAACCCCGAGTCTCCCCTCTAACCGGGGGAAAGACTAGGGTGCCTTCTGCCTCCACCGGACCTGCTCGGTACAGACACAGCCCAGTTAGGCCTGGGTTGATGGGAACACACGGGACGAGAGCAGGAAGGTGAGCTGTAAGCCCTGGGAAGAGGGGGGGAGTCACATCCTCTCCAGGGAGGTTTGAGAAAGCACTTGTAAGATGTCATGAACCATGGTAAAGGCAACTCATTCCTAGCTTTGACATGGGGCCATTAAAAAATGACATCACGGTTGGCCAGCAGCCAGCCTCTGGGGAGTCCAGACTTAGAACTCCATGAGCCACTGGGGCTGCTGCGTGAGCACGGGTATCCATGGTAGCATCATGTAGCTGGACCCCGCCCCCCCCCAAAAAAAAGCATGCTAGCAAGCAGTGCTGTAGTTGCTCCACAGGTGGCACATGTGCTCCTGGCCCAACAGAGCCTCCTGGTTAGAGGTTGGGAGGCAATGGCCACTTTGGCTCTAGAAAAACAGACCAACTTTCAGTCCAGTCTTACTGGGCGTGGTCCACTGCACCAGTCTGGATTCAAGGTAAGATCCAAGCCAAGCTAATGCGGAGCCTAGATCCTGTCTTGATACTCTACAGAAGTCGAGTCACAAGCCCTTGAAGACACCGTGGTGGATGACATTTCTCTTGGGCTAGGACCACAGAGGCACTCATTTCTTACACCTTTTAGAAAGTGAGAATGTTCTGCACTAGCCATGAGCAGTAACGCTCCTCTGCTCCTGGCCCAGAGTCTCCAACAGACACTTTTTGACTAGAAAAATGCAAACCACAGGGAGCAGAAAATTGAGCTGGGGAGGAAAGCATTCGGTTATTTAGGGGTGTTTAAGTAAAGACTGGTGTCTGCTTCAAACATGCATACTTTATAGGGTTCAGTCTGAGAACCCCTAACTACACCCTAATTTGATGCTGTCTGGTTTTATGCAATCTTGGGCAGTCAGGAACAGTAGCGGGGACAGCTTTGGACACTGAACTAGGAACTTTATGCCTAGGAAAGCAGAGTCAAGGAATAACCCAGAAGGGTCCTACTTTGTAGTATCCTACTTCCAGTCACCAAGTGCTCAGTTTGACAGGTCTGTGTGTTGGGTGTTTCTAGGGTTAGGTCTCCATGTTATGGGGAGACCAGGAGGTAGGCTCTGAGATGTTGCTGGCTTCTGTTTAGGTCATTTCCTTTTCCATTCCATATCTGTATTTCTACCCCTTTTCTGGCTGAGGTGAACTTCTGGAGTCACCTTCTCATTTTGGTGTGTGTCATGAACATCCCTACATCTGTATGGAAGTCCTGAGCCCTCCATCCAAATTCAGAGATGGGCGTTTAGCTCAATGGTCATTGTTTGCGGGTGAGGGTGAGAGTGAAGAGTCAAGGTCATCAAGGTTAGCAACTGAGCTCACTTGATACAGGTGCTACAGGGTATGGAGGAGCAAGCTCAGGGCCTGGTCAGCTGGTGGACAAGGTTCAGTGACCCCCATCTGCCACATATTCTAGGCCATGAGAATAAGAAAGCGATTCCGACAATGCAGATTTCCATTTTGATAAGACTAAGGAATGGTCAGGTTTTACATGGGGCTCCCGGGGACTGGGCCCAAGGAACTCAGCCTCCCCTACCTCCACTGTTTCAGGAGAGGCTCAGCACGACTCGGATTCGAGTCAGGCTGTGCTCAGACTGTCAACCTGGTGGGCTGAAAGTAAGGGCGTCCATTACTGGAGGCCTCCCTGGCCATCACTGGCACACCTGGTCACTGACCAGGGGAGCCCACATTAGTAGAGCTGGTTCCGAGTGGAGATCAAACGCTTGAAGTGGGCCAAGTTAGGGCTTGGGAGTGGGGGCCGACACCCCATCCCCAGATCCAGCATGGCTCCAGCAGCCCGGGGGAAACCCATTCCTGCGTGAGCCGCTGTTGGTTTCTAGCAACTTCATTGACCAACTCGGTGCTGGCAACTTCAAGATGTTCTGTCCACACCCCATTTCTCTGTTCTCACAGCCTTTCTATCCAGTCTCAACTGTGGCCACAAGGGCCCGCTTCCAGTTGTCTTCTGGAATGCTCCCTTCTCCACGAGGAGACTGAAACTCGCCTGCTCACTCCCAGTTCAGCATCCACCCCCGGAGTCGTCTGGTGTCTCAGGCCAGAGCCCACACACTCAGATCCCGAGTACACTCATCTCTCAAGGGACTATCACCCATCAGGTAGGGTGGGCACAGCATGCTACTATGTAGCTTAGAATCAAGTTTTAGCTGAATTCCCCAGGAAGATCTCTGTGGCAAGATAATAAGAGCCAAGGTTCAGGTTCTGACCATTTGTTACTGTTCAAGTGTCCTAGGACGGTCACTGCAGAGCAGTAGCCAAGGGTCTCTACACAGCTGTGTGGTTCTGGATAGGTGGGGGAAAGACGACCAAGGCTTCGGATACTTCCATACTCCAAGTCTGGGACCAGCATGCAGTCCCATCAACTAGGGACTATGGATTGACATCTATTTCCTCCCAGGGCCCCAAGGAAGGTAGGTGACCAAGACAAGTGTCATAAGGCTAAGCAGCACATGATGGGTCAACTCAAGCCTTTGATATGCCATTCAGCCTTGGATGGCTTGTCCCCTAAGATCAGTGACTACTCAAATTATCAGAGCCAGGAATATCATCCCCCTGGAGACTTGGCTAGTGGAGTGGGCCAGGAAGTAGAATATAGATCAAGAGTTTTGCGCCAGGCTGAGCTTGAGCTCACCTCAATCCCCAGCCTGTAATTCATCATTCCAGCAGTTCCAATGCTAAGGCCCTCCTGTTTGAGCTGCCATAGGTTCCTGAGACCTTCCATTAAGCCACTCCCACTAGGAGCAGCTGAGCCCATGACCTGCTCCCCAGGGCGGCTTTTTAAGTACATCCTTCCATTCACCATGGGGGAGGCCCAAGACCCTTGAAACGGACATGCCTGCAGAGGCCTGAGAACTGACAAGCTCAAGTCTGACTCCAGCAGGTTGAGCTCATGGCAGTGGGAGGAAGAGGTCTGAGGACTAGAGGGAGAAAGGGAGCCATGTCCTTGAAAGGACCTCAGGAGGGGTCCATCTGAGCCCTGGGGCTTAGTGTTCCCAGTTAAAGTCCACAAATCCCTCACGACCATAGTGAGGACATTCTGTATCAGAGAAGTCCCTTCAGTGTCCCAGCACAGGTCTATCCACCCCATTCCTCTTCACAGCCATGACCCTGCTACCTCACACTGGGCATCCACTCCAGCCTCAGGTTGTAGGTTGCCTTAGTCAGCCTTTTCATCATGGCGACCAAAACCCAAGGCAAGAACTTAGGATTTAGGGTGACTTCTGGCTTCAGAGGCCTCACAGCCCATGCTTAGATGAGTCCCTTGCTTGGAGCCTCAGGTGAGGCAGAACCTGGCGGCAGGTGTGGAGGAGGAGAGGCCCTCACTGCAGAAGCAGAGGCCAGACTGGGACAGTACAAAGGCACATCTTCAAAGGCCCACTTCCTCCAGCCACACAGCCTGCCTACAGTTACCTCCTGGACAGTAATCCTCAAGTTATTCATTGGTTTAGTGGATTAGTCTACCGATTAGGGTACAGCTCTCATCGTCACTTGACCTCTGAACATCGATCCCCTCCATGAGGTTTTTTTGGGGGCAACACCTCATATCCAAAACCAATACGGATACTTATCAACTTCCTTCGTCTTTAGATATAGGAGACCAAGTCCTGATGTTCTCTTCTAGGTTCTTAGTGACACCTAAGAAATGCTATCAGATGCTGGCTCCGGAGCTGGAGTTACCCCTAGTTGTGTTTAGTAGCTAGTTAGCCAGTGACAACAGCCAGGCATCACACTGGTATGTGCCCCTAACTTGGCCCTCACTCGGCCCCAGCCTGGAAGAACCCTCTGGCTCATGGCATCCCGAGTCTCCCAATAAGCCCGTCTCGATTTCCTCTTTAGAGTTTAGCCCTGTCTTTCAAGAAACAGGCACCTGCCCTCTTTGTCAGCATGACTTCCAATAATGCCAATGTTTCGCATTTTTTTTTTTTACTCCCCGTTGACAGAGAGATTAAAGTCAATTTAGCTCAGAAAGCTAGTATCCCCTTGAAGATGGCATTGTAATCTCAAGGGACCTCCGGTTCTTCCCAGAGGCTAAGGCTTTGAGCCTTGGGTTGGTATCCCTGGGATTACCCCAAGAAATCCAGATGATCATTCCTCTTACATTTCACGACAGGATCTCCCCAGTTCTGGGCCAAGCTCCGAGGTCGCCTTTCCTAAAGGCCCCATTGGGTCAAGCAGAGTAGGAGACTTGAATCAGCAATGGCGTTCGAGCTGTGTCAACCATGACAAAAATCCAGAAACAGACCACAGCATCCATGGGTGCCCACAGCCACCACATGGTCAACACTGCCCTCAAAATCCTTCTCCAGAGGCCTCTGCATTCAAGGCTATGTTCACAGGCATCTGCCCACAGCTAGTGACCCTCTGGGGGCAGGGAGAGGCGACGGGAGGCGATGGTCAGTTGTGTTCACCTCCGAACACCCCTTTTACTCCCTTAAGTCCAGGGAGACTGCTCTGACCAACATGGCCAGGCCACCAGGATACTTTTCCCTTGAGCCTTTGTTGGCTCTCCAGCAAGACAGACAGGTTGGCTCCACTGGGCACTGCTCAGAATCCTGCTCTACCTGGACACAGCCTTATGGGAAGGGCAGCCCGTGGACAGTTTCTTAGTCATTAGTACACTCCCCCTTTCAGTAAGGGCTTGGGATAATTAACACCGAGAGAAGGGTCAGAACAGTGGCAGAGGTCCTCAACTATCACCAATCTTGGCCCTTAGAAGGGTCAGGCAGCCACAAGAACTAGGAAGTTTGATTCAATACAACTAGAGCTCGACTTCTCTTTTCAGCGATGCCGTTTTTTCCCGGTTCCAGATTCAGCTCTAGGACATCAGGTTTTGCCATGTCCATTTTCTCATTATTGTGATTCTTGACCCATTTAAAGGGTTCTGCCCATTTTGCAGCATGTTCCTCAACTCAAGCCTTGGGAGGGCCACATGTTCCCATTGGCAGGGTTGTGCATCCTGGCCTGGTGGAGGTGGTGCACCAAGGTGGCACCCCGCAGCAAGTACTTGAGGGCAAGACATTGCTGGTGACCTTATCACAAGCACTTGAACCAAGGGGTTCCAGACTGGATTCCCTTCTGCCTCTGGGCACCAAGTATTGAAGGGGGTGATGCCCAGACTCTGCAGCTATCTCATTTCTGCTTTATGTTCCGTTCACCCTTTGGATTTGGTTATTCAAGTGCCTGGCGAGCTATGAGGCCAACGGCACCAGTAAAGGTTCAGTCTATCAGTGGCTTAGGTCTGCAAGCATGAGCTCCCAGCCTAACCCTGCAGGCTCACCTTCAGATATGACTCCCCCAAGCTGCCTTCAAGCCTAGAAACAAAAGGGGTTAGAAGGAAGAGGTCAGCAATAAGCTTTGTGTGGTCCTAGGAAGGTTCTAGAATGCCAAGGTAGTATTTTAGGCAACCATCTCAACTCCCAGAAACACCTGAGCCACAGGAAGATTTCTGCAGATGAAACCATTCAAGCATAGCTGGATGATGTGGGTGGCAGAGCATGAACTAATGGAGTCACATCCCCAGGGAGACATTTATTCAAGCACGAGAACCAACTCGTTCTGTTCAATATTGTTCAGCGATATGGATAGAGACACAGGTCTGATCAATAATGGTGCAGCTACTCTGAGACACATCGACAGTTGTTTCGTTCCAGTCTGCTAATCTTTGACTCCCCCACAACCAAGATTAATTTAAGGTTCGATGAAAACACAAGTCTAAGAAGATCTCAGCAGAAGACACTTAAAATTTCAACTCGCAATGGGATACCGTTGGGCCAGAAAGGCAGATGCAAACACTGACTGCCTAGACACAGTGAGGGCCTCAAAACAATAAGCCAGAGGAAGAATAAGCATGCTAGGCCAGGGGACCCTTCATCTCCCCACTACCAGAACCCCACCACTGTTGGATCAAGACATTTCCTCAGTCTGTGCAGTCGCCAGCTCTTCATTCCCACTGGCAGACATTGGAAGCCGGTTGTCCACAGGAGCAACACAACTTTGAAACCCGAGTTGGGGGTCCCCTTCCCCTTCTTTCCTCCCTAGGCAGCTTTGTGAACTTTGTAGAGCAGGCATTAGTACCTCCCACCTCCCGGTGTCAAGACAGAGCAGCCTGTTGTCCATACTTGGTGCCAGGGGTGCATTGAGCCAGCACATCAGACTACAATCGGGTGCCCAGCAGTAGAGGCCACCAGCTTGCAGCTCCCCAGAATGTCCTTTCCATCCTGTGTCCAGGCTGCAGTCAGAGGTCAGGGCTTAAGTCATGCATTTGCACCTGACCAAGAACAGTTTCTAAGCAGCATGTGATTCTAGAACGGAAGAAAGCCATGTTCAGTTTAAGGTACCATGGCCACTCTTGGTCATTGGAGTCACCACTCTCACATTAAGACTGTATACAAGACCATCAAGTCGGCCTGAGACTAGAGATTGTGCCTTGTTAGTGGTTAGGTGATCACATGTTGTCAAGATCAAGTATTTGTCTAGCGTCATCAGACTCAGGTGGCATGGTGGCAGGGTGTGCTTTCCAAGTCATTGTAGACTTTTTAAGGCAGGAAACACAAAAGGTAGAGACACTTTGATTTCTTACCAAAAGGGGCAGTAGGCCTCCGGTGTCAGGTCAATAATCATGATTTAGGACTACAGGGTCAGAGATCTGATGAGATATGAGACTGGAGGTCGTGTATGCCCTTAACTGATTCAGAAAATGTCCCTATTTGACAGAGTCAAGAATGGCCAGGAAAGTGGTTCAAGGTCATGTAGAAGGAAGACGAATACCCAGGCTAAGTTCCTAACAAGTGTTAGGAACAGCATCTTATCGCTATGGAGACGAGCATGTGGTACCAGGACCGGTGCTCCAGGTCTAGAGAGACCAGCACTACCAAGTGCTGAGCATCTGTCTGGGTCATTGACGTGTCATCCCCGGGAAGCTGTTCCCAGCCCAAGCAGGGGTCCTAGGCGAAGTCTGATTAGATTGACATCTTGTTTTCTGGTCTTCACCAGCTCTCTGGAGGCTTCCCATCCCCGGCCCCTGTTGCGTTATCAGCTTTGGATGGGTGGGTTGATATTAAGGGCTCTGATAAAGCTCCCTAAGTGGCAGCAAGCTGTAAACATTCCCACTGATGCCATTTGATTAGCTGGCTGGGAAAATGCCTGAAGGTGGTCCTGGCTCATCATTGAGTGACAGGCAAGGGTGCTACAGAGAGCTGTTGAAAAGCGGGCAGAGACACCCCCCCCCCAGTCCCCAAGTAGAGTTATATAAAGCACCTGGCAACAGGTCTCTGCAGCATCTCATGTGCCATATGCCCAGGTGGCTGTGGGTGTGGTGTCGGATAGGCACATACAGTAGGGACGCACTGGTAATGCAGATAAGTTAATCTCCTATGAGCAAGAGCAGGGATAAAGCCCTTGTTCAAATCCTGCCCTGCATTCCAGAGCCAGTTTTAACACTCTGGCTGTAACCATCCAAGTAGCTTCCCTGTTAGTAGGTTGCTGTTTCTAAGTGCACATCTGTTAAGGGCTAGGGTGCAGAGAGGATGCCTGGGAAGAATGAGGATTAGGTGCTCACTGGGCATGAGCCCAGGACGCTAAGGCCTGGGCCTTAAAGGCTCAAAGGAGGATTTGGTAAGGCCAGCCACTGAAGTTCAAGTTCAGGAAGTCACCACAAGTTCAAGCATTTTCAAGGTGAAAGTACATCAATACCAAGATGTCGCGACCCCTTGCCCGCAAGGAAGACGCAACTCGGGAATCTTCTTTCAGTGGTTTATTCAGGCCCTTGATATTTCTTCTACTACCCTCGGATGCCCCTCCCAGCCTTAATAAAGCATCTCAAGGCCCAATGTGAAGCTGCCACGTGGAACTTTCTCATAGGGTGCTGAAAAGCCATGCGCCAACTCTCCCAAATAAGGAGTTGTTTGTCACAAACCACAGCGGAGCCAGCGCCATCTTGTAATGGCAACCATAGTCTGCATAAACGGCAGAAACGGCTCACCACACCAAGATTCTGACTTCTTTGCCTCCTTGGCAAGTCCACCTTATACAGACATCTTGCAAGGAACCCAACTTATGCAGATATCTTGCAAAGAACACTGCTTAGAGACATTTATGCCCTATTTAGAACTTAATTCAAGGACATTGACAGGACAAAGACTGTATTGGGACTACTAACACTTGCCCATAGGGCATGATTGGGTTCAAGGGCTCCTGGTGCCTTGGTTTCAAATCCCCTGGACAATTTCCTGGTTATGTTCCATCTTTGGCTCCAATAACTATGGTACTACCCAGTAGAGCATGTGTTTCCTTTTCAGAAAACTCTTTGGCAACACCAATATGGAACCTTCTTGAAGCCAGCACAAGTCCCTTCTGGAGATCCATGCCGTAGAGGTGCCAGTTCCTGAGGGTATGTGTACAACAAGATTTAGGGGCCAAAATTGCGAGCAAAAGCAAATCGACCTTGGTTTGGTAGTAGGTGAGTTAAAGGCCATTGCACCCTAGTCAGTTGAGCTACTGCAGGTCAGCTTAGTTTCCTTTTTGGGAAAGCCACCCAACTATGTTGTCTACAAGACGACAAGTCACAGGTTGACATAACATTCTGAAAGTGATCCAGAAGGAGCAGGGATAGCTACGTTTAGGTCAGACAAGCCCAATTGCAAAGGAAATCTTGTCCATAGTGAATAATGGAATGATGGGGACAGTCCTCCTTAACCCTTCACCTCTGTGTCCCCTAGTGAAAGCATCGAGGGGCCAGGCAGAAGCTGAAGGAAGAGACACATAGTTTGAAACATGGACACCCTTCTATTAGCTGTTGGCAGGCCCACAAAAGAGCCCACGAGGACAGTCAAGTATAACAGTCAACTTCATCTGGAGAAGACTCGCAGTTCATTCTGCATAGTGCACATTCAAGTTCACCTGGGACAATCGCCAAGGTATACCACATCTTGTTCCATAGGATGGCCAGGCCCAGAGAAGGATGCAAATGCCTTCTTGATGGCATTCATATGGGACCACCGCTTCACGTTCAGTTCCTTTAGATGGTGCACCTCACACAGGATGCAGCCGGTGTTCCAACATGTTCTGTAGATGCATTGGCTTGACTGTGTGGAAGAGTGAACATGCCCTAATGCACCCACCCCTTGAATGTGAAGGTCGTCAGTCCACTTCAATCTAAAGCAGATCTGTTTGATGTCAGCAGCGGATAGTCACGGGACCTGGGCCAAGTTGGCAGATGGGGAAGCACACAGCAGGTTCAGGCCAACTCCGACACTTGAGATCATCTCAGTCTAGACCCAAAGAAAACACATTGGGTTAGCATTAGCCCTCCCACGAGTCCATCCTAGGGCCAGGCATGTTCATATAATCGCCTTCCTACCAGCTTGCCAATGCACAGGTGAGGCTAGGTCTAGAGTCATGGAGTTACAGTGAAGACCAATCTGACCCAGAATGGTGACCACAGTGGGCTACTGCGGGAGTCCTCCAAACAGAGGACTTTTGTGCCTTTGCCTTTCTGTAGCATGATTCCAGAGTTTACTCCTGAGGGAGGGCAGAGGCACCGACAGTGTTCTCACATCCAAGTTCAAAGCCCAGACACTCAGATCCTGCGCCTTGGGAAACCACTTCCACCACAGAACTCATGGTGGAAAGAGGCTTTAAGAATTCAGTCAATGTGGAAGTGTGGCAGCAAGAAGTCCCTGCTGAGGGCACATTAGGTAGCCAAGAAGCCGAGATGCACTTTCCTACCTCCATCAGCATCTCAGGGAATGTAACAAAGCCTGGTGTCCGACTCCAGGTCAATTTCAGCTCTGCCCACAAGACTGGCTTTGCTATGAGGTGCTTTGAATACTGGCTGCTTCAACAAGAAGTAAGGGCACAAGTCAAGATCTTTATGCATCTTTTGAGCAAAAAGGAATTGATCCTCAGTCTCCCTACTAAGGCCATTTCTTACAGTTTCTTGGAAAGAATGTGATTATAAGATAGTTTGGTTTAGCATTCAGAATGTAGACTTCTAGGTCGGGAGTGGTAAGCCAAACTATGTGTTCAGACACTTTAAATGGTTTACCTTTACATCATGGCGTCTTACGGCAATGTTAGCTTGGACCTAGACACATACTGGTGTGTTTTGTCATGCCGACACTAAGAATGTAACTTAAGGTATAGTGGTGTTCCAGTGAATTCAAGTGTTTAGCCAAGTTGTACCCAAGAGATTGGGTAAGCTTTGAGACTTGTCACTGACACGTTGCGAGTTATATTCAGTGCATAGGTGTATCTCATCTTCTCTTCCATGTTTGGTCTCCCAAGCTAATGGGAACCTTGCAGTGGACTGTGTATAACACAAGGACCTGTAGGTCACAGAGCACATCTGACTAGATGGAATGTCCCGTTGTTCATAAAAACCAAAGTTCTAGGCAGCCATAGTGGGTGGCCTCTGAAGGCCCTCAGCTTCTAAGGAGCAGTTGAGATCAAGTCCCAGAGGCACACCAGGACAATTCTCACTTGCATAAGTGAGTCTTTCCTGGGCAGTGCTAGTGGCTGCAAGCTCACCCATAAGGGAAGTTGGGGATGGGGGACTAGGGAGCACATTCAAGCCAGCATTGGGTTTAGTGCTTTTTGATTTTGACGTTCTCTACGTTGCAAGAGCTGACCATTGGGTATATGGGCAGGTACCAGGTACAGGACTCTGCCTACATGGCCAGCACTAGAAGCCAAGGAGTTTCCGCTGACTTCTGCCCATGTTCACACCTGGCCTGGAGCAGCAGTCTGGGCCCTGCACGTGAGGTTTATAGAAACTCGAGTTTCCTAGTACCTGTTGGACAGTACTGGCAGCACAGTTGGCCCTCCCATTGTCTCAGGTGTTTGAGCCATGCTTCAAGTAGTTGTGTGTCTACTGTCCAGCCCCCTCCTGGTCTGCTCTCAGCCCTTACCTACCTGGGCCATGAAGGGCTTGGGTTTAAGGTCCCAGCAACAGAGCTTGGTGTCAGATGCAACTTAGTGCCACCCTCCCTCCCCTAGATTTGTCCGATCAGCTGGAGGCCAGAAGGACAGGCTGGGAGTAGGACAGCAGTCATTCCAGATTTGACGTTTCAAGGACAAGCAGGTGACTAGACGTTTTTTCTCCAGGTTTAAGACTTGGGGCATGTAGAAGTGCTCTGCCTGCCATCATGGTAGGCTATGAAGTCTCCATGTTTAGAGGTCTCCCTTCAGAGCCTCATTCAACTTTTGTAAGCCCTCAGCAAGTGGCTCTCCTTAGCGAACATCTTTATTTCCCTTTAGGTAACTTTTTATTGGGTATAAAGCTATAGTGAGAAGTTATAGCCCAAGTCACAGTGCTCTTTGAGAACAACCTTCAGCACTTGCAAATGGAGTCCAGACCCCAGGATGAGTTGGAGGTGTCAGTTTGTTTCCTTTACAAGCCCAAACTGATGGTATTTCATGGAAGGATCCTCAGGCTTCCAAAGTAAAATCTCAGGCCAACTTAATACTCAGACATGGAAACGATTCTCAAGTCTTCAAATCTAGCTAGCATCTACTCAGTAGGTGTCAATGGCCAACGCAGTTTTCAGCAGATCGAGTGGTTCAAGTCCCTAGTCCCTGCAGAACCCTGTCTAATTACAGGCAGTCACATGTACAAGATCGTTAGGCAACAGAATAACCTTAATCTTCAAGTTAGATGGTAGCCCAGAGTCACTCAGATAGGAGCCTCAAATTCTCACTTGCATCTACCCATTGTCCCCCCCCTTAACCCGTCCTTTGCTTCAACAAGCCTTAGAGTGTGAGCAGCACTTGCATTAGTACCTTTGACTATTGGAAGGCAGGGCTACAGGAGAGGTTTGTGGTAACCTGAGATGTACCCAATGCCTTCTACCACAAGTTGTCACTCAGGTGACAATGGTGACGTTTAAGCATTGTTGAGGCCCGATTGTCCACTTCTTTAAGTTTATACCACTAACCTAGAAGTCAACCTCGTGCTAGTGTAGTTCTCCCCCCGCCCACAAGACTCACAGCCCTGTGGACAGTGCCACTCACTCCAGCTCAGAGTCCCTAGATTCCAACCTCTAAGGAAAGAGAAGGCTCAGGAACATTTGCAGACGCCCACTTGCTGGCCTGTATCCCAGATGGGGAGGTTGAGAAATGCCTCTCCAGGAGCACCAAGGCCCTGGTCAGAAGGAAGAGGCTATCCTTGTTCCTGGGATGGCCAGAGACGCCACCAAAGGAGGTTCTGTATTGCCACCTTGGAGAACCAGGACAAGGACGTAGGTCATGCACAGTATACCTTAGCGAGGTGGAAAATGTGGGTGTGCCAGGGGTTCAAGGGAAGCCTATGTTGGGGCTCATGTTGTCATTTCCCCTTCTTACCTCAAAGGAAGCAACTGTCAACAATGGGTGTCAGGGCATCCAGAGTCTCTAGTCCCTGGGGGAAGGGTAGCCAAAGACAGTCACATGTACACAATTGTTAGACTGGTAACTGACACTAGCCTAGCTGTTCAGTTGACGGGGAGAGATCCGTTCCCCCTAGACATAAATTCCAAGCCCAAGTCACCCAGTATTCACTTGGGTGGACCATGTCCACCTCCATTCTTTAGGATGGTGGAGGGTCAACCAAGCCAAACATGGCCCTCAAGGTATGCATTTAGGAGCCACTATGTCAGTCCACTAAGCAGAGCCTTTGTGTTTTATTAGCAAAAATAAGATGGCAATAACCTTATGATTTTCCAAGTTCCTTAGTTCAATTGCTCCAGGGCTATCTCCCCCTCCCTCCTGGGGCTGGGATGGAGGTGAGCTTTTCAGTTAGGAAACTGTTCCATTTCCTCTGCAGCTGATTTTAGGAGAAGAGACTCCGACTAGCTCAGAGTCCAAGATGGGTTGACGGGTAAGGGAAGGCCCCCATTTATTGGCCCATGTCTTGTGCTGGCCATCTATCCCCATTAACTTGTGAGGGTTTATGGTTTTTAATCTCTTCCACATACGTGGTATATTCCACTCCATGGTTTTTGTAGCCCACGTACTTTCATGTTCTGTTTGCCCGAATTATGACCCAGGACACGTACATACTGCAGTATTCCCTCTTGCTCCCCCTAATAAGCAAACAAGCTTTTCCCTCCAAACACCAAGTGGTGCCAGAATCCAAATCCGGCATCAACCCAATGATGGTTGCTGGAGCCAAGTGAAATCTGACCCGGGTCTGCACACCTCCCCTAGAAGGGACCTCAGGGAAACTAAGGCCCACCACGTACATTTCAGAAGGAAGCCAGCAGGATGGCTCTTCAACCCCAAAGCTATCTCATCTGAAGTACCAACTAGGAGCCTTTTTTGTGTCTGATTGGCAGTTTTTGGGGAGATGCTACAGCCAGATCCATCTTCCCCAGACCTCTATTTAACTACTTTGAGTTTCTAGCTAGTGTTTTTAAGACTCATCTTTAAGAATCAAGGTTTATTCTTTAGGAGCATCTTGTGAACATCTGGGGGGAAGCACACCTTAAGGTTTGACAGTGGGATGTCTTGCAGATCAAGGGCTTCCATGTCTAGCCAAGACTGCAGGTCAGAACCTGAGCCCACGACTCCCGAGTTCTGCCCACTCCATATGCCAGCTTCAGTTTCCTTCATAGGTCATGCCACCATCCAATGTTTCAGTTGGGTCTTGAAAACTTTCTGCAAGCAAGGGCATTCTCTGCCACATCTTCAGCTCCTAGGAATCTGGTGCACAGGCATTTACTCAGGTGTTTCCAGGCATCAAGAAGTTTGAGATGCATTTGTGTTTTCCAGAACTTCAAGCCTTCACAATGTGAAGTCTTAGGAAGTTGGGGGGAGGTGGTTAGATCCCAGCCACCATTTGACTGTTTTTCACCCCAGGCTTTGTAGTCCCAGATTGAGTTGCAAACCAGGGCCCAAGCACATCTGAAATGTTGTAGTTGATGTAGGTGCCCGAGCAGCAGTATCTAAAGGACCAGTCACTATCCCTGACATCTCCTTCCAGGTCAATACCCTTCGATGTCTCAGAGATGTCTACATCCAAAGTCACTACTCATTGTGATATGGCAGCCAGAGAACAGTACCCCCTAAGGGCTGAATGACCTAAGAGAAGGTTGAGGGTGAGGAGGAAGACTCCACAGAACTAAAGCCATTCACCCTCAAGGTGAAGAGGTTGACCCAGCTCAGATGCTCACCTGGCAGCCAACCACTGGCAAAGGCTCATTCCTCTTCCTGTCACTTAACATCTTGGAAACTAATAAGAGCCATTGGGAACAAGGCCCAGACCTGAGCATGAATCCAGCATTCAGACCAGGTCTTAGGAGAACCTAGTTGCTAATAAGGACCCAGGAAATATTGACCTCAGGTCAAGTGGTACTGCTTATAACTTCCCAAAACATTGATGCGAACACCTAGGGCAACTTTCCCCTCTAACCTCTTATCCACCCCGAACTTCAGGGCAGGCACTTCAGCTGAGACCCTTTTTACCCCCGGCACTGTGTGCAGTTCTCAGGGAGGGAGCTTGCACCCGAGTTTGCCAAGCAGAGCTATTGTTCTAGCAAGTGCCAATGGGTAATTGAGGACTGAAGCTTACTACAAACCATCCTCAGAGGACCCGAAGTTGCTACTTATGTAGGACTGTGTTGAGATATCGAGCATCTGCAGGAGCTCATGGAGCACTGTGATGGATCAGTAATGTCTGCCACAGATTCTAGGACTTCCCCCAGCCCCTCCACCTTGAAGGTCAGAGAGTGGGCACGGCCCAAGTATCAGAAACTGATCCACCTGGGAGCTTCCCAGGAAGGGAAGAAAAGTCATCGGCTGATGAGTTACCATTGCATGCTTTATGGTACAAAGTGTCATTTTCCCATCCATCATGGAATCATTAGGCTAAAAATGTTTCTTCAACCAACTTTCACCTCAGTGCTTGGCCTCACTGGAGGGAGGGAGGGAGGGAGGGATACAGTCTAGCCAAAGTCACCCATCTGACCCATAGGGGGCAGCACCCACCGGATGTAGGGCTTTCCCTACAAGGGACTGAAGGGACTCCTCACTCAAACACCATTGTTGACTTACTCCCAAAGCCTCATCCACAGGGGGACAAGCTCTGAGCATGGAACCCGCTGGTGCCTGCAGTGCGAGCTGCGGCATACTGAAATTAGAGCCTGAAGCGTGGCTTCTGCACCTGTGAAGGAAAATGCTGAGACCTGGAGCGAAGACAGACAGTCCCCTAGGCAGTGGGAACACTCACCCATCTCATGGCATATTGAAGCCCCCCACAGGCTGCAGCAATAGAGAAGCAGGATTCAGCCCTTCCTGATTAGTCGAAGGGGTCAAGACTCAAGTCCCCAGAGCTCCACCTTCTCCTATGCACCTGGTATTACAGGACCATGGGTACAATTGGAGAGAAGACCCATCCTCAGGCAGGGGATCCCAGCTGCCTCTGTAGTAGGCAGGATGAGGCTCCCTACTGTGCGCGCATGCCCTAAGATGCTTGGGCCAGCACCTATGCCTGGGATCAATACACAGTTGAGGCAAAGATTGCCCAGGGTTGGCCTGTCCTTATCTCAAGATCCCTCTTCATCTACATGTTACAGGAAGGCAGATCCAAGGCCCAAGGAGGCCTCTATGCCATTGGTGGCTTGAAGGTTGTGGCAAGGCCAGGCAGAAGGTTCACAGGCCTTTAGGGGCTGATGAGCCCCAAGCGACAGCCAGGGTTGTATTCCAGTCATTCATTGCAAGGACCAGATTGCTTAGGAGTGGCATCACCCCTAGATCTTTGAGGCAGCCACTAACACCATGATTTCATCTTTAGGAGACGAGGTCTCAGCCGTTGGGCACCTAGGTTGCACAACCAGCCCAGAGTCACTTATAGAGGAAAGAGGCTCATTCCTCTTGAGGTTCCAAGACAGTAAGTGACAGAGGATGAGAGCCATTGAGAACAAGGCTCCAGACCCAGCATGAATCCAACAAAACAGCCCACAGAGTGGAACTCGGTCTTCAGTTGCTAGTGTGTGGTGCAGAAGAGGAGGGCAGGGCCATGGGTCATGTATGCTGCCCCTTTCTCCCCAGCACTTGACACAAGTGACCCCAAGCTTGGCCGTGGAGATTTGAATCCCTTTGTGGTAATACCTTAGGGATAATGTAGATCACGGAAGCTGGGCTTCCATTCTGCTGGAACGGAAACAGAGGCTTAGAGCACACCCAGTTTTTTGGCTCAGGGGTGAGTCGGGTCCACTCATCCAGGCCCCCAGGGAAAGGGATTAGGTATTCAATACCCCAGTCGACCGATACTCGACGACAACTCCATCTTCATTCACCCAGGTCTGTGCGACTTGGACTGCACAAACCTTCTTGGTACCAGTGTTTAGGGCTGGCATCTCTTCAGTTTGAGAGAAGCTCACCCTCTTGTCAGTTCCTGCCATTCAGTGGCTGAACGGACGTGAACTTGTCCCCTTAGAAGGGCCGGTACAATAGATGGAAACGAAGTGTGAAGGTCCACATTTGTGTGCCCATGGAGCCAGAAGGTGTGAGCTAGTTCAAAGGGCATCTCGATATGGGAGACTCAGAGGAAGGGAGGGAGGGTTCCATAGGGTATGGACCACACCAGACACCACCTGGCATCTCTTCCATGGGGCAAGAGCTGCCTGGAGACCTAGCTAAGGCCTCTAGGTCACTGTTTCCCCAGAATGCTAGGGTTCTCTTACCGTCTGTATGCCAACTCTAACTGACCCCCAGGACTGCACGTGGGTGAGTGTAAGATTTTAACTCCAAACCTAACACAGCAGAGGCACTTGCAGCTGTGGTCTACCCCAAGAGACTCCTTCCATTCTGTAGCAGAGGCTTCTTGCCTCTCCTGGAGGCTTGGCACCTCGAGCTTCTCCCTTCTACTCTAGGGGAAACAAGGATCTCCGGCTTGATCACTTTGCTGACATCACTGTTCCTGCCGAGCTTAGTGCTGAGAAATCCCAGCCAGCCCACCTGTGTTCATTCACCTGGAGACAAGTCAACACGTGATCTTGAAGCCCATCATGATTCAAGAAGTGCAGTTTTCCCATTCCATGGAGGTGCTGAACATCCCTGCAGGACCAGAGCATCTGCCTGCTTCCCTGCTCCAGGCTTTGCTCCATCTGCCCCCAGGCCCTCTATCTAGAGAGCATTCAGGTCTGTCACTTCTTGGGATTTAGTTCAGCAAGTCTTTGGCTAAGAGGGAGGAGGTCGTGAAAACCTTCCTAGGTCTCCTATGGGTTCCCAAGTCCTGGTAGACAATGAACCATGTATCCTCAGGCTACCTGTTGGTCAAAGGGATGTCTGGGTACTAAGGCTGGGATTTCTCAGCAACTGATGCATGGTAAATGCTGAGTTCTAGAAGACATGAGCAGGGGCTACACCTTGTGAGAGCCTGTAGCAATGCTAAAAAACAAGGCTGGCATAGAGGGCCGAGTCTAAGGCTGGATCAGTCTCAACAGATCCCACAGGCTGCCTCTGCCAAGGCCTGGGTGCCTGTGCCTTCATGTACTTAAGCCAGTGCCTTCTAAGTTGGCCAGACAGCTGTTCATCCTCCCTCCCTTCCTCCCCAATCAATGCTCCTCAGAATGAAGAGAGTGCATTATTTTTTGCCAATGGAATTAGAGTTACTTAAGGCACTGATCAATCAACAGAGATGCTTCCTCAGGCAAGAAGAGGAAAGGGAAGAGCTATATATTCGAGGCTAACACCCATGAGCCAGGATCTGGGCGGCAGTCCCAGCCCAGACACTGAGAGCCTGTCTTCCCAGGTGGGCCTCAGTTTCCCTTTTTCATACAAAAAGAGGAATCAGGCCAGGTGGCTCAAGGACTTTCAGATTTGAGAGACTGGTAGGGAGTTTCCAGGAACTGTTCCCAGGACAGCGATGAGTTGCTAGGACAGTTGAAACTAGTTAGTTTAACTAGCTCAGGCGCCCCCAGAAGTTTTTTGGGAAAAACTGTTGCTTTTGTATGAATGAATCACTCACACAGAGAGGACTAAATCTGCTCCCTATGATCAGCATAGCTTTAGACTTTTCTGCCCTGGGTCAGGACTGATCTACTTCAGTAGAAGCAATTCATGCTTCGCCCCTTCTCTACTCGGGACTTCGATTATAAATCTCACCTATTTGGGTCTGGTGTCGAGAACCACAGCCGAGTGGGAATGGCCCCTGGCATTTTGCAGAATTAGTGGTCGGGAGGTGAGCCATTAAGATGATGCTGGATTGCTTTGTTAACATAAATTTGACACATAGTTGGGCTGTTAGCCATCCCTTGAGGGAGTACTTTCCATTCATATCTCTGATCAGAACTTCATGATTCAAGGCAGGGACAGTAATGCAAAACATGGACTATCCTCAGGATGAATTGGAATTGAAAAAAAAAAAAACGATCTTTAATATCTATAGCTAAAACATACCAGGTTTATGGCAAAGCAGACAATTGGGGAATCCCCGATTGAGCAGGTCCCATAATAACCATCTCATTATTAATGGCTCTTAAATCTTGCAACAATCTCCATTTACCAGATTTCTTTTTAATGACAAAAATGAGAGTATTATGGGGAGATACAGAAGGTTGTATATGTCTTTCTGCTAATTGTTGTTTGACCAGGTCATGGGCTGCTTGTATCTTTTCTTGAGTCAGGGGCCACTGAGGAACCCATACAGGTCTTTCTGATTTCCAAGTAATTTTTATCGTCTCAGTGACCCCTCCTGAAACCCAATCCATGTCTATCTATTACTTGATCTATTTGTATTGGTGCCACTGTACTTTGTCCCGTTTCTCCTAATCCTTTTCTTTTCCTAAAACCTTGTCTAGCCATAATAGTGGACATATTTGAATTGATGTTATTTGTTAATGTCAAACCTAATTGATCTAGGACATCTCATCCCTATGAATTTATGGAAAGATGATCTAATACATTCGGCTGTATAGTTCCTTCAAATCCTTCAGGATCCTTCCAATCTAATACCATTGCACCTCTATGAGGATTAGTCGCCACTCCTAGGCCTCGAAGCATTTGACTGTCTTGTTGTAATGGCCAATGTTTCAGCCATTCTTGACGAGAGATGATGCTAAGGTCTGTACCTTGCCCAGTAGCCCATTAAATTCATATCCTTGAATATTTAGTTTTAGCATTGGGCAAGAATCTAAATTTAAAGACAGCATAGCCCAATCTACACCTGTGGAGCCTAATCCCCTGGAACCTCTTTCTATAGTGAGACTGAAAATTTATCATGCAGGCTGGGTATTATTAATAACTGTGCTATTCTATCTCCTGGTGAAATTACTGATATACCTCTTGGAGAACTAGCTATAATCTTTATTTCACCTTCATAATCGGGATCAATTACCCCAGGACTTATCATAAGTCCTTTTAGAGTAGAAGAACTGCGTCCTAACAATAAGCCTACTGTTCCTTGGGAAAGAGGCCCTTTTACTCCTGTGGGAATGATTTGAACTCCCATCTCTGGAATTAGTACTGCTCTGGCAGAGGCGCAGATGTCCAATCATGCACTTTCTCTGGTTTGTCTAGTGAGGGATCTAATGGCTAATGTGTCCTGGCACTACCCTGATGGGGTTGCTGGGTTCCTCCAATGCCCCGTATATTTGTGGTTTTGGGCCCCAGAGCATTGGGCCCCCCTGTCCGTTTTTTGGCAATGGAGCCCAATGCCTTTCTCCATTATATTGTGGGTAAACACCTGGTCCTTGTCCGTTTTTTGATACCGGAGTACCCAATATGGTGGTTTGAGAAAGGCATTCATTAGCCCAATATCTCCCTCTACGGCATTGTTTGTGGGCAAATACCCAGTATTCTACTCCTTTGATACCTAGCTTTGTTAAACCTTCGTCCTATGGGACAATTCCTTTTAAAATATTCTGTTTGTTCACAATTGTAGCATGTTTTTGGCCTGGCATCTAATGCTTGTTGTACTGCAGCTGCAAGACTTGCCCCTGTTCATTAATGTCTCTACATAATTTAATATATGTATTTAAATCTCCATGTTTCCATGGTCTAATGACCTCCCTGCATCCTTTGTTTGCTTTCTCAGGGACAGCAGAGTGGCAACTCAGGCTAGAGGACGTGTTGGCAACACTGAAAGATGGTAACCAGAATTTTGGGCCCTAGCATCCAAACTATTCCTGAGGAAGAGGGTGACCTGACAGTCATGTCAGGAAGCTAGATCAACACTGGAGCCACCTGTTGTGTGTTGACTCAGCCTGTTGTTTCTTTAAGTCAAGGGCATTCTGTAGCAGTAGGTGGTAAGCTTCTGGGTAGTGACTTTGCTTTCCCTCACTTGCAAAAATGTATCAAGTTGTGTCCCAGGATGTCTTATGCCCCTTAGAAAAAGGATTAGCTAGGAGCAAGCATCTCATCTGGAAGCCAAGTTCAGATGGAAGTGTCTCCAGGGCAGTCCCTCATCCACTAGCCTTGTCAGGGTTGCCCTATGTGCACCCCCAGAAGTTACACTAAGACCCCCCACCCCAGGGCATGCTAGTGACACGTTTCCAGGTCAGCTTAGAACCTGAGGTGTGTGTAGAGATGACGACATCTCCTAAAGCCATAACCTCCGACTACGGTTCATATTGCAAAAATAGACCATCAGCTTTATTCAAGTCTGTCTCCTTAATCATCCTGCTCAAGAATTCTGTGGAACATCCCATTGTAGGGGATCAAGTCGGTGAGTGAAACATCCCATCATCCTGATCCATACCTGGACTCCCCATGTATACCAAGTGATATCTGAAGGATTAACCATAGGTGGTTAGAGCAGATGGTTTTTAAGCAGAGATCCCAAAGTTTACTCCAAACACTCGACGGTGTTGCCTTTGGATTTAGGGATTATCGGCATGAAGTTTGCCGTTTTAGGTCATTTGCCATTTTAGGAGTCGTTTTATCAGGGGGTTCCGAGTTTAAATTCGAGGCAAGGCTGCTTAGCTGACCGTGAGTGCGTGTGCCTGCCGTCAACCCCACCCCAGCTCAGACTCCCAAGCAGCTAGTGAGAGTCCTCTTGTGGCTATAAAGCTGCTGAGTGCAGACAAGGGGCTGCTCTCCTCGGAGGGAGGGCCTTGTCATTGTGCCTCCTGTTACCAACAAGGAGTCCCTTGCATGACGTTCCAGTGGGTGGTGGTCCTTGGACTTTGTGTGGACCTGTCCTTTTAGGGTCAATTCATACTAGTTTGATAATGCATTAGCCTAGGACTTAATGGCATCCTGATATATTCATGGCTTGTGCCTTGCCAACATGCAGAGTCAGGCTTTGATGCCGTTTCCTTGAAGTTCCCCCCACACACACACACACACAGTAAGCTTGCATCTCAAGTGGTTTAATTTTTCTGGTTAGTTTTTAGCCACAGAGGCTCATGTATTAATCCCTAACCAATGATTGCCCCATCTACATGATCTACCCGAGTCCAAGACCCCTGAAGATTTGTGGGGAGGACAGGTTCCTATTGGATATGGATTCCAATGTTTAAAGAATTAAAACACACTGGACAAGGAAAGAGCCTCTTCATGGACTAAGTTTAAGGTGTATTTGATAAAATATGAGCTGGGTCTGGCCCAGCCTCCCATATCCCTCTCACTGAGGCATGTGAAGTCTGGGCTTAGCTTCAGGGGTTCTAACCCAGGAATTGTGATCATAACTAGTCTGTTATTTTCTCCAAAAAGAGCCAGTTGTGGCCAAATTTGACAGCAATAGCTGCGACTACTATGCTGATTAGTAAGGCCTCAAAGTTAACCTTGAAACAAGGTCATGAGGTTCAGACACCAAGTCCAAGCAGTTTATGAAGGGTTAACATGGGTTCATAGGGGAAGGGAGGATATGTCAGGCCATCTTCTTAGGGCATTAGATTGACAACACTTTGATCCAGTCCTAGAAGGTACCTCTTGAGAGCCGGGGTTGAGCAGCTCTGGAGATGAGCATTTCGAAGAAGTCTTCAGAAAGGCCAGATGCACAGTGGTCAGTGGCTCTAGTATCATAGAGCCAAGTGCCCTCCCCTATGCCGACACCTGAAAGGTGAACCCACTGACCTTGTTCAGGTCTTGCAATCAGGACAGGAAGTCTTGAACTTCTACAAATTAAGTATGTTTCTAGAACATATGTTCTAGAACATACCATGGTTGTGCTATTTGACCATAAAGATGGATGTTAACAGTTAAGCACTCTCCATGAAGTACAAGGATTTATGGCTTCTGGAGAGGACCAGCTTCTAAGATGGGTATAGTTTACTGTAGGGGACACCAAGAAGGTGGCCCTTAGCCAAGGCAGTGGACTGCCTGATAAGACTGCAAGTTTACATCCCAATGAAAGGTTCCCACACAGCTAAGTTCATATTTAGTTCTTTTAATACTAATGTTTCCTCTATGGAGATAGAGAAATAGGATCAGTGGAGACACTATGTTGATTCAGAACGGCTCACAGGTACAAGGTTCCCAGTGATCAGTGCAGACATATCCCTATGACCCACCCCTTAAGGTGCACCCACTGGGACCCCACAAGGGCCACTCTCTGGCGTGAGTTCTTGGGACTGTTTACAGGTTCAGTATTTTTCCCCAGGATGGATACTAAGCTTAGTTTGAATTAAAATCCATTAGGTGTCTCAGGACACGATTTCCACTTGGGCTCCCAAAGTCCTCCAGAGTGGTCATGGGTCATCGCTTCTTGCAACAAGGAAGTTTTTACAGCTCTTGGAAGTCATAACTAGTTTGCTATCTTGCCCTTGGGACAGGAAAGCCAACTATGTCCTCCAGCAAATCCTGGCCACATATCACCAGAAGACTTGGAGTCCTCACCGCCCATTTAGGCACCCAAGTGACCCCAACCAGCAGCCCAAGTCGTCCTTTTGGGGTGCTTAGGTCAACCCTTCTTAACCACTGCTTGGTTTAGAGATACAGACCATGGCTTATGAACTTGGTCAAGACCCAGGAGTTTAGCTGGAATTCCCTTTTTTGATATGGTTCTTATGAAAGAATAACCAGGAAGACAGGTCGTCTATGGAGAGTCGCCAGGAGACCAACTTCAGCCTGAATAAGAACCCTCAGGGGATACTGGTCCCAACTGCTTTAGAGTTGGAGTTCCCCGGTAGGTTCAATTCGGGGTAAGACTTGTTCTAGACGATCCTCCACAGGTTTCTCTAGGTTTCCCCAGGCACTGTGGGGAGGACAAGTACCTCGTCAAGGTTGCTCTACCAGGAGACGCCACCTGGTGATATAACTCTCAGGGGGCCCATGTAGTTATTCAGACACACTGGGACCTTTCCAGTTCAGAACTCTGCATCACCCATTGTCCCCTCTGGAGCATGTGTGGGGACAAGACTAGAACAGCCTCCCTGTATCAGCATGAAGCAGCTAAAGGTAGACCCTGGCCCCCTAAGTGGGGATAGATTGCTGGAGGAAGGGGGACACAGAGGTGAAGTTAGTCGACTCATGGACAGCCGACCCCAGGAAGCCTGGGTTGTGCCACCCTCAGCCACTGTCAGCTTTGTGTCATTAATGCCAGGGTGCCCTGAAGGTGTTCCCTTGAATAACAAGGACTCATCTTCCATGGGTTGGATGCCCTGGGACAGCATTGACACTCACTGCAGATACCAGCCCACAGTGGACTTGGACAGATAGGCTGACCTGTGCCGAGCCCAGGGGAGTGACATGAGGTCTCTGTTCATGGCCCATTCGAATCAGTCTGAGGAATGGGGAGAATTGAAGAGATTCTGGCCACATCCCTTCCCCCATCAGCAACTACCAAGTCCGATTCTTGGACATTCCCACCTTTGAGAGTGATACCAGCTGTCATGCGGCATTAACTGGAGGGACAGTTTCTGCTTCTAAGGAACAAAGTGCACTCAAGGACAACCTGGCATGACACATGATGTATGTACCCTCATGGCCATTGTCAGCTATGGCCAAGACAGGCAGGCTGAGGCAGGGGGACAGGGCCTCCCCAGCCCCTTCGATTCCTGCCAGAGGTGACCTCCTATCTGGAAGGCTACGCCACTCCCAGATAAAGGAGTAAGCCCCCCTCCCACCTACAGGTGTTAGGCAGTGGAAGATGGGGACCAACAGATAAACAGTTCTCTTCGCACCTCTAGGGTACTTGCCGACTTCCAGATGGCCCCATTGGGGAGCCTCCTCCGATTAGTCCACCTTGTTCTGCCATTTAAGCCACTTCCTCCTGTGCCTCAAGGTCACCTTGACAAACCCGTATGCCTAATCCCTAAATGCTGTCCAGGTTTCACTTTCACAAGTCGAGATTTAAGGACACTTGCAGTAGGAGACCAGGGCACTGGTCCCCCTCAAGGGGAAGCAAGATTCAGCATGGCAGACATTCTTCCTGTAGCTTTGATGGTGCAGGTGACCTCATTTTGGGAGTGGTGCATTGAAGGGCATCTCCCTGTCCTAAGATTGTTGAGTGTCTTAGTGGACTGTCCTGATAGGTAAGAAAGCTCACTTACAGGGCATCAGGGTTGGGCAGGGAAGTCAAGATCAGGAAGTTACATGCCCACTGTCCAGTCCTGGAGGTGTTAACTCGAAGCCCTGAGCCTTTAGGCACACTTCTCCAGTAGCCAGAGAAGCCCTGGTTAGTCCTTTCAATTATCCCAGCTGATTGCTAAGAACTTCAACCAGGAGCCTGCTCAAGGTTAGGAGCAAGGTCAAAAATAATCGTCTTCCTTGACCATTTGTAAGGCCAAGGGCTACAGCTTCATTAGGAGAAAGCTCCATTTACAAAGATGGCATAAAATCTTAAGAGGTCCACACACCTGCAGATCCCACTCACCCGACCCCCGTGCAGCACAGGTGGGGTAGGTATGCCTTCTCATTAAGGAAAAGGCTTCTAGGATTTGAAGCCAGCTCAGCCCAGGACTCATCCTTACTGCTTGACCTGGCATCTCATTTTAGTGCCGGATTTGAGATTAACTGAAATCCCCTTCGAGGGCTGCAATTCGGGGGAACTTATGACCTCATAGTTGACAGTCAGGAAGTGTCCAACATGGACAAGTCCCAGGCACCACCACACCAAGTTGGTAAAGAGGTCCTCAGAGCTGCCTCCTGCCTCTAGGGCCCCTGTGGTGGACAGCTTTGTCCATTGTGTGAGACGTGGCAGGGCTTATGTGGAACATTTGAGCGTTCCCATCAGTGTGCAAGTTGCTTAAGAATGTCCTGCCATGGGCACCCTCTTCCACGGGGAGGCTGGCTTCCTTCACCATACTGAAAAGAGCCCTTGCTGCAGCTGGGCATGCAAGCCCATTGTGTGTTTAACCCAGCACCTCCTGTGCCATTATTTGTTCTAGTTAGGATTGCCAGAGACCCAGTCCAGCCCCATGATGCTGGATAGGCATCGTGAGCCCACCACAACACTGTCTGTCCCATCACCATTCTTGCGGGGATCTGATTCAGAGAGTCAGCCCCGTGATCTAGAGTGTTTCAAGGTGAAGATGAACCTCAGGGTTCCCCCTTGCCAAGGTAAATTGCAGGTTTTCCTCCTGGAGCTTCTTGTGACTGGGAGTCATCCACAGGTGGGTGGAGGGGTGAGCACGAGAACCAGCAAGGCCCCCAGGAGCTTGAGGGTTAACCCACTGCACCTGCAGGTTTGTGGTCCCTGATTATTTACTGCATGTGGACTTCACTAGCAGGACTTGCAGTACTGGAGCCTTGAGCTTGGAGTAAGGCTAACACATTGACAGTCAACCACACTGCCCCCGGCCCCCAGGCCAGCTTCCCCAGAGCCTTAAGACTTGGGGTTTGCAGCCCAAAAAGGCAACACTAACTCCTCCCAGAGGAGGTGCCCCATGTCCACCGCCCAACCTCCTCCCCTTCCTAGGTTAGGCCTCACTTGCTGCAGGGTCTCCTGTTGCTTGTAAGTGGAAGCTTTAGTTTTGAGCCATCTTGGGCTGCAAACTCCCTTTCCAGCATATAAGGAGCTGAGATTGCAAGACGGGAGAAAATATTCAAGTCAGAAGCAAAGAGGCAAGTGGGGGGACTTAGGATCCAGCCAGGGCTTCCGCAGTAGCTGGGGTCACTGTGCAGACCCAGGAGGTGATAACATGGCCACCCTAGGCTCAGCCCTCTGAGTTCTCCCCCAGGTTAGCTCTCAGTAAGTCCCCCTGCAGGTTAGAATTTGAGCAACTAGACTAAGAAGCAGAGAAGATGCTTTTGAGAGTTGAGTAAGGAGCTTTTACTGGCAGAGTGCGACCCCCGCCCCTGATGGCTCAGCTCCCTCCCCTCTTGTTCCTTCCCCCTCCCTAGACCTTGGCTCACAAGGATGCCAGAGCCCAGGGAAACTTTGCTGCAGAGACAGACTGTCCCTCTCTCTAGGGCTCAATCCCCTGGATTCAGATTTTAAACGTCCCTCCTGTCTCTAACAACCTCAGTGTTCTTTTTTCCTTCCCTGGATTAGAAAATGTTGAGCTTCTCATTTTGCCGAAGCAGTAGAAAAAAGAGAGAGAGAGAGAGAGAGAGTCATTTTGCCGAAGCAGTAGAAAAAAGAGAGAGAGAGAGAGAGAGAGAGAGAGAGAGAGAGAGAGAGAGAGAGAGAGACCAACAAGATGACCCACACCCAGTCCCACCTCAGAGCAAAAGCAGAGCAGAGACAGCCCCTGAAGCCAGAGAGGGTCCTTTTAACCCCCGCCCCCCAACTGGGTGTGATCCTCACGCCCACTGACTGGCTGCCCTCCTCCCAAATGCCCATCAGTTGGGCCCGAGAAGCAGCTCCTGGAGGTATTCCAGTCCAGGTGCTGCTTGTAAGCCCAGCTCCCCCTGTTGCCTGTGATTATCCACAGCACGGCCTTCCACTCTCGAACGTATTCCATGTGGACAAATGGCCCTCAAATACAAACAGCAGTTGACTGGGCTCCCCAGAGCCTGACCAGCCCCCAGCTAACAAAGCCATCTCAGCCCCTGGCTCCTTCCTGTCACCCCAAGCATCATCCTCTAGCCACCTGAGTGCTGTTTGCTTCCTTTAACTTAGGGTGCTCTCTGGATAGCTGGAGGTGGGGGTTTTCATCTGTGCTTTGATCTAAGTCCTTATTAAACTATCATACTTTAACCCACACCACCATTTCCCCAAACCCCGGCTCAGATGCTATCTTTGAACTCTGGATTGGTTCGTTTGCCTTTGCTTGCCTCAGTTTCCCCATCAGGAACTGGAGTAATCCTCAAAACCTAGGGGTGGCAGAAAGATCAAGTGAGTTAGAGCAACAGGACCTGGTAATTAAGTCCTTTCTGCGGGTCGGTTCATTGCATCTTTATATGTGTTAATTTGCTTCAGGCAGGCACCTTGAGCAGGTTCTCTTATTGTAGAAATCAAAAATGCAAAGGTAAAGACGTGCACAACAATGTCACCCAGTAAGAGAGCAAAAGATCTGGTTTTCAACATGGGTCTAGCTGCTTCCAAAATCCTACAATACAGGAGCCCGTATTGTATTTCTGTGAAACCCCTTGAATTGCAAGGGCGTCTCCTAGTTGCAGTGCAGAGGAATTTGCCCAAGTCCAGGTTTCCCCTATTTATAACCCTTCTGATTGTGTGTCCTTTGATCACATCGCCTCTCAGGACATCCTATTTCTAGACTGAAGAGGGGACGTGGGGATGTGATATAGTGGATGAGCCTTGTGGGTACACAGCTTTCTAGAAGGTGGCTACAGATCCTTTTCAGAACTATGCAAGACAGGACACCAGAAATGTGGCCCTTCCAGTTCTCTTGTTGTTAATGATTAAACTTAAGTAATCTCAGGAGGATAGGGAGTCTAGGGAATATGCAGTAAATATGAGAGTTGCTAAACTGTGGCTCCGAGAAGCAGAGGTTTTCAGATTTTTTTGTCTAGTCCTTCACTTATTTTGTCTATAGTGTCCACAGTGGTGCCTACACATGGTAGGTGTTCAGTACACATTTTGTCTTGGTAAATAGCAAGGAGACTAGATCACAAGAAATAGTTCCCCAGAAGGGATCAGGAGGTGAGCTTTGACACCAGACAGATGTGAACTCAGAGTCAGGCTGCATCCAGGTTTGCCTGGGACCATCCCAGGGACACGACCTGGGGAGTCTTGCATCCCAGGATAGTCCTCAGTCTGGGTAAAAGAGGAGAGTGGGTCACCATATCCATGAACCACTAGATGCTTGACCTTGTGACAATTCCTTCCCTTCCCTGGCCTCAGTTGCCTAGGCTGTAAAGAGGGGTGGCAATATTAAGTGCCTCGTGGGTTACAGGAGGATGGAATGATATAATGCCCCTTAGTGCTGAGCACCTACTAAGTTCTACCGGGTAGTCATTGTTCACACCACCATTACTTCTATTGACTTCCGGGTCTTGGAAATGTATCTTGCTTCCTAACAGATGCTCCTGGGCCTATATGAATTAAGGTCCTTGATTTTATGAGACGAGAGAAGTAAGCCACAGGAAAGCCCAATACATCAGGGATGGTGTCTCTTGGACATTTTCCCCTGCAGAGATGGGATCTCCCTGCCCCCAGCCTGGGCTGCACTCTGAGCAATCATATCTGGTGACTCTGTGCTAATTGCCAACAGATGTTCCTCTAATGAACCTCACTGTAATCTCGGGGCCTTAATATAGTGCCAGGGCATGATAAGTTTGAAATATCTGTCATTGTGGCCTTTGAGGACTGTCTGCTCATTGTTCAAGTCTGTCTTCCTCTGATGGTTCCATGAAGGGGGATTATTTTCTTCCGTCCCCCCTTTGCCCCATACACCCCAAGCCCCAGTTACTGTCCAGATTCAAAGTCTGGTGTCAGAACCTTCTGCACAGTGCTTGGCCTCCTCTGATGGGGGGGATGACAAAGGGAGGAGCTTGGGATAATGTGTGATTCAATCTGAAATCAATATTTCCAGGCTGCAGGTGTGCAGATTCGCTGACTTTCTGGCGAGGAGCTGACTCCTGGGGGAACCAAGGCAGATGTCTCTGGAGCAGGAGGCAGAGTGGGCATTGAGGACAGGAAGGGGTGGCGGGAGGCAGCTGGAGGCTCAGCGGGCAGCATCATTTACAAATGCTCTGGGGGCCTGGACAGGAGAGAAGGAGCCAAGGGTGGAGAGACATTTCCAGGCCCTGTCTAGTCACGTCTGGCTCCTCTTCATGATCTCTGAGCCCCACATGGAAGGTCTCACTGGTTGGGCCAGGTCAAAGAGCTTTACTGAAGAGTTTCTATGTGCCAGGCACTGGGGACATAAAGTGGTTCAAACCCAGAGCCTACCATGAGGACCACTCAAGAAACAGTTCACAGAGAGGGGGTTGGACATCACACCTGGCACAGTCAGTGCATTGGCCCTTGGGATCCTATCAGAGGCTGGGTGTGATTTCTCAGAATACAGGATCCCTGTCTTGAATGATAATGAGAACACAGGCTGCGCATTTCTAATGCAGATTTGACATCCCAAACCCAAAACTTCTTTTGATGGACTTTTTAAAAAATTATAATTTTGAATGTACATACATTGGAACCATTAATGGGTTTAGTTGTGACATTTTATACATGCGTACATGTGCTTTGATTGTACCCGTCCTTCCAATTTCCAACTCTCACTCCTCCTGGTCTCTCTGGTCCCCTTCTTTTTCCCTACGAGTCCCCTTTTACTTTTATATCATCATGTTTTTATTTATTTTTCTCTATATTGCACCTGGCTTAGAAAACAATATTTTTTTTTCTTTACATATTGATCTCCAGGTCACCCTACTTTCCTGCAGATGATGGTATTTTTATTCTCTTTTATGGCTGAATAACACTCCACTGTGCATACAGACCCTGTTTTCTTTTATCAGTTCACCTACTGAAGGGCATCTCAGCTATTCTGAACAGTGCTGCTATGAATACAGGTATGCAGGTATCTCTTTTATGTGGACTTTGACTCCAAAACTTCTTGAGTGATGATATGATGTTCAAGAGTTTGGGTTTTGGAGCCTTTCAGGTTTGGGATTTCTGGAGTAGAGAAACTCAACCAATTTGATTTTGGAGTCACTGGGCTCTAAAACCTAATTTTAACATTGCCACTAAGACATCCAAATGCCAGTTAATTAAATTTTCCAGTTGTTAGGATACTAGGGGGAAAACATCTATTTTGTTATAATACTCTTCAAGATCTATTTAGCTCCACACTTAGGGAAAGAAGGGAGCTGGAGTTTTCATCATATAATCAGAGCGACACAGAGAATTCAAAGAATCTGTTGCATAGAGATTTCTCATTTTGTCGGAATTAACCTGTGGTCTGTGGTCCTCCTCTCCACAATAAACTCTTCAATCCTCTGATATTCACTCGGAGGAAGTTTAATCCACGTAGAATTCACACTGCCTGCAGCCACCCCAAAGAAATTACCTTAAAAGGACTTATTCCTGCATGATAATATCATTGCCTGAGATATTTGAGGAGGATGGGAGCAAAGGTAGAAACCAAATTCTTCAATAAGGAGAGAGAACATAAATAACCCTCTTTGTGCACTTTTCCTGAATTAGACCTGGGGTTGGCCATCGCTTTCTGCTGAGGGCTGCATAGTGAATATTTTAGCTTTGGGAAGCCCAACATTGTCCAGACTGCAACTACTGGGCTGTGCCCTTGGGAGGGAACAGCAGGTGTAGACAAATACCCTGCTCTGGGGTCAAGTACACTTTGTTTACAAACACAGGTAGATAGTGGGCCCCTGAATTTGTTAGTAACTAACCACCGGGAGGATTTGAACCTGGTGACCTTATCTCGAAAGGTGGCGTTACGTTTTTTTTCCAAGGAAGCATAATATCAATGAATAATCCTAATAAGGAGCATCAGTCCAAAGCTTCTGCAGTGCCGTTACCTACTGCATGCAGCTCACGGAACTCTCTCCCACACTGGAAGAGGATGTAGCCTCACCTCCAGTTTTGACCCAGGGAGCCCCCTCAGATCCGCCTCAGTGAATAAATTCCCCTTCTAGGGGAAGATTTAGTCATTTGCTCCAAGATATTAAACATAGAAGAAGCATCTGGGAAAAGAGGAGAAAGTAGGACTGAGGGAAGGAGAAGGTGACTGTGCTCTTAGCTAGACACAGCTTTGGCCAACCCTGAGAACTGTCTGGAGTAAATATTGTCTACCACAGGGTTTTATGTCACAGAAAATGTTTGAATTTTTTCACCTCTTCCTTGCCCAGTTATAGGTAAAGGCGACCTCTGAAAAGCATGGCCAGGGCCACAGGGGCCCTCACACCGCAGACCCTGGGAGGGCTGGCAGATGGTCATCTGCTTACTATATTCTGCTTGGGTGACAGAAGGTCCATCCTCCAAAGGGAAGTAGGAGGCATCTGTGTCCACCGCACATAGTTTTTTTTTTTTTAATCTTTTTTAACTTGCAACCCTAGTTGATATGGATCAGGATATTGACTCTATCCAACAGATTTCTGGGTTGCAAGAGTAGAAGTCAACCCTGCGGAAAATGGGCTTATTCAATGAGCACCAGAAGTTCTGGCCTCTAACTAGAGAGCCAGGTTGAGGGGTGAGCAGGCAGGGGGAGGCCAGGGACCAGCCACAGAGCTGGCCTGCTGGAAACTCTGCTGCCATCCTGGCTGAGGGACAGGGCTGCCAGTCTTGCTTTGGACACTTTTGCATCTGGAGCAACTGCAGGAAAGGTAGGGAGAGAAGAGGAGGGGTCCCAAACTCCATGATCCCTGCAACTTGCATCTCCGTGCTCATCTAAAGCTCAGCTGGGGATGTCTGATCAGAAAAGTGCCAGGGTCACCAGTCAGCATGCTGCTGGCAATGATTGCTGGAACAAACCCTGCCACTCATTTCCTATGAGGCTGGTGGTCTCAGAAGCCGGAGGATCATGCAGTGCAGATTCCCTTGGAACTAGTCAAGCAGCCAAAAAAGAAAAAAAAAAACAAGGACCAATGTCCACTCTGTGGTAAGAGGGGGCCCTGATTGTCTCTACCTGAGGGAGACAGTCATCTACTGAGCTCTGAGCTTCCCTCTGCAGTCAGCACTCTCTGGACCAGAGTGGGGGTGGAGTCCAGGCTCAATGGGGGAGGACTCTGGCTCCCAAGAGGAAGCTGGATAGACAGACAGAATTTCTTCTCCTGCAGCCCAGGTTATGGAAATGCTGGCAGAGAGAGAAGGCCTCATCCCAGTTCCTGGGTAGAAATCTGGGGAACAGATTGAGAGCAGGTGTCCAACTCCCCATTTATTTATTCTGTGGTTCCTGACTGAGCCTCTGCCATGTATCAAGCTTGGCCAAGACATAGGAAGGGCTCAGATTGGGCTCCTGATGCTCCTGGCCCAGGGGTTGGAAGTGACTGCTCTTTGTCACCCCTCCCCCAGGGCAGCATGTAGAAATGCTAATGTGTCTGCTCTTTGTCATTCATGTGCCTGAGTTCAAAACCCCAGCTCTGCTCATTTCTAGAAGCAGTGTGGGGGGGGGACACACTTCACCTCTCTTAGGCTCTGTCTCCTCTTATGTAAAAGGAAATTAATGAGACCCCCACCTCCCAGAGCTAACAGGAGGATTCATTGAGATTAAACAGCTCAAGAACTGGAACAGAATGTGTTCAAATTATATTACTTGCTGTTGTCACCATTGATTGGGAGGAGGAGGGTCAAGTGGGTGCCATCTGTTCTTGACTTCCTGACTTCTTGCCCTGTGCTGGGAACATGCCTTGATACTGTCACTTAGAGACAATGAAGCTGAGACATTAATTATGGACATAACAGCAATCACAATAGCAATAATAATCGCAGCAATTATAACAATCGAGCACCTGCTAGATGTCACACCCCCGGCTAAGTTTTGTTAAAGTGTTGATACTAAAACATGGTCCCCAGATGAGCAGCACTGGAATCCCCTGGGTACTGAGTAGAAATGCAGAAGCCTGGGCTTCCCACAACCCCTAGGGAATGGAAGTTTCCAGACACTTCTGCTCTCTGAGAATTTCGGCCAAGAAGATTCCAACACTTGAGGCTCAGTCTGGGCCTTGCCATGGGAGGGACAGCACGAAGGGTGAAGTGAGTTCAACAGTGACACAGAGGTCTGCGGTGTGAGCAGAGCAATGATGTTATCAGAGGGGCGACCCTGCCTCTGAACTAAAGAGGAAGGGTGGGAATGGACTCGCTGTAGGCCAGTAGCACTGTTCAGCATGGAAGCCAGACTCAAATCAGCAAGTTGCTGGACAATCAAAATAATTTACAGCAGCTGTTTGCAACTGCTGGTTGTGAACAAAAAAGGGCAGGCGCCCTACATTAACACGCACACACTCTCCCCAGAAAGAGGGAGCCACATAGATGTACCTCTCCAAGCTGGTCACACAATAGCTTTTTCTTTTTCCTCTCTTGATGCCAATCATTATATGACTGCATTATTGTAACAACAGCAAACCACATGTTGAAAGTTGGGCTTCCTGGTGATTTCTAGTAATTTATTGGTTCATTCTTAAAAACACTGACACTCTAGAAAAAGCGCTTGAGGGTTGTCAGAGGCGGGCCCTGAGCCACCTTTCTCCTACATGGAACTGCCTGCCTGAAGCTGGACAAATGTGGCCTCATTACTCTTCTGAGATCAGAGGAACTGGCCTTTGAGGAAAGCCAGGCTGGCTGAGCGAGGGGCCTCTGCAGGACCTCACTGTTGTTCCAAGAGACCTCGGCTGCCCTTTTAACCAGCGCTTCATCTTTGGGTTCTGAAGCCCAGCAGCTGACAACCTTCTCATCATCCTGTCTCTCCTTGGGCACAAAGAGGGCACATCTTCTCAGTTGCAGACTGTAAAACCCTGATCCTCCCTTTTATCATGATGATCTTATTTACCAGTGTGGATGCCACCAAAGAAAGAAGGGCAGTGGAGAAAAGGAAGCAGGGAACAGGGAAGAAATGAAGGAAGGAGAAAAGGAAGGAAGGCAGAAGGAAGAAAAGAAGAGGGAGGGATATAAGAAGGAGCTCCCCATTCCAACCTGCTTGGGCTGCTCTGCATCTCAGAACTACATTTCCCAGGCTCCTTTGTGCTCCAGATAGGTTTGACCAATGGGAGCCTTGGTGGTGGATGGGAGGAGCATTTCTACCCAACTATCTCTCTGCTCCCAGCCCACACTCCTTGGCCCCAGCAGCCCTCACTGTTCCCAGCTATTTCTGGATGGTTCTAGATTATGGTAATACCACTTCCTCCTCCTGTTTCTTCAGTCCCAAGGGCAGAAGTAGGATGGTAGGCTCCCTCGCTCCAAGCACATCCCATGAGGGTCTTTAATGTCCACAAGGTCAATAATAGCTGGCCAGAGAGAGCTCACTGGACAATTGAATTTCCAGTCATAAGAAAGAAGCAAACTTTTTTTGACATTCCCTGAGGCAGATCAAAGGAGTTATTAGTGACCATCACTGAGGTTCTGCTCCTGGTCATATCTTTTCCAATTAGAGAAAATGAAATCTCTGCTCAGTGGTGAACCAAAACAGAACCGGGGGCCCTAAAGAGTTTTTTGAAAAGACAGCAGAGAATCAATTAAATTGGTAGCACCATTTCAGAGGCTGCGATTTACTCTGTTACAGCAAGAGCCATAAAAACTGTCATACGTTGAATCCAGAAATCTGCACTGTTTGCAGGTGGAAGATGTTTGTGGCAACATTATGGGTAAGAGCATGGACCAGAAGCAACTAATTATGGCACGTCAGGGACTGACTCAGAGGCCCTGGAGCCTTCTTAAGATGAAGATAAACTGTCCTTCCAAAATATGTCACCGAAGAGTAATTGATGACCCACACATCTTAATGGCCTATTACTAAGTTACAAAGGAGCGTCTTCACATGGAATTGAATTATGATTTTTTTTTAAAGTTTAATCACACAGGAAAATTGTGGGATTCTACACACCAACAATATTAAAGCTGTCTGCGAGGAAGGGTTGATTCTAATTTGGTTTGAGGTGTGTGCCTTTGTGCTTTTCTGTACTTTGAAAGAGTCTGCTGTGTTTCAAAGGAATAAACTACCAAATTGTGAGGATGGAGGTGAAAGGACCCAAATTATCAGAGATCACTGCAAAAAAAAAAAAAAAAAAAAAATTCTTGCCATCAAGAAAACAGTTTTTTTTAATCTTGCAGAAAATTTTTGGAAAATGGATCAGGGAGTGATATTTATTAGCCCAAGGGGTCAAAACTATCTTCCCAAGTCACATAACAAACCTGTCAAAGAAGCCCAACTAGAAAGCCTGGTTCATGACTTCAGAGCAGCAGCAACTGCTACTCTGATTTCCCACTAAAAATAAGATCCACTTCAGATTCCTGCAGCCTTGAGATTCTAAAGTCATGTAGACTCATTTGTGAGATTCTCTCCCTCTCTCTCTCTATCTCTCTCCATTCTCACTCTGTTCCAAAAATATTCAGAAGGCTTATATTTTCTTGCAATTCTATTTTTTTATAGTCCTTGCAAAAAAAAAAAAAAATCAGTGACTTGCCCAAGATCACCCAGGTAGAGAGTGGAGGCTCATGTTCTCTCTCTCCCTCTCCTTCTCTTTTTTGATTCCCCCCCTTTTATTTTTGTTTAGTGTTTTAAAGACATCCTGTTGCTCACACCCTAGACAATAAGACATATGAAGTTAATAAACTCCCTCCTGTTCTTCTCTCTCATCTTCCCAATGGACACTCCATTCTCCCCAAGTCACTTTTCTTAGTTTCTTACCATTCCAGAGTTTCCTTCTGCATGAACAAATAATGTGCATGTAAATTTTCATCTCCCCTTTTCCAGAGAGGAAGTGAGTTTTATGCATCCCTCTGCATATTATTTTTCCCACTTCAGTTATCTTAGCTTTCTTCCCACACAGGGACATAGAGAACTCCCTGGTTTCTTTCAGAGCAGCATAATATTCCTTGTATGGTTGTACCAGTCACCCATTGGTGAACATTGGGGTTATTTCTAATCCCCAATCCCATCCCATGTGTGCACATGAATCTCCAGGATACTTTTCCAATGGTGCAATCGTTGGGTTCAAGATTATACGCGTTTGTAATTTTAAAAACTACTTACAAATGGCCATAAAGCCAGATTTAAAGTTAGGTAGTCGATGTAGTTAGGTAAATCAGGTCTAATATTGAGTGAAATCTAAAATGGAGGCCATGCTGAGAATGACTCAGGGAAAACACAGGACAACTCATGGAATGTTAATGAAGTCCCAAAGAGGCTCTAGGCCAAAGTCCACCTCAAAGAAGTGTTAATGAACAGCTCCCAGCAGATTTGAAGATAGCCCATCTCAAAGAAGTGTTAATGAAGTCCTTCCTGCTCAGACTACTTCTTTGGCCTTCCCACCTACATTCCATCACTGAAAGAACTATAAAAAGGGGAAACAACCGCACTTCCATGGATTCCACCTCTTGGGTCCCCTTCTTCCTTCGGGAGAAGTCTTTTCTGCTGTCCTTTAATAAACTTCTAATTTCTACTCTGACCTTACCTCAGTGTGCTTCTTTGGTGTTATTCTTCAACATTGGGGAAGCAAGAACTGGTCACCGGTCAATAGCAGTAACAGCCAGAGGGGTGTAAATTGGTCCAAGCACCATAGAAAGTTGGGGTGCCTTCTGGGACACAGTGAGACAGCACAAACAGTAAATGAAGAGGGGGTGGGGAGTGGAAATATGCGCAGGAAGAAGGCAGGAGAGAGGCTGCTCTAGTGACATGGCTCTTGAGATCCACACTGTGGCCTCCGAGTATCTTTCCTGCCACCCACAACAAAGACATAATAAGAGTCACAGAACCTTGATTGCTACTGGAGAGAAGCATAGTTTCCATGGCTCTGAGTCAGAGCAAATGTCCCCCACGGGGTGGGGAGGGCTTCTTGCTGCACCACGTCTCTTGAGTCTCAAGGACATGGGACCAGGGGCCCCAATTCTATGTATCCTCTGCCATTAAGGGGGCAGAGGCCCCAGGATGTCCCCGGCTGACTACAAATGGGTCAGGAGGAAAACACCAGCTTACGGTGTCGGGGGCCCTGTGTCTCTGCTCCCTGGACTGTGAGGAAATGAGCGGCTCTGTCTGCATTAGAGACAGACCGTTTCCCTGGACCCTTTTAATGGGACCTACCCATCAAGAGCTTAGCACTTATGGTTTGTGTATTTTGGGGCCACATCTGCTCAGGGTCAGACAAGGCAAGGGCATGTGGGCTCTTGGCAAGGAGAGCCCTATGTGCCTGCAGGGAGAACCCTCAGTGGGCAGGGTGCTGGGCAGGGTTTTGCCCATAACTCAGTCTTGGGTCCCCAGAAACACAGGCAAAATCGTGTAGTAGGAAGCTTCACTATTGGACAAAGACCCCGGGAGAGTCTCCCCATTGCCCACTGTGGGCAGCTGTGGACTCTGATGGTGGATGAGGATTGAGGAGGTGTCCTGAGCAGGGTGGGGGACAGCCAGCGTGGGTGTGGCATGCTGATTTCACCTGCAGCTGCCACATCCATCAAGGTCCAACCAGAGCACAGAAACCCCCTGAGACTCAGGACAGTCCAGGAGACTGGTCACACAGGAGCTAGAAGAGCTGAGCCTCCAAGGGGTGGATAGGGAGCACCAGGGGAGGAGAGAGGGGACCCGGGAATCAGGAACAGTAGAAGATACCACCATTCCAGAGCTGGAGAGCTGGGGGAGCTGGTCTCTTAAGAAACCAGAGACAGTGTTACCAGGTTTCTGCCAGCTCTTGGCATTAAACCAAGAGACCCGAGAGGAAGGCAGAGCCATAAGATGGCAGGTCCTGGGTCTCTGAGCCACTAGGTCTCTGAGCCACTGAGGCTAGGAATGCTGTGAGGGACAGAGGGTATGGATGGACAAAGCGGGGACCCCATGGAGCACCCCTAGGAGCAAGTGAGGAGCAGAGTGAGTGAACATCCTTGGGAAGGTAGGAAGCTTTTGAGTTCAGACAGCATCAAACTCAACCCCTACTCTGGGTCTTCCCATCTGTGTGACTTTGGGCAAGTGACTCACACTCTCTGAGCCTCTTGGGAGGATAATGGAACCCATCTTGCAGGGCTGTTCAGATGATGGACGGGAGGATGGATGCCAAATGTTTGGAACCAGACCCAGAGAGAATGCTTAATACATGACTGTTGTCATGAGTCCTGTCAACCAGACTTGCTCAAGAAGAGAAGAGAGGCATTGTGGAAAAAGAGACTCCTGGTTCCCTGTGTGTCCTGTGACACTGGGTCCCCAGAGACTGTCGCCATTGCTGAGATACCCTCCATGGAGGCCCTGAAGTGGACCATTCATAGCTGGACTGGGACAGGGCCTCCTCATTCTCCTCTCTAACCCCTCACACCTCTGACAGAGTCACCATCCTAAAATGGTGCATGGACCCCCGTCTTCCATGATGACTGCCCTTCAGTGTCCCCCTTGCTCAGGCCATCCAGTGTCCCAGCGTAATGTTCCTATTGCACTTTGGGGACACTCAGACTTACCAGGGCACTGGAACCACTAGGGGCTTGTTGAAAATGTCAACCTGAGGTCCCAACCAGGATCTACCAAACAGAAAGTCCAACCAGAGGGCCCAGGAGTCTGCATTTTAACAAACACCTGGGTGACGCAGACAGACTCCAGTCGCTGGGAATCATGGCTGTAAGGCCCTGTACAGCTTAGCCTGGATTTACTCCTTGCATTCTGTCTGGTTGGCAGGGGCCATTACTGTCCTTGTTTGATGTAGTCACTCAGGCATTACCTGGAAGGAACAGGGCTCGGGTCTCCATACAACGCAGCAGGGAGATCGTGGAGTCAGACCTGGCTTCAAACTCTGGCTTGGACTTGGGGTGACATTTGCTGAGTGCTTCTTCTATGCTCAGTATCTTGGAGCAAATGACTAAATCTTCAGAGCCTCTCTTCTCTCACCCTAAAAGGGGAATTTATTCACTGAGGTGGATCTGAGGGGGCTCCCTGGGCCAAAACTGGAGGCGAGGCTACATCCTCTTCCAGTGTGGGAGAGAGTTCCGTGAGCTGCATGCAGTAGGTAACGGCACTGCAGAAGCTTTGCACCAATGCTCCTTATGAGGATTATTCATAATTAATATTACGCTTCCATTGGAAAAAAGCTTAACACCACCTTGCGAGGTAAGGTCACCAGGTTCAAATCCTCCCGGTGGTTAGTACCAACAAATTCAGGGCCCACCATCTATCTGTGTTTGTAAACAAAGTGTACTTCACCCCAGAGCAGGTTATTTGTCTACACCTGCTGTTCCCTCTCAAGGGCACAGCCCAGTAGTTGCAGTCTGGACTGTGTTGGGCTTCCCAAAGCTAAAATATTCACTATGCAGCCCTCAGCAGACAGCAATGGCCGACCCCAGGTCTAATTCAGGAAAAGTGCATGGAGAGGGTTATTTATGTTCTCTCTCCTTATTGAAGCATTGGGTTTTTAGCTTTGCTCCTGTCCTCCTCAAATATCTCGGGCAATGATAATTCCATGCGGGAATAAGTCCTTTTAAGGTCATTTCTTTGGAGTGGCTGCCGGGCAGTGTGAATTCTATGTGGATTAAACTTCCCTGGAGTGAATATCAGAGGATTGAAGAGTTTATTGTGGAGAGGAGGAACACAGACCACAGGTTAACTCCTACAAAATGAGAAATCTCTATGCAACAGATTCTTTGAATTCTCTGTGTCACTCTGATTATATGATGAAAATCCCAGCTCTATTCTTTGCCTAAGTGTGGAGCTAAATAGGAATTCTTTAAGAGTATTATAAGGAAATAGATGTTTCCCCCTAGTATCCTAAAAACTGGAAATTTAATTAACTGTCTTTGGACGTATTGGTGGCAATGTTAAAATTAGATGTTAGAGCCAAGTGACTCCAATATCACGTTGGTTGAGTATCCCTACTCCAAAAGTCCCAAACCTGAAAGGCTCCAAAATACAAACGTTTTAAAAATTTTTTATTTATTTTTTAGTCATACATGACAGTAGAATGCATTTTGATATATAATACATACATGAAATGTGCATACATCAATCATATTGTCTATTCTTTCTGCTGCCCTTCCTATCCTCCCTACTCCTCCCCTCCTCTCCCATCCTTTCTCTCTATCCAATCTAATGTGACACACTTTTTCTTTGTTTTTCTCATTACAACATCATTTATGTATTCTGTATAATAATGAGGTTCTCCTTCCATCTTTCGTGCAATTCCCCCTTCTCCCTGTTTTTGCCTCCCACCTTGCTTCCATACTTAGTGCTAGTCTTCTACTCATGCTCTTCCTCCCTATCTCATTTTGAGTCACCCGCCACCTTATATCAGAGAAGACATTGGGCATCTGTTTTTTAGGGATTGGCTAACTTCACTTAGCATAATCTGCTCTAATGTCATTAATTTGCCTGCAAATGCCATGATAATATTATTTTTTAGTGCTGAGTAATATTCCATTGTGTATAAATACCACATTTTTAATCCATTCATCCTTTGAAGGGCATCTAGGTTGCTTCCACATTCTAGCTATTGTGACTTGTGCTGCTATAAACATTGATGTGACTGAATCCCTGTAGTATGTTCTTCTTAGGTCTTTTGGGTATAGTCTGAGATTGAGTATCAGTTCATCACTCAGGAAGTTTTGGAGTCAATGTCCACATAAAAGAGATACCTGCATACCTGTATTCATAGCAGTGCTGTTTACAATAGCTGAGATGCCCTTCAGTAGGTGAACTGATAAAAGAAAATAGGGTCTGTATGCACAGTGGAGTATTATTCAGCCATAAAAGTGAATAAAAATCCTGTCATCTGCAGGAAAGTGGGGTGACCTGGAGGTCAATATGTAAAGCTAAGTTCGTTAGACCCAGGAAAAAAAAATACTGTTTTCTCTCTGCTAGGTGCAATATAGAGAAAAATAAATAAAAAACAAGATGATATAAAAGTAAAAGGGGACTTGTAGTGAAGGGGAAGGGGACCAGAGAGAGCAAGAGGAGTGAGATATGGAAATTGGAGGGTGGATACAATCGAAGAACCTGTATGCATGTATAAAATGTCACAATCAAACCCATTAATGGTTCCAATGAATGTACATTCAAAATTATAATTTTTTAAAAAGTCAATCAAAAGAAGAAATTTGGGTTTGGGAGTGTTTCAGATGTCAAATCTGCATTAGGAATGCTCAGCCTGTGTTCTCATTATCATTCAAGACAGGGATCCTGTATTCTGAGAAATCACACCCAGCCTTCAGCTGATGGTTGATAGGATCCCAATGGCCAATGGACTGACCATGTCAGGTGGGATGTCCAACCCCCTCTCTGTGAACTGTTTCTTGAGTGATCCTCATGATAGGCTCTGGGTTTGACTCCACTTTATGTCCCCAGTGCCTAGTGCCTGGCACATAGAAACACTTCAGTAAAGCTTGTTGATCTGGCCCAACCAGTGAGACCTTCCATGTGGGGCTCAGAGATCATGGAGAAGATCCAGACATGACTAGACAGGGCCTGGAAATGTCTCTCCACCCTTGGCTCCTTCTCTCCTGTCCAGGCCCCCAGAGCATTTGTAAATGGATGCTCCCCACTGAGCCTCCAGCTGCCTCCCACCACCCCTTCCTGTCCTCAATGCCCACTCTGCCTCCTGCTCCAGAGACATCTGCCTTGGGTCCCCCAGGAGTCAGCTCCTCGCCAGAAAGTCAGCGAATCAGCACGCCTGCAGCCTGGAAATATTGATTCCAGGCCAAGGATGAATCACACTTTTTCCTGAGCTCCTCCCTCTGTCATCCCCCCATCAGAGGAGGCTGAGCACTGTGCAGAAGGTTCTGACACTGGACTTTGAATCTGGACAGTAGCTGGGGCTTGGGGTGTATGGGGCGAAGGGGGGAACGGAAGAAAATAAATCCCCCTTCAGGGAACCATCAGAGGAAGACAGACTTGAACAATGAGCAGACAGTCCTCACAGGCTACGATGACAGACAGTTCAAACTTATCATGCCCTGGCACTATATTAAGGCCCCGAGATTACAGTGAGGTTCATCAGAGGAACATCTGTTGGCAATCAGCACAGAGCCGCCAGATATGATTGCTCAGAGCACAGCCCTGGCCGGGCACAGGGAGATCCCATCTCTGCAGGGGAAAATGTCCAAGAGACACCGTCCCTGATGTATTGGGCTTTCCTGTGGCTCACTTCCCTCCTCTCATAAAACCAAGGACCTTAATTCAAATAGGCCCAGGAGCATCTGTTAGGAAGCAAGATACATTTCCAAGACCCGGAAGTCAATAGAAGTAATGGTGGTGTGAACAACGACTACCTGGTAGAACTTAGTAGGTGCTCAGCACTAAGGGGCATTATATCATTTCATCCTCCTGTAACCCACGAGGTACTTAATATTGCCACCCCTCTTATAGCCTAGGCAACTGAGGCCAGGGAAGGGAAGGAACTGTCACAAGGTCAAGTATCTAGTGGTTCATGGATATGGTGACCCACTCTCCTCTTTTACCCAGTCTGAGGGTTTTCCTGGGATGCAAGACTCCCCAGGTCGTGTCCCTGGGATGGTCCCAGGCAAACCTGGATGCAGCCCGACTCTGAGTTCACATCTGTCTGGTGTCAAAGCTCATCTCCTGATCCCTTCTGGGACTCTATCTCTTGTGTTCTCGGCTCCTTGCTATTTACCAGGACAAAGTGTTTACTGAACACCTACTATGTGTAGGCACCACTGTGGACACTATAGACAAAATAAGTGAAGGACTAGACAAAAAAATCTGAAAACCTCTGCTTCTGAGAGCTATAGCCGTAGTAACTCTCATATTTACTGCATATTTCCCTAGACTCTCTATCCTCCTGAGACTACTTAAGTTTAATCATTAACAACAAGAGAACTGGAAGGGCCACCTTTCTGGTGTCCTGTCCTGCAGAGTTCTGAAAAGGATCTGTAGCCATCTTCTAGGAAGGTGTGTACCCACAAGTCACATCCACTATATCACGTCCCCACGTTCCCTCTTCAGTCTAGAAATAGGACGTCCTGAGAGGCGATGTGATCAAAGGACACACAATCAGAAGGGTTATAAATAGGGGAAACCTGGATTTGGGCAAATTCCTCTGCACTGCAACTAGGAAATGCCCTTGCAATTAAAGGGGTTTCACAGAAATACAATATGGGCTCCTGTATTGTAAGGATTTTGGAAACAGCTAGATCCAAGTTCAAAACCAGACCTTTCACTCTCTTATCAGGTGACCTTGTTGTGCACATCTTAACCTTAGCATTTTTGATTCCTATACTAGGAATAGGAGAACCTGCTCAAGGTGCCTGCCTGAAGGAAATTAACCCATACAACAACACAATGAACCGACCTGCAGAAATGACTTAACTACCAGGTCCTGTTGCTCTAACTCACTTGATCTTTCTGCCACCCCTAGGTTTTGAGGATTACCCTGGTTCCTGATGGGGAAACTGAGGCAAGCAAAGGAAAACAAACCAGTCCAGAGTTCAATGATAGCGTCCCAGCCGGAGTTTGGAGCCAGGGTGGTGTGGATTAAAGTAGGATAGTTTAATCAGGACTTAGATCAAAGCACAGATGAAAACCCCCACCTCCAGCTATCCAGAGAGCACCCTAAGTTAAAGGAGGCAAACAGCACTCAGGTGGCTAGAGGATGATGGTTGGGGTGACAGGAAGGAGCCAGGGGCTGAGATGGCTTTGTTAGCTGGGGGCTGGTCAGGCTCTAGGGAGCCCATTCAACTGCTGTTTGTATCCGAGGGCCATTTGTCCACATGGAATAAGTTCGAGAGTGGAAGGCCATGCGGTGGATAATCACAGGCAACAGGGGGAGCTGGGCTTACAAGCAGCACCTGGGCTAGAATACCTCTAGGAGCTGCTCCTGGGGCCCAACTGACGGGCATTTGGGAGGAGGGCAGCCAGTCAGTGGGCGTGAGGATCACACCCAGTGGGGAGGGTTAAAAGGACCCTCTCTGGCTTCAGGGGCTGTCTCTGCTCTGCTCTTGCTCTGAGGTGGGACTGGGTGTGGGTCATTTTGCTGAGATCCTCTCTGTCTTTTACTGTTTTACTTGTTGGGCAAAATGAGAAGCTCAACATTTTCTAATCCAGGGAAGGAAAAAAGAACACTGCGGTTATGAGAGACAGGAGGGACTTTGAAATCTGAATCCAGGGGATTGAGCACTTGAGGGAAGGTCTGTATCTGGAGCAAAGTTTCCCTGGGCTCTGGCATCCTTGTGAGCCAAGGTCTAGGGAGGGGGAAGGACCAAGAGGGGAGGCAGCTGAGCTGTCAGGGGCGGGGGTCGCACTCTGCTAGTAAAAGCTCCCTCTTAGTCAACTCTCAAAAGCATCTTCTCTGCTTCTTAGTCTAGTTGTTCAAAGTCTAACCTGCAGGGGACTTAATTGAGAGCTAACTTGGGAAAGAACTCAGAGGGCTGAGCCTAGGGTGGCCATGTTATCACCTCCTGGGTCTGCACAGTGACCCCAGCTACTCGGGAAGCCCTGGCTGGATCCTAAGTCCCCCCACTTGCCTCTTTGCTTCTGACGTGAATATTTTCTCCCGTCTTGCAATCTCAGCTCCTTATATGCTGGAAAGGGAGTTGGCAGCCAAAGATGGCTCAAAACTAAAGCTCCCACTGACAAGCAACAGGAGACCCTGCAGCAAGTGAGGTCTAACCTAGGAAGGGGAGGGGGTTGGGCAGTGGGCATGGGGCACCTGCTCTGGGAGGAGGTAGCCTTGACTTTTTGGGCTGCAAACCCCAAGTCTTAAGCCCCTGGGGAAGCTGGCCTGGGGGCAAGGAGCAGTGTGGTTAACTGTCAATGTGTTAGCCTTACTCCAAGCTCAAGGCTCCAGTACTGCAAGTCCTGCTAGTAAAGTCCACACATGCAGTAAATAATCAGGGACCACAAACCTGCAGGTGCAGTGGGTTAACCCTCAAGCTCCTGGGACCCTTGCTCATTCTCATGCTCGCCCCTCCACCCACCTGTGGATCACTCCCAATTACAAAAAGCTCCAGGAGAAGAACCTGTGATTTACCTTGGCAAGGGGGAACCCTGAGGTTCATCTTCACCTCCAAATGCTCTAGATCACGGGGCTGACTCTCTGAATCGGGTCCCTGCAAAAATGGTGATGGGACAGATGGTATTATGGGGTGCTCATGATGCCCATCCAGCATCGTGGGGCTCGACTGGGTCTCTGGCTATTCTAATTAGAACAAATAACGGCACAGGGGGTGCTGGGTTAAACACACAATGGGCTTGCATGCCCAGCTGCAGTGAGGGCTCTATTCAGTATGGTGAAGAAAGCCAGCCTCCTGTGGAAGAGGGTGCACATGGCAGGACATTCTGAAGCAACTTGCACACTGATGGGAATGCTCAAATGTTCCACATAAGCCCTGCCACCTCTCAGACAATGGACAAAGCTGTCCACCACAGGGGCCCTAGAGCCAGGAGGGAGCTTTGAAGACCTCTTGACCAACTTGGTGTGGTGGTGCCTGGGACTTGTCCATGTTGGACACTTCCTGACTGTCAACTATGAGGTCATAAGTTCCCCTCAATTGCAGCCCTTGAAGGGGATTTCAGTTCATCTCATATCTGGCGCTAAAAGGAGAATCCAGGTCAAGCAGTAAGGACAAGTCCTGGGCTGAGCTGGCTTCAAATTCTAGAAGCCTTTTCCTTAATGAGAAGGCATAGCTACCCCACCTGTGCTGCATGGGGGTTGGGTGAGTGGGATCTGCAGGTACGTGGGCCTCTTAAGATTTTATGCCATCTTTCTAAACCGAGCTGTCTCCTAAAGAAGCTATAGTCCTTGGCCTTACAAAAGGTCAAGGACGACGATTATCTTTGACCTTGCTCCTAACCTTGAGCAGGCTCCTGGTTGAAGTTCTTAGCAATCAGCTGGGATCATTGAAAGGACTTACCAGGGCTTCTCTGGATACTGGAGAAGTGTTCCTAAAGGCTTAGGGATTGGCATTAACATCTCCAGGACTGGACAGTGGGCATGTGACGTCCTGATCTTGACTTCCCTCCTCAACCCTGATGCCCTGTAATTGAGCTTTCTTACCTATCAGGACAGTCCACTAAAACACTGAACAATCTTAGGACGGGGAGATGCCCTTCAACATACCACTCCCAAAACGAGGTCACCTGCATCTTCCAAGCTACAGGAAGAATGTCTGCCATGCTGGATCTTGCTTCCCCTTGAGGGGGATCAGTGCCCTGGCCTCCTCCTGCAAGTGTCCTTAAATCTCGACCTGTGAAAGTGAAACCTGGCCAGCATTTAGGGGTCGGGCATGACCTCAGGTGACCTTGAGGCACAGGAGGAAGTGGCTTAAAAGGCAAAAGAAGGTGGAGTAATCCGATGAAGCTCCCCAATGGGGCCATCTGGGAGTTGCTAAGTACCCTAGAGGTGTGACGAGGACTGTTTATCTGTTGGTCCCCATCTTCCACTTCCTAACAGCTTGGGGGTGGCGCTTACTCCTGCACCTGGGAGTCAAGTAGCCTTCCAGATAGGAGGTTACCTCTGGCAGGAATCGAAGGGGCTGGAGAGGCCCTGTCCCCCTGCCTTGGCCTGCCTGTCTTGACCACAGCTGAAAATGGCCATGAGGGTACATACATCATGTGTCATGCCAGGTCGTCCTTGAGTGCACTGAGTTCCTTTAGAAGCAGAAACTGTCCTTCCAGTTAATGCCGCATGACAGCTGGTGTCACTCTCAAAGGTGGGAATGTACAAGAACCAGGCTTGGTAGTTGCTGATGGGGGAAGGGATGTGGCCAGAATCTCTGCAATTCTCCCCACTCCTCAGACTGATTCAAATGGGCCATGAACAGAGACCCCATGTCACTCCCCTGGGCTCAGCACAGGTTGGCCTATCTGTCCAAGTCCCCTGTGGGCTGGTATCTGCAGTGAGTGTCAATGCAGTCCTGGGGCATCCAACCCATGGAAGATGAGTCCTTGTTATTCAAGGGAACACCTGCAGGGCACCCTGGCATCAATGACGCAAAGCTGACAGTGGCTGAGGGTGGCACAACCCAGGCTTCCTGGGGTCGGCTGTCTGGCCGTGAGTCAACTAACTTCCCCTCTGTGCCCCCCCTCCCCCAGCAATCTATCCCCACTTAAGGGGCCAGGGTCTACCTTTAGCTGCTTCATGCTGATATAGGGAGGCTGTCCTAGTCTTGTCCCCCCACATGCTCCGGAGGGGACAATGGGTGATGCAGAGTTCAAAACCAGAAAGGTCCCCGTGTGTCTGAATAACTAAACAGGGGCTACTGAGAGTTATCTCACCAGGCGGCGTCTCCTGGTGGAGCAACCTTGACAAGGTACTTGGTCCTCGGCACAGTGCCTGGGGAAACCTAGAGAAACCTGTGGAGGATGGTCTAGAACAAGTCTTACCCTTAAGTGAACCCACCGGGGAACTCCAACTCTAAAGCAGTTGGGGCCAGTATCCCCTGAGGGTCCTTATTCAGGCTGAAGTTGGTCTCTTGATGACTCTCCATAGACGACCTGTCTTCCTGGTTATAGTTCCATAAGAACGGTATCAAAAAAGGGAATTCCAGCTAAACTCCTGGGGCTTGACCAAGTTCATAAGCCATGGTCTGTATCTCCAAACCAAGCAGTGGTTAAGAAGGGTTGACCTAAGTACCCCAAAAGGACGACTTGGGCTGCTGGTTGGGGTCACTTGGGTGCCTAAATGGGCGGTGAGGACTCCGAGTCTCCTGGTGCTATGTGGCCAGGATTTGCTGGAGGACATAGTTGGCTTTCCTGTCCAAGGACAAGATATCAAACTAATTGTGATTTCCAAGAGCTGTAGAAACTTCCTTGTTGCAAGAAGTGATGGCCCTTGACAGTTCTGGAGGAGTTTAGGAGCCCAAGACACGTAATGGATCTTAATTCAAACTAAGCTTAGTATCCATCCTGGGGAAAAATACTGAACCTGTAAACAGTCCCAGGAATTCATGCCAGTGAGTGGCCCTTGCCGGGTCCCAGTGGGTGCACCTTAAGGGGTGGGTCATAGGGATATGTCTGCATTGACTGGGAATCTTGTACCTGTGAGCCGTTCTGAATCAATGTAGTGTCCCCACTGATCCCGTTTCTATATCTCCATAGAGGAATACCTGAGTATTAAAAGAACTAAATATGAACTTAGCTGTGTGGGGACTTATGATTGGGATGTAAACTTGCAGTCTTATCTGGCAATCCACTGCCTTGGCTAAGGGCCACCTTCTTGGTGGCCCTTGCAGTGAACTGCAGCCATCTTAGAAGCTGGTCCTCTCCAGAAGCCATAAATCCTTGTACTTCTTGGAGAGTGCTTAACTGTGAACATCCATGTTTATTGTCAAATAGCACAATCATGGTATGTTCTAGAACATATGTCCTAGAAACATACTTAATCTGTAGAAATTCAAGACTTCCTGTCCTGATTGCAAGACCTGAAAAAGGTCAGTGGGTTCACCTTTCAGGTGTTGGCATGGGGGGTGGGCACTTGGCTCTATGATACTAGAGCCACTGACCACAGTGCATCTGGTCTTTCTGAAAACTTCTTCGAAATGCCCATCTCCAGAGCCACTCAACCCTGGATCTCAAGAGGTACTTTCTAGGACTGGATCAAAGTGGGGTCGATCTAATGCCCTAACAAGATGGCCTGACATATCCTCTCTTCCCCTGTGAACCCATGTTGACCCTTCATAAACTGCCCGGACTTGGTGTCTGAACCTCATGACCTTGTTTCAAGGTTAACTTTGGGGCCTTACTAATCAGCACAGTAGTAGCATGTATTGCTGTCAAATTTGGCCACAACAGGCTCTTTTTGGAGAAAATAACAGACTAGTTGTGATCACAATTCTTGGGTTAGAACCCCTGAAGCTAAGCCCAGACCTCATATGTCTCAGTGAGGGGTATGGGAGGCTGGGCCAGACCCAGCTCAGATTTTTATCAAATACACCTTAAACTTAGTCCATGAAAAGGCTCTTTCCTTGTCCAATGTGCTTTATTTCTTGAAGCCTTGGAATCCATATCCAATAGGAACCTGTCCTTCCCACAAATCCTCAGTGGTCTTGGACTCGGGTGGATCATGTAGATGGGGCAGCCATTGGTCAGGGATTAGTGCATGAGCCCCTGTGGCTAAAAACTAACCAGAAAAATTAAACCACTTGAGATGCAAGCTTACTGTGTGTGTGTGTGGGGGGGGCACTTCAAGGAAACGGTGTCAAAGCCTGACTCTGCCATGTTGGCGAGCCACAAGTCATCAATATATCAGGATGCCATTAAGTCCTAGGCTAATGCATTATCAAACGAGTATAAACTGTCCCTAAAAGGACAGGTCTACACAAAGTCCAAGCACCTCTACCCACCAGTACATCATGCAAGGGACTCCTTGTGGGTAACAGGAGGCACACCGACAAGGCCATCCCTCAGAGGAGAACAGCCCCTTGTCTGCACTCAGCAGCTTTATAGCCACAAGAGGACTCTCACTAGCTGCTCCGGAGTCTGAGCTGGGGTGGGTTTGACGGCAGGCACACGCGCTCATGGTCAGCTAAGCAGCCTTGCCTCGGAATCTAAACACGGAACCCCCAGATAAAATGACTCCTAAAATGGCAAATGACCTAAAATGACAAACCTGATGCCGATAATCCCTAAATCCAAAGGCAACACCATTGAGTGTTTGGAATAAACTTTGGGATCTCTGCTTAAAAACCATCTGCTCTAACCACCTATGGTTAATCCTTCAGATATCACTTGGGATACCTGGGGAGTCCAGGTATGGATCAGGATGATGGGATATTTCGCTCACGGACTTAATCCCGTACAATGGGATGTTCCACAGAATTCTTGACCAGGAAGATTAAGGAGACAGACTTGAATAAAGCCTGATGGTCTATTTTTGCAATAGGACCCATAGTCAGAGGTTATGGCTTAAGGGGATGTCGTCATCTCTACACACACCTCAGGTCCTAACCTGACCTGGAAATGTGTCACTAGCATGCCCTGGGGTGGGGGGTCTTAGTGTACCTCCTGGGGGTGCACATAGGGCGTCCCTGACAGGGCTAGTGGATGAGGGACTGCCCTGGAGACACTTCCATCTGAACATGGCTTCCAGATGAGATGCTTGCTCCTAGCTAATCCTTTTTCTAAGGGGCATAAGACATCCTGGGACACAACTCGATACATTTTTGCAAGTGAGGGAAAGCAAAGCCACTACCCAGAAGCTTACAACCTACTGCTGCAGAATGCCCTTGACTTAAAGAAACAACAGGCTGAGTCAACACACAACAAGTGGCTCCAGTGTTGATCTAGCTTCCTGATATGACTGTCAGGTCACCCTCCTCCTCAGGAGAAGTTTGGATGCTAGGGCCCAACATTCTAGTTACCATCTTTCAGTGTTGCCAACAGGTCCTCCAGCCTGAGTTGCCACTTGGCTGTCCCTGAGCAAGCAAACAAAGGATGCAGGGAGGTCATTAGACCATGGAAACATGGAGATTTAAATACATATATTAAATTATGTAGAGACATTAATGAACAGGGGCAAGTCTTGGCAGCTGCAGTACAAGAAGCATTAGATGCCAGGCCAAAAACATGCTACAATTGTGAACAAACAGAATATTTTAAAAGGAATTGTCCCATAGGACGAAGGTTTAACAAAGCTAGGTATCAAAGGAGTAGAATACTGGGTATTTGCCCACAAACAATGCCGTAGAGGGAGACATTGGGCTAATGAATGCCGTTCTCAAACCACCATATTGGGTACTCCGGTATCAAAAAACAGACAAGGACCAGGTGTTTACCCCCAATATAATGGAGAAAGGCATTGGGCTCCATTGCCAAAAAACAGACAGGGGGGCCCAATGCTCTGGGGCTCAAAACCACAAATACACAGGGCATTGGAGGAACCCAGCAACCCCATCAGGGTAGTGCCAGGACACATTATCCATTAGATCCCTCACTAGACAAACCAGAGAAAGCACAGGATTGGACATCTGCACCTCTGCCAGAGCAGTACTAACTCCAGAGATGGGAGTTCAAAGCATTCCCACAGGAGTAAAAGGACCTCTTCCCCAAGGAACAGTAGGCTTATTATTGGGACACAGTTTCTCTACTCTAAAAGGACTTATGATAAGTCCTGGGGTAATTGATCCCAATTATGAAGGTGAAATAAAAAATATAGCTAGTTCTCCAAGAGATATATCAGTAATTTCACCAGGAGATAGAATAGCACAGGTATTGATAATACCCAGCCTGCATGATAAATTTTCAGCCGCACTATAGAAAGAGGTTCCAGGGGATTAGGCTCCACAGGTGTAGATTGGGCTATGCTTTCTTTAAATTTAGATTCTCGCCCAATGCTAAAACTAAATATTCAAGGATATGAATTTAATGGGCTACTGGACAAGGTGCAGACCTTAGCATCATCTCTCGTCAAGAATGGCTGAAACATTGGCCATTACAACAAGCCAGTCAAATGCTTCGAGGCCTAGGAGTGGTGACTAATCCCCATAGAAGTGCAATGGCATTAGATTGGAAGGATTCTGAAGGATGTGAAGGAACTATACAGCCATATGTATTGGATCATCTTTCTATAAATTCATGGGGGCGAGATGTCCTAGATCAATTAGGTTTGACATTAACAAATAACATCAATTCAAATATGCCCACTATTATGGCTAGGCAAGGTTTTAGGAAAGGAAAAGGATTAGGAGAAAAGGGACAAAGTACAGTGGCACCAACACAAATAGATCAAGAAATAGATAGACATGGGTTGGGTTTCAGGAGGGGTCACTGAGACAATAAAAATTACTTGGAAATCAGAAAGACCAGTATGGGTTCCTCAGTGGCCCCTGACTAAAGAAAAGATATAAGCAGCCCATGACCTGGTCAAACAACAATTAGCAGAGGGACATATACAACCTTCCATATCTCCCCATAATACTCCCTTTTTTGTCATCAAAAAGAAATCTGGTAAATGGAGATTATTGCAAAATTTAAGAGCCATTAATAATGAGATGGTTATTATGGAACCTGATCAATCGGTGATTCCCCAATTGTATGCTTTGCCAAAAACCTGGTATGTTTTAGCTATAGATATTAAAGACTGGGTTTTTTTTTTCAATTCAAATTCATCCTGAGGATAGTCCATATATTGCATTACTGTCCCTGCATTGAATCATGAAGGTCCTGATCACAGATATGAATGGAAAGTACTCCCTCAAGGGATGGCTAACAGCCCAATTATGTGTCAAATTTATGTTAACAAAGCAATCCAGCATCATCTTAATGGCTCACCTCGCAACCATTAATTCTGGAAAAATGCCAGGGGCATTCCGACTGGCTGTGGTTCTCGACACCAGACCCAAATAGGTGAGATTTATAATCGAAATCCCGAGTAGAGAAGGGGCGAAGCATGAATTATTTCTACTGAATTAGATCAGTCCTGACCCAGGGCAGAAAAGTCTAAAGCTGTGCTTATCATAGGGAGCAGATTTAGTCGCCTCTGGGTGAGTGAGTCATTCATATAAAAGCAACAGCTTTTCCCAAACAACTTCTGGGGGCGCCTGAGCTAGTTAAACTAACTAGTTTCAACTGTCCTAGCAACTCCTAGTTGTCCTTGGAACAGTTCCTGGAAACTCCCTACCAGTCTCTCAGATCTGAAAGTCCTTGAGCCACCTGGCCTGATCCCTTTTTGTATGAAGAGCTGAAACTGAGGCCCACCTAGGAAGGCAGCCTCTTGGTGTCTGGGCTGGGACTGCCGCCCAGATTCTGGCTCATGGGTGTTAGCCTCGAATATATAGCTCCTCCCTTCCCACTTTCCTGAGGAAGCATCTGCATTGATTGATCGGTGCCTTGAGTAACTCTAATTCCATTAGCAATAAATAATGCATTCTCCTCATTCTGAGAAGCATTGATTGGGGAGGAAGGGAAGGAGGATGAACAGCTGTCTGGCCATCTTAGAAAGCACTGGCTTAAGTACATGAAGGCACAGGCACCTGGGCCTTGGTAGAGGCAGCCTGTGGGATCTGTCTAGACTGATCCAGCCTTAGACTCTGCCCTTTATGCCAGCCTTGTTTTTTAGTATTGCTGCAGGCTCTCACGATGTGTAGCCCCTGCTCATGTCTTCTAGAACTTGGCATTTACCATGCATCAGTTGCTGAGAAATCCCAGCCTCAGTAGCCAGACCTCCTTTTGACCAACGTCAAGCCCGAGGATACGTGGTATATTGTCTACCAGGACTTGGGAACCCATAGGAGACCTAGGAAGGTCTCCACAACCTCCTCCCTCTTAGCCAAAGACTTGCTGTACTAAATCCCAAGAAGTGACAGACCTGAACGCTCTCTAGATAGAGGGCCTGGGGGCAGATGGAGCAAAGCCCGGAGCATGGAAGTAGGTAGATGCCCTGGTCCTGCAGAGGTGTTCAGCACCTCCGTGGAATGGGACAACTGCACTTCCTGGATCACAATGGGCTTTAAGATCACATGTTGACTTGTCTCCAGGTGAATGAACAGGGGTGGCCTGGCTGGGCTTCCTCAGCACTAAGCTCGGCAGGAACAGTGATGTCAGCAAAGTGATCAAGCCAGAGATCCTTGTTTCCCCTAGAGTAGAAGGGAGAAGCTCGAGGTGCCAAGCCTCCAGGAGAGGCAAGAAGCCTCAGCTACTCCGCTACAGAGTGGAAGGAGTCTCTTGGGGTAGACCACAGCTGCAAGTGCCTCTGCTGTGTTAGGTTTGGAGTTAAAATCTTACACTCACCCACATGCAGTCCTTGGGGTCAGCTAGAGTTGGCATACAGACCGCAAGAGAACCCTAGCATTCTGGGGAACCAGAGATCTAGAGGCCTTAGCTAGGTCTCCAGGCAGCTCTTGCCCCATGGAAGAGATGCCAGGTGGTGTCCAGTGTGGTCCATACCCTATGGAACCCTCCCTCCCTCCCTCTGAATCTTCCATATCTGGATGCCCTTTGAACTAGCTCACACCTTCTGGCTCCATGGGCACACAAATGTGGACCTTCACACTGGGTTTCCACCTACTGTACAGGTCCTCTAAGGGGAAAAGTTCAAGTCCATTCAGCCACTGAATGGCAGGAACTGATGAGAGGGTGAGCTTCTCTCAAACCAGAGAGATGCCAGCCCTAAACACTGGTACCAAGAAGGTTTGTGCAGTCCAAGTCGCCCAGACCTGGGTGAATGAAGACAGAGTTGTGGTCGAGTATTGGTCAACTGAGGTATCGAGTACCTAATCCCTTTCTCCTGGGGCCTGGACGAGTTAACCCGACTCACCCCTGAGCTAAAATCCTGGGTGTGCTCTAAGCCTCTGTTTCCGTTCCAGCAGAATGGAAGCCCAGCTTCCCTGATCTGCATTATCCCTAAGGTTTTACCACAAAGGGATTCAAATAGCTACAGGCAAGCTTGGGGTCACTTATATCAAGTGCTGGGGAGAAAGAGGCAGCATACATGACCCATGCCCTGGGCTCCTCTTGCTGCACCACACACTAGCAACTGAAGACCGAGTTCCACTCTGTGGGCCATATTGTTGGATTCATGCTGGGTCTGGAGCCTTGTTCTCAATGGCTCTCATCCTCTGTCACTTAATGTCTTGGAACCTCAAGAGGAATGAGCCTCTTTCCTCTGTAAGTGACTCTGGGCTGGTTGTGCAACCTAAGTGCACAACGGCTGAGACCTGGTCTCCCAAAGATGAAATCGAGGTGTTAGTGGCTGCCTCAAAGATCTAGGGGTAATACCACTCCTAAGCAATCCGGTCCTTGCAATGAATGACTGGAATACAACCCTGGCTGTCGTTTGGGGCTCACCAGCCCCTAAAGGCCTGAGAACCTTCTGCCTGGCCTTGCCACGACCTTCAAGCCACCAATGGCAATATTAGGCCTCGTTGGGCCTTGGATCTGCCTTCCTGTAACATGTAGATGGAGAGGGATCTTGAGATGAGGTCAGGCCAACCCTGGGCATTTTTTTCCTCGACCGTGTATTGATCCCAGGCACAGGTGCTAGCCCAAGCCAAGTGGGGCATGCGCACACAGCGGGGAGCCTCTTCCTGCCTACTACAGAGGCAGCTGGGATCCCCTGCCTGAGGATGGGTCTTCTCTCCAACTGTACCCATGGTCCTGTAATACCAGGTGCATAGGAGAAGGTGGATCTCTGGGGACTTGAGTCTTGATCCCTTGGACTAATCGGGAAGGGATGAATAGTGCTTTTCTATTGCTGCAGCCTGCGGGGGGCTTCAATATGCCATGAGATGGGTGCGTGTTCCCACTGCCTAGGGGACTGACTGTCTTTGCTCTAGGTCTCAGCATTTTTCAGCGCAGGTGCAGAAGCCATGCTTCAGGCTCTAATTCCAGTATGCTGCAGCTCGTGCTGCAGGCACCAGCGGATTCCATGCTCAGAGCTTGTCCCCCTGTGGATGTGGCTTTGTGAGTAAGTGGACAATGGAGTTTGAGTGAGGAGTCCCTTCAGTCCCTTGTAGGGAAAGCCCTACATCCAGTGGGTGCTGCCTCCTATGGGTCAGATGGGTGACTTGGGCTAGACTGTATCCATCCCTCCCTCCCACCCTCCCTCCCTCCAATAAGGCCAAGCACCAAGGTGAAAGTTGGTTGAAGAAACATTTTTAGCCTAATGATTCCATGATGGATGTGAAAATGACACTTTGTACCATAAAGCATGCAATGGTAACTCATCAGCCGATGACTTTGCTTCCCTTCTTGGGAAGCTCTCCTTCCTGCCCCAAACTTCCATTCCTGGGATCAGTGTCTGATATTTGGGCAGTGCCCACTCTCTGACCTTCAAGTTGTAGGGGCTGGGGGCAGTCCTAGAATCTGTGGCAGACATTACTGATCCATCATAGCGCTCCATGAGCTCTAGCAGATGCTCGATATCTCAACACAGTCCAACATAAGTAGCAACTTCGGGTCCTCTGAGGATGGTTTGTAGTAAGCGTCAGTCCTCAATTACCCATGTGGCACTTGCAAGAACAATAGCTCTGCTTGGCAAACTTGGGTGCAAGCTCCCTCCCTGAGAACTGCACACCAGTGCCAGGGGTAAAAAGGGTCTTGGCTGAAGTGCATGCCCTGAAGTTCGGGGTGGATAAGAGGTTAGAGGGGAAAGTTGCCCTAGGCATTCGCATCAATATTTGGGAGGTTATAAGTGGTACCACTTGACCTGAGGTCAATACCTTCCTGGGTCCTTATTAGCAACTAAGTTCTCCTAAGACCTGGTCTGAATGTCGGATTCATGCTCAGGTCTGGGCCTTGTTCCCAATGGCTCTTATAAGGTTTCAAGATGTTAAGTGACAGGATGAGGAATGAGCCTCTGCCAGTGGTCGGCTGCCAGGTGAGCATCTGAGCTGGGTCAACCTCTTCACCTTGAGGGTGAATGGCTTTAGTTCTGTGGAGTCTTCCTCCTCACCCTCGACCTTCTCTTAGGTCATTCAGCTTACTTAGGTCATTCAGCCCTTGGGGGGTACTGTTCTCTGGCTGCCATATCACAATGGGTAGTGACTTTGAGTGGATGTAGACATTTCTGAGTCATCGAAGGGCATTGACTTGCAAGGAGCTGCCGGGGTAGTGACCAGTCCTTTAGATACTGCTGCTTGGGCACCTACATCAACCACAGTGTTTCAGATGTGCTTGGGCCCTGGTTTGCATCTCAATCTGGGACTACAAAGACTGGGGTGGAAAACGATCAAATGGTGGCTGGCATCCAACCACCTCCCCCCATCTTCCTAAGACTTCACATCTTGAAGGCTTAAGTTCTGGAAAACACAAATGCATCTCAAACTTCTTGATGCCTGGAAACACCTGAGTAAACCATTCAACAGCAAATGCCTGTGCACCAGATTCCTAGGTGCTGAGGATGTGGCAGAGAATGCCCTTGCTTGCAGAAAGTTTTCAAGACCCAACTGAAACATTGGGTGGTGGCATGACCTATGAAGGAAACTGAAGCCAGCGTATGGAGCAGGCAGAACTCGGGAGTCATGGGCTCAGGTTCTGACCTGCAGTCTTGGGTAGACACGGAAGCCCTTGATCTGCAAGACATCCCGCTGTCAAACCTTAACATATGCTTCCCCTCAGAAGTTCACAAGATGCTCCTAAAGAATAAACCTTGATTCTTAAAAACGAATCTTAAAAACACTAGCTAGAAACACAAGGTAGTGAAATAGAGGTCTGGGGAAGATGGGTCTGGCTGTAGCATCTCCCCAAGAACTGCCAATCAGACCCAAAAAAGGCTCCCAGTTGGTACTTCAGATGAGATAGCTTTGGGGTTGAAGAGCCATCCTGCTGGCTTCCTTCTGAAATATGCCTGGTGGACCTTGGTTTCCCTGAGATCCCTTCTAGGGGTAGGTGTGCAGACCTCGGGTCAGATTTCACTTGGCTCCAGCAACCGTCATTGGGTTGATGCTGGATTTGGATCCTGGCACCACTTGGTGTTTGGAGGGAAAAGCTTGTTTGCTTGTTATGGGGAGCAAGAGGGAGTACTCGGTATGTACATGTCCTGGGTCATAACTTGGGAAAACAGAACATGAAAGTATGTGGGCGACAAAAACCGTGGAGTGGAATATACCACGTATGTGGAAGAGATTAAAACCATAAACCCTCACAAATTAATGGGGAAAGATGGCCGGCACAACAGATGGGCCAATAAGTGGGGGCCTTCCCTTACACATCAACCCATCTTGGACTCTGGGTGAGTTGGAGTCTCTTCTCCTAAAATCAGCTGAAGAGGAAATGGAACAGTTTCCTAACCAAAAAGCTCACCTCCATCTTACCCCCAGGAGAGAGGGGGAGATAGCCCTGGAGCATTTGAACTAAGGAACTTGGAAAATCGTATGTTTATTGCCATCTTATTTTTGCTAATAAAACACAATGGCCCTTCTTAGTGGACTGACATGGTGGCTCCTAAAAGCATACCTTGAGGGTCATGTGTGGCTTGGGTTGACCCTCCACCATCCTAAAGAATGGATGTGGACATGATCCACCCAAGTCAACACTGGGTGACTTGGGCTTGGAATTTCTCTCTAGGGGGAACTGATCTCTCCCCATCAACTGAACAGCTAGGCTAGTGTCAGTTACCAGTCTAAAAATTGTGTACATGTGACTGTCTTTGGCTAGCCTTCTCCCAAGGACTAGAGTCTCTGGATGCCCTGACACCCATTGTGGACAGTTGCTTCCTTTGAGGAAAGAAGAGGAAATGAACACATGAGCCCCAACATGGGCTTCCCTCGAGCACCAGGTACACCCAAGTTCTGCACCTCACTAAGGTATACTGTGCGTGACAGTCTCTGCACCTGGAAGACCTACATCCTTGCCCTGATTCTCCAAGGTGGCAGTATAGAACCTCCTTAGGTGGCGTCTCTGGCCATCCCCAGAACAAGGATAGCCTCTTCCTTCTGACCAGGGTCTTGGTGCTCCTGGAGAGGCATTTCTCAACCTCCCCATCTGGGATACAGGCCAGCAAATGGGCATCTGCAAATGTTCCTGAGCCTTCTCTTTCCTTAGAGGTTGGAATATAGGGACTCTGAGCTGGAGTGGGTGGCACTGTCCACAGGGCTGTGAGTCTTGGGGGGGGGGAGAAGTACACTAGCAAGAGGTTGACTTCTAGGTTACTGGTATAAACTTAAAGGGGTGGACAATCGTGCCTCAACACTGCTTAAACGTCACCATTGTCACCTGAGTGACAACTTGTGTTAGAGGGCATTGGGTCCATCTCGGGTTACCATAAACCTCTCCTGTAGCCCCGCCTTCCAATAGTCAAAGGTACTAATGCAAGTGCTGCTCACACTCTAAGGCTTGTTGAAGCAAAGGACGAGTGGGGGGGAGGACACTGGGTAGATGCAAGTGAGAATTTGAGGCTCCTATCGGGGTGACTCTGGGCTGACCGTCTAACTTGAAGATTCAGGTTATTCTGTTGCCTAACAATCTTGTACACGTGGCTGCCTGTAACTAGACAGGGTTCTGCAGGGACTAGGGACTTAAACCACTCAATCTGCTAAATCCTGCATGAGCCATTGACAAGTACTGAGTAGGTGCTAGCTAGATTTGAAGACCTGAGAATCATTTCCATGTCTGAGTCTTAAGTTGGCCTGAGATTTTACTTTGGAAGCCTGAGGATCTTTCCATGAAATACCATAAGTTTGGGCTTGTAAAGGAAGTAAACTGATGCCCCCAACTCTTCCTGAGTTCTGGACTCCATTTGCAAGTGCTGAAGGTTGTTCTCTAAGAGCACTTGTGACTTGGGCTACAACTTCTCGTTATAGCTTTGTACCCAATAAAAAGCTACCTAAAGGAAAATAAAGATGTTTGCTGGGAAATAGGTGGTGCCCTTGTAAGGGGAGCCACTAGCTGAGGGCTTACAAAAGTTGAATGAGGCTCTGAAGGAAGTCCTCTAAACCTGGAGACTTCATAGCCCACCATGATGGCAGGTGGAGCACTTCTACATGCCCCCAGTCTTAAACCTTGAGCAAAAACGTCTAGTCACCTGCTTGTCCTTGAAACGTCAAATCTGGAATGACTGCTGTCCCACTCCCAGCCTGTCCTTCTGTCCTCCAGGTGATCGGACAAATCTAGGGGAGGGAGGGCGGCAGTAAGTTGTCTTTTACCAAGCTCTGTTGCTGGGACCTTAAACCCAAGCCCTTGCATGGCCCAGGCAGGTAAGGGCTGAGAGCAAACCAGGAGGGGGCTGGACAGTAAACACACAACTACTTGAAGCATGTCTCAAACACCTGAGACAGTTGGAGGGCCAACTGTGCTGCCAGGACTGTCCAACAGGTACTAGGAAACTCGAGTTTCCATAAACCTCACATACAGGGCCCAGACTGCTGCTCCAGGCCAGGTGTGAACACGGGCAGAAGCCAGCGGACACTCCTTGGCTTCTAGCGCTGGCCATGTAGGCAGAGTCCTGTACCTGGAACCTGCCCATATACCCAATGGTCAGCTCTTCCAATGCAGAAAACTTCAAAATCAAACGCTAAACCCAATGCTGGCTTGAATGTGCTCCCTTGACCCCATCCCCAAGTTCCCTTATGGGTGAGCCTGCAGCCACTAGCACTGCCCAGGAAGTACTCACTTATGCAAGTGAGAATTGTCCCAGTGTGCCTCTGGGACTTGATCTCGACAGCTCCTCTAGAAGCTGAGGGCCTACAGAGGCCACCCACTATGGCTGCCTAAAACATCAGTTTTTATGGACAACGGGACAATCCATCTAGTCAGATGTGCTCTGTGACCTACAAGTCCTTGTGTTATACACAGTCCACCGCAAGGTCCCCATTAGCTTGGGAGGCCAAACATGGAAGGGAAGACGAGATACACTTATGTACTGAATATGACTCGCAATGTGTCAGTGACATGTCTCAAAGCTTACCCAATCTCTTGGGTACAGGTTGGCTAAACACTTGAATTCACAGGGGATCAATTCCTTTTTGCTCAAAAGATGAATAAAGATCTTGACTTGTGCCCTTACTTCTTGTTGAATCCACCAGTATTCAAAGCACCTCATAGCAAAGCCAGTCTTGTGGGTGGAGCTGAAATGGACCTGGAGTTGGACACCAGGCTTTGTTACATTCCCTGAGATGCTGACAGTTAGGAAAGTGCATGTCAGCTTCTTGGCTACCTCATGTGCCCTCAGAAGGGACTTCCTGCTGCCACATTTCCACATTGACTGCATTCTTAAAGCCTCTTTCCACCATGAGTTCTGTGGTGGAAGTGGGTTCCCAAAGCACAGGTTCTGAGTGTCTGGGATTTAAACTTGGATGTGAGAACACTGTTGGTGCCTCTGGCCTCCCTCAGGAGGGAACTCTGGAATCATGCTACAGAAAGGCAAAGGCACAGAAGTCCTCTGTTTGGAGAACTCCCACAGTAACCCACTGTGGTCACCATTCTGGGGTCAGACTGGTCTTCACTGTAACTCCATGACCCTAGACCTAGCCTCACCTGTGCGTTGGCAAGCTGGTAGGAAGGCGATTATATGAACGTGCCTGGCCCTAGGATGGACTCGTGGGAGGACTAATGCTAACCTAATGTGTTTTCTTGGGGTCTAGACTGAGATGATCTCAAGTGTCAGAGTTGGCCTGAATCCTGCTGTGTGCTTCCCCATCTGCCAACTTGGCCCAGGTCCCCTGACTATCCGCTGCTGACATCAAACAGATCTGCTTTAGATTGAAGTGGATTGAAGACCTTCACATTCTAGGGGTGGGTGCATGAGGGCATGTTCACTCTTCCACACAGTCAAGCCAATGTAGCTGAAGAACTTATCGAAACACGGGCTGCATCCTGGGAGAGGCGCATCCTCTAAAGGAACTGAACTGAAATGGTGGCACTCCTAAGTGGCACATGAGAAGGCCTTGAGTGACTTTAGCATGATATCATATAAATGATCTCTGAATCTCCCAGTGAAGCATAGGGTCCACCTGCATGCCTATCGCAGAGGTGGAAACCCAGGCAGAGTCAAGGAACCCGAGTGAAGTGCCACTCACATTTCCTAGTCGTGCCAGGTTGAGGAATCTCAATCTGTCAAGGTGCTTGACTCTTCCCATTGAGATTCCAAATTGCTGCAAAAATGCAATTTGCAACCAATCACGTGAACAGTCTCTTGACATATTTTAATCTCCATGTGCATCCTGCTTGACTCTGCAGCCTGATTGACGGGGTGGAAGCTGGCTCTGTCCTCCATGTTCCCAACATGGCAGACCCTTGTAGTTAAGGGGAGTGGCACATGACAGAAGTGTGCTAATGGGCTCCATTATGGACGGACCTAAGCATGGAATTGCAAGTAGAAGGAATTGTGTCCAGTGTCCCGGGGAAACTGGACGCCAGTGAAGTAGCTTGACACAGGCCTGGCTTCCTGGAATCCAGAGGGCTTGAATCCCTTGAGCTTGTTCTAAGGGAAAATGAGCTTTCAACCTCTATCCTTGAGATGGCTTGTGTTTTATTCACACACATTGAACTTGGTTTAGCACCTTCCTCTGTGCCAGGGTCTCGGGTCTATTGACAAGCGGATTGGGCCATGGCTGGCTGAGTCTGGAGGGTGAGGTCATGTGGTTTAAGACATGGCTTGGTTTGCCTGTGGGATCCAGGCAGTTTCAGCTCAAGGGGTTGTGAGTAGGTAGGGGACTTGTACCTAGTATCTCCTCAGGACTGGTTGGGAAGATACTTAACACTGTCATCCCTGTGTCTAAACAGTGCAAACCCAGGAGCAGGGGTCCTTCCTTGCACCAGGCAATGTACCTGGCTGTGTTCCTCAAGGGCCATGACTAGATGTGGCCATTCATCTTGAGAACCCTGACTTGTGCCCCAATGTGGGGAGCATCATACCTAAAGTCCTAACAGATGCTTTGTGCAGACACACATCCTGGGACTATGCTTGTGTTAGGGGTAGCAAGGTTCATGTCCCATATGAATGCCGTCAAGAAGGCATCTGCTGCCTTCTCTGGGCCTGGCCATCCTATAGACCAAGATGTGGTCTACCTTGGCGATTGTCCCAGGTGAACTTGATAATAATGTGCACTATGCAGAACGAACTGCAAGTCTTCACGAGATGAAGTTGACTGTTCCACTCGACTGTCCTCGTGGGCTCTCTTGTGGGCCTGCCAACAGCTAATAGAAGGGTGTCCATGTTTCAAACAATGTGTCTCTTCCTTCAGCTTCTGCCTGGCCCCTCGATGCTTTCACTAGGGGACACAGAGAGGTGAAGGGTTAAGGAGGACTGTCCCCATCGTTCCATTATTCACTACGGACAAGCTTTTCTTTGCAATTAGACTTGTCTGTCCTAAACATAGCTATCCCTGCTCCTTCTGGATCACTGTCAGAATGTTATGTCACACCTGTGACTTGTCGTCTTGTAGACAACATAGTTGGGTGGCTTTCCTAATAAAGGAAACTAAGCCGACCAGCCATAGCTCAGCTGACTAGGGTGCAATGGCCCTTAACTCACCTACTACCAAACCAAGGTCAGTCTGCTTTTGCTCGGACTTTTGGCCCTTAAACCTTGTTGTACACATACCCTCAGGAACTGGCACCTCTACAGCATGGATCTCCAGAAGGGACTTGTGCTGGCTTCAAGAAGGTTCCATATTGGTGTTGCCAAAGAGTTTTCTGAAAAGGAAACACATGCTCTACTGGGTAGTACCATAGTTATTGGAGCCAAAGATGGAACATAACCAGGAAATTGTCCAGAGGATTTGAAACCAGGGCACCAGGAGCCCTTGAACCCAATCATGCC